>NC_044034.1:47873414-48541825 GCF_901765095.1 Microcaecilia unicolor
ATATTTCTTAACTCTTTGGGGACTTTCAAATGTAGACTCACTCTGCAGTACCTCAGACACAATTTATCAGTACTGTGCAACTGAAGTTCCTGTACTATTTTGAATGAGACAGCAAAGTTATAGTTCTAACCTGCTCAGCCCTACAATGAAGTCAGTTCAACATCAGTCTGAAAAGTTATTCAAAAATGTTGTGCCAATCTGGCTTCTCTGTAGGGGACATTTAACATTTTTTATACAGTGAAAACAAACTGAGAGGGCCGCACCCTTCCTCACACTGTATCTCTGGCATGTTAGAGGCATCATATATTAGTCTATAAAGCTTCCAAACTGCCGTGCCTCTCCCAACCAACTGTTTTTACTTGTGAATCCTCTGTCAACTCTAGACATGGATGTAGATTGCAGGAAAAAAGTCAGGAAGTACTTTTTCACAGAGAGGTGGTAGACGCCTGGAATGCCCTCCTCTGGGAGATAGTGGAGATGAAAATGGTACCGGAATTCAAAAATGTGTGAGATAAACACAAAAGAATCCTATGTGGAAGGCATGGAACCAAACAAGCTTGGCAGTGATTAGATGGCAACACCAATAATTGAGAAGCAAAGCCAGTCCTGGGCAGACTTCTACGGGTTGTGCCCAGAGTATTAATAGAACTAAAAAATGAACTTGCGGAGCTACTGTTAGAAATATGCAATCTGTCCCTAAAATCGAGTGTAATACCGGAAGACTGGAGGGTAGCCAATGTTACTCCGATTTTTAAGAAGGGTTCCAGAGGAGATCCGGGAAATTATAGACCGGTGAGTCTGACGTCGGTGCCGGGCAAGATGGTGGAGGCTATTATTAAGAATAAAATTGCAGAGCATATACAAAAACATGGACTGATGAGACAAAGTCAGCACGGATTTAGTGAAGGGAAGTCTTGCCTCACCAATCTAATGCATTTTTTTGAGGGGGTAAGCAAACATGTGGACAATGGGGAGCCGGTTGATATTGTATATCTGGATTTTCAGAAGGCGTTTGACAAAGTGCCGCACGAAAGACTCCTGAAGAAATTGCAGAGTCATGGAATCGGAGGTAGGGTACTATTATGGATTAAGAACTGGTTGAAAGATAGGAAGCAGAGAGTAGGATTGCGTGGCCAGTATTCTCAGTGGAGGAGGGTAGTTAGTGGGGTCCCGCAGGGGTCTGTGCTGGGTCCGTTGCTTTTTAATGTATTTATAAATGACCTAGAGATGGGAATAACTAGTGAGGTAATTAAATTCGCCGATGACACAAAATTATTCAGGGTCGTCAAGTCGCAGGAGGAATGTGAACGATTACAGGAGGACCTTGCGAGACTGGGAGAATGGGCGTGCAAGTGGCAGATGAAGTTCAATGTTGACAAGTGCAAAGTGATGCATGTGGGTAAGAGGAACCCGAATTATAGCTACGTCTTGCAAGGTTCCACGTTAGGAGTTACGGATCAAGAAAGGGATCTGGGTGTCGTCGTCGATGATACGCTGAAACCTTCTGCTCAGTGTGCTGCTGCGGCTAGGAAAGCGAATAGAATGTTGGGTGTTATTAGGAAGGGTATGGAGTCCAGGTGTGCGGATGTTATAATGCCGTTGTATCGCTCCATGGTGCGACCGCACCTGGAGTATTGTGTTCAGTACTGGTCTCCGTATCTCAAAAAAGATATAGTAGAATTGGAAAAGGTACAGCGAAGGGCGACGAAAATGATAGTGGGGATGGGACGACTTTCCTATGAAGAGAGGCTGAGAAGGCTAGGGCTTTTCAGCTTGGAGAAGAGACGGCTGAGGGGAGATATGATAGAAGTGTATAAAATAATGAGTGGAATGGATCGGGTGGATGTGAAGCGACTGTTCACGCTACCCAAAAATACTAGGACTAGAGGGCATGAGTTGAAGCTACAGTGTGGTAAATTTAAAACGAATCGGAGAAAATATTTCTTCACCCAACGTGTAATTAGACTCTGGAATTCGTTGCCGGAGAACGTGGTACGGGCGGTTAGCTTGACGGAGTTTAAAAAGGGGTTAGATAGATTCCTAAAGGATAAGTCCATAGACCGCTATTAAATGGACTTGGAAAAATTCCGCATTTTTAGGTATAACTTGTCTGGAATGTTTTTACGTTTAGGGAGCGTGCCAGGTGCCCTTGACCTGGATTGGCCACTGTCGGTGACAGGATGCTGGGCTAGATGGACCTTTGGTCTTTCCCAGTATGGCACTACTTATGTACTTATGTACTTATGTACTTCATGGCTGGACAGATTGAGCTTCAGTAGCTGGAGAACAAGGCCAGTGCTGGGCAGACTTCTATAATCTGTGCCCTGAAAATGGCAAGAACAAATCAAGGTCAAGTATGCATATGCAGTGTCACATCTTACCTTATGCTATGAGTTTATCTTGTTGGGCATACTGGACAGACCGTACGGGTCGTTATCTGCCACCATCTACTAAGCTACTATCAGGCTCATTTTCAAAAGAGAAAAACGTCCAAAAGTGACATAAGTAATTTGGACGTTTATCTCACAAAAAAGTCCAAATCAGTATTTTTGAAACCTCTTTTTAGACGTTTTTCTCTGAAGTCTGTCTAAATCTCAAGGGGGCGTGCCAGGGGCGGGTTCAAGGCGAGACTTGAGCATTCCTAAGACTTAGACGTCTTTCAGCCATAATGGAACAAAACAAAAACGTCCAAGATTAAAACTTAAACATTTTGAGGTAGACCTGTTTTTATAATGAAATAGCTGCAGTGGGGATTGAATCCACTTCCCCAGGATCAAGGTCTGCTACACTAACCACTAGGCTACTCCTCTACTCCACACAAGAGGTGCCCCAAATGACCAGATGATCACCTCCCCTTACTCCCCAGTGGTCACTAGCCCCCTCCCACCCCAAAAAAATGATTAAAAATATTATTTGCCAGCCTCAGATGTTATACTCAGGCCCATTAGAATGGCATATAGGTCCCTGAAGTAGTCTTGTAGTAGTGCAGTGCACTGCAGACAGGTGGACCCAGGCTTCTACCTCTCCCTACTTTTTTTTTGTTATTTTTGTTACATTTGTACCCCGCGCTTTCCCACTCATGGCAGGCTGTGAGCCCTCCAAAACCCACCAGAAACCCACTGTACTCACATGTTGGTGCCCCCTTCACTTGTAAGGGCTATGGTAGTGGTGTACAGTTGGGAGTAGTAGGTTTTGGGGGCTCAGCAGACAATGTAAGGGAGAAATGTGTCCACTGCAGTGCCCCCCAGGGATGCCCTATTGCTTTCCTGGGATGTCACTTTTTCACTATTCTACCTGATGCCAAGTTTCTATTTGTTTTTTTTTTTAATAACATCTGAGCCTTGTGTCTATTGTTTATCATTAGATTTGGGCTTTGAATTCAGATCTATAGATGAAAAGGAGGTCTCATTACATATATCTAAATACCAGAGTGCTATTTTTCCATACTTCATAGTAAGAGTGTACATTCCCTAATGTGACCCTATGGGTTAAATTTTAAAAGATTATCTGGCTCCTTCTAGATCTGGTGTAGAGACTGTGAGCAGCAGTGCAGTGAAACTGAGTGGTCTGTGTGCATGCGCTGAGTGTTTCGCATGCTGATGGAACTTTCAGGAGAGTGACAAACAGCTCAGACTGGCATTTGGGAGGTAAGAGAGAAGCTGTACGGTCATATGTTAGAGGTCTGTGAACAGCTGAGACAGAAAATCTGTTTAAAGAACAGATTTTGGGGATCTTTTAAAGTTCTTGTTGATGTTGAGTGTGGAGAGGGTGATCTAGACTAATTACTTAACTTGAAAAGCCTGTCGCGATTTTAGGGGCTTTTAGAGAGGCGACTGATAGCTGATTGAAGGGCTGTGGTGTTAGAAATAAAATAACACAATAAATCCTACCAGGATATTAATGTTTTGATGAGCTAGGAAGACTGGTTCTCATAGCCAGGATAGTAGGTGCAGAGCCAGAATAACTGGCAGAAGACAGAAAGCTGAGCCATAAGGCAGAGAAACTTTCCAGAGAGGAGTCACTGAGCCTCAACAGGAAAGTCTTCAGTTCTCCGAACCGAGTTTAACAAGAGAGTGGCATCTAAAAGAAAAAAACTGAGGCTTTTGTGTGCACACAAACGCATTAAAATTCCAGAATACAAAAGCTCAAACACAAGAGAATATTGAAAAGAATTTTAATCCCCCCCCCCCCCCAAAAAAACCTAAAGAGTCCATTTACTAAGGCGCATAGATGCCTATGCATGTACAACGTGAGTCAAATTAGAACTGCTGCCCGGCTACTACATGCTCTGGGCGGTAATTCTAATTTTTACATGTGTCTGATACATGCGGCAGAAAATATTTTTTATTTTCTACCATGTGGTGCTAACCAGGCAGTAATCGGCAGTGTACATGCACTGATGATTGCCACCAGGTTAGTGCGTGAAACCTTACTGCTAAGTCATAAAATAATGAGTGGAGTTGAACGGGTAGATGTGAAGCATCTGTTTACGCTTTCCAAAAATACTAGGACTAGGGGGCATGTGATGAAGCTACAATGTAGTAAATTTAAAACGAATCGGAGAAATTTTTCTTCACTCAATGTGTAATTAAACTCTGGAATTTGTTGCCAGAGAATGTGGTAAAAGCGGTTAGCTTAGCAGTGTTTTAAAAAGGTTTGGACGGCTTCCTAAAGGAAAAGTCCATAGACCATTATTAAATGGACTTGGGGAAAATCCACTATTTCTGGGATAAGCAGTATAAAATGTTTTGTACTTTTTGGGGATCTTGCCAGGTATTTGTGACCTGGATTGGCCACTGTTGGAAACAGGATGCTGGAGTTGATGGACCTTTGGTCTTTCCCAGTATGGCAATACTTATGTCAATGGGTGGTGGTAAGGTCTCAGGCCCAAAATGGACACGCACCAATTTTTATTTTGTTGCACGTCCATTTTCGTCCAAAAAAAAAAGAGACCTTTTTGCAGGCATGCCATTTTTCAGCACACCTTAGTAAAAGGGCCCTTAAATTACACAAACTACTGACACAGAAAAGACCCCCCCCCCCCCCCCCCCCCGCTTTCTAAGCCGCACACCAATGCCAACACAGCCCATTCACTAAGCGTAGCTTAGTAAACAGAAGGGATATATAATATACCTTCCTGAAATGCACTTTGTGTAAAGCCTGAGCCTGATTAATCTGGAGAAGTAGTCTGAAGGTACAGAACAACTTGAAAAACAAAAATAATCAAAGGACTTCTAAAGAGTCAAAGCCTTTTAACAATGAGAGTAGAGAAGTAGACAATTAAATGAAAATATTAGAGATATACTTTTTATATTTATCTGATGTTGTTGATGAGTTTTAACAGTAGTGAAGGGAATCTTCCCGACAGTTTTGAGTTATGAGAATCTGTAAAATTTAATAGAAGAAATGTACATGAGACTTGCAAGGTTTGACCATCTTCTGAAATAATATCCATGTTTGCTTTGCCTTTATTTAAGAGTAAATCTGAGAAATAAACTTTTAACATCTTATTAAAGTGAATTTGTGAAGTTTCTTTCATATATTGAATGTGTTTCTATCAAAGTATTAAGAGGTTCTTTTACTAAAGTGCACTAATGGATTTAGCACATGCTAAATGATAACAAGCTATTTTATTCCTATGGGAGTCTTATCATTTAGGGGGTCTTTGACTAAGGTGTGCTAGTGTATTTAGCTCACGCTAGAAATCAGCTGGTGCTAAACGCTGAGACATCCATAATGGCGTGTGTTTTTGATGCACTGAGGCCCACTTTTACCACATCAGTAAACGGCGGGATTTTTTTGGACGTGTGGCAAGTGAAGCACGTGCTGTGTGCCTATTTCAGGTGGGAGCACTTACCACCGCCCATTGAGGTGGTGGTAAGGGCTTCCTCGCTACCCCAGTGGTAACCAGGCAGTACGTGGCACTGCCCAATTACCACCGGGTACACACTGGTGATGCAGAAATAAAAATATTATTGTAGCACCAGAAATTGCATAGGCAGGGTTGGGAACTACCACTGGGCTGCTGTGGTAGCTCAGCAGTACTTCCCTTTAAGTAAGCGGCGCCCACGTTGTGCTTACCTCCACTTTGTAAAAGGGTCCAAAAGTGCATAGACTTTTCTGGTATTTAAGGGGTCCAAAACTATATCAAGTTCTTATATTTAGCATGGAATATAAAGGCCCTTTTACTAAGGCACATTGGCGCCTACACACGGCCAAAGTGCGCCAAATTAGAACTACCACCTGGCTACCGCGACCCTGGGTGGTAATTCCATTTTTGACCCACGTCCAAAAGATGCAGTAGAAAATATTTTCTATTTTCTATCACGTAGCGCTTACCTGGCAGTAATCGGCAGTTTACGCTCACTGGCCGCTTACCACCCGGTTAGCACGTGAGACCTTACCACTAAGTCAATGGGTGGTGGTAAGGTCTCAGGCCAAAAATGGACACACACTACCTTTAATTTTGCCGTACGTCCATTTTCAGCCACAAAAAAGCCTTTTTTCCAGGCCTGCTTAAAAAGTGACCTGTGTGTGAAAGAGATACTTGGGTTTACAGATGATATTATTCTCCCTCTGACTCAAGTTTATTATCTACCAAGTCGGATAATAGAAGCTTCTACACAACAACCTGATCAACCATTAGATGTTTCTGCAATATTATAAACCTCAACTGTGGACCTAGTAACTTCAGCAACATTATTAGTAACTTTGGCTTTAACTATGGATAAAATATTGATCATGAGTGGAGGAGTGGCCTAGTGGTTAGGGTGGTGGACTTTGGTCCTGAGGAACTGAATTTGATTCCCACTTCAGGCACAGGCAGCTCCTTGTGACTCTGGGCAAGTCACTTAATCCTCCATTGCCCCATGTAGGCCGCATTGAGCCTGCCATGAGTGGGAAAGCGTGGGGTACAAATGTAACAAAACAAACAAAAAAAATCTTTAAAATAGGGATAAAGTGTTTCTGGGTCTCAAAGTTCGTATATTTCCTGATGTCTCTAAAGAGACTCAAAAAAATAAATGTAGACAGTTTTTGTTATTGAAACCAGGGGGTGCTCCAGCTGGGTGCCACCTTCTATCTACGTTATCCCTGTAAATGTATTGTTTGTTATCAGTCGATCAAGTATGTTTTTTTTTTTAGTCTTTGCAACTTACAGAATTTATCGCAGCTAAGAGATCTATGGGGTGAAATGTGTTAAGGTTTATATTAACATGTAAGAGCTCAAAATGATAATGGAATCTACCAATAGACTGGTTCAATTTCCTTAAAATGATTTAATAGTATATCTCCACATAAGTTAATCTTGGATCATAATTGAGGACTTGAGAGTACTTAGTCAAAAATTTGCCTTATTTGTTTGTTATGTAAAAATATTCAATGTACCTTTTCTGTTCAAGTGTAATACTTGGTAAATAACTGAAATAAATAAATAAATAAATAAATAAATGGGGAAAAAAAAGTGACCTGTGTGTGTCCAAAACAAGCGCCTACACCAGCACAGGCCACTTTTAGGCATGTTTTAGTAAAAGGGCCCTTTAGGATCCTAAAATTAGTTGAAAATAGCATGGGCATAGTTTGACTGTTTCATTTGGGGGGGGGGGGGGGGCAAAGGATGGGGTGGAGCATATTAGCATATCCATTTGCATATATATATGCAAATGAATAGGCTAATATGGAGGAAGGAAGGAAGGGAAAAAGAGCTGGCTTTTTTGGGAATAACCATAATGAATATGTATGAGGTATTATCAAGCCAGCTCTTTCTCCAGAAACTAGGCAAGTCTAAATAATAGAATTATCTTATTATGGCTTATATACAGCTCAGACCAATTTAAAAGCAGAAACCCAGAGCAAGTTGTAGGGTTATCAGTCTGATTTGGACCTCCTAAATTCTAATTGAATAAGAATATCACTAGGTGAGCAAGAGGGAAATGGTTTAAACCGGGACAGCTTCCTTAAGTACTAAGAGATCCTGACCGTTGTTTCTTCTAATGCACGAAAACGCCAGTAGCGGGGATTTAGGGCGTAGATCTGGCCTTCGACAATGGAAACAATCGTAAAAGTCTTTTACCTGAAGAAAGGGTTGCCCTCGCTCGGAGTTTGAACTGGGCAGATCTGTTTTGAGTGAACGGCGACGGCTGCGCGGGGGAGTGGAAACAGAGACAGATTTCATTTACCAAATGGCTTTGCCTTCTTCCTTCCTTGCTTACAGTGTGGACTGGCTGGCTCACTTCCACTAGTACCAGCGAGAAGAAGAGTGGCGAATTCCGAACTGGCGGTAGTAAAAGCACCAAACAGGAAGCACCTCAACTCCGTCCTTCGCTTCCCTGCCCTCAGCGTTCTGCCCGCCCAAAAGGAAATGACATCAGAGGAAGGCGGGCGGGATGCTGAGAGGGCAGGGAAGCGAAGGATGGAGTCGAGCTGCCTGTTTGGTGCTTTTACTACTAGCGCCCCGCGACTTCCGGTAAGAAGATAATTTGGGGGGCAATGCCCCCCTCACCCCCCAGTCTACGCCCATGGAAAATAGTATCCTAAACCAGGCACCTAAATTGAAGCACTAGGCATCCATTGAATATCAGGCTATACACATTTAAGATTGTGCAAACTAATTTTGAAGAAAGGATAGTAAAAGTATTAAGAAAACCTTGGGGGGAAAAAACAGAGATTCCTTAGAGGTGAAGGACTGATCAACTAAGGTAAATTGTCCAGAGTAGGCTTCCTAAATCTTACCATCCATCATAATCTCTGGGTTTGTTTGTTTGTTTGTTTGTTTTGATATGAAAATCCTAATTTAATATAATTTTCTGTCTATTTTTAGTAGCATTTTTTTTTACTAAGACAAGAATTCAGCACATTTTAGTGCTTTGTTGCATAAACCTGGAATTTATTTTTCACGTGAGGCTATTAAACCAACATTGAGTGAAAAATTAGAAGAACAGTCGAATATAAGTGTTGACCGCTTAGGTCCTTAGAGCTAAAAAAAAAAAAAAAATCACCACAACCATGATGTAACTTGGCTGTATAAAACACTTGACATTCTCAAGTTCATTGTTTTAATTTGAGTAGAATATGGGGCTGGTTACGGAGGAAAGTAAAACAAGCTAAAACCTGCTAAATTTGGTTGCCTGTGCTTTCAACTCTGAGCATAAATAGCAGATATAAATTGGTGAAATTCTTCATGTGAAAATGCTGAAAATCTGGCAAAGGGTTCAAATTTGATGTGGCTCCAATTAGTAGACTAATGTTTTCTCTCTGATTTTTAGTGTGTATTTTCCCTCTTTTATAATCTTTTTGATGTGGACTTAAGAATTCTTTGCTGTAATTAGTTTCCTATGCCAAATGTTGGGGAGATTATTGCTTGGATTTTCTCCTTTACTGCTATGATTTTTGCTGGATGAAAATTGCAATTGCAAATTTAAAAAAATGCTGAAAATCTTCATAATTTTGAATGCCTATCACCTATATTTGTAAGGAAAAGAAAGCGCCGGGAGCAGCTTTAGCTTTTGGTGTAGACCAGTGAAACGAACTCTCACTTTAATGCAATTTGAAATGCATTATTTAGGAAACAAAATGTGAAAAATGAGCAGGAATACTTTTACAAAGCACTGGGTATTATCATGTCAAAGGTAGTTGGTCAATAAGTTTGGTAAAGGCAGGCAAATGTATCCCCTTAGCCTTACTTGGTAATGATGAGCAGAGCAATACAACAGCTGTCAAAAAAGCACATCTACTAATGTTTTCCATATGACACAAGACATCTTTAAGGTATAACCCTGTATTAATGTACCAACCTTAAACAGCTCTTGCCATTAGAAATCATGAAGCAGTGCTTTTTAGTTTGACAAAGCAATCATGCTTCCTGCAACAACCCAATGCAAATAGATTTCTGTTAAATGAACACACTTGTCAAAAAGGTCCACATACCATATTAAAGATTACATCTATGCTAGAAAAAGAAGCATCTCACAAATATCTAACAATGAAGGACACGACTATTTGAATTGTATTTGTTTTAAAACTCCAGTATTACAATTTGAGTAAAGGTAAAGTTCTGCACGATCATGAAAATGAATTCGACTGCATTGCAAAATGATCATGATGTTTCTCATGCAAGCCTGATTGTAACTTGCTAGTAAAGAGTTAACTTGTACCAACTGTTCACAAAGAGGTTCATGTTTCTGATTTCTATTAATGAATAAATTTACTGCAGTACAGATTTCAAAGATTACAGCTAGACAGTAAAGAAAATACTTATATTAGTTTCCTGTGATTACATTATTTAAAATTGTCTATGATACAGTTCAATGGACATTAATTGGTGTAGGAGAATAGGAATTTGCATTCATTTAAAAAAATATTTCACTAAAATGCTGTATTTTGTTTATTTAAAAAATAAACAAAAAGATAAAAAGAATAAAATATCTTCATTATATCATTAAAAAAAACCCTTTGGCAGGGAAAGCTAGTCTCAGTTTCCCATCTCTCCTGAAAATCTTCATGGTCACCCAAGATAAAGTCTCCCTCCCTGCTGACTCAGAATGACCCCTGAGACTCTTCTAACCTCTCTTATACTATCCTGGTTTAAATGGAACAAGCATGAACACCAGTCATCCCTGACCCATTACTGTTATAAATTGGCTCACACCATTTTGTTGTATGCAAGAATCATCCTGCAACAAAATGGTAAAAGCCTCAGTTCATCAGGTGCCATTTTGAAAGATAGCTGTGGTGAGAGAAGAATAACTGAGGATCACTCTTATCCCAATATAAACTCATGGATGGGATAAGAAAGAGTGCAGGAGGGCTTAGAAGACTTTTCATAAACTGTGGCAGGAGGAAAGGGGGTGTTATTTCCTTTTCCGACTGTCAAAAAAGAGCACCAAGAGCTTTAAAATACGGGACAAAACTTCCTTTAATCACACAGTTAGGACAACAACCTTCAAAAGAAAAGACCTGACATGTCAGGGGTCGCAGGAGTAGTGATATCCAATGTGTGCAGTGACGAGACTTGCTCCTCTGCACATAAACTGTAGTAAGAACGTCGTCCCTTAGTGTTAGGGTCAAACTGTTTGAAGATTGTTGTCCTAACTGTGTGACTAAATGAAGTTTTGTCCCATATTTGAAGACTCTTGGTGCTCTTTTTTGACACTTGGACCTTGTTCTGTACTTCGAACCTTCTCCGTGTTGTGATTTCCTTTTCCGACACAATGACAAAAAGAAGCGAACAAGATAACAAAATGATTTTAAATTAATTAGTGCACACCCCTATAGGTGATACATTTCTAAAAAGAACTGATTTTATTTGCATTCAGATGCAGAAAAGTAATCTTCTTGATAGACATCCCAAGTCAAATTCAACCTAAGTTGGTGGTTTTGCAGAGAATGCTTTCTTAAGTGTGTTTATATCTAAATATCTATATCTATATATACAAACACATATATTAAAACACACACACACACACACACACACACACACACATATATATATATATATATATATATATATATATATATAACACACTTTAGAAAGCATTCTCTACAAAACCACCAGCTTAGGCTGAATTTGACTTGGGATGTCTATCAAGAAGATTACTTTTCTGCCTCTGAATGCAAATTTATCTGTGCCTAATTTTCTAAGTCAAAGGGTCTAAGAGGGCTACACTGGGTGAGAAATCTTGAGATGACAATTCTAGGTGTCAATGTGTTTCTGATGCTATTAAATGATAATCACAGCTGAATGCAATTAACATGTATTTAAAGTGTGTTAATAATCTAACCTCCACCTGATGCTGTCTCTGACATTTACTTCCTTGGGCATATACTTCCTTAGGCAGAGCCATATAAATATCAGAAGGGCAAAACTCTCGTAGTACAGTTGCACTTTGAATGATTATCATAGTCTCAGTAGCATCCTGATTCTCTGAAATAAAATCTGGTGTTCCATTGCTTTCTGCAATGTGAAGAAAGACCATTTGATAATGGTGGAGCAGAAGCTTGCAACCAGATCATCTTTAAAATGTTTTCTTTGCATTAAATTATTCCACATCAGTGAGAGGTTTGTTCGTAATAATACACCATTAGCAATTAGCATTTTACGTTTCAATAATTGATAACCATGTATAATTTAGCCACTCAGCATGGTTTACATTTAACTTAAATCAAGTCCTAAATAGAACAAATTGATAATGTAATCAATCAGCTAGAATTTTAAAACTAGAGTGGCTTTATTACAGATGCTTGCATATAACAGAGAAAACGAAGAGAGTTAATTTTTAATCATTTTAAAGGGGAACATTTCACTTTAATTTTTCAGTTTGATGCATTTTGTTGATTAAAAGTGGGCTCATTTAGGCTCTTTTTGTCAAACTAAAGGTTCCTTTTACAAATTGGTGCTACCGATTAGCGGCTCGCTGAATTCCAAGAAGCCCATTCAGTTCCCGTGGGTTTCTTGGCATTGAGCGCATGCTAATTGGTAGCTCCACTGTGTAAAAGGAACCTTTGTAAGTAGATAAACTAAACTCTTAGGGCCCCTTTTTACCAAGCTGCGACAATAGGGGGCCTGCACTAGTGTCGGCGCGCATCAGAAACACGAGCCGATGCCAATGCAGGCCCTCTTTTACTGTGGGTAAAAGGTAGGTCTTTCTTTTTTTTCATGAAATGGCCATGAGGCAAGTGAAGCACCTGCCGCGTGGTCATTTCAGGTCATTTCAGGTCATTGAGGTGGCAGTAAGGGCTCCCACGCTAACCTGGCAGTAACCGGACAGTGTGCAGCAGTGCCTGATTACCACTGGGAACACACTGGCGCTACCGGAGATGGTGTGCTCTGGGAGTGGTAGCCTAGCGGTACTTCCTTAGGACCCTGTTTACTAAGGTGCATTAGCATTTTTAGTGTGCACTAAAAATTAGCATGCACTAGGATTGCATGTGTGTCTCTAGCATTAGAGCATGCTAATTTTTAGCACACGCAAAAATCATTAGTGCACCTACCGTGCAGCTTAGTAAACAGGGCCCTTAATTTTCACTCAAGTTTGAGTCTGACCACAGAGACTTGTTTTCTGTTTTTCTTTTTGTTTAACATGTTTACTACTGGCTTGTTCCTTGTTACTGTATTACTCTATTTCTTTTTATAACAAAAGAATATGTTAATTTTCATGGTTAATTATACCAACCTATTGTTGCTTTGAAAATTCAACAAATAAAATGAACAAAAATATGTGTCAGGAAAGTTTGACAGTTTGTACAGAGAATGAAAACCAACCTTAGCCCAGACATTCACCTACAAGAAAGTCAAATTCTGTTTCTCCTCTAAATAATGATAGAAATGGCATATTCAAAATTTGTGATCTGTGGATCATAATTCATGGATTCTGTGAATTTTTCTTATCCTGCCTAGTTATTCAAAGATCTGGATTCTGAATTGAAGATCACTTTTGTAATATACTAACAGGGGAAGTTAGTAAGCTGCATTAGGGCTCTAACCCACATTGGGACAGATTCGATATATGGCACTGAAATAATCAGCACCAAAAAAACTAAAACAAAAATGCTCTTAGCGCTGTTCTATAAACCTTGCCAAAAGCTGGATGCAGTTTATAGAATATACATAGTTGCCATCCCCTTGAGTAAAATTAAAGTGCAACCATTTATGTAACCTAGAACCTTTGTTTTTTTTATTCCTGATTGTAGTATAGCTATTTTATTAATTGGGAATAAAACATTCACAATGTGTACATTTGATTGCATTGGGAAGGTTAATAAAGTTTCTTTTGCAGTGACATCATGCTGGTATCAACATCAGAAGTTATCCCGCCTTCATGGGAGCCTATATTAGTACCATGCTAGTGGATTGTCAACCAGGCTGGCAGTGAATCTAATGGAGAGACAGCCCTAACCTGATTTGAAACCCACGGTGTCAGGTGACCTTGATACTTCAGGGGAGAGCAGTCTTCTCATTATGATGCGAAGGAGATAACAACATGGGAGCCCTTAGCATCCGGTTTCACCGATGCAGGGCTCAACAGATCAGTGAAATTATTTAGAATGATCTATTTTCATTGCTTAGGTTTGATTCGATGCGATGGTCATTTATGCTGGCTTAATTGGTCTAAGACAGTGCATTTGGTTGGTTGGCTTTTAAAAGGCACACAATTGCACCAAGCACAAAAAAGCACATTATTGCACAAAAGAACCATTATTATGAGTGAGCGACCCAATGAATGAAGTGCAATATCTCACCTGTTAGTGGTTTTTTATGACTACCACATGGGTGTTTGAATATCTGAAAGCGTTTTGATTATGCTTTTAAAGATTAACCAAAATTCACTTCAAATAGCAAAATTGTTGACTACGTCTCTCAGCGATATGAATTGCTAACATGAACACATCATGAAAAAACTGCACTTAGCTTAATTCTCGTTTTCTTGATCCAACACTGTCACTTTTGAACGTCACTTTGGCTCCTTAGGAAATTTCCACTTCTGGGTGGTGTGATAACTCCTTCCTAAACCTTCAGCACATTCCTAGGACAATATAAGAGAAAGGAAAACACTCCAGAGCTTCAATGTTACCTAGTTCCAGGAAGGAAACATTTTGGTCAGCCATGGTTTTCAACTTATATCCCAATACAGGTTGATATTTTTAATCCCTATTGAAATTAGGGGTGCTTGTTCTGTAATACATAGTTATCAGAAAACCAAGACTGGCCTAAAATCTCCCTGCTAGATTGGGAGCGGCTGGCACTCCTCTGAAGACACCCCACATTAGAGAGTGCCAAACTAGAACTCACTGCATCTCTCTGAGCTCATCACTCGGAGAATTCAATTGCCTCCTGACCAATTGTTAAAGTGTAGCACCAAAACAGAGCAGACAAATATCGCTTTGTTATATACATATCTTTCACTGTAAAACCATTTCAAGTACTGGGGGGGGGGGGGGGGACATCAGACATACAGTATCAGGCA
This sequence comes from Microcaecilia unicolor, assembly GCF_901765095.1. NCBI lineage: Eukaryota > Metazoa > Chordata > Amphibia > Gymnophiona > Siphonopidae > Microcaecilia > Microcaecilia unicolor. The sequence goes on from NC_044034.1 coordinate 47,888,375, forward strand.
AAAACATATACACTTCATGTTTAATTCTTTTTTTATTGACTGAAAGATCAATGCAGACAAGAATAAACCTTTAACATGAACACTGTTCAAGAAAATCATCCAGCATTCCCACCGTTGTCAATAAATTTTCTTTTATCCCCAAACACCCCAACCCTCCATCCCTGTTTTCTCTAATTATGTGTGAATCATATTTATTCATGAGGCCACAAGAAAAATGTGCGGTGCAGACCAACCATAATCTAACAACATCAAGATTCTGCTTACCCCTTCCTCCCTCTCCTTTCCAATAACTTCCTCTCCCCGCCCTCCCCCAAAACCTACACATCTCCCCCCCAACCCAACCCCCCCCCCCCCCGAAACCCCATCCCTCCCCTCCCATCAGCACATGATTCTGATCTTAGGTCTTTATCATTGTCACTGTCCATGGTACTGCTAATTGAGGATTCTACTTCTTGCTGTAGGTTGTAGTGTGTCCCAGAAGTTCGTCCACATTTTTTGAAGCATTTGACCCTCCCTTGGTGTCAGGTCATGAATTCCACGCCTCTCCAACTTCAAAAATTCTATCATTATAAAGATGTTCAAGATGCATAACATGAATTAGATAAGCAGTGTCCCTTGCAAGGTAAGAGAACATTTTATACAGGTATGCAGTAGAGGGGAGGGAAGAAGAAGATGAAGACATGGGAGTCATTCACTGTTTTCTCTTTGATGATATGTTTTACTGGTTTGTAAAGGTCAAAAGTTGTTGGACCTTCCTTATCCACCCCATGTTTTGGGACCTTGCCATCTCAAGCTGCTTCCTGAAATCTGGTATCAGTCCACTGATAGATATGAATGGGGTCATAACACTTTGATGCCTTGATGATAGGTGTTCATGACCTTCTTCACAAAACATCATATATGAAGAATTTATGATAGATGCAGATGAGAACTGCTATTGTTAGTGAACCAAGAAAGAGAAATTTGATATGACCTTAAACTGCTTGTTTATCAATACTTAATGGGTACGTGCTGAACATTGTAAGGTAGGCAAAAATGGTGACATGAAAATCATTTATACTTGCAAAAGGAATCTCATTATTTTATTTAATTGCATTCAAAGCAAAAAATGAAGCCAAAATTAAAATGACTTCAGCCCTCTTACTCAATGGTGTTTTTAATACAATAATTAGAATTTTAGCCAGGCCTGCTCAAATAAGATTTTGATTTTGGATTCTGTTCTGCATGCAAAATTAATAAATAAATGCATAAATGCATACATATTTATGCAAGGCAGTATATGTTAAAGACTAAGGGGGTCTTTTACTAAGCCGCGACAGTGTTTTTAGCTCACAGTAAAAATCAGCTGGCGGTAAATGCTATGACGCCCATGGGCGTCTTGACATTTACTGCTACCTGATTTCTACCATGAGCTAAAAATGCTATTGTGGCTTAGTTAAAGATCCCCTAAGGGACTCTTTCACTAAATCACACTAGTGACTCCCGGTGCAGCGAATGCACCGCAGCCCATTCATTATGAATGGGCTGCGTCATATTTGCCAAGCAGGAATTGCTAGCGTGGTTTAGTAAAAAAGGCCCTAAGTAGCAATTCTGAATAAATGTATGGTTTCTAGCCTTCAGTATATCAAAAACATATCATATAACAATCTAGGGTGAAATAGTTTTACTTATGAATCATAGGTAAATTAGAGCAAGGGTTCGTCTTCTTGGCATCCTCTGCGAAATTACTTTGCAGGATTGATGGTAGGGTTAGCTGCTGAAATTCAGAAACAGATGAGCAAGCTGAATTTTGAAAATGTATGAAACAAAGCAAGCAGCAACTGAACAGCAGGATCCATTTCCTTAACATGATTGTAAATAAAGCCGACACTAGTTTGCAAAGAGACTGTTAAAACAGCTCTGCTAGGAAGCAGTGACAAATTTGGCAGTTAAAAAAAAAACTAACAAAACCTTTAAGATCCTAATTTTGTATTTCTTGCTTTCATATCCTGAGGCGATGTTTGAGTTGCTCCTACTTAGCTACTACCTCACTACCTCTCTACCCTCATCTCCCCTTACGCTCCTACCCGTAACCTCCGCTCACAGGACAAATCCCTCCTCTCAGTACCCTTCTCCACCACCGCCAACTCCAGACTCCGCCCTTTCTGCCTCGCCTCACCCTATGCTTGAAATAAACTCCCTGAGCCCATACGCCAAGCCCCCTCCCTACCCATCTTCAAATACTTGCTCAAAGCCCACCTTTTCAATGTCGCTTTTGGCACCTAACCATTGTACCTCTATCCAGGAAATCTAGACTGCCTCAATCTTGATTGACTGCACTTTTTGTCCTTTAGATTGTAAGCTCCTTTGAGCAGGGACTGTCCTTCTTTGTTAATTGTACAGCGCTGCGCAACCCTGGTACTTTAGAAATGTTAAATAGTAGTAGTAGTACTTTTAATTTGTATATGCTGAATTGAGGTGCCGGTATTTTGACTCTAACACTGGCATCATATAAAGCATGAATTCAGAGCCAGAGATGCTGAAACCTATAACTTTAATCTTGAAGCAAACTCCTGGGCCTACCTTATGTTAATTGCTGGAGGAGTGGGTGGAAGAATGGTTAATTAGTTCCTCAGCTAGATTTAAAAGCTTTCATACATCATCCTCATATTGCAATGCCAAGCTCTCTGTCTGAAGGGCACAGAGTGGTGCTTTGAAATCCCACAGTATATGAAGACAGACTAAAATTCAGGATTTTAACCACATCAGCAGCTGGGTCTGTCTGGCAGGCTACTAGTTCTATAATTAACTAGAAGCCCTAGTGGAAAAACAGACTTGCTCATGTAGCCGGGTCTGTCTGGTAGACTACGCAGAAAATCTATGAGACCGGATGTTGCTGGCTGCATAGATTATTGAAGAGCCCCTTGTGTAAGCATGAGAAAAAGTGGGGTGCTGGAGGGAACTAAATAGGCAGCTTCCACGATTGTCTAATCATGGTATTGGAGTGCAAAAGGAAGGAACACATGGACTGTCCTAGATGGGGAAAATGTTGCAGGTGGTCACACTCTGTGGCCAGCAGCTGGGAACTATTCTTCCCAGCAAGGCTAGAATATCTGGCCAGACCAAATGATCTGGATGCCTTTTTCTGCCATCATTTCATAAACTAAACTAAATCTACCAGTTTCGGACACCCTAAAAATCCTTGGAGTCACCATTGATCGACACCTAACTCTCGAGAACCATGCAAATAACATAACTAAAAAGATGTTTCATTCAATGTGGAAACTAAAAAGAGTTAGACCATTTTTTCCAAGAACTGTCTTTCGCAATCTGGTACAATCATTGGTACTCAGTCATCTGGACTATTGTAACTCACTCTACGCTGGCTGTAAAGAGCAAATACTTAAAAAAACTCCAGCCAGACTAATATTCAGCACATCAAAATACGAAAGCGCGAAACCCCTACGAGAAAACTACACTGGCTCCCACTAAAAGAACGCATCACGTTCAAACTTTGCACCCTAGTCCATAAAATCATCCATGGTAACGCCCCAGCCTACATGTCAGACCTAATAGAAATACCACCCAGGAACACAAAAAAATCTTCTCGCACATTCCTTAATCTTCATCCTCCCAAGTGTAAGGGTCTGAAATACAAATCAATGCATGCATATACCTTCTCCTATACGAGCATGCAGCTCTGGAATGCGCTGCCACGTAACTTGAAAACGGTCTATGAATTGACCAATTTCCGCAAACTATTGAAAACCTATCTCTTTGACAAGATATATCACAAAGATCAACATGTGTAACTGTATAATCTTTAAAACTTCCAGAACTGTCTTATAATGTCTTTTGCTTTAACACCATCATGTATTTCACCACCATGTAACACAAAACCCTCTGTAAACCAAATGTATATTCACTTCTATTTCCAGTATCCATGATGAACTGTAAGCCACATTGAGCCTGCAGAGAGGTGGGATAATGTGGGATACAAATGCAATAAATAAATAAATAAATAAAGAAGCAACCCCAGCCATTTCTGTGGGTAAAATGCTACTTTAGCTACAGATTCCAAGGTTTTGATTATTGCCTACTGTGCGGTAACAAACACAAGTTTTTTCCACTGTCTTTTTTCTGGGAATGTCATTTCAGTCTCTAGTTTTCTGAAATGCTCCTGACTCTGGTAACTTAACATTGAGCATTCTAGAAGGGATTTGCATATAAATGTAGAGAAACAGCAGGTAACAAAAATAAAAGACCATCTAATCTGCTCAGCCTTACCTCCCACTCAGCACTCCCATCCCTCCCTCTCCCTTAAAGAAAACTTTGTGCTTGACCTGCACCTTTTTGAACTCTGACATGTTCTTGTCTCCCCCACATTCTTGGAAGGCCATTCCATGCATCTGTCATCCCTTTTGATTTATTGTTTTTGCTATTGATTTGTAATTTGCTATCAGATTTCCTTTAAACAGAGAAACACACATGGAAATAACTATTTATAAGGATCTGAGGTAAAAAAATGTGCAATCCCATACCTGAAAAATGAGATTGTGTATGTATATGTCAAAAACACAAGTATATGTGTATACAAGAACTGACCTTGGTAAACATGTCTGGCAATCTTTGTCTTCAAAATAGAATCTTTGAAAAGTAGAACGTCGTGGTCTGAAAAGGAAATGCTAAAACTGAAATATGTATGCAATGTGAATGTGAATGACAAGGGCAAAATGTATCATGAAAGAAAAACTGCAAAGTGAACAGAGTGAATGAAAACTATTTTAATTTGCATTTTAGGAGTTTAATTTTCAATGTTTATGCTTTTATTCTTCTCCTTGATATACACTCCACATTAGAATTTAGGCGCTGTGCATTACAGAATACGCTCTGCAAGTTATGTGTGTAAATTCGAATTACTGCTAATTTTTGCTCATTATTTCCTGTTAAGTGCTGTTAAAATGCTGATTAGCTTGTTTTGCCAACTAAGTTACATGCATTGCTATAGAATACACTTGGGTTTCAGCGCAGAACTCTAGACGCAATATATAGAATATGGCGATTAGCACAGAACACACTTACTCTCCATCCCCAGACCCACCCCTAGAGCCAAAAAGTAAGTTTGTTTAGCACATGGGTAGCATGCACCAATATCAAAATTACCGCAGGACACCTGAGTGCTTCCCGAGGTAAGGCATTTTTTACTGCAGCATGCACACATTAATGTTTACCTCTTGCTTGCTAAAAGGGCACCCAAATGAGATACTTTGAATGTGTTTGGTTCACAACATCTTATAAACCTGCCTTCTTAGCAAATATCAACCAAATGACTAATAAATAAATCACAATTTAATACACATCGCATAAAAATAAAATATATACATCAATTATCAACATAAATAACATAAAAATGCAATAGTAAAAAAGTACTGAAAAACCTGAACTCAAGGAAATGGGGAAAGAAACCTAGAAAACCAACTCCTCTACAATCTTGATGAGCTCTTATTAGCCTGCTTGTGGCTCCCAGACGGGTGTTCTGCTATGAAAAGGGGCCTATTCTAGACAGAAGAGAGGGGATCTAGGGGTTAGGCTGCAAGTGAGGGAAGGTTTCCTGAAATAATGAAAAGAATCCTTCCTCAACTCTGTTGCAGTTTGTTAACTGTACCCTGTCTCCTGGTTCTTACCAGGCTTGGGCCTTAACAAGATATACTACAAACGTTTACCATAACAAAAGAGCAAACTTGGCAAAATTTTATTTTCACAAATGATGCCTATGCATAAAAAGAAAAAAATAATTAAAAAGCAGAAAGTGTCTGTTTTTGTGCATTTTGGAACATTTTATGTATTTGTCAAACATCAGTACATCACCTTGAGGTGAAAATGGAAAAACAGTAGAAATATTTTAGATCTCAGCAACAATGAAGTGCACTTTGATATGACTGAAATCTGCTAAGTATTCAAGGTCAAATTTGTATCTTTAAAAAGACAGGAGTCAATATTCAAAATGATTTATTCAGGCAAGAAAAGTTTCTGCCTGGGGGAGGAGAAGCACAAAAAATAAATAGCAAAATAAGAGGTCCTTTTACTAAAGTCTGCTAATGCATTGCATGCTATCAGTTAGCGTACCCTAAATACTAAGAATCCCATAAGTATAAAATGGGCTTCTTAGCATTTAGCACACTTTAATTATTAGTGCACTTTAAATCCATTAGCATGTCTTAGTAAAAGAAGAGAGAAGGGATAGGCAAGGATACCATCTATACAGAAGGGAAGTATATTGGGGGGGGAAAACACAAACATGGTACAGATTTCTCTTACTCATTGTTCATAAGCAGATCCAGCTCAAGTAACAATGAGGGATATGGAGTTATTGAAGTTGTTAATTTGAAGCTTTCAGGTAGTTTGCAGAAAAATGAAAAACTCTGAACAGTGATTTAAATTTACTAAGGGAGGATTCGGATCTAAGATAGATGAGGAAGCTATTTGATAAGGTTGGGCCTGAAACACAAGGGGTCTTTTACTAAAGGTTAGCTTGAGTTATCTACAGCAGGTCCCATTTTATTCCTATGGGCCCTGCTGCAGATAACTCGAGCTAATCTTTAGTAAAAGACCCCCTAAAAGAAGAGGTTCAAATAGTATCCAAATACAACTGAGGAAATGAAGGTACAACCAGCAATGCGGAGTGTTCTGTTTTGGTCTGATAATCAAAAGCACGTATACATTAAGAGGGGTTGTTCTACATGATACCCGCAAGCAAGCCTTCTCCGGAGTAGCCCCCACACTCTGGAATGCATTGCCTGAAAGGCTCCGCTTAACACAAGACTATCTCTACTTCAGGAAGCAGGTGAAAGCTTGGCTCTTCAACCAAGCCTTTAATGGAAGAAGTAACTAACTTGTTAGTCTCACTCACACACACAAGGATTGACTCGGGCTGCACATACTGCAGCGGGACATGTTTATCCACTCCTAGCCTAACTGAGATAATATTTAACCATTTCTCTGACATCATGTGCAACTTTCTTCAAATCAGTCACCTTACTTTCAAAGTCTACCTACTTTCTTACTCATCTATATGTTACACTTTGCCTTACCCTTCACTACCAATTGTAATGTTCTATTACGTATTGTGTTGTCATTGCAAGTAGTATACCATTCTAATTCTAATGTTGTATTACCACGTGGTGTTCAAAATATTCTGCTTCAAACAACTGCAGCTGGTTATAAATCACACTTGTTTCTTCTTACTTTTATTAAGAGGACCTCAAATCTTCCCAGCTTGGCTGTTCTATTCAGAACTCATTTGCATGATATTTTCTTACATGCGCTCAAGCTGTTTTCTGAAAGTATTTATTATCACTGGTCCTGTATTTACTATCAAAATCTTTCAGAGGTCAGGTTTCTTACCTCACTGAAAAAAACTCCCCATTGGAGAAAAACCAGTGACTCCTGCCCTCTGAAAAACAGCTTCCCCTTGTACCAAGCAGAATATTTTCTGCAACTGATTCTGTCATTCATTTACATTTGAATAGGGTTAAATGCAGTGCTCAATCTTCACATTATCCAACCCAGCTTTTCTCAAGTGGTAATACAACATTAGAATTAGAATAGATCACCAGTGGTCCCTATTTAGGTATTTTTGTGGTTTAACACAAAGTAGTATACCATGCCATATTTTGTATTGTTACTTGAATATTTGTACTGCTGTAATTGCCTATTGTTCATGTTTGATCTATTCTTACAGTTACATAGTAAATGACTACAGATAAAGACCTGAACGGTCCATCCAGTCTGCCCAACAAGATAAACTCATTTTACATGGTATACAAGACTTTATATGTATATCCGAGTTTGATTTGTCCCTGCCTTCTAAACAGGAGTCCTTTGTGTTTATTTATTGCATTTGTATCCCACATTTTCCCACCTATTTGCAGGCTCAATGTGGCTGACATAGTATCGTGATGGCAATCGCCAATTCCGGTATGAGAAATACAGAGTGGTATTGCGTTAGAAATCATGAGTGACAGAGTAAATTAGGTAATCAAGGAGGGAGAGTTAAAAGTTTTGTCCAGTTCTGGTATAGGTTTTGTTGTGTTGCAGGGTTCAGGTGTTTAAGTTGGATCGTTATGGTATGCCTTTTTGAACAAGTTGATTTTTAATGATTTCCGGAAGTTTGTAAGGTTGTGCATTTATCCCACGCATGTTTGAATTCCATTACCGTTTTCATCTCCACCACCTCCCGCAGGAGGGCATTCCATGTATCCACCACTCTCTCTTCCTTTAGTGAATTCCTTCAAAAAGGCGGTAAATAAATCCTAATAAATAAATAAATAAATAAATAATATAGGTGCCCAAAAGGTGAAAGTAAAGAAGAGGTTGGGAACTACAGGCCAGTAAGTCTGACTTCCTATGGCAAGTAAATTAATGGAAACACTTTTAAAATGGAAAATAGTGAAGTAGGATCTGAGACAACATGGTTTTTCACTAGAGGCAGATCTTGTTGGACAAATCTGATGAATTTCTTTGGGTGACCAGAGAGTTGGATCGAGGGAGAGTGTTAGATGTGGTGCATTTAGATTTTAGCAAAACCTTTGACAGGATTCCACATAGACAACAGGGTAGACACCCCTGATGGTGTGGATAGCATGAGAAGCACCTAGCAAAGCTTGAGAAACGGTCTGGAATTTGGCAGCTAAGATTTAATACTTAAAAATGCAGGGTCATGCATTTGGCTGCAAAACCCCAAGGGGAAAATACAGCTTATGGGGAGAAGAACTTTTGTGCATGAAAGAGGAGCAGGACTTGGGTGTGATCGTATGTGATGATCTTAAGATGGCCAAACAGGTAGAAAAGGCAATGGCAAAAGCTAGAAGGATGCTTAGGGAGAGGAATGGCCAGTAAGAAAAAAAGAGGTGAAGATGCCCCTATATAAGAGTCTGGTGAGATCTCATGTAGATATTGTGTACAATTTTGTAGACCACACCCTCAAAAAGAAATAAACAAGATGGAGTCAGTTCAGAGGGAAGCTACTAAAATGGTCAGTGGTCTTCATCAGAAAATGTATGGGAACAGACTTAAAATCTCAATATATATACTTTGGAAGAAAGATAGGAGAGGGGAGATATGATAGAGATGTTTAAATATCTAATGAGGCATAAATGCACAGTAGGTGAGTTTCTTTCAATTGAAAGTAAACTCTGGAAACAGGGGGCATAGGATGAAGGTGAAAGGGGATAGACTCAGAAGTAACCTGAAGAAATACTTCTTCACAGAAAGGGTGGAGAATTCATTCAACGGCCTCCCAGTGGAGGTTGTAGAGACGAATTCAAGAAAGTTTGGGACAAGTATGCTCTAAGGGCTGTGTCTGACGTCAGGACAGCTGTGCATGCTGGACACTCCCCCACTTGGCTCTAGCTGATACTCTAGGGATAGCGGTAGGACGGTCTTCCAATCTCCACCTGACTATCCTGGGCGCTGGCCCGAGTCACGGTGAGGCCGTGACAAGTGGCTTCCCCCATGTCCATCTCAATAACAGACTCTGGACTTTTCCTCTAAGAACTTGTCCAAATCTTTTTAAAACCCAGATACGCTAACTTCTGTTACCATATCCTCTGGCAATGAGTTCCAGAGCTTAACTATTCTTTGAGTGAAAACGTATTTCTTCCTATTTGTTTTAAAAGTATTTCCATGTAACTTAATTGAGTGTCTTTGTACTTTTTGAAAGAGTGAAAAATCAATTCACTTTTACCCCTTCTACACCAGTCAGGATTTTGTAGACCTCAGTCATATCCCACCTCAGCCAACTTTGTCCACAACTTTTCTCTGTCAACTGAAAAGACTTTATTTAGCCAAGGTAGTCTTCCATTCTGTGTCCCATAAAAGTTTTGAGATATCAGCCTTCAATTAAAGAAAAAAAAAGAAAAGAAAAAAGAAATCCTAAGTGGTATAAGAATTAAAGTGCAAATGTCAGCCTCTATCCACATCGCAAGTAGGGCATTTTAGGAGAAGTAGAGAAATCTTGGAATCAGAAAGCAGCCATTATATCATTAATAATAATAAGGCAATAATTTCAATGCCCTATTGGCTAATAATATTGTCACCATATTCTACTGCATTGTTATCATTGCCAACTGGAAGCAGATAACAGTCAATTCAAAAATATGGCATATGTTTTGTTTTTTAAAATGTTTTTAGAAAAAGCACAGACCTTTATTCTTTTTAAAGTAATACATATGTACAGCAGTTGCCCAAACCAAGTGCCAGCTAAGATGCCATTTCATATATATTTGAAGAAAACAATAGGTCACTTGTTGATGGATACCTAATGTAACAGATTTCTGAAGGATATTTTCTCCGGCTAAAACTGTGATAACTCAGGTTGCAAAAATATCCAGAGAACAGAAATAGTGCAAGGATAGATAGGCCAGATGAGGCCTGTACTGTTACTGAAAGTGATATTGTTAGATGCATTAAGGAAACTGATATGTATGAGATGATGACTCTTTCAGAACGAAGGTAACTTAAGAAGTGATTCTGTCTCAACAGCATTCCTGCTAACAGCTCAGCAGCCCAATCATATAAAGCAGAACACAGCGAGGGGCTGCAATATCAGAATGCTCCATTTTGGAGTTCATTTTAAAAGCTTCTCCATGTCTAATGGCAACATTTACATGTGCAGATAGGCCACGTGAAAAGGGTGATTTCAGAATGCTCTAACTTTCTCATTTTTCAATCCCAAAAAAATCCCTATATAATACAAAGATGGGGTAAATTCAAGGAAGGGTGCCTACTGTTAGGTGCTCTGATAGAATGCTCTAAGGACTAGATTCTATAAATCACACCTAAAAAAAAATTGGCGCTGAAACGAAATACACCCAGGCGTATTCTATAAAGTACAACTAAATTTTATAGAATAGGCTTAAATTTCCAAGCGGTATATAGACTTACGCTGAGCGCCTCGCACACAATCAAATTTACGCCATGTTTTACTTGGTGTAAATCCTGATGCCAAAATTAGTCTGTAACAACATGCATAGGTTTTAGAAATGCCCATGCCCTACCCATGGCCACAACTTAGAATTTACGTGCACCACACTACAAAATACGCTTAGTGAGTTCTGCACGTAAATCTTAATTAATTAATGCCAATTAGTGCTGATTATTGCTTGTTAACATCCAATTGATAGCGCTCAGGGATCATGGCAAATCCTCCCGCACTTGTTTGACAGGTCCGGGCTGTCAAAAGCCCAGATTTGTCAAACATAGGGGGTGGAGGTCAGTGGGACCCACAGACCACCCTGTAACTGCAAAGCCCTGGTGGCCTAGTGCCCCCTGAACCCCCACCTCACCACTTCAATGTGGTGAAGCCCCACACAACGCATCCCAGGGCAGGGCTGTGCGTCACCATTTTCAAGACGGTGCTGGAAGAGGAAGGAGTGTACTCCCTCTTCCATCACTAAGGTACGGGGGGAAGGGGGTTGATAGACCACCAGGTTGGGGGGCTTCCATTGCTTTTTTGGGGTGTGGGGGGCTAGAGATCTCCAGACCCCGTGAACTTGTGTCAGGTGGGTGGGGTCAGGGGAACTGGATGTCCACCGGATCTCCAGCCCCTGTGTCGCTGGCTTGGGGTGGGGAGTGGGGATTCAAAAGGGGGCACTAGGCCACCAGGGCCTTGCAGTTTCAGTGGGGTCTGCTTTCATGTCAGTGTTCGGGGACACATTTGGAAATGAAGCTAAGTAGTACTTCTTTTCATATTTTCTTATAAAAGTGGGTTGTGACAAAATGCACACATTTTTGATGATGGACTAAAGCATATTTGAAAAATATTTGGACCAATGATTACATTTTTCTGACACAGACGGAGATTGGAATAATTTGACATCTCTGAATATTAGGAGTATAATGGTCCTTAATTTTAATTTTTTTTGTTTGTTTATCTATATAAGAAAATGTACCTGTATTGTCTGAGGAATGTTTTTTTTTACTATTGTGTATTTTATAAAAGCAACATAGGCACTTACCTGTCTTTATAAAATGGGATCCCAGGACCAGTCCCAATAATGCACAAATGCTGATGGACCTGATGGACCTAGTCTAAAAACGGTACACATTTGTGCATGTACTGAGCATATTTACATGCATGTTTTATTAACTATGTACACTTCAATTCTGCCTCTATTCCACCCAAATTACAACTGCTAGAGTGCCACATGTAGGTTGCATAAAAATGGGGGCACATTTTGGACTAAATTCTGTAAATGGCTCCTAAAAAGTCAGCACAAAAAAATAGCATATTCAAGATGGCCGCTGCAGTGGTTTGACCTACCAGTCGCTCTCTCTGATTTCCGCGTTTGGGATGCCATCACCCTCCACCGCTCCTTAGCGGCATAACCCGCCTGGTTTAGGCAATATTCGAACATTTCTACAGGGAGCATCAGTTCCAGCAATGTCGGAAAGGAACCTGCTAGATAGCCCCGGAATGAATGGAGATTCTGGAGTAATCGCTGGGTTAGAGCTTTCGCTCTCCCTCAACACGAGAGCTCCTCCTCTGCAGCCATCTGGTATTAGCACTCCACTAACGGCATCTCCAGCCCTGTTACCTAAGAATGGAACAGGGGAAGGGAGATAGGAGGAGATACAATCGGTCGGAGAAATCCGAGGAGTAGGAGATCTAAAATCTCAGGTGGAAGCGTTGTCTCTAACAACATCATTGACGATGCAGGAAAAAGGAGCTGTTGGTTTGGAACAAATTTCCTGTACTCAAGAGACTGAGGTAATACCACTATTATTTTCTATGTTAACTATTAAACCCAGTGAAGTAACTCTGGATACTTTATGGCATCTTATTGTTGACTTGGGAAAGGTTACATGTCCTCAAATAAAAAAGCTAAATCAAGATTTTTCTACAATGGAGTTAAAAGTAAAGGAACTTGATGATAAAGTAGAAACTTTAACACAAGTTGAAAAGGAGTGTGAGAAGGAGACACAAAAGACTCACTCTTATCAGGAAAATATAATGAAAGATTTGGTATCTCTGAGGAGGAAGACAGAATTCCCTGAAAATTCCGCTAGGAATCATAATCTTCGTTTTTTGAACTTTCCAAAAAGAGATATAGTCCCTCCTCGGGAGATGTTAAAGAAGTACTTGAATGAAATATTTGGAATAGCTGAAGAAATCATCCCTCCTTTCTCTCGGATATATTATCTACCTATAAAGGTGCAACAAAGTCAGCCTACCAAAGAATTAGATGTTTCAGCACTCTTAGAAACTTCTGATAATGGCAATGCAACCCAAGCAACCTTAATAGCAACGGTAGCATTGCTGCCAGATAAGGAATGGTTAATGAAACTGTTTTTTTAAAAATAAAAATAAGATTTTTTTTGGGTGAACGTATCCAGATTTTCCCTGACGTCTCCAAAGAAACTCAGAGGAGATGCCAGCGGTTTTTGCTGATGAAACCGGGGGTATTGCAACTAGGGACTACCTTTTTTTAAAGATACCCCTGTAAATGTGTGGTTAATTATCAGTCAAATAAATTTGTTTTCTTTGAACTTTCCCGACTAACAGCCTTTATAACAGCGAGAAAAGTATAGGGAGGATAAAACTCTAGGTTAAATTAATTCTGGTGCTGTGATAGGTTAAGCCAAGCAAAATACTTCTAAAAATTGTTGTAATTAAAGAAAAATTCCATTTAGCTTAATCTTAAACCTTCAATTGTGGACTTGAGTAAAGATGGTAGCAAAGTTTTTCCTTTCTTTTATTCTCTAAATTAAGAGAATTGTGCTTAAACTATGTTGTACCAATACTTTACTTTTCTGTACAAGTGTTATACTTGAATGTTTAATAAAAATCTTATAAATAAAAAAAAAATAGTACTTAGTACCATTCTATAAACATCACTTAAAAATTGATACCATTTAATAAATAGCGCTTCGCACCTGGAACTGCAACTACATTTAGGTGCAACCATTTACACAAATGAAATATTGGTGTAAAGCCCTGTGCCTAAATTAGGCACAGATCACCATTATTCATTAACTATGCGTTTAAATTGCGGGAAAGCCCACGATCCACCCATGACCCTCTCATGCCCCCCCTTTTGGACCCATGAGTAAAATTCACGCATGTAAATTTTAATTAAATCCAATTAGTACCAAAAATTGTTGGTTAAGAAGCCAATTATCAGCGCTAATTGGCTCATTATTCAATTAAATTGCAAGTACAAATTGGGTGCACACTCAAATTTGCATGTGCAATTTTTAGCAACTTTTATAGAATTTGGGGGGTTCTGTGTGTGCACGTTTTACATGTATTTGTGCAACTGCATAAAAGGCCTTTTCTGAATGTAAAACAGGCTGTGTGATGAATGAGATCGAGATGACTTTTGGGCTAGACAAATGTGCTAGGACAAACTTCCTTAGAGGAAAACTGAAAACATCCTTCTGACTGATGATTGTGAAATAAAGGAACTTGAACAGGAAGGTGTATAATAACTATCTAGGAATGGAAGGAGTGAAAATAAAGCATTAATCACTGCAAAAAAAGGTCAGTAAAAATATTGCAGGAGTCTAAAATTGATATTTAAGGGTGCAACAGCATCACTAAGGGCCTCTTTTATCAAACTGAGCTAGTGGCTCCCGGTGCAGTAATGTCAACTAGACCCGTTTACTTTGAATGGACGCCATTGACAGTGAGGGAACCACTAGTGCGGCTTAATAAAAAAAGTCCCTAAATAAGATGTAAGCCATTAATCAGACAAAATTTTCTACATTCTCATACAACTTTGGAATTGTAGACTGGAATTGTAGATCTTGAAAAACTGGATATATGAACCAAAAACAACCTCCTCCTTGCTCACAAAGAGGGGCATTTTCGAAAGAAACGTCTAAGTTGGGATTTGTATGTTTTTGTAAAACGTCCAGATCTGGAGGCAGGGGAAAACATATTTTCAAAAAAAGATGGACATCCATCTTTCATTTCAAAAATACCAAGGACATCCTTAGATTTGGACGTCTCTGAGTTTCGGCAATTTTCAAAACCAAAGGCATCCAAGTCAAAAACATCCACATGCAAGCCATTTGGATGTGCGAGGAGCCAGCATTTCTAGTGCACATGCCAGGACAGCAATTGGGCACCCTAGGGGGCATTGCAGTGGACTTCATAAAATGTTCCCAGGTACACAGCTCCCTTACCTTGTGTGTTGAGCCCCCCAAAACCCACTACCCACAACTGTACACCACTACGATAGCCCTTACGGGTGAAGGGGGGCACCTAGATGTGGGTACTGTGGGTTTTTGGTGGGTTTTGGAGGACTCGTTGTTTCATCCACAAATTGAACTGGTAGGGGGTATGGGTCTGGGTCCAGCTGTCTGAAGTGCACTGCACCCACTAAAACTGCTCCAGGGACCTGCATGCACTGTCATGGACCTGAGTATGACATTTGAGGCTGGCATAGAGGCTGGCAGATAATATTTTGAATGATGATTTTGAGGGTGGGAGGGGGTTAGTGACCACTGGGGGAGTAAGGAGAGGTCATCCCCGATTCCCTCCAGTGGTCATCTGGTCATTCCAGGCAACTTTTTGTGCCTTATTCGTAATAAAAACAGGTCCGGGTAAAAACGTCCAAGTTGTAGTCATGGACGTCTCTGCTTTTTTCGATTATGGGTCAAAGATGTCCAAGTCTTAGGAACGCCAAGTCCCGCCTTCACCTCGCCTCCGATACGCCCCTTGAAATTTGTACGTCCTTGCGACAGACTTCAGTTAGAGACGTCCAAAATCAGGTTTCGATTTTACCGATTTGGACGTCTCTGAGAGATGGATGTCCAAGTACCGATTTATGTCCAAAGATGGACGTCCATCTCTTTCGAAAATGAGCCTGAAAGGCATTTATAAGAATTGATTTATGCAAAGACTGTACATTGCCCGAGCTGAAGGAGGAATGGGCCTCATAACAATCGATTATACTTACAGAGCTACTATAATAGGCCTCCAGGCTTACTTAACAGTGTCAGCAGATTCAAATATGTAAAACGTGTTGAAATATGAGAGTAAGGTGTTCATTTTCAAAGCATAAGGACATATTAAAACACGTAACAAAAAGGATTCATCTGTTAAAAATGTCCAAATCCTGATTTTGGAAAGTCAGAATTTGGACATTTCACACTGCAGTTCATCCAAATAGCAAAGGTGTGTGTTATGGGTGTGTTTGGGATGGGACTAGGGAGGGCCCAAAAGCAGGATGTCCAACAGGGATTTTCGAATAGGAGAAAATGTCCATGTCTAAAAAGAAGGATGGGCTTACCTAGACCTGTTTCAGCCATATCCAAGGTACAAAATGTTGCTCTAATTAAGCAGCTGAACACTTGAGGGAATAACACATGACCCTTCCTCAGTGGTTGGTGTCCCCCTCCCTCTCCCCTGAAAGTGAAACTGGAAAGGGAAACAAGGCTCTATGTCAGCTGCAGGTATTATAGCCATTCTGAAAAAAACCAGCAAGTAAGACAGAGGTGTAGCCTAGTGGTTAAAGCAGTGAACTGTGAGCCAAGGGATTCAGGGTCAAGCTCTGCCTTGACCTGTAAAAAAAAATAATTCTGAGCCTTCTAGGAACAGAAAAATACCTACGGTGCCTGAAGCTATTGAAGTGGTGTACATTCAAGTAAAGTAGGTATTTTTCAGGTTCTGGAGGGATCACATTTAGAAAAGAAAAAGTTATAGAGGATTTTGAACCTTTTTTCCCTGGTTTACGAGCTGCTGCACTGATCACTAGACTACTCCTCTGTTCTGAAGGGATATCTGTGTCATTATATTTTTGAAAATGATGCCAGACATACGTGTCCCTGCATTTTTGTCTTTCAAAAATTGGACCTTTCACTTTGAAAAATGATCCATCTCGCAGCCATAATCAAACAGGAAATGTAGATGCTTTTCCAGTTTGATTATGGCTGTGAGATACGTAGATGGGGGTTTCTTTTGGATGTTATGAGCAGAACTTTTTTTTTTCTTTTTTTGGATTTAGCTGTCTTCATCATTAAGCTTGGACAAGTGTTCCGATGAGAAGGAATAAGAAAGAATCCACAGGTGTATATAGGGAATAAAGCAACAAAATATGTGAAAGAAGGAAAAAAAAAACCTTTACAGAATTAGATCAGCAAATGAGGAAAAACAAATGGAAACTGCGTAAGTACAGTGGGAAACGCAAAGTGTTAT
Source organism: Microcaecilia unicolor (assembly GCF_901765095.1). Classification (NCBI taxonomy): domain Eukaryota; kingdom Metazoa; phylum Chordata; class Amphibia; order Gymnophiona; family Siphonopidae; genus Microcaecilia; species Microcaecilia unicolor. Next base: position 47,905,557 of record NC_044034.1, read on the forward strand.
TCCAGGAACCATTTGTGCTAATGATCTCTCTGACTCTTATGTTTCTGAGTTTCATGTTCCACTACCCCTACTCACTAGAATGGCCACTGTCTTGATTTCGTCTTCTTCTCCAAATGCTCACTCTCAAGTTTCTACGCCCTAGTTCCTTCCCTCTCTGACCATCATCTGATAACTTTCACACTTAAAACACCCTCCGCCCTCCAGTCCCATCCAATCTCCACCAATAAATTTAGGAATCTTCATGCTATTCACTCTTGCAATCTCCCCACAAGTGTTCCTATAATACTATTATCTCCTCTGCTCTGGATATTCTCACTCCTTCCATTCTCCATTCCATAAGGCTTACCAACACCCAGCCTTAGCTGACCTCTAAAATCTGCTACCTACATTCCCTTGCCTGATCTGCTGAATGCCTTTGACAATCTATCTTGGCTCAAACCCTCAACGTCTCTTTGCCACATTGAACTCTCTCCTGAAAGTGCCTTCATCTCCCCCACCCCCTTCACTTTCTCCCCAGACTCTGGCTGAGTACTTTCAAGATAAGGTTCCCAAGATTAACCTTCAGTCCTCAACCAAGTCACCTCCACCTCTCCTTCCCCCAGTCCATTCTGTCAACCCTCCTTCAATCCCTGCTTCCTTTTCTTCCTTTTCTGAAATCACTGAAGAGGAAACTGCACATTTTCTTTCATCCTCTATACTGACTTTCCACTGAAACTGTTCCTGATGCCTTCAAACATGCCGTAGCTACACCACGCCTCAAAAAACCTTCATTGGACCCTACCTGTCCTTTCAACTATCGTCCCATCTCCCTCTTCCATTTCCTATCCAAGCTACTTGAATATACTAGTCACCACTGTTGTTTTGACTTTCTTTCAAGTTATTATTTATCCACTTCAATCTGGCTTTCACCTTCTTCATTCAAATGAAACAGCCCTTGCTAAAGACTCCAATGACCTGTTCCTGGCCAGATCCAAAGGTCTCTATTTTATCCTCATTCTTCTTGATCTATCTTCTGCTTTTCACACTGTTGATCACAGCCTACTCCTTGATATGCTGTCCTCACTTGGATTTCAGGGCTCAGTTCTTTCCTGGTTTTCTTCTTATGTCTCTCATCGCACTTTTAGTGTATACTCTAGTGGATCCTCCTCCACTTCTATCCGACTATCAGTTGGTGTACCTCAGGGCTCTGTCTTGGGACCTCTACTTTTCTCCATCTATACTTCTTCCCTTGGTGTTCTGATCTAATCCCATGCTGATAACTCCCAGATCTACCTCTCCACATCGAAAATTTCAGCATAAGTTCAGGCCCAAGTATCAGCCTGCCTGTCTGACATTGCTGCCTGGATGTCTCACTGCCATCTGACGCTAAACATGACCAAGACTGAGCTTCTTATCTTTTCCCCTAAACCCAGCTCTCTTCTTCCCTCATTCTCTATCTCTGTGGATAATACTCTCATCCCTCCTGTGTTATCAGTTCGTAATCTTGGGGTTATCTATGACTTCTCTCTGTCTTTCTCCTCACATATACAACAGACTGCTAAAACCTGTTGTTTCTTACCAAAATTTGTCCCTTCCTTTCTGAGCACAGTACCAAAACCCTTATCAACACTCTTAACACCTCTCGCTTAGACTATTTCATCTTGCTTCTTACAAGTCTCCCACGAAGCCATCTCCCTCCCTTAAAAATTCTGCTGCATAACATATTCCACCAGTGTTGCTATGCTCATATTAACCCCCTTCTCAAGTCACTTGATTGGGTCCCTATACATTTCCGCATATAGTTCAAACTCCTCTTATTGACTTACAAGTACATTCACTCTGCAGCTCCACAGTACCTCTCCACTCTTTTCTCTCCCTATACTCTTCCCCAGGAACTCCGTTCATCAGGTAAATCTCTCATAGCTATACCCTTCTCCTCCAGTGCCAACTCCAGACTCCATTCCTTTTGTCTTGCTGCACCATACGCCTGGGATAGACTTCTTGAGCAGTACATCAAGCTCCATCTCTGGCCTTCTTCAAATCTAGGCTAAAAGCCTACCTTTTGAGGCTGTTTTTAACTCCTAACCCCTATTCACTTGTTCAGTACCCATGTCTGTTTTATAATCTCCACCTCAAGTAATTCTCTTATCTCTTATTTGTCCTGTTAGGCTGTCCTGATTAGATTGTAAGCTCTGTCATGTAGGGACTGTCTCTTACATGTTCAAGTGTACAATGCTGTACATTTAGTAGAGCTATAGAAATGAAAAGTACTAGTAGTAGTAGTTGTTGTTGATCAAAATCAGACACGTGAATGGATAAGAAAATATCAACTGAAACCTAAGGATGACAGATTGGTAGTAGAAGCCTAGGTCAACAGATATGGACAAGATGGTTCACTGATACAACAGACATCTGTAGATTCTGTAAGAAAGAGTTAGAAATGATTAGTCATCTTGTGGCTGGCAGAAAATTTCTATACAGAAATGACACATCTCATCTGTTGGAAACTTTGTAAAGATTGCAACCTTGCTGTACTGGAAAAGCACTGGGATCACAACCCAAATAGAATTATGGAGAATGAACAAGTTATGATCACTTGGGACATTCCTATTTCAACTGATATAAGACTGAATGCAAGAAAAATGAATATAGTAGTGAAGGAGAAAAATACAAGAACTGCATTAATAACAGAAGTGCCAGTACCAAGCAATTATTCAGTGAATCATTTGGAGACAGAGAGGATTCTCAAGTACAAAGAAATGCAGTTGGAGACCAAGAAGTTGTGGCAGAAAGATACAGAAATATTTTCCATTGTATTTGGAGAAATATTGATTAAAAGAACTTTTCAAGTACACCTGGGTAAGCTGCCTATACATGTTACATCTCATGAACACCAGAAGGAAGCTCTTTTTGGTATGACGCAAGTAATCTAGCCAGTGACGATCAGTGTTTGGTATTGTTCAGCTGGGGTTACAGGAAATAGGCACAGGGGCTCTCCAGCTCTGTACAGCTCCCATTGAATATTGGAGTAAGGCAGGTCATAGACACCAGCTGTACTTCAGAGGGTTCGGACCGGACCTTAGTACTTGAATCAATAAAAACAGAGTCCGTAGAGATGTTGCTGCAGGCAACCTAAGATAGAGTTCCCAGTAACAAGATCATACAATAGAGATGATATTTTATGTACCCGAGAGGTGGTGGTTTCTGGAGCCAATCAGAAACACAGAAATATATTTAAAAACACTTGTTTACAACAGATGCTAGGCTTCTATGGGAAAGTGGAGATTTTCACAGTGCCTTGTAGTGTCTTTCACAGACTGATAAGAGGGAACCAAATATGGATTTTTGTACTAGATTAGAAGGCTCTCCTTAAAGCAGAAATATGTAGTAAATATTCTCTTGTAGCAGTCTCTTAGCTGGAGAAGAAAATATGGTTTTAAAAAGGCAGTGTATTCAGCAATCAGTAAGCCTGACCTCCACTGCAAAATAGCCATGGACATAATTTCCTTTTAAAAATTAAAATATATGACTTCTGTTTTAGAACTACCTGCAACTGCTCTATTGTACGGGAAGCTAGGAGGAAAATTGGCCCTATTCCCCCAAATTCGATATAGTGTGACTTAAATTGTCTGCACAAATCCGATCGTATTCTGGATTTGTGTGTACAGTTTAATTGGCTTAACAATCCAATTGGTGCCGATGATTGCCACTTAAGCAATTATTGACACTAATTGGCTTTAAGTAGAATTTACAACTCTCTATACATATTCTATAAAGTGATGCATGTAAATTTTAAGACACAGATCTAAAAAGGGGGTATGGTCATGGGAGGGGCATAGGTGGGTTATGAGTATTCCTAGAATTTAAACACAGTGTTATAGAATATTTCCGTTCCATGTATAATTTAGGCATCGGCATTTACACCAGGTTTTTATTGGTGTAAATGGCCAAGACTAAATATAGTTGCAGAAAACATGAGTTGGGCTTATTCTGTAAACTACACCTAGATTTAGTCGTATTCTATAAACTGTGCCTAAATTTAAGTGTTGTTTATAGAATGCATCTGGGTGTATTTTTTTCAGGGCCACTTTTTTAGGCGTGATATATTGTGGCTAAAAATACATGTGCATGAGCTGTGGACATACTTTTAGCTATATTTAAAGAGGTCAAATTTCATCCAAGGCATTCTGTTTGTGAAAATCAATATCGGTCCACTTAAAATTTGCCCTCAGTAATGGTAGTTTTGTAAAAGTGAGCCTAGACTTTCAAGGCACATGCATTATACCTATTAGCTATGCATCTATATGAAGTTATGAAATTACCCCAGGGAAATTATCCACACATGTTTATGAGGTAATAGTAACTCCTTGTATGTAGGTGCCATTAAAAATGGCTGTATATCATTTGATGTAGACTAGTGGGAAATTATTGTGTTAGGAAGTATTATTTTTGTTTTCTTGTTTTTGTTTCCTTTTTCTATGTGAATGGAAATGTATTTGAAAATCTTCCAATAAAAAATGCTGTATATGTGTGTATTTTACAGCATTTTTTAATTGAACGTTTTTCAGATAGATGCCTTAATGCTGATTCTGCTCCTTCCATCTTCTATTACAGGGAAGACCTTTGCATAAAAGTAGATTGTACAGGCCCGATAGTCAGCAGCACATATCAAATTTTTAGTTTTATTAATGCTTACTACCCTGCCTAATAGACTTTCCTTCAATGCAGTTGTCGTCTAGCATATAAAGATAGGATAACTGTTTATGTGGACCTATTTATGCACTAATCTTTGCTCAGTTAGGACCCTTTTTACCAAGCTACGGCAAAAGGGGTCCGGTGCTGGCATCTGCATATGTTTTACACAAACTCCGAGGCTCCCTTTTACCACAGTACGATTTAATCAGTCAGTGGCTGTTGCTGACCAGTTAAATTGCTTTGAATATTGAGTCCTTACCCCCGGATTCTATATAGCATGTTTAGCATTCCATGCCAAAATCCAAACAGATTCTATAAGAGCACGAGTAACTTAATTGGTTTAACAAGCCAATCAGCATTGTTATAAACACTTAAGCAATAATGAGCACTAATTGACAACAATTAGAATTTATGCGCACAAATTGCTAAGCATATTTTGTAATGCAGCGTGCCTAAATTTTAATGTGTGCAAGCAAAAGGGGCATGGGCAGGGAAATGTATAGTATATCATTCGATGTGCCTAAATCTATGCGCTGGGATTTACAGCTTGTTTTCATTGTTGTAAATGGACACATGTAGTTTTAGGCACTGGGATATAAACTAAGTGTATTCTGTATACCGTGCCTAAATCTAAGCACCGCTTATAGAATACACTTAGGCGGAAATGTTTTCCATGCAGATTATTTGGGCTCCATATATAGAATCTCCCCCTTAATGCTTAATTTCCATGGTGTTCAACTCTAAGGGGTCATGGATATGAGAGGGGCATGGGCGGGTCAGGGTCATGCCACTGTCAGTTATGCATATATTTTCCAGTATTTGGGCACAAACACACCAGCCCTTGACATGGCATAAGAACTCGTGCCTAGAGTTATGTGCCAAAATATGGACTTTTGCTAGTATTATATAGCAGCAACTATGCATGCTATTTATTTATTTATTAGGATTTCTTTACTGCCTTTTTGAAGGAATTCACTCAAGGCGGTATACAGTAAGAATAGATCAAACATGAGCAGGAGGCAATTAGAGCAGTAAAACTATTTGAACAACAATACAAAGTATGGCATGGTATACTACTTGCAATGACAACACAATATGTACTAGAACATTATAATTGGTAGTGAATGGTAAGGCAAAGTTGTAACATATAGATGAGTAAGAAAGTAGGAAGAATTAGAAAGTAAGGTGATTGATTTGAAGAAAGTTGCATGTGAGGTCACAGAGACGATTAAATATTAGCTAGGGTAGGAGTGGATAAACATGTCCAGCTGCAGTATGTGCAGCCCGAGTCAATCCTTGTGTGTATGTGAGTGAGACTAACAAGTTAGTTACTTCTTCCGTTAAAGGTTTGGTTGAACAGCCAAGCTTTCACCTGCTTCCTGAAGTAGAGGTAGTCTTGTGTTAAGAGGAGCCTTTCAGGCAATGCATTCCAGAGTGTGGGGGCTACTCCGGAGAAGGCTCGCTTGCGGATATCACGCCGTGTAATGTCTTTTGGAGAGGGTGTAGTTAGTGAAAGTCCTTGGGAGGATCTTAGTGTCCTTGGCGGTGAGTGGAGGCTCATCCTATTCTTCAGATACTCGGGGCCATTGCCTTTCAGGACCTTAGAATCAGTGCTTAGCATCCAACGTTTTAGGTCCTTAAGTTTTAACACCCTTTACTGAATTGGACCCTGTATTAATATTCAGCAGCAGTCACTATCCGCATATTAAAGCTGAACATCTGAAGCTGCAGCCACTTGTGTTTACATATATAGTAACATTGTAGATGACAGCAGATAAAGACCTGTACGGTCCATCCAGTGTTCCCATCCAGATAACCTCATAGTATAAGGTATGATATATATACTTGATCTTGATTTGTCCTTGCCATTTTTAGGGCACAAACCGTAGAAGTCTGCCTGGCATTGGCCTTGCCTCTCCAGTTACTGAAGCTGAATCAGTTTAGCCATTTTCAGGGCAGAAACCGTAGAAGTCTGTCTAGCACTGGCTTCGCTTCCCAATTACAAGTGTTGCCATCTGATTACCGCTAAGCTTGTTTGGTTCCATGCTTTCTATACAGGATTCCTTTATGTTTATCCCACGCATTTATGAATTCCATTACCATTTTCATCTCCACCACCTCCCACGGGAGGGCATTCCAGATATCTGCCACCTCTCCGTCTAAAGAAATGCTGACAGCCATGGATTGACCTGGATGTTTTCTGACCACTGAATGTTATGTGTGTAAAATGCTGGTCTATATACTTGTTGCTTATAAAATGAATCTAAGTATGTGGAGATTGGAAATCAGAACCTTTTTTGCACTAGAAAAGCCTGTACATTAACCTAATTATTTCATTTTCTCTCTCTAGCAAAAAAAATATTTAATATACTGATTTTTCTTCACCCAACGCATAATTAAACTCTGGAATTTGTTGCCAGAGAACGTGGTGAAGGCGGTTAGCTTAGCAGAGTTTAAAAGGGGGTTAGACGGTTTCCTAAAGGACAAGTCCATAAACCACTGCTAAATGGACTTGGGGAAAAATCCACAATTCCGGGAATAACATGTATAGAATGTTTGTACGTTTGGGAAGCTTGCCCTTGGCCTGGTTTGGCTGCTGTCATGGACAGGATGCTGGGCTCGATGGACCCTTGGCCTTTTCCCAGTGTGGCATTACTTATGCACTATGTACTTATGATTTTTAAAGGCTTTGCTTTAGCTTGAAGCTGTGTGCTGCTGTAAAAAGTCCTTTATTATAATTTGTTAGACTCTGCTGATTCTTCCTCTCAATATGCAATTCTATTCAGTTTTTGTACAGTGAAATGTAACATCTTTGACCTTGCAAAATCTGACTTACTACACAGGATAATGTTACGATTCTTGTTGCTTCTTTCTAGAAAAAAAGAAAAGAAAAAAGTGCATTCTAAACCACACATCAGCAGATTTTCTCCCACTCTAAAAAGGCTTGTGGCCAAAAGTGTTTTAATGATCCTTCTAAAAGCTATAGTAAAATCTGGCCCCTATCCTGAAGGTTAAATCTTCCCTTTCCAGCTCGTTCCTAAAGCGTTCTCCCTTCTCAACACTGCCATGCTTAACAAAGCAGTATTTCATTTCTCAACAATTGGCAATCCTGACTCATCGAAAACACAGCAGAATGATAGTAAAATCGTTGCCACATCCTAAAGAGGCTAATCATATTTGAAAATCTAAATCAACTCGTTTATAGGAAAGCCTAATATTTGACAGTCTCATTTGCTAGGGGGGTGAACATGATGCTGGAATTGCCACTCATTCCAAATAGCCACAGGAAGCATCGTATGATGTCATTGGATCCAAAACTCTTTCAGAGAGTAAAATCAGTATTTACAAAAAAACAAAAAACTAACAATCTACAGGAAGATATTGGTGTACTTAGCAAAAGATTGCTACAGTGAAATTTCACTGCTTGTTGCATGACAACGCGATTCAGAAGAACCCAAGATAACTAGCTATCAGGCTTATTTTCGAAAGTGATCGCCGGGCATCTTCCGACATAAATCAGGAGATGGCCGGCGATTTCTCAAAAGCGGCAAAATCCGTCTAATCGAAAGCTGCTTTTTTGACACCATCGCTGCTTTCCTGTCGCCTAGCCGGCGAAAGTTCAAGGGGGCGTGTCAGCGGCATAGCGAAGGCAGGACATGGGCGTGGCTACCAGATGGCCGGCTTTTGCGGATAATGGAAAAAAAAGCGGCGTTAATCAGTATTTCGCCGGGTTTACTTGGTCCTTTTATTTTCACGACCAAGCCTCAAAAAGGTGCCCCAACTTACCAGATGACCACCGGAGGGAATGGGGGATGACCTCCCCATACTCCCCCAGTGGTCACCAACCCCCTCCCACACTAAAAAATAAAAATAAAAACCTTTTTTGCCAGCCTGTATGCCAGCCTCAAATGTCATACCCAGCTCCCTGACAGCAGTATGCAAATCCCTGGAGCAGTTTTTAATGGGTGCAGTGCACTTCAGGCAGGCAGACCCAGGCCCATCCCCCCTACCTGTTACACTTGTGGTGGTAAATGTTAAGTCCTCCAACCCCCCCCCCCCAAATCCACTGTACCCACATGTAGGTGCCCCTCTTCACCCATAAGGACTATGGTAGTGGTGTAGTGTTGTGGGGAGTGGGTTTTGGGGGGGATTTGGGGGGCTCAGCACCCAAGGTAAGGGAGCTATGCACTTGGGAGGTATTTGTATATTTTTAGAAGTGCCCCCTAGGTTGCCCGGTTGGTGTCCTGGCATGTCAGGGGGACCAGTGCACTACAAATGCTGGCTCCTCCCATGAGCAAATGCCTTGGATTTCGCTGGGTTTGAGATGGCCGGCATTTGTTTCCATTATCGCTGAAAAACAAAACCGGCGATCTCAAACCAGGCGAACTCTGGCATTTGGCCGGGCTAAACCGTATTATCGAAAGAAAAGATGACTGGCCATCTTTTTCGATAATACGGTTATGGCTAGCTGTTGCGTCGCCGCCAAAGTAGATCGCCGGCGATCTATTTTGCCGGCGCCGTTCGATTATGCCCCTCTATGGGTATTAAAAAAACCTTTTATTTAGTTAAAGCATTTTTAGTGGTAACTCAAAGTAGGTTATATCCAAGTTGTAGTAGATAATTCCCTGTCCCTGGAGGACAAACAATCTAAGGGCCCTTTTATTAAACCGTGGTAAAATTTGCAATTACAGTAGCTTGCAGTGAGATTTTACTGAGTAATAGCTGCTCATTTAATATGGAGCCTATTGGGGGCATTCCCAGCATTTTTCAATACAGGTCCTGCATTAAAAGTTCCCTTAGTATTTGGTACTTAGGTAGCAGTTAACGTAGAATCACTTAGTACCCCAGTTACCATGCGATAATCTATGGTACAGAGATACTGCAGCTTAGTGACTCCCATGGTAAATCAAGGTGCAGTAAAAGCTTTATTTTTGCCACACCTAGGTTACTCCCCCCCCCCTCCCTTAATGTCCCATAAATGAGTAAAAGAGAAATGGAAAGGGGTTGGAACTGGATATATCAAGTTTCTGTGGTTGCAATCAAAGCAGTTTACATATTATACAGTGGTGCTTATTTTGTACATGGGGCAATGGAGAGTTAAGTGACTTGCCCAGAATCAGAAGGAGCTGCAGTGGGAATGAACCTTACTTCCTCAGGTTCTTAGGCCACTGCGTTAACCTCCACAGACTACTCCTCCACAGTAATGAGTTATCCACCTTCAGGCACATGCATACTCACTTTGCACATCAGATCCTAAGTTTTCTGGAACAATATTACTCTAGGGGGTAATATTCAACCCGCGACTAAGCTGCTTCCAGCCATGGGCTGGCCTAAACCCAGATATTCAATGCCGGGGAATGTGCAGCTCTTGGCATTGAATATATGGGTATCCGTGTTAACCCAGAAGTTAACCATGCACTGGTTGATTTTCACTGGTGCAAATGGTGGCGCCTAAATTTACGCGTGACCTTATGTTTATATTCTATAAACTGTGCTGAACTTTAGGCGCGAATTATAGAATACTGTTTACACGAGTTTTTTCAGTGCTGATTTTTTTAGGCATCATATATACAATCTAGGCCTAAATGCTCAATGCACTAATCTATAAGATAGCGTGTAAGCGCTAGAGTGCATATCTGAAAATGGGGCATACACTTGGGTGGAGTATGGGAGGGGCATGGCATATTTCCAACTTACCAAACAGAAAAAGTAAACACTGGGCCTTCAGGAATGAGAAAAATGCAATCCTTTATTAATGATGAATACCCGACACGGGCCGTGTTTCGGCGTACAAACGCCTGCATCAGGGGTCAAAAAGCTCTTCTAGGTCAGCTAGTTAGCTAGTAGATAAAGATGATTAACAAACAGCTTATATTCCCTTTAATCATTTCTCAGAGAGGGAGAGAGAGAAGGGAAAAGGTAGTGCCCCCTAGAAAATGGAGGTGGGAGAAGGACTTCTCCCACCTCCATTTTCTAGGGGGCACTACCTTTTCCCTTCTCTCTCTGAGAATTGATTAAAGGGAATATAAGCTGTTTGTTAATCATCTTTATCTACTAGCTAACTAGCTTTTTGACCCCTGATGCAGGCGTTTGTACGCCGAAACACGGCCCGTGTCGGGTATTCATCATTAATAAAGGATTGCATTTTTCTCATTCCTGAAGGCCCAGTGTTTACTTTTTCTGTTTGTTTGGTTGCTTTTGTATGCTGCTTTCCCTCTGTTTTGTGACTATATTTCCAACTTACACATGCAACATGTAAAATACTACATGTTATGCATGTTGCAATGCACACTTAACTGTAGGCATGCCTGTAGTAAATGGTCATGCCTAAATTTAGGTGCATGAATGCATGTTTACAGGAGACAAGTCTCTGTCAGCTAAAAGGGAACTCTGAATAAGGGGGCATAGGATGAAGATGAAAGGGGAACAGACTCAGGAGTAACCTAAACAAATACTTCTTCAGAAAAGGTTGGTGATTTGTGTAAAAGCCTTCTGGTGCAGGTGGCCAACTGTGTAGCCACACCAAGCTTGATGCTGGTAGTTGCTGTCCTTGAGGCAGCAGGGGCTGCGTATCCCCAAGCTCCCTCAGCATGAAGGGGCCTTAGGCACGTTCACATGTTCTGGGCGAATCTTTCTGTGTGTCAGGCAGGGTGCTGCCAGATGATTTTTGGCAGGGGAGAGAGATTTAAACCTGCTGGTTCAGCATTTCTCTGTCTTTTCAACTTCCTACTCTCTCTTGAAGTTGCTGGCCCCTGCTGCTCCTTTGTCCCAACTGCTTCCTGCTTTGTTCCTGTTCCGCTCAGTTGAAGCCTGTCTTGGGATAAGGCTGGTTCAAGTGTTCCAGTTTGTTCCTGCTTCAGCTCAGCCAAAGCCCTCTTGGGATAACTAAGGCTGCTTCAAAAGCTTCAGCTTTTCCTATTTCAGCTCAGCCGAAGCCTGCCGGGATAAGGCTGCTTCAGTGCTCCAGCTTACTACTGCTTCAGTTCAGCTGAAGCCCGTCTTGGGATAAAGCTGCTTCCAGTGCTTCAATTGTTTCTATCTCAGCCCGAACAAAGCCCATCTTAGGATAATGCCGTTGCTGCTGCTCCTGCTCTGTGCCCATACAGGTGACCTGCCTACCGCCAGTGGGGTCCTCTGGGTCTGCTGACTCTGGACATCCGCTCTAATGTCCAAGGGCTCACCCCTCAATGACATGGTGGAGACAAAGAGTACATCTCAATTCAAGAAAGCCTGGGACAAGTATATAGGATCTCTAACGGAGAGTAGATGGTATAGATTGGCAAACTGGAAAGGCCACCTGGTCTTTGCCTTCATTTTTCTCTGTTCCTCTATGTCTTTGTGTGTATGTCTATGGGTGGATTTGAGAGCATTCATGTGATATTTCTGATGGTCTGATAGCCTACCCCAGGCCATCTCTGTTTGTTGATATCTGTGGAGATTAGTTCTTCCTTCTGTTCCCCCTCCCCCCCACCACACACATTTTAAAACACTTAGGGTGGAGCAGAAATGCATTCTTGTCTTGCACAGTTCACCCCAAACATATTTAAAACTCCAAATCTATATGGGAGAAAGTACAATGAGAACTATTCTATATCATGCTATCATGACAGATCAGACTGCTGCATTGATGATGGTATTCTTGTTTGGTATATATCTATATAGCTATTTATTTATATCTATCTATATTTATATATATATTTTTTGTCAAGCTATGTTAAGCTGTTAGTTTTTGTATATTTTGGTAATTGTATTTAGAGCACTAGGTAAAGGTTGTCATCCCTAATCATTTTGGCCTGGGGTTAGTAGTAATTCTGCAGGAGTTGCCTTATTAATTGACCCATACATCCACCACAGTTATATATATATATATATCACCACAGACTTCAGATCTTATATGGGGAACAGGGTCACCTGTTCCTCATATAAGATCTGAAGTCCGTGGTGGTATATATAACTATGGTGGATATATAGGTTGAAGTGAAAGCTTATTGGGAGCACAGAGCCATACTTTCTTGGAGGTTATTAATTGACCCAGCACAGCCATGTTTTTTTGGCATCTGCCTGGGTCAGGGGGTCCAAGATAAGTGTTCCCCACAGGTTTGACCTAATCAAGTAAAATTTCCCACACAGTTCCTTCTTTAAAAGTAGAAGAAATACATTTAGAAAGCCTTTTTCTCTGAAAAGTTAAGAGGCATGTGCTTAGCTTTAAAGCAACCAATTTTTCACTCTTTATCTCAAAATAGTCTAAAATTGTACTTCTAATTTTCATACAGATTTATAAAGGATCTCTTTCATAAGACCAAATTAGTGAATTCCAATTTCAGCACTTGCAACAGCTCAGACTTCAGAACAAACAGGATTAAAATGTTTCCAATAGCTGGTTTCACCACTGTCACCTAGATGTTAATTAATCTAAGCAATTTGAGATCAGTGCTTTATCAACTTCAAATGGAATACCTATGACAGTAGTCAGCTTCTTTTCTTGTCAGGCCGTGCTGAATATGTGTGCTAATTTAAGCAAGGCAGAGAAAGATTAAAAAAACACACACACACACATTCCATTATTTCTTGTATCCTAGTGTTCAGCACTGTAGAGTCTGCAAAACATTCTCCTTGTCAGGAAGATATATTTGACAAGAAAGTATTAATTTGCTTCTCTCTATTCTCGGGACTATACATAGAAATGGAATTCATTTTAATTATGTCGAGTCTGAGTTCACAAATACAATAAAAATGTTCACACCAAAGGAAAACAAACACTAGAAAATTGATTACAAGTAGACAACACCACACTTTTTATGTCCATTCCCTTGATAGTTGTGTATGGAGGAAACCCCTGTAAAGAAATGTTTTGGTGGAATCTTTCCTTAAATACTAAAAATCACTAGGAAATGACTGCAGTAATTAATTAATAAATCTAAGGTGTTAAATAGGCAACTCAGATTAAGATAAATGTTGTTTGCAGCTACATAGTGAAGCTCTGGTTGATAAAGTGACTTGTCTAACCCTACACAGGCCATCACTTTTAGATAAAGCGGACAGCATTCCCATCTAGTCTGCCCAATAAGATGGTTACGATTGAAACTGCCACTTGTGTGGGTTACCCCTTCTAATGTTTAGAGTTGTAACTGACATTGCATACATAAAAATGCAAGAAAAGCCATACATTGCCAGACCAATGGTCCATTTAGCCCAATATCCTGCTGTCAACAGACACCAATTCAGTCACAACTACATGTCAGAATGCAAAGAGTGGCAACATTCCATACTATCAGTCTCAGGGATAAGTAGTGACTTTCCTCATGTCTCTCTCAATAGCAGACTATAGACTTTTCCACAAGGAACTTATCCAAACTTTTTTTAAGCCCAGGTAATCTAATTGTCGTTACCACAGTCTCCAGCAATGAGTTTCAGAGCTTGAGTATTTGTGGCATGAAACTATATTTTCTTTATATATTTTTGAAACAGTGAACAATTCATTTACATTTACCCATTCTGCTCCACTCAGGATTTTGTAGACCTCTATAATTATTTATTTATTTTCAGCACTTAATATACTGCAACCGATCCTTGAGGTGACTATATATGTGGTTTACAATTTCTACTACAGGTAGTTTGTACTGTCCCTAGTGGGCTCACAATTTACTCATCTTCGACTCCCCTCTCTCCTTCTCTGCTCACATTCAGCAGACTGCCAAAACCTGTCGTTTCTTTCTGTATAACATCAATAAAATCCGTCCCTTCCTCTCTGAACACTCTGTTAGAACCCTTACCCACACTCTTATCACTTCTCGTCTGGATTATTGCAACCTGCTTCTCACTGGCCTCCCACTTAGCCATCTCTCTCCTCTTCAATCAGTCCAGAACTCTGCTGCACGACTCATTTTCTGTCAGAGTCGCTATGCTCACATTAGCCCTCTCCTCAAGTCACTTCACTGGCTCCCTATCCGTTTCTGCATTCAATTCAAACTTCTCTTACTGACCTATAAGTGCATTCACTCTGCCGCTCCGCAATACCTCTCCACTCTTGTCTCTCCCTACGCCCCCTCTTGGGTACTCCGTTCTGAGGATAAATCTCTCTTGTCTGTCCCCTTCTCCTCTACTGCTAATTCCAGACTCCGTTCCTTTTATCTCGCTGCACCTCATGCCTGGAATAGACTTCCCGAACCTGTACGTCTAGCCCCGTCTTTGGCCGTTTTCAAATCCAGGCTAAAAGCCCACCTCTTTAACACTCCTTTTGACTCCTAACCACTATTCACTTGCCCTGCACCCCTTTTATCCCTTACCTCTTAGTTGTTCTGTCTGTTTGTCTGTCCTATTTAGATTGTGAGCTCTTTGAGCAGGGACTGTCTTTTCGTGTATGATGTACAGCGTTGCGTATGCATTGTAGTCAGTGCTTTTTTTGTGCCGGTACGCGACGGTACGGCGTACCGGCACCTTTTTTTGCCCGCCCCCCCCCCCCCCCGCGACACTCCGGGCGAGTCCTGCACTTAGTTTTTTTTTTTTAAGACTCAGAACGCACGAACGATGCAGCCGGCAACGATTGAAAGAGGCTGTCTGGGCTGGCGTCTGCGTCGGAGCTTCCCTCACCCTCTGCGAGTCCCGCAAAACAGGAAGTTGTAACAACGAAGGCAGGACTCGCAGAGGGTGAGGGAAGCTCCGACGCAGACGCCAGCCCAGACAGCCTCTTTCAATCGCTGCCGGCTGCATCGTTCGCACGTTCTGAGTCTTAAAAAAAAAAACTAAGTGCAGGACTCGCCCGGAGTGTCGCGGGGGGGGGGGAGGATTGGGGAGAGAAAGAGGGAAACCAACAGAGGGAAGGATTGGGGAGAGAGGGAAAGAGGGAAACCAACAGAAGGAAGGATTGGGGAGAGAGGGAAAGAGGGAAACCAACAGAGGGAAGGATTGGGGAGAGAGGGAAAGAGGGAAACCAACAGAGGGAAGGATTTGGGAAAGAGGGAAACCAACAGAGGGAAGGATTGGGGAGAGAGGGAAAGAGGGAAACCAACAGAGGGAAGGATTGGGGAGAGAGGGAAAGAGGGAAACCAACAGAGGGAAGGATTGGGGATAGAGAGAAAGAGGGAAACCAACAGAGGGAAGGATTGGGAAGAGAGGGAAACCAACAGAGGGAAGGATTGGGGAGCGAGGGAAACCAACAGAGGGAAGGATGGGGAGAGAGAGGGAAAAACAGATGGAAGGATTGGGGAGAGAGGGGAAAAACAGATGGAAGGATTGGGGAGAGGGGAAAACAGATGGAAGGATGGGGAGAGAGGGGAAAACAGATGGAAGGATGGGGAGAGAGAGGGAAAACACAGATGGAAGGATTGGGGAGAGAGGGAAAAACAGATGGAAGGATGGGGAGAGAGAGGGGGAAAAACAGATGGAAGGATGGGGAGAGAGAGGGGGAAAAACAGATGGAAGGATGGGGAGAGAGAGAGGGAAAATGGAAGGATGGGGAGAGAAAGAGGGAAGACGCTGGATGGAAGAATGCAGAAAGAAATAGGGGAGACACTGGAAGGATGGGGAGAGAAAGCAGAGCTGCTGGATGGAAAAGGGGAATAGAGAAAGACTGGAGAATAAGAGGAAGGGACATGGGGAGAACAAGGGTGAGGAAAAGATGAAAAGCCACAGGTAGATGAAGGAAATTAAAGAATGGATAGTAAGAATGAATTAAATCTGGACAGAGAGAGAGCCTGAAAAATATTGAAGAAAGCAAAGAAAAAGGAGACAAAAATGACAAATGGCACAGAAGAGTTAAGCGAAAACAAAGGAAAGCAGAATCACAGACTGGGACCAATATGGAAAGAAAAACAGTCACCAGACAACAAAGGTAGAAAAAAATCATTTTATTTTCATTTTAGTGTTTGTAATATGTCCAATTTGAGAATTTACATTGCTTTCTTATTTTGCACTGGGTATACTGGAGCTGTAAGAGCTTACAGAGATTATTTATCATGAAAAAAAATCACGTTATTTTTTTCTCCTATAGTACTATAATATTTTCAATGATGTCTGTTTATATGCGCCATGGCTGATATAGGGGTGTGTGGTTAATGTGGGTGTGGCTATCATAGGGGTGGAGCCATATGTGGTGACCCCGCCCATAATGAGTACCGGCACCTTTTTTTCTACAAAAAAAGCACTGCTTGTAGTGCTATTGAAGTGGTAAGTAGTAGTCGTAGTAGTAGTATATATTGTACCTGGGCTAAGGGGCCCTTTTACTAAGACACGGCAAAAAGTGGTCTGGTGCAAGCATGTCTTTTGGGCATGCACCAGGCCAATTTTTGCTGTGTCCTGGAAAAAGGGCCTTTTTCTAAGTGGCCAGAAATGGACATGCAGCAAAATAAAAACCAGTATGTGTTCATTTTCGGCCTGAGCCCTTACACGTCTTTGTAAAAGGGCCTCTAAGTGACTTGCCCAGAGTCACATGGCGCTACAGTGGGAATTGGACCCAGTTCCACAGGATCTCAACCCACTGCTGACTGTCAGGCAGTAGTGGGAATTGGGCTTGGTTCCTTAGGTCGGCAACTTGTTGCACTAACCATTAGGCCACTCTTCCCCTATAGCTGTCTTTTCTCTGAGCTGAAGAGCACTAACCTCATAAGCCTTTCCTTGTATGAGAGGTGTTCTGTCCCCTCAGTCATTTTGATTGCCCCTCTTTGAACCTTTTCTATGTCTTTTTTGAGATACGGTAACTAGAATTGCATACAATACTCAAGGTGAGGTCATATCATGGAGCATTACATAGGCATTATAATCTTTGTCTTCTTTTTTATCCCTTTCCTATTAGGCAAGAAGATCTTCTCAGCCTTATTAAGACACTTGTACAGGCTTCATTACCCCATCATTGTTTTATTAACATACAATGTTTTTATCTCTATTGGTTTTATTGTATATCAAATTTCTTTTTACTTTTTGAATTGGTATTAACTTGAGTTTTTTTTGTAAACTTTATAAATATCAAATAAAAGAAACAGAAGAGATAAAAATTAAACAATACTAAAGAAAAGGGAAAACTGTAAGAACAAAAATTCATTTTCACTAAAAAATATAGAAAAGCAATGAGACACACTGCTGTAACCATACCACAACCAGCTTCCAGGTCACAATGATAAAGGCAAACTTTAATAACTATCAAAAAAAATCCTGACAAAAGAATAATTTTAAGCCAGGTTTGAATTAAAAAAAAAATAAAAGAATTTTCAGCATACAGAAAAAGAAGAAGGGGAGTTCCATGATGAGGGACTTAAATAAGAAAATGCAACACAATGAGTGGTTTCTAAGAAAATGACTCTAATCTGATTTTGGATGTTTTGTGGAAAATGTCCAAAAATCCAGTAGTGAACGTGAGCCATTTTCAAACCAGAAAAATGTCCAACTCTTTGTTTCAAAATGGCCATCTGCTAGATGGTTTTGTGCTCAATGTGTATATTTTTTGGACCATTGAAAAAAAAAGTCCAAGGAAAAATGCACAAATAAGATCCATTGGGATGTATGGGAGCCAGCATTCTGCAAAGCAGTGGGGCACCAAAGGGTGGCACTGCAGTGGACTTTAGAAAAAAGGTCCCAGGTACATCGTTACCCTCTTATATGGTATGGTGAGCCCTCCAAAACCCTCCTGTACCCAATTGTACACCACTCTAATAGACCTTATGTCTGCAGGTATTACCTATATGTGGGTACTGGAAGATTTTTGGTGGGTTCTGGATGGCTCACACTTTCCACCGCAAGTGTAACAGAGTTGCATATGGGCTTGAGTCCTCTTCTCTATAGTGCCTAAACACTAGGTTACTCTAGGGACTTCCTTGCTGCTCTAACAGGACTGGCCATTACATCTGAAGCTGTCATATTGACTGAAGCTCTTATTGACTTATAAGTGCATTCACTCTGCAGCTCCTCAGTACCTCTCTACTCTCATCTCTCCCTACATTCCTCCCTGGGAATTCCGTTCACTGGGTAAATCTCTCTTATCTGCACCCCTCTCCTCTACCGCTAACTCCAGACTGTTCCTTTTATCTTGCTGCACCATATGCCTGGAATAGACTTCCTGAGCTGGTACGTCAAGCTCCATCTCTGGCTGTCTTCAAATCTAAGCTAAAAGCCCACCTTTTTGATGCTGCTTTTAACTCCTAACCCTTATTCACTTATTCAGAACCCTTATTGTATCATCCTCACTTTAATATTCCCTTTTCTCTTATTTGTCCTGTTTGTCTGTCCTAATTAGATTGTAAGCTCTGTCGAGCAGGGACTGTCTCTTCGTGTTCAAGTGTACAGCGCTGCGTACACCTTGTAGCACTATAGAAATGATAAGTAGTAAGTAGTAGTAGTCATAGAGGCTGGTATGTACTGTTTCATATCTTTGGTGTGGGAGGGGGTCAATGACCACTAGGGGAGTAAGAGGGGTCATACCATATCCATTCAATGGTCATTTGATCATTTAGAGCACCTTTTTGTGACTTAGTCATGATTGAAACAAGACTAACGTCTAACTTTTATCTCCGGATGTTTTTCTTTTGTTCCATTATGGCAGGAAAACGTCTAAGTTTAGGGAAGGCCCAAATCCTTCCCCCAACACGCTCTCTTGTGAATTGGATGCACTGCTTGCAAACTTTAGCATTAACTGGAACAACAAACAACTTTCTTGTCAGCTTTTTCAGTATCGGCTCAGCTCTACGAAGCCTCTCCGTTTCACATAAGTGCTTCATCAGGAACCGCAGACCAGTTGTCTGCCCAAAATAAGTTATTCCATCTTCATTCTCAGGTTTGCTCATTCACTATTTTAAAATAGGAATTAAAATAGTGAATGAGCAAACCTGAGAATGAAGTTAAGTTTGTTGTTCCAGTGAATACCAAATTTTATCAGAAAAGTATATTACACTGTTGGAAAGTATATTTCATCACTGGAAAATGAAAATACTGAGAGGAAAGTGCTAACTGATTAATTTTATATAAAAAAGTAAAAAAGCAAATAAGCTTAAACGAAAAATGTTTGATAGAAAATAATCCAAATTAACAGAGGCAGGTGGAGGTTTTTAGATTGATGATGGACATCAAATCAATTTGTCATTAATTTGTCAAGTGACGAAGAAGATAATGAATATGCTGAAGTCTTTTTCTCCATATTGGCAAAAAAGTATTTTCAACAATATATATTATTTAGCTGCCATTACTAGATAGTGACACAGTGTTGGGCAAGCTAATAGCCATTGAGAGAGACAGTTACTTAGATGTTGTACAATTGTTTTGCCTTTGAGGAGTCTGAGTCCAAAACATTGGATGATGTGGGAAAGATCGTGACAGAGATTTCTGAATAGTTAGGACAGAATAAGTTGATCCTGAATTTGAATAATACTGAAGTTATGTTTATTGGTGGTTTTGAGGAGGGAGAGGTACCGAAGCAGATTCAGGTGTACGGACAACATATAGTGGTTGCTGATCAGGTTAAGAGTTTAAGGGGCCCTTTTACTAAGGTGCATCAAAAAGTGGCCTGTGCTGGTGTAGACGCGTGTATTGGACGTGCGCAGGTCCATTTTTCAGCACACCTGCAAAAAAGACCTTTTTTTGGCCAAAAATGGACGTGTGGCAAAATAAAAATGGGCACATGTCCATTTTGGGCCTGAGACCTTACTGCCACCCATTGACCTAACGGTAATGGCTCACACGTTAACCGGGCGGTAATGGTCCATGTGCGTACAATGCCGATTACCGCCCGGTTAGCGCTGCACGCCAGAAAATAAAATATATTTTCAGGCACACTTAGTGGACGCATGTAAGATATGAAATTACCACCCGGGCGGTAGTTCAAAATTGACACACATAGGACATGCGTAGGCACCTATGCGGCTTAGTAAAAGGGTCCCTTAGTGTGAGGCTTGATTCTATACTGTCGATGGATTGGGTTTAAAAATTCTCCGGCCGATATTCAAAACAATTAAAGTGGGCAGGAGAGGCTCCTGCCCACTTAATCCACTTATCTGTAGCTAACTGCCTATATTCAGTGGCACTTAACTGGTTAGTGCTGCTGAATATTTGCAGTTAGAGCCTGCATCGAAACTGGCTACCTTATAGGCGTTCTGGGACGGAGTTGGCACTTATGCAGTTAAGAGGCAATAATCAGTCCTTGACCACATAAGATAGTCACTTAAATTGGGCCGCATAGATAGCAGTCCTTTCTTTAAATGATTCAGCTTATGCGGTCAAGGGCTGAATATTTCACTTAACCGCATAGCTTTAGTAACAGCCAACCTAAAACTGGATGTTCAATGCTGGTGCCCGGACCTTAGCCTGGCATTGAAAATCCAAGAATACTGCTGGCGGAAGACATAAAAACACTGACTGCAGCTGGGTGAATATCAACCGGTCTGTTATGTATGTTGTAAAGGAGTGGAGGAATAGCCTAATGGCTACTGCAGTGGGCTTTGATCCTGGCAACCTGGGTTCAATTCTCACTACAGCTTCTTGTCATTTAACCCTCCATTGCCCCACAGAAAAAAATAAAAACTTAAATTGTGAGCCCCCTAGGGACAGAGAAAGTACCTGTTTATAATGTGTATAACACTGAGATGCCAGTGCTTCTAATTTCAAAAGCACTGGCGTCCCTGATGAAGATGGTTTTGAAAAGGAAATTTCTGTAGGACGTGTGAAACAGTGATGTTTTCTTTATCCAGATAAGTCTGTTCTTGTTGGCTTCTAGAAATGGTTTCAGTGCATATTTGATTTGTTATTTTTTCCATCAGGTAGTTTAATAATGTGGTGACATTGGTTGGGAGTGAAAACTTTTTACCCTTTAAACAGTGGGTCCTATTTTTATTTGAAGATCCACCCCAAAAAATATGCATGTTCACTAAATTTCAAAAACAATTTTTATTCACATTGCATTTTGGAAGGGTGTATTCACATAATAAAAATTAAGGGCTACATTTAAAGGAGTAGAACATGATGTATAGAGCTTTGAAGTGAGCCGCTTTGCGGCTAGACTTACTGAAATCCAAGCTCAGCTGGAGGATCAGCCTATACTGAACTCCTTGTTAGCCCTTTTCAAAATTATAGAGGTTTTAAGTGAGTATTCTTTTGGTGGGTATCCTCAAATTAGTTTTTTGAGGGATTGACTATAACATATTCTATAACATTTCCATGCGGTCTAGAGAATACACTTCTCACCCATCCGCAGAAATATATTTAGTCGTGAGGAATTACGCCAAATAAAACCTGGTGTAAATAGGCACAGAGCAGGTATATTCTATAACCCTGCGTGTACATTTTTGGAATTTCCATGACCCGCCCATTCCGCCCATAACCATGCCCCCTTTTTGACAATGTGCATTAGAATTTATGCGGACCACGTGATAGAATGTGCTCATCAAGTTCTGTGCAGAAGTTCTAATTAATGCCAATTAGTGCTGATAATTGCTTATTAACATCTAATTAACAGCAATGATTGATTTGTTAACCAATTAGGTTATGTAATAGTAACATAGCATGGTAACATAATAGATGACGGCAGATAAAACCCTGTACGATCAATCCCGTCTGCCCAACAAGATAAACTCATTGTATGTGCTACTTTATATGTATACCTGACCTTGATTTGTCCTTGCCATTTTCAGGGCACAGATTGTAGAAGTCTGTCCAGCACTAGCTTTGCTTCCTAATTACCAGTGTTGCCACCCAATCTCCGCTATGCTTTTGTAGCTCCATTCTTTCTGAACAAGATTCATTTGCATTTATCCCACGCACTGTTTTGGAATACACTTGGATTTCCATGTGGAAATATAGGTGCAATATATAGAATCTGGGGGTATGTTCTATTGGAGATATGTGCATAGTTATAAAATAATGCTTAAGTACATTTCCACAATGTACACTCGTATGTGCAGACAAAAGTGACTGAAGTAGCGGATCTAAAATGTTGAGAATGGCTGATTTTTCATGTTATGGGTCCATAAGCAGACTGTAAAAGTTACATGTTTTAACTCCTATAGCTTTTTTTTATACTTTTCACATAAAAGAATGGGGTTTGAAATGTTATATTGCAAATTGCTTGTTCTAACAGAATTCATTAAAACTTATTTTTTTGTTTCATAGTAGATGACGGCAGAAAAAGACCTGCACGGTCCATCCAGTCTGCCCAACAAGACAACTCATGTGTGCTACTTTTGTGTATACTCTACTTTGATTTGTACCTCTGCTCTTCAGGGCACAGACCGTATAAGTCTGCCCAGCACTAGCCCCGCCTCCCAACCACCGGCTCTGGCATAGACCGTATAAGGCTGCCCAGCACGATCCCTGCCTCCCAACCTCCAGTCCTGCCTCCCACCACTGGCTCTGGCACAGACCGTATAAGTCTGCCCCGCACTATCCCCGCCTCCCAACCTCCAGCCCCGCCTCCCACTACCGGCTCTGCTATCCAATCTCAGTTAAGCACCTGAGGATCCTTTCCTTCTGAACAGGATTCCTTTATGTTTATCCCACGCATGTTTGAATTCCGTTACCGTTTTCCTCTCCACCACCTCCTGCGGTAGATACTTTAGTCACCTTTTCCCAGAGATTAAATGCTTGGTATGATGTTGTGTTTTTAATGTAGACAGAAAGGTTATGGATAAAAATGTGGTTAGAACATGATAGGTTGATTTGGAGCTAAGCCATACATCAAAATAAAACTTCATTAAAAACAACTAAAAGAAACTATTCTCAAAAGATAAATAATGCTGCTAATATCTCTAAAGAAATTTTAATGATTAGTTAATTCGATTCTTGATACTACAGAATTATCTCAATGAGCTGATACTGTTGTTCCAGCTGTTGATTCTTTGGCAAAATATTTTCAAGATAAAGTTTCTAATATTAGTCAAAATTATTATTGCAATCTTCAAATGATCTGATCATTTTTCAATCTTCTAAAGATCGATCACGTCCAACAGATAGATTTTGGTTAGATTTTGACATGTGCTCATAAAATACTGTTGAGAGGATCTTTAGGAAATATTGTAGTAAGTATTGTCATCTAGATTGTTATCCACCTTAGCTTATTACATCTGCACATTCCTTTTTTCTGAAGGCTTTGAATAAATGGGTAAATATATTATTATGGAAGGGTGAGTTTCCATTACACTTAGGTAGCATTATGTTAACTCCAATACCAAAGAATACTAAGCATAATTTATCAGAAATTTCAAATTATCGTCCAGTTGCTTCGATACCTTTGTTTACAAAAAAAATAGAGGGATAGTTACAGAACAATTGCAGAATTATTTTGATAGTCACAATAGATTATATGAAGGTTATATGAAGATTATATGAAGCACAGTCTGGATTTAGATAGCTCCATAGTATGGAAACAGTTTTGATTATGATTATTACAAAAAGCAGAGTATTGCTTAGTAGAGGACATAGGGTGGTTCTGTTACAATTTGATTTGTCCTGTACATTTGATTTGGTTGATCATAGGAAGTTGTTGTTGATTTTGAAGAAGCTAGGCCTTTCAGGTTCAGTACTGACATGGTTTAAGGGATTTTTTAACTTTTCATTCTTATCATGTGAAAATGCATAATTACGATTCAGAATACTGGCACCCTGTGTGCGGGGGTCCCACAAGGCTCACCATTGGTGCCATTATTATTTAATGTGTAGTGCATCTCATTAGGTTATGTTGTCAGTCAAGCAGAATTTAAAATATACATATATGCAGATGATATTACAGTTTTTATACCTATTCATAATCAGGATGATGACATTTCAAGTAAGATTGCAGACTGTATTTGTCTGTTGGAGAAGTGGATTTTTGTCCATCTTCTGAAGTTTAATAAGGATAAAATTCAATTCTTGCTGATTGATCAATTTTCTGAGGTATGGAATGTCAACATCTTGAAATTAAAACGTAAGCAATTTAAATTTGAATCCAGTTTAAAATTATTGGTATAATTTTGACTAATTCAATGAGCTCTGACTTGCAAGTTTGAGCACTTGTTAAGATAACTTTTCACATGATGAAAAAGCTGCAAAGAGTTAGGAATTGTTTTGATCGATCAAGACGCATTCAAAATTGTAGTCTAGAGTTTTATAATAGGATAATTGGATTATTATAACAATATTTATTTGGGCTGTTCTAAGCTCTTATTGAAAAAAATCCAAACATTCCAGAACACAATGGCTCATCTTATTTTCTCTGCTCATAGGTTTGAAAGGGCTTCTACTCTGTTTGTTTGTTTTTTTTTTAATTGCTTTGCCTTCCGATTGAGGTCCGACTCTATTTTAAACTGTGTACATTTGTGTTCAAGATGGGGATGCTCCGCTGTATATGACAGATTTAATCAGTTTATTGTCTAGATCTAGAAACCCTTTGCTACTATAGTTTCCCTCCCCATGAGATATTCGTTCTACATTGATTTTGTTTGGCTATCTTCCAATATTTGGCAGCTCAGTTTCCTATAACATACATGGCCTTTAGAAAACAGTTGAAAACATTTCTGTTTAAAACAATATTTTGATTAGTGTAGGGTTGGTTATGTACAGTATAGATAGCATTCTTACTCTTGAGCTTCTAAATTTGTTGGGCTTGTGTATGTGTTGTAATTTGCACTGAACTTCACGGTTATGCTGAATGTAAGTATCAGTATCAGATGGTCATATATTCTAGTATCCCAACCATTTACATGCATAGCTGGTATATAAATATTAGTGCTTGCTTTATAGTCTTACCTCTTTCAAGTAGCCTTTCAAGTTGTAACCACTCGACATCCTGCTGATAACCAATCAGAACACCTATGCAATCCAAACAACCACTCACAATCAAGCTCACCACGTGTTGTGTCAAACATCAACAAGGGAATTGAAAAAGAAAAGATAAAAGAAAAAAATTTGAGGAAAACTAAATAAAGAAAAACTAATTAAAGAAAAGCGGCCCATTCCACTGCTACTTTCAAACCCTTGGGTTCCAGAGATCTGAGTCTCTGTATCCAGCATTGTTTATTACATTTTAAAGACTTGCTTCTATCACCACCTCATATTGAGGGTGGTGTTTGTTCTATCACCCAGCACTGGAAGTTGTAAAAAAGGTCATACCATCTCGACTGGCTTAATTTTGAAATAAGATACAAAGTAAAGCCTTTCAATTTCTTCCCATGCATCATATTTTGGGCTTTCAAATGAAAAGCTGGAGACACCTTAGAGTTATCACTGGATTTCATTAGTACTTCTTGTTTTCACTGGACATACTGGAAAGATGACATACATAGTTTAAGAACCTACGTAAATTTAAAAATAAATGTAAATTAGATATGTGTTATGCTGAAATAATTGATCTGTAAATCAATGCATAAGTAATTTACAACAGTATTTGGTCAGGTCCTGTGGAGTCAATTGTAATTAACAACAAGCACTGCATGCTAATAGCTTCCAAGTGTAACATATAGAATTTTTATTAGTGATGCCCATTGGAATATATAAGAAGCATTTACTGGATATTGAAAAGTACAGTACTTATAAAAAGCCACCTCAGATATTAAAAGGACAATTCTATATATTAGGTATCAGCAGTTAAGCGCCCCTTGTATTTAAGCATATATTTAAGCATTTAAGCACATATTGTGAAGGATCCCACCGCTCCTCTCAGGAAAACTCTGGCCTCCGGCCCAAGTTTCTATATGATATTCCACTTAGGTACAACTCCCTGTAATCCTCCAGGTATACCTTCCAACCTGAGGTACGTCAGCAGTACTATTCCAGCAGAGCTCCTGAGATATCCGCCAGGGAAATTATCTCAGCGGTTTCAAGAATGCAATCCCCAAAACAAACAGTTTAGAAAAAGTAGTTTTTAATAATGCAGTTCCAAAAGCAAAGCAGTTCAGGAATCTCCACAGCTTCAAAAATGCAGTTTATAAACCAACAGGTCATGAATCTCAGCAGTCCCAACGATGCAATTCAAAATAAGAAAACCCAAAAGCAAAAAACGTTCCACAAAGAAAAACAAGCAGTTCAAAGAAAACAAACACTTCCATACAGGCAGTTCAAACAAGCAGTTTAGAAATCCCATCAGCAGTTCAGAGGCAGAGAGCTCCCAGGGGTCCCCTCCCTCCTCTGGCCAGCTCTATCTTCTGGCTTCCTCCCACTTGACCCCGTCGCTCCCTGGCTCCTCCACGATAGCCACTGTCTTCCCTTGTTTACCAAGACCCCGCACCAAGCGGTTACCTGCTATCTGAACCTTTTACTTGTGGATCTTGCCAGAGCTGCAATCTCTATCGGCTCCTCTTGCCTCACTTCTTCCTCCTTTTCTTCCCCCTTCCATTCCATGGGCTCCTCACCCCACCCATTCCCCAGCTGATCCTCCGCCCCCTGATTAGCTCTGCTTAGAGGCTCCCCCGCCATTCCTGGCCTCCCCTCCATGTCTTGGGTTTCACCTTTACCTGCCTTTCCCCTGGGCTCCACTGGGGGCTGCTGGGATAAGAAGTCTTTGATTCTGTTGTAAGACTTCCTCAAGGTCCCTGAACCAAGAATCTGGGTTGTCCCCTCCTCTGGGCCTTATCTTCTCCTCTGCCGGTACCTCCCCCCCCCCCTGTTCCCTTATCCCCTTATCCCCTTCTTCACAATATATTTAAGCAAAGAGGAACGCTTCAAGATCAACTCGAACATACTTAAATCTCCAACACCCAAGCTGCAAAGGAGTCAAATACAAATCAACCTACTCATCCGGCTTTTCCTATATAAGCACACAACTATGGAATGCACTACCAAATGCCATGAAGACAACAAACAACCACTCAAAATTCCGGAAATTACTGAAAACATACCAGTTCAGAAAGGCATACCCTAACAATCCAACTTAAATGCCTTAACCATGCAATACAACAAAACCAAAGCTTGTACTGGACTTAACTTAATTTTTCCACCTTAAGATTCCCTAATGTGTCTGTAACACATGAAGCATCTTATATTACAACATCACTCTGTATTTGTTCATACTGATATTGGCGATCGCCTGTATGGCACTATGTTAGCCACAATGAGCCTGCACATAGAAGGGAAAATGTGGGATACAAATGTAACAAATAAATAAAATAAATAAATAAATATACACATACCCACAAAAGTGCCATCAGGGTGCGTAAGTGCTATTCTGTAATGGCATCTCATAAATGCAAAGGGGCATACACAGGGATAGAGCATGGATGGGTCATGAGCAGTGTTTCCACTTACAAGCATCACTTATGGAATACTGGAAGTTACTCAAGTTCCAGCTGCATTTAGGTTCCTCGACTTAACTGCAGGTGTCTAAATATTAGGTGCACAGATACTGGGTTACGTTAGGTATTCTATAACAGGACCAGGGTGCCCAGGTGCAGTTATAGAATGGGCTCCTACTGTACAACCTTAGGATGACTAAATGGAGGTACCGAGCTGTAGAACTGTGCCCAAACCCCTTAATTCTGTAAAAGTCGTCAAATTGCATGCATAAATTTGGGCATGTACCCAATTACCATGTGCAATTTAATTAAATAACAAGCTAATTAGCACTAATAAGTTAATTAGTGCCAATGTAATTTAATTAGTGCCAATAATTTAATTAGTGTAAATTTAATTGGTGCCAATAATTGCTTGATAAAAAGCCAATAATTGGCTTTTTATCAGGCAATTACTGACACTAATTAAATTTACTTGAACTTTATGTGAGTAAATTTAGGTGCTTGATCTGAGCCTCAATGTGGTCACAATAAGTTATTAAGCTTTTGGGTTTGATTCCAGGCTATGTGTTTTATGTGGATGGTGAAGGGCAGGGATAAGACAATTCAGGTGTGCCATTCATCATGTGGTTGTGTTTGTGCTTAAAACATGTGGGACTTCACATGGGTAGGCCTGGTCTATTAGGAGCCACTGCAATGGCAGTGGTAGGTGTCACCTGACAGATTAATTGTATTTGTGAGGCATGTGCATGAGATGCAGATGGAGGAGCACCTTGCTCCTGCTAAGGTCTGCTTCAGAATATCAGTTGCTGTGTGAGGTGCCAACTGCTTTTGTCATATCTGTGTGATGTGAGTTACAGCCACTTGGATGTGACGATGGGGCCTACCTCGTTGTGAAGTTACCTACCTCATGCAGCAGTTCAATGCTACTGGATTTACTGTGGCTACAATAGCTGGGTCCTCCAGATGGCCTGGAACCTATTCTTAAGTGCTTTCATGTCCTGTTCTATTCTGAAGTGTCTAGTAAGAGTTTGAGGGGTCCTTTTACAAAGGCATGCTGAAAAATGGTTTGTGGTAGTGTAGGCGAGGGTTTTGGGCGCATGCCGATCCATTTTTCAGTGCACCTGTAAAAAAGGCCTTTTTTTTCTTTTTTGCCAAAAATGGGCATGCGGCAAAATGAAAATTGCTGCACGTTCATTTTGGGTCTGAGACCTTACCGCCAGCCATTGACCGGGTGGTAAAGGCTTACACGGTAACTGGGAGGTAATGACCTATGCGCATCCGTTATGCACGCCTGAAAATAAAAAATATTTTTCAGACGCGCATATCGGACATGCGCCAAAAATGAAATTACTGCAAGAGCCACGCAGTTTTCTGGCGGTACCTTCATTTTGGCGCACATTGGGCACGCGTAGATGCTTATGTGGCTTAGTAAAAGGGCCCCTGAGACTTTTGGCAGGGATGTACATACAAAAAAAAATCATTTTGTTTTGTTTCCTCTGTGCATTGTAGGCTTTCTTTCTTTTGCTTCATTTTGTTTTATATATTTATGACATTTATACCCCACAATATCCCAAGCAACCTCAGGTTTAATGTGCCTTACAAAGCACAGTGAAAACAAGAATATAAGGAAAGCAATATATAATACATTACACTCAGTTTCAAAGGCACAAAACCATTTCCAAAGATAAACACTGCCAAGATAATACAAACTTGTGTAGAACTGTAATCCTATGTTAAACCTGGTGAAGTTCCCCATTTTAATTTTGTTTTTTGTATATGGAGTTCCATTAGAGGGCATTGTGTTTTCTGGGACCAGAACACACATTATTGCAGCTCCGTGTGGCTCACAGTGCCAGGCCACACAAGGCATTGCAGGAAAGCCCATGTATGTGAAGGGCAGTGCGTTTTTTTCTAGCGAAAAAAAGTGCAGGTACTCAAATGCCAGGTCACCCTTCAGGGGTGGAGTGATCACTGAGTGACCACCCCACAATAGCCAGGCCCCCTGCAACCAGTCACAGAATCTATGACAAGGCAGAATTGTTGTGTAGAGCCTGAGCTCTTTCATTAACACTTGGGGACCATGGGTCAGTTTTAGCAGATAATGGAAAAGGTGCCTGTACTCAGTACCCCCAAGTACTCCCTCAAAAAACGACCTGGTGAAGCGGCAGCTGCCATGTAAACAGACATTCCACACATGTATCTGTAGCAAAACGGGGATGCTAACATGTGAACTTCACCAACTGTAGCCTTTCAACTATAGATATGCAGATGGCAATCAAGTCTCAGATAACCATGTATTTCCATTGTGCCACAGCTTGCATGCCGTTTGCCTCACTATCCTGCTTATAATCGAAATAGAAAAACGCCTAAATTGTGACCCAAATCGGGAGATAGACGTTTATCTCACAAAAATGAATAAAGCGGTATAATCGAAATCCGAATTTGGACGTTTTCAACTGCACTCCGTCGCGGATGCGGACAAAGTTGATGGGGGCGTGTCGAAGGCGTGGTGAAGGCGGAACTGGGGCGTGGTTATCTGCCGATCAGAGATGGGCGCCTTTCGCCGATAATGGAAAAAAAATATGCGTTTTTAGCGAGAATTTAGGGCACTTTTCCTGGACCTTGTTTTTCCACGAATAAGGCCCCAAAAAGTGCCCTAAATGACCAGATGACCACTGGAGGGAATCGGGGATGACCTCCCCTGACTCCCCCAGTGGTCACAAACCCTCTCCCACCACAAAATATGCTGTTTCACAACTTTTTATTTTCACCCTCAAATGTCATACCCACCTCCCTGGCAGCAGTATGCAGGTCACTGGAGCAGTTATTAGGGGGTGCAGTGGACTTCAGGCAGGTGGACCCAGGCCCATCCCCCCCACCTGTTACACTTGTGCTGGTAAATGGGAGCCCTCCAAACCGCCCCCCAAACCCACTGTACCCACATGTAGGTGCCCCCTTCACCCCTTAGGGCTATAGTAATGGTGCAGACTTGTGGGCAGTGGGTTTTGAGGGGGATTTGGGGGGCTCAACACACAAGGGAAGGGTGCTATGCACCTGGGAGCTGTTTTACCTTTTCTTTTTTTTTGTAAAAGTGCCCCCTAGGGTGCCCGGTTGGTGTCCTGGCATGTGAGGGGGACCAGTGCACTACGAATCCTGGCCCCTCCCACGAATAAATGTCTTGGAGTTATTCGTTTTTGAGCTGGGTGCTTTCATTTTCCATTATCGCTGAAAAACAAAAACGCCCAGCTCAAAAAAAGATAAACGTCCATGTTTTTCGAAAATACGGTTCGGTCCACCCCTTCACGGACCCGTTCTCGGAGATAAACGCCCATGGAGATAGACGTTTCCGTTCGATTATGCCCCTTCACGCCACACTAGTGTTTTGCATGTGTGTGTCTCCCTATTTTGCTATAGACACACATTTATCTTCTGCTCAAGTGCTATAGATATATATATATATATATATATATATATATCCCCAGGAGCATAGCTACATTGATTTTACATTGGACCTATTCATGCAGACCTTCTCTTTTAAAATGGTGGCCCTGATGTGGATGTTTAAACATCTATGTTTATTTTCTCGCCTACACAACCTATCTAAAACGGGGCTGTAAATGTAATTTTTTTTTAAATAGTTTATCTTGTACTTGGCTTATTTTCCAGTGGTACTAATAGAAGTAAGCAACATATTTTCTTCCTTTATATGACTGCACATCACTAGATGCAAAGCCAACTTCCTTTATGGCTCCTGACAATTTTCTGCTCCTAAGGAGATTTGTTATGTTCTGTCTGACTCAGTGCAATTAGTTTCTGATTTATGCACAGTCTTTCTGCTGCCAGCACCAGCACCTCTCTGCTGCTCTCATCATTCACTCTACAAGAGAGGCCTCTATCACCACAGGAGCACCCAAAGGCTCAAATCTCAAATGTTGTCTTACTATATAAGTCATTAATTTGGAGTTAAAATCCTTCACAGGTTTCAATGTATGCAGTATAGTCTTCGGGGAAAAAAAGAACGATAGAATTTTCCTTAAATGTGAATGAATACAAAAGACTTAAAACATTTTAATAGAGGGATGGTGCAAGGGTATAAGACTTGCTAGACAAACCTTTAGCCTTGTGTACCTCTCTTAGGCAGTGGTGTCGTGAGGGCATCTGACACCCGGGGTGGGTCGCCGCTGCGCACCCCTCCCGGGTGCAGCGCGACGCACCCTCCCCCCTCCGTAGCGCAACCCCCGCGAGAACATACCTGGAAGGCGGTGAGGGGCGGGCGGGACGGCCAATCCGGCGAGTGCACGCCGCTGGGGGGTGTCGGCGCCTCGCTGGTTCCTTGCTCTCTCTGCCCCGGAACAGGAAGTAACCTGTTCCGGGGCAGAAAGAGCAAGGAACCAGCGAGGCGCTGACACCCCCCAGCGGCATGCACTCGGGGCGGACCACCCCACCACCCCCCTTCCTACGCCACTGCTCTTAGGGCTGCGCTAAAAATTAGTGCGGGCTAACGCTAGAGACACCCATAGGAATATATGGGTGTC
This sequence comes from Microcaecilia unicolor, assembly GCF_901765095.1. Lineage (NCBI taxonomy): Eukaryota > Metazoa > Chordata > Amphibia > Gymnophiona > Siphonopidae > Microcaecilia > Microcaecilia unicolor. The sequence continues at coordinate 47,937,943 of NC_044034.1, forward strand.
TCTAGCATTTAGCACACACTAAGAACACTAGTGCATCTTAATAAACAGGGCACTTAACTTTCGGGCCCCTAGGTTCTCCCAAGAATTATGCACAGTCTTTCTGCTGCTTAGCAGGATTTAAAAAAAGGTTTAAACACGTTTCTAAAAGAGAAGTCCATAAGCAATTATTAAGATGGACTTGGGAAACTCCACTGCTTATTTCTGCAATAAGCAGCATAAAATTTCTTTTTTTTTATTCTTTTGGGATCTTGGCAGGTACTTGTGATCTGAATTAGCCACTGTTGGAAACAGGATACTGGGCTTGATGGACCATTGGTCTGTCCCAGTATGACAATGATTATGATCTTTTGTTTTTATCTAGAGTTTAGTGACCTTTTCAGAATTACTCCCTACACTTTTAAATATAAAGTTTTGTTTTGTGTATATATACACAAATATATATGTACAATATGTATATATTTCCCAAGTGTCATTTACCAAGCCTTGCTGGGGGGAAAAGTACATGATGGTATTTTGAGGCAGACACAAATGATTTAAATGGGCGAAAGTCTTTCCTACTCATTTAAATTACTTTGGGGTTCACTTTCAAAAGAGAAAAATGTCCAAAATAAATTTGCATTTGGACATTTTTCTCACAAAATGTCCAAATTGGTATTTTTAAACCAATTTTTAAACTAATTTTTAAATGTTTTTCTATAAAGTCCGTCAGAAGTGCATTCAAATCACAAGGAGGCATGTCAGGGGAATGTTAAGGGTGGGATTTAGGTGTTCCTCACTTGCACGTTTTTCAGCCATAGTGGAACAAAACAAAACTGTCCAGGACTGAAACTTAGATGTTTTGATCTAGACCTGTTTTTTATAATGGCTAAGACACAAAAATGTGCTCTAAATGACCAGATGACTACTACAAGGGAATCAGGGATGACTCCCCCTTACTCCCCAAGTGTTCACTGACCCCCTTCCACCCCCCCCCCCAAAATATGAATAAAAACATTACATACCAGTCTCTATGCCAGCCTCAGATGTTATACTTAGGTCCATTAGGTCAGCTTGCAGGTTCCAGGAGTAGTGTAGTGGTGGGTGAACTAAACTGCAGATAGGACAGGTGGACCCAGGCCCATACCTTCCCCTACCTGTTACACTTGTGGTAGAAATTGTGAGCCCTGGTGTACAGTTGGGGGTAGTGTTTTTTTTTTGGGGGGGGGGGACTCAGATGTGTACCTGGGAGCATTTATTTGAAGTCCACTGCAGTGCATCCTAGGCTGCCCCATTGCTTTCCTGGGATGTTTGTGTGGCCAATCTACTACGAATTCTGGCTCCTCCTACATCCCAATGGCTTGATTTTATGCATCTTTCACATGGATACTTTTTTTTTTTTTTGGAAATGGACCAAAAATTAGCAAATAACCATTTTCGAAAAGAAAAAGATAGACATTTTTCTGTTTTGAAAATTGCTATATTCCCCACTTGACGTTTGGACATTTTTAGCAAAAATGCCAAAGTTGGACTTAGACATCATATCGAAAATTCCCCTCCATGATTATTGATTCATAGAATAGAGCATTTCTTCTGAAAGCAAAACATAAAGGCTGCACACAAATTTAAATGGGGGGAGGGGAGGTGTAGGATAACCTGCATATAATAGAGTATTTCTACTGAAAGCAAAACATAAAGGACTCACACAAATTTAAAGGGGGGAGGGGTAAGGTAACCCACAGAGCAGTAGGTGCAATCCTATCAACAAAGGTATATAATCTGACTGTAAGGGCAGGTGCAATCTTAGGTAGACTGGATAAAACATGGTGGTCTCTGTCTATTGTCATAGTATGTTACTATGTTAAAAGTGTTGACTTTATATGATGCTTCAATAGAGATACACAGATGGGTGATAGATTTTTCTTTTTATTCTTTAGTCCAAAAAATATACTCTCATATTGATTTTTTGTTGATCTCTACAAATCTACTGTGTTTCAAGCCTGTGTCATAAGCCATATTATGATTTCAGATCATGCACAGATTTTGTTTTGGTGCTGCCAGGCCTTTAGGGAAGCGATTCTGCCAGATTTTGAGTGATGGATAGGCAATTATTAATGAAGGACTGATTTGTTCAAAGGGGGGTATTTTTATAGTATGGGCCCTAGTAAAGCGGTTTTGTAAGGGCAGACCTCTTCTCTCTCTGCTGCACTTAAGAAGCAGTGGCAAGAGCAGGTTTCTTCCTTTCAGCTAACTTCTCTAGAAGTGGAGCATAAATGAAAAAAGAATGATGACATATTGCACAGATTATTGAAGGTCAGAAGGGAATTAACTACGTTGGAGAGTTTGCCTATTACATACAGCTCACTAACGCCATTTTTACGAATATACTAACAAACCTTCTAAGCTGCTTTTATAGCAGCATAATCACCTTAGGCTGAGGAAAAGGATAAATAGAATTAAAACCGATAAGGGCTCTGAGCTGATGGCCTCCAGTCAGATGATGACAGTCTCTGCTAATTTATATCACCGTTTATATTCCGCTCAGCCTCGTAGTGGGTTCTGATGATATTGTTCAATGGCTGAAATTCCAGAAGCCTCCTTGCACTGAGGTGGATATGCAGCAGCTTATTAATAAATCATTCTAGGTTGCTGAGGTAAGAGCTATCAACACCCTTATGAACAATAATGCAATGGGTTCAATTTATTTTTCCCTTAGAGCTTTACAAAACCTTGGTTGATCAATTTGTTCTTGTTTCAGTTGAGGTCTTCAATGCTATTTTATTGAAAGGTAAGCTTCCTAATTCTTCCTATGATGCCTCTATTGTGGTGCTTCCTAAGAAGGGTAGAGATCCATTCTATTGTACTAATTATTGTCCTGTTTTTATTTTAAAATGTATATTCTTTACTAGCTAGAAATTCTAATCAAATCACTATACAAAAACATACATAATAGTTGAATGCCATACAAATATAAAACAAAACAATACAATACAATGGGACAATAAATTTAAATCTCATAAGCCAGAAGATATCACCTACATATACACACACCTCATAATATACTTAAGTTATGAATACTGCATGGCGCTCTTGGACATGCCAACTTATGACACCCATAGACCTGTTGTAAGTAGGCACACTTAAATGGTGCATCGATGCTGGTTTATGCTGGTATTCTATAATAGAATCTTGATGCCAAAATGCCATTATAGAATGACATCAGCACATCACATCCAGGTGCCTATCTGAGGCACCAAGTTGTAAAAGTGCCTTGAAGAACTGCATTGATAATCTGCATTTTGGCATCAAGATTCTATTATAGAATACCAGCATAAACCAGCATCGATGCACCTTTTAAGTGTGCCTACTTACAACAGGTCTATGACTGTCATAAGTTGGCATGTCCAAGAGCGCCATGCAGTATACACAACTTAAGTATATTATAAAGTGTGAATATCAAGTGATGATTCTGTGAATTGTGTGGAAAGATCCTCAAATATCCAGAAATGGAGTTGGAGACAATGATACAGAAATTTCCCATGATTTTGGGCACCACAGGCTTAAATGAAAGGAAGTTTCAACCACACTTTTATAGACTGTCCATGCATGTTTCACTTTTATTTTATGTATTTATTGGGATTTATTAACTGCCTTTATGAAGAGATTCACCCAGCAGGTACAGTTTAAAATAAAACTTACAATTTTGTAAGTTAACAGCATAACAATAGTAAAATAACAAAAAATAAACTAAATACAATAAACGAGGTAAACTTGAAAACAGTAAATTGAAAGGACATAATAGAACTACCGTGAAACAGTATAAAAATATACACATTTAACAGCACTGGAATTCAAATACCAGAGATATAATACAATGTTAGCATAATACTAATACTAATCTTATGAACTCCAAGAGGAAGCTGTTTGAGCATGACAGAAGCCCTACATTGAGCTTGAGCAGTAAATTTGAGAGACTGAGATCATACTCCACATACTACTACTACTACTACTACTACTACTACCCTGGTTTAGGAGTGAGATTCATGCTATGCACAAACTATTCCATTCAGAGCTATTCTCCTCTGAGAGACATTTTATTTTGTAACAAAATTGCAAACCCCTGTGTCACATTAGTGCATGCAAACTGCAATTTACCTCATAGTTCTTACCTCAAAATAGTTTCTTCTTTTGTATGAGCATTTTACATAAGTACATAAGCACCGCCATACTGGGAAAAGACCAAGGGTCTATCAAGCCCAGCATCCTGTGTCCGACAGCGGCCAATCCAGGCTTCAAGAACCCGGCAACCCCCCCCCCCCCCCCCCCCAAAAAAAAAAAAAAGAATAATGTTCAATGGACTTTTTCCTCAGGAATCTGCATCTGGTTTCCTATAAAACATATTGCCTTAAACTGACCCAGGTTGTTGTATATCTTCAAACTCAACTATCACACTGAAGTACTGGGTTACTTTTTTTTTTCTTTCTACATTAAAAAAAAATATGTTGATAAAATTCTAAGAACATTGAAATACCATTGATGGTAATTTGATTGTTTATTATATTGATATTCTGTTGCTCTGATTGTTTAGCTTTTTAGCATTTCTGTGGGTAAATACTTCATTTTGGAGTCTAATCTCTGACATATTTTCTACCCTTTTTAGTCCAATAGAACCGCCCAGAGCAGTTTATAACGTATACATTTTAAAAATAAAAAAGCAAAATAGGTTGAATGAATTTGGTTTGCTAATTGACAACATCTAGAAGTTCAAGTAAGTATTAAATCATAGGTTTGGAAGGCCAATAGTTTTGTTACAGTGTTGGAAAGATAACGTAAGAAGGTAGAGGATGACAAGAAGAAGTACTACCAGGTCAAGATTTTTCATGCTACTTCATTGTGTCTCTACCAGGTTAAGGTTAAATTATTATTCTCATTTAAACCCATATCCTGCCTTGAGGCTGCTGTTTATTTTTCAATGAATGCTGGTTGTTATGGTGTCCAGGTACCATTTGTACTAAAGGCAAAATCTCCCAGATGGTAGACTTAATGACATTTTGTGCTGTGGATAATCCATTGTAGAAGGTAGTCATTAACAAAGGTAATGCATATTTAATAAGAGGCTCTAATTCAGATTCTAATTTTGACTTTGGATCAAAATTGCTTTTCCTTTTCATTAAACACACCCTAGATTTTGCTAGCTTTTCCTGGGTACTTTCTTTGATTAAAGATTATTGCATTGAATGAAATATATGAAAAATCATGTTTCCCATCCCCATCCCCAGGACTCTTATTTATGTGTGGTAATTACTCATTAACAACTAGATTGAAGGCCTATTTCCATTGTTTTTCTTGTAAAAGTATTGTGATATTGATACTTGCCTATTGAAAGTTGTCCTTAGATTATCAGTTCTTTTTACATAAGGTATCAAACAACTATCAGTAGGAAATGTATGCAGAAACATTTATGTATGTATGTATGTATTTATTTATTTATTGCATTTGTATCCCACATTTTCCCACCTTTTTGCGGGCTCAGTATGGCTTACAATACATTATGAATCATGGAAATATAAATTTGTTACAACTCGGTTATGGATTACATTGTGATGAGTTATGCGAGACAAAGTCAAAGTATCGTTAAGGAATATAATAACGGAAAAGAGCACTGAAACATTGGAAGGAAATAACGGAAACAAAAAGGGGCAATATATAATAACAGGAAAACATTTGGCTTTAGGAATGCTTTGCAACATGAATTCATAGGAAGGGGATGTGTGTGTATGTGTTGTGGTGTCTTAGAAGGGAAACGTGGTATTTGCACAGGTATGCATACGTGGGGGTGGGTGGGGTACTGTACATAAGGCAAGGGTTTGTGTGTTAGTGAAATATTCATGGGGAAGGTGTGGGGTGTGTAAGTGTTTGGGAGAATGGGAACTGTATATATATTTATATATATATTGCACTATTCACAGTTCTGATTGGGTTGCATAAAAACATGCACAAAGTTCATATATTTATGTGGGAGGTGTGTAACTGGTGTGGGGCGAGTTACATGTGCATAGGGTTATAGTATATATAATTTTGGGGGGGGGTGTGATTATATGTTTTATGTGTTTAGACAGGAGGTTTGATTGTGAAAGTGTGTATAGGGTTGTGCATTTGAATATAGACCAATTAATTGGGGATATCAAGATGTATAGGACAGTGGGTAGGACTTTTATGTTTGGGGTTGTGTGTGTTTGTGTTGAGAAGGCTATATGTTGCAGGTTTAAATGTGTAGAGGATTGGATGCATGTTATAGAAGGGCATGATTATGGAGCTCATTTTCAAAAGAGAAAAATGTCCAAAAAGTGTCTTAAATTTGCATTTGGGCATTTTTCTCACAAAACGTCCAAATTGATATTTTCAAAACCAATTTTTAGTTGTTTTTCTATGAAGTCCATCAGAAGTACTTTCAAATCACAAGAGGGTCTGTCAGGGGTGTATTAATGGCGGGATCTGGGATATTTTTCATCCATAATGGATCAAAACAAAACCGTGCAGGACTAAAACTAATATGTTTTGAGCTAGACCTTTTTTTAAAATAATGAATAAGGCACAAAAAGGTCACAGTTAAGTCAGCCTTCTCAATATGAACACATGCATGGAGAGATGAAGGCCCTAGACTTCAAACAGACTAACTTTTGTCAAGATAGGAGAATACCTTAAGGAGTTGTTAGCTGGAAGGGAACATCTGGGGAAAATAGGAAAGCAGTGGGCTAAAACCAAAAGGAGCTATGTTAAGGACAACAAACCTTTTTCTTAGGAAAGTAAATAAAAGTAAGAGAAAAAAGAAGCCACTTTCATTCTCAACAGTGACAGTTGAGGAGGTAAGGAAAAAGAGGTTGATCTTCGAAAACTACTAGAGATCACAGAAAGAGGACGGCAGGCAACAGTAGCTAACTCCAGACTCCGCTCCTTCTATCTCGCCGCACCTTATGCTTGGAATAGGCTTCCTGAGCCATTGCGTCTAGCTCCATCCCTGGCTGCCTTCAAATCTGGGCTAAAGGCCTACCTGTTTGATGCTGCTTTCGACTCCTGACTTGTAACTTTTATCATATCCTTATGTGTCCTTCTGTCTGTCCTTCCCTTCTCCTTTTTGGTCCTGTCTGTTTGTCCTGATTTAGATTGTAAGCTCTTTTGAGCAGGGACTGTCTTCTTCATGTTCAATTGTAAAGCGCTGCGTACAGCTGGTAGCACTATAGAAGTGATTTATAGTAGTAGTAGTAGTAGTAGAAAAGTTAAAAGAAGTTGGTACAGTAGCCAGGAAAGCAAATGGAAGAAAACATAGTGAATCCAGTAAAATGGGGGACAAGACTTTTTTTTTTTAATTATTTATTTATAATTTCAAATTTACAGTTCAAGCCAAAAACGCTTGTTTAGAAAAGCAGTTTGAATACAGTAATCTTTACAATAGGAAAACAATATAATAAAGAAAATATGAATACCCAATCCTAAGCATCCTTATTTATATATTCCACTGCACAAGTCCACAAATGTGATTCAAGATTTACAGATATGGAGAACACATGAAAATTACATCACTTAGATAAAAGAAAAAAAAGGAAAAAGTGAATGGAACCTGTGTAGCTACTAAAATTTCCTTCCTTCAGGACTTTTGAGTCTCTTGTCCAATTCTCTTGGTAGCTAGGAATTCAATGAGATGTGTAGGTTCAAAGAATACATATTTAGTTGCCTGATATCTAACTATACATTTACATGGATAGTGCAGGAAAAAGGAAGCACCCAACTGTTGGACTCCAGGTCTATGCAAAAGAAATTGACGCCTCCTTTTTTGGGTCTCTTTTGACACATCAGGAAATATCCTTACTTTCAATCCAAAAGTCTTTATTTCTATTTTTAAAGAAAAGTTTCATCATCCACCCCTTATCAGGTGCCAAAACTACAGTGGCTAACAATGTTGAGGAAATTACTTTTTCTGAGTCTGAGGACTCTAATATAGCTGACACATCCAAGGGGGAATCTGAAGACTCATGTATTTTTTTTTTTTAGAAATGTTTGTCATAGGAAGAAGTGACATTGTGAGGTTCAAGGGTAAAGGGGAGGAATATTTATTTTGTTTCATTTGTACCCCACACTTTCCCACTCATGGCAGGCTCAATGTGGCTTACCTGGGGCAATGGAGGGTTAAGTGACTTGCCCAGAGTCATAAGGAGCTGCCTGTGCCTGAAGTGGGACTTGAACTCAGTCCCCCAGGACCAAAGTCCACCACCCTAACCACTAGGCCACTCCACGAGTAAAGCAGAATTGCTTCCTTGAGAAGATGGGGAAGCAAATTTTTTTTTTGTTTCGCCCCACCCTTGTCAAATGGGTACAATGTTCAACTTGAAGTTCCTGTGTAAGTGTATAATTAAGTTCAGAGATCAGAAGTATATATATATATATATTTGAGCTAACAGGCCTGTTGAGGCCTCCCCTATAGATCCATCCTGACTGCTAGATTAATTGATATCCAGATTAGGTAATGCAATTTCATTGTAGTTGGTAATTTTTTGTCGTTGTTGTTCTTTTTTTGTTATATCGCTCCTTGTATTCTGGACTACAATTTGAGCTTCATTCTTTATTTCTTTACAAATGTTAATTGATTAGTATTTGTAAACTTATACTAAAAAAAACACTGAGGAGAAAAGTTCAAAATTTAACGATACTGGGGTTAGAAATGATATGGGTTAGAATTGGTATGAAACAACAAAGGAAACGTCTTTTACATTTCTCATGCCATTTCAAATGAACGCGCATTCCTAACAATTATCAAATTATGGGGGTCTTTTACTAAGCGGTGGTAAGCCCACTTACAGTGCAGAACGATAATACCGAAAAAGTTTGTGCTGTAGTATAGAAGAACCATTCCGATATCCAAAATGAGCAGTGCTGAACGCCTCTAAGAAATCGCTTTCAGCACTGTTCATTTCGGATATTGGAACGGTTCTTCTGTACTACAGCACAAAGTATTTCTCTATTATCGCAGTTCTGGAATCCCTTTTGTGTTTTTTTTCTTTTTCTGTTAATCATTATTAAAACAGGTCTAGCTCAAAACATATTAGTTTTGTCCTGGACATTTTCATTTTGTTCTATTATGACTGAAAAATGTCCAGATCTTAGGAACACCCAAATCCCACCTTTAACACATCCCCCAACATGTCCCCTTATGATTTGGATGGACTGCAGACGAACTGCATAGAAAAACATCTGGGAAATGGATTTCAAAAATACCAATTTGGACATTGTGGCGAGAAGATGTCCAAATGCTGCTTTATGCCACTTTTTAGATGTTTTCCTCTTTTGAAAATGAACCCCTATGAACCTATGGAACTTTGTAAGTCTATGTGGTTTGAAAATGAGCTTCACCACCTTTGCAGCTATTGCTTTTAGCTTTTGTTATACCATTTTCCTTATTTTATCATGGTTAACCTTTTGAAGTGCTAATACAGTGGATTTCATTTCAGTTCGAGTTTTAGCTAGGAGATAACTGCTTCCAATTTGTCCACTCTGAAAATCCTGAACTGGTCGAGGCCAGTGGTGATCCTAGGTCGGCTGACACCCGGGGAGGATCGCCGCTGCGCTCCCCCCCCCCCCCCCGGGTGCAGCACGACACCCCCCGGTGCATCAAACACCCCCCCCCCCCGGTGAATCAAACCCCTCCTTCTGGCACATCAACCCCCCTTGGCGAATCAACCCCCCCTTCTGGCGCATCAACCCCCCCTTCTGGCGCATCAACACCCCCCCTGGCGAATCAACCCCCCCCCCCTCCCGGCGCATCAACCCCCCCCCCCCCCCCTCCCCAGGTGCCTTCTTGGCAGCTGGGAGCAGCCGTGTGCCTGTCAGCTCTGCTGGCCCTGCTCTCTCTGCACCAGAACAGGAAGTAACCTGTTCCGGGGCAGAGAGCAGGAAACCAGCGGAGCTGACAGGCACACGGCACCCCCCCAGCAGCGTGCACCCGGGGCGGACCGCCCCCCCCCCTTGGCGCGCCACTGGTCCAGGCTCAGCAAGAATGGACCTTGGATAGTTTAATGATTAGCACATCTGTTTTGATATTGCTTTGCAGACATCATATATGTTCATGGAGTGAGATCCCTTCCTTTTTTTTTTATTAAATTGAGATGGTGCTAATTTGACAAAAAACTATTTGTTCAAATCAAATTTTAATAAAACTCCTCAAATTTCCACAAACAATCGAAAGATGCAGCAAGTCAGTGCACAGTTTTCAATGTCATCTTTGTGGGTGCATTAACCCAAAATGACAAGTCGACCACAAACATGTTTAATGTTCCTATTCGTTTTTAGAGACAGCTATTTTCTTTTTCACATGTGCCCATCTACATTTGCTAAAGTGGAGTTGAATGGCTTCAGTGGTTAAGGCAAAAAAAAAAAAAATAAAAAGCCCTGTAATAAGATCAGCTCCTACATGATTGAATGCAATTATCTGAATGTATGGGTAATCTCTGGAAATTGTTTTCTTCATAATCATTGCAATTGTACAGCAAAAGCCAACGTCCTTATAATGTTGCATGAGCTGATTGGTACTGCTTTCCCCTCTATGTAAATCAGTATTTTATTATAGAATGTATTTTAAAAATATAGATAGATAGATCGGAAAAGATTTGTTGACTTCAAAAAGAACAATAAATGATCATTTTGATGATTTTAGCTTTTTTATATGTAACACAGACAGATGAAATAATGGAACTAACTGTCATCTGCAGGAAGCTCTTATTAAGGGTCTGTGATTTGTTCATGTGGAGCCCTATGACATTTGTCAGTTTATTAAGAAAGGTGACAGGAAGCTGAATATATATTCAGAACTAATTCATCCTGAAAAAGAATTTGAAAACCTTTAGGGCTCCTTTTACAAGGCCGCACTAGTGATTCCCGCGTGGCAAATGCGCCAAAACCCATAGGAATCGTAAAGGCTTTGTCACGTTTACTAAGCCAGAATTGCTAGCACAGCTTTGTAAAAGATGCCCTTAACTCATAAAGACCTACTAAATAATTATATTTGAATAAAACCTAAGGAAAGTGGGAGAACTGTTGTATCTGCCCCTTTCTTTCCGAGCACTCTACCAAAACCCTCATCCACACCCTTGTCACCTTTCGTTTAGACTACTGCAATCTGCTTCTTGCTGGCCTCCCACTTAGTCACCTCTCCCCTCTTCAGTCGGTTCAAAACTCTGCTGCCCGTCTCGTCTTCCGCCAGGGTCGCTTTACTCATACTACCCCTCTCCTCAAAACCCTTCACTGGCTCCCTATCCGTTTTCGCATCCTGTTCAAACTTCTTCTACTAACCTATAAATGTACTCACTCTGCTGCTCCCCAGTATCTCTCCACACTCGTCCTTCCCTACACCCCTTCCCGTGCACTCCGCTCCATGGATAAATCCTTCTTATCCTGTTCCCTTCTCCACGACTGCCAACTCCAGACTTCGCGCCTTCTGTCTCGCTGCACCCTACGCCTGGAGTAAACTTCCTGAGCCCCTACGTCTTGCCCCATCCTTGGCCACCTTTAAATCTAGACTGAAAGCCCACCTCTTTAACATTGCTTTTGACTCGTAACCACTTGTAACCACTCGCCTCCACCTACCCTCCTCTCTTCCTTCCCGTTCACATTAATTGATTTGATTTGCTTACTTTTTTTTTTTTTGTCTATTAGATTGTAAGCTCTTTGAGCAGGGACTGTCTTTCTTCTATGTTTGTGCAGCGCTGCGTACGCCCTGTAGCGCTATAGAAATGCTAAATAGTAGTAGTAGTAGTATCTGTTGGTATATGAATACACTTGCAGCAGGAAAATAGATGCCGTGCTTCCTTTCATGTGACTTGTGTATTATTGTCTCTTGTGAATATCATATTTTTATCCAAGTTTTGTATATATAAGCTAATCAAGAATATATATCAAAAGATACTGTGTTACCTTTTTCACACTACATGTAATGGTGTGCCAGTGTGGTAAGTGTGGTAAGTGTCTGTCCCTGTGGTAATTGCAGGCAGGTGCTGAGGATGCCCCCTCAATGTACCACCCAGACTTTGTACTTACAGTACTATGCAACATTTTTAAAGAAATTAATACATGGCAAGCGCAAAAACTTACCACACTCCAGTAAAAGGGCATTTTAGGCCCCTTAAGTGTGGCTAAAAATAAAATACAGATTTTAGTTGCCTAACTGAGAAGAATACATTTAGGAGCTCTTTTGTCCCACTATCAGGTTTTTGAATTTCCCACTGTAATTCTGTATTGCCATAATTTTTTTTCTTATTTTGTAAAGTGTGTGGTTTGGCTTCCTGCCTGTATTGACAGATTCTCATGCATTCTTCTATATATCAAAATTCCTGTCCAAGATTAAGGGTGGAGATTTATTGTCAATATTTACCTTCATTTTCAACACTTTTTTTTTGCATATTTTGTCTGTTGATGCTGTTAGGTATGCCTGGAGGTCAATGATAGTAGCTTTGTATATATAATCAATTTCTACAAGGCTCATTCTTACTTCCTGGAAAGTATCAAGTGTACATACACTGATTCTTACAGACTTGGCCATGTTTCGCCTAATAAGGCTGCAGAAGGGGTCAGTGGATGTTCCTAAAGCACAAGGACAGTATGACAAAAGTCTTCCAATGTAGAGGAATTAACCATCCACTCTTTGGATGTCTCTTTTATGAAATAAGGATCGAAATGGCTGCTATCATTCCCAGCCCGGCTTTCATGAGAAAGACATGTATAGTGTGGTTGCTTAATTTCTCTGTCTTGAAAGACTTTTGTCATACTGTTCTTGTGCTTTAAAAACACCCATGTACCCCTGATGCAGCCTTATTTGGCAAAATGTGGGTTTCCTAACATTCAGTGCACACCAATGTGCTATGGGGCCCTTTTACTAAGCTGTGGTAAAAGGGGTCTTGTGCAACTGGTGGCGGCCATTTTTGCCACATGCTGAGGCCCTGTTTACAGCAGCGGGTAAAAAGGCCAAAAAAAGAAATGGCCGTACGGTAAGATTGCACTTACTGCGTGACTATGCAAGGGGAGCAGTTAGTGCCATCCACTGAGGTGGTGGTAAGGACTTCCCCGCTAACCTGATGGTAACCGGCCAGCACACGGTGCTGCCCAATTACTTCCAGGTAAACCCCTATGGAAATATTTTTCAAATGTTTCTGCTAGCATCAGAAATGCCTCACGCTGGGGTTGGACCTACTGCCGGCGCCCACGTTGGGCTGGCAGTAGTTCTGGATTGTTGTGCAGCAAGCCTGCAGTGGACTTATCTAGGCTTTGTAAATGGGCCCCTAAATCCATTAGTGCACCTTGGTAAAAGGAGCCCTTAATGAAGTATCATTTTGGAAGAGCAGAACTACCTATGATTAAGAATGACTTAATTAATCCCTCTTGTAAAGCTCTGGCCAAAAGGAGCACTTTCAAAAAGCTATACGTATCTTTGAGTTGGTGTAAAAGCAGACATGGAAATTTTCTCTCCTTTGCAAAATAAAGAATATACATGTAGATTGTAGTTTTGCCCAAGCCACACCCAAACCACACCCCCCTTAAAATCTCTGTATGTTATGGATCTCCATGTTAAATATCAACTTTCTGAAAGAGGTATTTACATGTGAATGTGATATATGTGTACATATAAGTGTTGCCATACTGGGACAGACCAAAGGTCCATCAAGTCCAGCATCCTGTTTCCAACAGTGGCCAATCCAGGTCACAAGTACCTGGCAAGATCTCATATTATTATTTAGATATAAATATGTTTCTAAAATAATGACCATTGCCTGGTTTACTTTCTTGATTGTTCCCTCAAAATTGGCTAAAGCCTCCTATGTCTTATTCATAAGCTCCTGGTGAGGAACATGATCCTGAAATTCATAAGCTTACCAGATCAGCCAATGATGAGCACGAGAAAACTGCAGCTTGTACAGAATGGAGCTGTACAGCTATTAAGATAGAATTTCCATTTGATTTAATTTGATTACATTTGAGATGTCACTATTAGTAAGCAGGTTATATTAAAGTAAATCTATGTTTAGCCAATAAAATATACTAAATAGATAAAATACTCAATTATCATACATGAATGTCAATAAAAAGAATAGCCTCAATGTCTGTCAAATACAAGGGTAGTTTGATTCTTTTCTAATCTCCAGTTGGATTGTGTTCCACAAATTAAGACCAACATAGTGAAAGCTTGTCAACTAGTTGAAGTCAATTGTCACAATCCTATCTGGGATGAAGAAATGAATAACGTGTGTTGGTTGGAAAGGCTCCAAAGTTAAAGAATACCCCTAGGATTTTTAAGCCCAATTCTTACCTTTAACAAGAGATGGATGATCAAATCTCCACATATGTTTGACATCTTAAAATCATGTTTTAGATATTTAGAGAAGTCTGGTGGTGTATATATGAATTCCAGTGCTGTTAAATGTATATATTTTTGATACTGTTTCACGTTAGTTCTATTACTAGTCACCTACTAGTCATGCCTCTTACTCTCTTACATATCTATATGTTCCATCTTTGCTTATACCCTTCACTGTCAATTAAAATGTTCTATTATGAATTGTGTTGACATTGTAAGTAGTATATTTTATTTATTTATTTATTTATTTGCATTTGTATCCCACATTTTCCCACCTATTTGCGGGCTCAGTGTGGCTTACAATACATTGTAAAAATGGAAGTGCAGTTGGTTGCAGTACAATTATGGGTTACATTGTGAAGAATTATATAAGACAGAGTAAGTTCAAGATATTCTTAGGGGATCGAATAGTGGATTATAACAGGGGTGAGTTGAGAGGGGGGAAACATAATCGAGGGAATAGGGAGGTCTGACAAATTTGGTCAGTAGGTAGGGTTTAAGCGCGGGAGTAGAGGTTCAGAGAGTGTATTGGTGCGCGTCTATGAGATTGCATGGGCTTTATGTGTTTTGATCCTTGCCGTAGATTTTCTCGAAGAGATAAGTCTTTAGTAGTTTGCGGAAGTCGGTCAGTTCGTAGGTCATTTTCAGGCTGCGGGGTAGTGTATTCCAGTATTGTGTGCTCATGTATGTGAAAGTCGATCCGTGCAGTGCTTTGTATTTTATGCCTTTGCACTTAGGGAAATGGAGATTGAGGAAGGTTCGGGACAATCTTTTAGCGTTTCTGGGTGGCAGGTCAATTAGGTCGGACATGTATGCAGGGGCTTCACCGTGAATGATTTTGTGGACTAAGGTGCATACTTTAAAAGTGATGCGTTCCTTGAGTGGTAGCCAGTGTAGTTTCTCCTGTAAGGGTTTTGCACTTTCGTATTTTGGTTTTCCGAAGATGAGTCTGGCTGCTGTATTCTGTGCTGTTTGAAGTTTCTTCAGTATTTGTTCTTTGCATCCTGCGTATAATGAGTTGCAATAGTCCAGGTGACTGAGTACGAGTGATTGCACTAGACTACGGAAAACAGATCTTGGAAAGAATGGTCTAATTCTTTTCAGTTTCCACATGGAGTAGAACATTTTTTTTGTTGTGTTGTTTGCATGAGTCTCGAGAGTTAGGTGGCGGTCGATGGTGACTCCAAGGATTTTTAAGGTTTCTGAGATTGGCAGATTTAGTTTAGGTGTGTTGATGGCAGTAAATTTATTCGTGTTGTATTGGGAGGTAAGTATGAGGCATTTAGTTTTTTCTGTATTCAGTTTCAGTTGGAATGCATCTGCCCAGGTATTCATGATGTGTAGACTTTGGCTGATTTCGTTAGAGATTTCATTGATGTCTTTTTTGAATGGTATGTATATCGTTACATCATCGGCATATATATGTGGATTGAGGTTATGGTTAGATAAAAGTTTTGCCAGGGGGGTCATCATTAGATTGAAAATAGTTGGTGAGAGGGGGGATCCTTGCGGTACTCCACAATCAGGTGTCCATGCAGCTGACGTAGTTGAGTTTGATGTGACTTGATATGAACGTGTGGTTAAGAACCCCTTGAACCAGTTTAGAACATTACCTCCTATGCCAAAGTATTCGAGAATGTTTAGTAAGATTTCGTGGTCTACCATATCAAAGGCACTCGACATGTCAAATTGTAGTAGGAGTATATTGTTGCCGGTTGCAATCATTTGTTTGAATTTGGTCATTAGGGTGATTAGCACTGTTTCTGTGCTATGATTTGACCGGAATCCTGATTGGGAGTCATGTAGTATGGAGAACTTGTTGAGGTAGTTTGTGAGTTGTTTGGTAACCATCCCTTCGGTTATTTTAGTTATTAGTGGTATGGATGCTACTGGTCTGTAGTTTGTTATTTCGCTTGTGTTTTTCTTTGTGTCCTTGGGTATTGGGGTGAGTAGAATGTTTCCTTTTTCTTTTGGGAAAAGTCCGTTTTGTAGCATGTAGTTCATGTGGTTAGTTAGGTCTATTATGAATTGTTGGGGGGCTGATTTCATGAGGTTGTTTGGGCAGATATCTAGTTTGCATTGGGATTTGGCGAATCTCTTGAGCGTTTTAGAGATTAGGTCTTCTGATAATAGTTCGAATTCGGTCCAGATCCTGTCTGCTGGGTATATTCCGTCTTCTGGGTCTAGACAACTTAGGAGTGTTGTGTATTCCGTGGGGCTGGTGGGTATTTTGAGCCGTAGTTGTATGATTTTTTCCTTGAAGTATTTCGCGAGGTCATCGACCCCTGGTGTGTCTTTGCTGTTGGTTGTTACTGGTGTGGTGTCAAGCAATTTGTTTACGAGATAGAAGAGTTTGTGTGTGTCTTTGTAGTTTGGTCCAATCATAGTTTTGTAGTGTAGTCTTTTAGTCTGTTTAATGGTGTATTTGTATTTCCTCCGGAGTGATTTCCAGGCGTTCAGTGTGTGTTCGTCTTTCTTTTTATTCCATGTACGTTCTAGTTTTCTGACTTGTGTTTTGAGTTTTTTCAGTTCTTCGGTGAACCATGAATTTGTTTTTTTCCTGTGTGATGTTCTAGTTTGGATTGGGGCGATTGTGTCTAATGTTGTACTGCATATGTCGTCCCATTCTTGGAGGAATTGGATGGTGTCTGTATTTGTTGACCATTCACTTTGGTAGAGCTGTTGCCAGAATGTTGTGGGGTCTATTTTTCCTCTTGTGGTGTATGTTGTTCGTTCATGTTTGTTAATTGCGTTTCTGTGTATTTTTCGCCAGTGGAGGGAGACCATCGCCTTATGGTGGTCTGTCCATGGTGTGGGTGTCCATCTTGTATCTGTAAGTAGGAGGGTAAGGTCTGGGTCGAATTTGTGTGTAATGATGTCCAGTGTATGTCCTTTTTCGTGTGTTGGTTGATTATTAGGTGCGTGTAGATCCCAGAGTTTTAAGAAGTCTTTGCATTCTTGTGTGCCTGTTGAGGTGTCGTCCTCAAGGTGTAGGTTGATATCTCCTATTATGAGGATATTTGAGGCAGAGACACATGTATTGGAGATGAAGTCTGTGAGTTGCGTTTGGGAGTCTTTCCATTTTCCTGGTGGCCTGTAGAATAGTATGGTGTTGAGGTGTCCTTGTAGGTTTGTATGAGTGATTCTTGTTGAGGCAATCTCGAGTTGTGGTGAGGTCGATTCGCCAGTGGTAGTTATGGTAAACTCAGATTTGTAAATTATGGCTATTCCGCCGCCTCTTTTTCCAGTTCTTGCCCAATGGGTGATTTTGTATTCTGGTGGGCATGTCTCTTTGATGGCGGGGTCTGTGGGACCATGGAACCATGTTTCGGTGATAAATAGAAAGTCTAAATTCTCTGTGGTAATCCAGTCTAGTATGTCTATTAAGTTACTTACTGCTGATCTTGCGTTGATGTATCCTATTCGGATGAAGCGGTATGGTTCTGTTGGGAGGTTAGATGTATTTATTTTTATTAGTTGTTTGTTATCTCGGGGGTTGAATTTTTCGTTGTTGCTTTTCTTTTTTTCTTTCTGTTGGTGAGGTTCATATGTGGAGTTTTTTCCTTTAGGTTGGTTGTTGTGTTTTTGGTCTGGTGGGTTGTTGATTGTTTGTGCATAGAGTTGGTGGATTGTGGTTGGGTTGTTGTTGATGTTAGGGGTGGTCCATGCGTGGTAGATTATGGGAGTGAGGTAGATTATTATCAGTAGTTTGTTGGTATTCATGTTGGCTTTGTGGATGGTATTCGTTGTAGTATTGGGTGTTGTTAGTGATGTCAGTTGTTTGTGGACAGTGTTCGTGGATGTGTTGGGCGGCGTCTGTGATATCTGTAGTGCATCGACTGTCTTAACAATTGGTTCAGGACGGTGGTTGTGTCAGCAGGTGTTGAAGTGCTTAGAACAGGTGGTCCATAGCTGTAATTAATTCAACAAGTCATTGGCATAATTAGACCTTTGGGTTAGTGATCTAAGTGGTAAGGGTATCGTTCAGTTGTAGTGCAGGTGCTTACAGTATGTAGGGTAGGTAGATGGAGTTAAGGCTTAGAAGCAGAACAGTGTGAGAGGCTTTTGGTGTGTGTTTGTAGGCAGTGTTGCAGAATTGCATAAGCAGAGCAAAGTTAGCAGGTAAAGGCAATTTTGCTAGATCAGATCAGGGCGATAAGCAAATCGAAAGTGAGTAGGCAAAGCAGACAGGTCGTATGCGTCCTGGCAGCAGTAGTGGCAGTTCTATCAGGTCCTTTGTCAAATCAAAGGTAATTTGCAGAGTCAAGCGAGGTAACAAGCAAATCAAAAGCAAGCAAGCAAAATCAAAGGCATTTTTAAAGTTATGCAAGGCTATGAAGCAAAAGCAAAATCAAATCAAAAGCAAGCCGGCAGGGGCCCTGTATCTCCTTATATTCAGACAATTGAATCGCACTCTCCAGTGCAATTCCAAATTTGGATGTCCGGGCAGTCTGGGTGGTTTGCAGAGTCAGCAAGCTACACGGCAAACTCAAAGCAAGCAGGTAGAATCAAAGGCAGTTTTGTAGTAGCAGGCATGACTGTAAAGCAAGGTCGAATCAAAGCAAGCAAGCAAGCAGGCAGAGGCCCTGTTTCTCCTTATGTCCCCGCTTGATTACCCAGTCCCCGGACCTCGTCGATGTGTCCTGGTCAGCGTGGTTCGGCGGTTGCGTGGCTGGCAGGTAGCAGCGATCAGCCTCCAGCCCACCAGATCCCGCTGGTAGTTCACCTGAATTCGGCCCTGGTCTACTATCTCCGGCGCACCCCAGGTCGGTCTAGGCACTCACCAGCCAGTCCTCCGCTTGATGGGCCCCTGGACTAGGGCACCGATCCTCCCTCAGCGATGTCGAGCAGTGCGGCGCGTCCGTTGGGTCCGGGTAGCGCTGAACCCGTGATGATGAAGTCTCAGCTGGTTGCTCGAGTCGCCTTGCGCCAATCTGCCGGAGGTGCCTGCGGGCAGTGGTCAGCGACGCTGGCGGCGGGTTCGGCGGTCAGGGCCAGGCAGTTCCCGGGATCCCGGTCCGCTTCCTCGCTCCGCAGCTCAGACTGGGTGTATCCGAGCGCCTCCGGGTCTTCGCGTTGTCTCCCGCCTCCCAACAACCCGAGCCACGAGGTCGGTGGGTTCGGCGGTTAGGGCCAGGCAGTTCCCGCCGGGATCTCGGTCCGCTTCCCCGCACCGCAGCCCAGACTGGGTGTGCTTGAGCGTCTCCGGGTCTCTCGCCTCCCAACACCTCGAGCCACGAGGTCGAGGTGAGGCCACGGGACTACTGGTTGCCGCGGACAGTCTCGGAGTTGTTTCTCCGTGTCAGTGCTCACCGAGACCGCCGAGGTTCGCCTGCGGCTCTCCACTCGACCTCACTGCCATCGCGGACCATTCCGGTCCGATCCAGGAAGGTTTTAGGCAGCGCAGGTAGGTCCCCTTTTTTAGGGCCTTCGGAGCTCACCACGGTACTTCCTACCTGGTGGCCATCTTATGTGATGAGCAGCAGATGTCAGGATTCTTAAGCTGCTGTAATTGCCTATTGCTCATGTTTGATTTATTCTTACTGTATACCGCCTTGAGTGACTTCCTTCAAAAAGGCGGTAAATAAATCCTAATAAATAAATAAATAAATAAATAAATTAGGTTTCAATTTACTGTTTTCAAGTTTACCTCATTTCTTGTATTTATGTTTATTCTTGGTTATTTTACTATTGTTATACTGTTAACAAAATTGTAAGTTTTATGTTGTACCTGCTGTACACCACCTTGGGTGAAGGCAGTTAATAAATCCCAATCAATGAATACGTAAATAAATAAATAAATAAATAACTTCATAAAGACATAAACAATTTTTCTTGAATGCTGAATTATACTAGGAGGCTAATTTTTGAAAGAGAAGGGCGCCCATCTTTCGACACAAATCGCAAGATGGGCGTCCTTCTCACAGGATCGCCCAAATTGGCATAATCAAAAGCCAATTTTGGACATCCCCAACTGCTTTTCGTTGCGGGGACGACCAAAGTTCCCGGGGGCGTGTCGGAAGCATAGTGAAGGCAGGACTGGGGCGTGCTTAACACATGGAGGTTCTTGGCCGATAATGGAAAAAAGAAGGGCGTCCCTGACGAACACTTTGACGACTTTACTTGGTCCTTTTTTTTATGACCAAGCCACAAAAATGTGCTCTAAATGACCAGATGACCACTGGAGGGAATCAGAGATGACCTCTCCTTACTCCCCCAGTGGTCACCAACCCCCTCCCAGCCTAAAAAAAATTTTTTTAAATAATTTTTCCAGCCTCTATGCCAGCCTGAAATATCATGCCCAGCTCCATGACAGCAGTATGCAGATCGCTGGAGCAGTTTTAGTGGGTACTGCAGTGCACTTCGGCCAGGCGGACCCAGACCCATCCCCCCCCCCTACGTGTTACACTTGTGGTGGTAAATGTGAGCCCTCCAAAACCCACCACAAACCCACTGTACCCACATCTATTATTATTATTATTAGCATTTGTATAGCGCTACCAGATGCACGCAGCGCTGAACACCTGATACAAAGAGACAGTCCCTGCTCAAAAGAGCTTACAATATAAATAATACAGACAGACAAGACAGTTACGGGTGAGAGAAGTAATGGGTGAGAAGGGAGGAAGGGACAAGGGGAGGGCAATTGTGGCTAGGAGCTAAAAGCAGCAGTGAAAAGGTGGGTTTTCAGCATAGATTTGAAAACAGGTAGAGATGGAACTAGACGTATAGGTGTAGGAAGTCTATTCCAGGCATAAGGTGCCCCCTTCATCCCTAAGGGCTATGATAGTGGTGTACAGTTGTGGGGAGTGGGTTTGGGGGGAGGTTTGGGGGGCTCAGCACACAAGGTAAGGGAGCTATGCACCTGGGAGCTTTTTCTGAAGTCCACTGCAGTGCCCCCTAGGGTGCCCGGTTGGTGTCCTGGCATGTGAGAGGAACCAGTGCACTATGAATGCTGGCTCCTCCCATGACCAAATGGCTTGGATTTGGTCATAAGTACATAAGTACATAAGTAGTGCCATACTGGGAAAGACCAAAGGTCCATCTAGCCCAGCATCCTGTCACCGACAGTGGCCAATCCAGGTCAAGGGCACCTGGCACGCTCCCCAAACGTAAAAACATTCCAGACAAGTTATACCTAAAAATGCGGAATTTTTCCAAGTCCATTTAATAGCGGTCTATGGACTTGTCCTTTAGGAATCTATCTAACCCCTTTTTAAACTCCGTCAAGCTAACCGCCCGTACCACGTTCTCCGGCAACGAATTCCAGAGTCTAATTACACGTTGGGTGAAGAAAACTTTTCTCCGATTCGTTTTAAATTTACCACACTGTAGCTTCAACTCATGCCCTCTAGTCCTAGTATTTTTGGATAGCGTGAACAGTCGCTTCACATCCACCCGATCCATTCCACTCATTATTTTATACACTTCTATCATATCTCCCCTCAGCCGTCTCTTCTCCAAGCTGAAAAGCCCTAGCCTTCTCAGCCTCTCTTCATAGGAAAGTCGTCCCATCCCCACTATCATTTTCGTCGCCCTTCGCTGTACCTTTTCCAATTCTACTATATCTTTTTTGAGATATGGAGACCAGTACTGAACACAATACTCCAGGTGCGGTCGCACCATGGAGCGATACAACGGCATTATAACATCCGCACACCTGGACTCCATACCCTTCCTAATAACACCCAACATTCTATTCGCTTTCCTAGCCGCAGCAGCACATTGAGCAGAAGGTTTCAGCGTATCATCGACGACGACACCCAGATCCCTTTCTTGGTCCGTAACTCCTAACGCGGAACCTTGCAAGACGTAGCTATAATTCGGGTTCCTCTTACCCACATGCATCACTTTGCACTTGTCAACATTGAACTTCATCTGCCACTTGCACGCCCATTCTCCCAGTCTCGCAAGGTCCTCCTGTAATCGTTCACATTCCTCCTGCGACTTGACGACCCTGAATAATTTTGTGTCATCGGCGAATTTAATTACCTCACTAGTTATTCCCATCTCTAGGTCATTTATAAAGATGGGCATCCTCGGTTTCCATTATCGCCGAAAATCGGGGATGACTATCTCTAAGGATGACCATCTCTAAGTTCGACCTAAATTTCGCGATTTGGGCATCCCTGACAGTATTATTGAAAGGAAAGATGGATGCCCATCTTGTTTTGATAATACAGGTTTCCCCGCCCCTTTGCGGGGACGTCCTCAGGAAAACCTGGGCACCCCATTCGATTATGCCCCTCTAGGGCTCCTATCACAAAGCCACATTAGTGATTCCAGTACGGCAAATGCGACAAAGCACATAAGAATTGAATGGGCTTCATCATATTTGCTGCACCATAATCGCTAGTGTGGCTTTGTAAAAGAAGCCCTTAATGAGGACAAAATTTCAAACTGTTTTATGCAGAATAAGTTTTCTACATGCATTAATTGACAATATGAAAATACCCATCCTCATTCTGGCATTCTGTGGAACAATCTGCATACGTGGGGACATTTTCGATAGATCATCTAAATCAGAATTTGGACATTTTACAAAAACGTCCAAATTCTGAACAGGAAAGAAGGTCCTGTTCAAAAAAGATAGACGTCTATCTTTTGTGCTTGAAAATGCTATGGACATTTTGTGGACGCCCTTTTATTTGGTCCATTTTCTAACAAAAGACATCCCTGTATGCTATTTTAATGGACCTGAGTATAACATCTAAGGCTGGCATAGAGGCTGGCAAGTAATAATTTTTAATCACATTTTTTGGGGTGGGAGGGGAATAGTGACCACTGGGAGAGTAAGGGGAGGTGATCCCCAATTCTCTCCAGTGGTCATCTGGTCATTTGGGGCACCTCTTGTCTGGCATAGAGAAGTAGCCTAGTGGTCAATGCAGCAGACCTTCATCCTTGGGAATTGGGTTCAATTCCCACTACATCTACTCTCAGGTTCAATTCCCACTACAGCTATTCATTATAAAAAAAGGTCTAGCTCAAAAAGTCTAAGTTTTAGTCTTGGATGTTTTTGTTTTGTTCCATTATGGCTGAAAGAAATCTAAGTCTTAGGAATGCCCAAGTCCCGCCTAGAACACACCCCTGACACGCCCCCTTGAGATTTAGACATCCTTCTGACAGACTTTAGAGAAAGACATCTAAAAATAGGTTTCAAAAATACTGATTTGGACTTTTTTGTGAGATAAACGTCCAAATGCAGACTTATATCACTTTTTGGACGTTTTTCTCTTTTGAAAATGAGCCTGATAGCCACCTTAAGAGAATGCATTCTTGGTGGCAAATGTAGGTTGGGGGAGGAAGGTTCATTCATACTTTCAAATCTCTGCACATAATTTTCAAGCAGAGCAAGTGACTGTGTACTTTTTGTTCCCATGGCCAATTTCAGAGGGAAAGTATGTGCATGCTTTCACCTTGAAAATGGTGCAAATGAAAAGGTGAAAAGTATACATAATTCTTGTCCCAGTGTGGAGAGTTTGAAAATTGTCTTTGCTGTACCTGTAGGGAATTCACATTTTTAGTTGCTTAGATACTTAGATACTTGCTAGAATTAATTATGTTGCTATTTAATAAGTTTCTCTTAGCACTTGTTAATATCATAATTTACTGATTTCTGACAGTGCAATGATTTCTCTACTATTTCAAATACCAGCTATTAATTATTCACTTCCTTTGTGGACATTTAATCCAGTCCTTCTAGATGAAGCTGATTTTTAGGCTGTAATTCATTCAGCATTTGAATCTTACTTTCAGAATAATGATAGTGATGAGACTTCTCTTATTAACAGGTGGAATGAATTCAAGGTTCCACTAAGGGGGTGATTTTGACTTATTCTATTGGTCAACTATAACAAATGTACACAACTATGGAATCAGGAATGATAAATGAATATGTCCACATTAAAGAAAAAACTGAGCATTTTAAATAAATAGCATACTTATTAAACTTTTCATTTATAATACAATTTAATATTAAAATCACAAATTTACTATTAAAACAGAACACCTAAATCACTTCAATTGAACACTTGCACCAAAATGCTGCAGAAACAGCCAAACTTTCTAAAAGGCATATAATTCTCATTTTTCAGTTTCCAAGGAAGCTGGTTCCCAAGATAAGGACCTAGAAAACTAAATGCAGTTTTCCAAGATATTAACAAATGCATATAAGGTTAGAATCTTTAAATGGCATCTAAAAATAGGCGTGTCCAAAAATAGAGCCTGTAGCACCCAAAATGATGGGATATATTTCTGTATCTTGCTGCCACATTTTCTTAGTTTCGGACTGCATTTCTTGGTACTTGCTTGGGATTGACACCTCTATAATCAATGCCATTCTGGTGTTTTTCTCTTTTACTACTGTATCCAGTTTTCTGGCATCCTGCTTTTTATCAGTCAGGATGGAGATGTCTCGTGTGATCATAACCTCTTTGTTTTCACAGTTCTCTTAGGATCATAATCCCAATGCTTTTCTGGTACACTGATGTTGTAATGCTTACAGAGTTTCCAATGAATGAGGTGTGCTACCTTGTTGTGCCTTTCTGTATAAACGTTTTCCACCATCAGCACTTTGCAGCCAGCCATGAGATGAGTAATGTTTTGAGCTCTTTCTTACAGAATCAACAGATATCTGTTGCATCAGTTTTTTCAATGCTTGCTGTAAACCATCTTGTCTGTAATCCATTGTCCTGGGCTACAACTATCAATTGCTCATCGTAAAGTTAGGCATGGTTTATAGAACAGCGCATAGGGCCGGGGAACATGCCTTCATTTAGGGACGGCCATTTACGCCACTGAAAACCTGGTGTAAATGCCCATGCCTAAATGTAGGCGTGTTCCCCTGAATTCTTTAACCATGTGCAGAAATTTAGGGAACACCCCCATCTCACCCACACTCCTCCCATGGTCATGCCCCCTTTTCAACTTCAAGTGTTGGAATTTACGCACACCTGTTTTTAGAATATGCCTAAAAAGAAGCACATATAAATTCCAATTATTGCGAATTAGTGCTGATAATTGTTATCAGCCAATTATCATCACTGATTGGCTTGTTACTCAATTAATGTGCATGTGTAAATTGGGCACATGCCCAATTAAGGCATGCAGCATCCCACACCTTATGTCTGGGGGATAATGGATAATTGTGGCTGACAATCCCTTTGTAAAAGGTTTTAAAACTATGTGCAAGATTTTAAACTTCAGCCTAGCTTCAACTGGAAACCAGTGGTCCCTAGACAGGATTAGGAGTGATATGGTCCTATGTCCTACCTCCTGTTAAAGGTCTGATAGCTATATTTTTAGTTACTGAGTTGTTTTAGACTCAACTTTTTTATGCCCTGATATAGGGCATTGCAATAATCCGGTGTACTGGTAACAGTCGCTTGAGTCAACATCATCAGATTTTATTAAGATAAATATGGCTTCAGACAATGATACCATCCTTCCTATATAATACCTCATAGGCAGCTATCTAAGGCTAGGGGTACAAAGCTAGAAATGTTTGAGTTTTTGTTGTTTCCTGTGTCATTTCTGGAAAGAATGTTTCTCATTTAGCCATTTTTTCATCAAAAAAAGCAAAGTCATTGAGTGTACACTCTTGAAAAATGGCACACTTTGTGCAGAGGGCGCACTCTTTCTGAAAGAGTGTGCACTATGGGGGTCTTTTACTAAGGCACGCTGGCGTTTTTAGCGAGCGCTAAAAATAAGCATGCACTAAACGCTAAAGACGCCAATGTATTCCTTTGGGCGTCTTTAGCATTTAACATGTGTCTATTTTTAGCATGCGCTAAAAACGCCAGCGCGCCTTCGTAAAAGATCCCCGATGTATGCATGCGCTGTGCACGCTCTCTTAAAAGGGCACTCACTAAACAATAAAATGTTAGTTTTCACCCAAAGAATAGTTACACTCTGGAACTCGCTGTCAGAGGATGTGTTAACAACGGCTAGCATATCTGGGTTTAAAAAAGGTTTGGATAAGTTCCTGGAGGAAAAGTCCATAGTCTGTTATTGAGGTGGACATGGGGGAACCCACTGCTTGACCTTGGATTGGTAGCATGGAATGTTGCTACTAATGGGGTATCTGCCAGGTACTTGTGACCTGGCTTGGCCACTGTTGGAAGCAGGATACTGGGCTAGATGAACCATTGGTCTGACCCAGTATGGCTATTCTTATGTTCTTATAGATTTTTCTGCACATTTTTGTTTGATAACAACATGAAATGACATGGGATATACCATTAATATTTCTTATATCTTTGCAAATGAATGCTCGTCCTTATGAAAGGCTACCTCTAGGCTCTAACTGATTCTAAACTTTTAAAGGTAATAGTGGATAAGCTGATAAATAACTCGTTCTTGAAAGCCACATTGCAACTGATGTCTTTTTATTAAGAGTAAGTTTATGATCAAGAAATCAACATGAGACTTGTTTTAAACAAGGCTGAAACTAGCAGTGCTGGCTTCTAACTACTTAAGAATGTTTGCCAGCAGTTGAATTCCATCGGTACACATAGGGCTAGATTCTATATATGGTGCCTAAATTATCGACACTGAAAAAAGCACTATTCTATAGGCCACACTTAAAGTTAGACATAGTTTATAGAATGGTGCTTAACTTTAGGCACGGCCATTCCCACCAACTGAAACCAATGTTTTTGTGCGTTTTCCCCTTGGACTTTTTTTTTTGTGAGCAAAACACATCTAGCAAATGGCCATTAAAAAAAAAGTTGGGCATTTTTCTAGTTAGTTAATGACCATGTTCACTACTGGATATTTGGGCTTTTCCCACAAAATATCCAAAATCAGATTTAGATGTCATATTGAAAATTCTCCTCCACATATATTTAATTTATTCTCTCTGTGTGTGGTATAGAATGGCGTTCCTTGTACTTTTACTTATTGATAGTTTACACATTTTGATGTGGTTCAAAAATTGTAACAGTTTACTTCAGTGATTTCCTATATTTGTAAACTCAATCTGGAGAAATTTAACACAGAGCAAAACTAGAACAAACCTTCAATAAATTTGCCCCCTAGAGATGAAAAGTGTATTTTGCTTCACATTCAGAAATGGCCTGTGTTCATAAAAATAAACAAATAACCATCTATTTATTTATTTATTTTAAGAAGAGATTGAACAGAGATAATGAATGATCGTTTAGTCACTGTGAGGGTTTTGGTTTTTTAATACTTCACTCAATTAGGACACTGTATTTGCAAAGGTCATTGTTTTACAGGACAGTAAAAACAGCTCCATCAGTAGAGCATATATGTCTCAGGTATTTCTGACCTTAAAACATAATAGCATTCCCCAGTAGTTAATTACATATTGTGAAGGCATTTTAACAGTGACATTCAAACCAAAAGTAGGTTGAAAGAATTCCATGTATTTATTTATAACCCAGACTACTCCAGCTTCTCTTTAGGTCAGTCAACTCATTAGCAATCCTCTCCAACTTCAGATCTTGGGCCTTCATTCATAGTTACTAGGAGATTTTCTGCAAATTTTCCTTACGGTTCTCTTCCTGTAACCCTCTTGTATCCATAATAATGCCTGTAGATGTAATTTCTAGTGCAATGAGGTGGGATTCTCTCTCTCCACAGGGATTTTGAGTGCTGTTTCTGCAGCATGTCCAGTCTCTGCAAACTTCATGAGCCAGAGCTCAATCCAGCTTCTCAGTCAAGTGAAAGGGAATTTAAAAGAAATTACAAAAAAGGACATGAGCTGAGAAATTGCTTATTAGATTTACCTTATGAGTTCTATACATGTAAAATGTTTACATTTATGAAAATTCCTGTCAGGAAAATGTGTCAAAATAAATCATGCTAACCAACTGGCAATTAGAGTTTTTTTCTTTAAACGTTGGCTGTAGCATTGTAGAAAATTACATTTGTTCAGCTTTGCTGTATGCCTAGGAACTGAGCAAATGTGGAGAGTACGCATCACCAGCAGCTAAAGGTATAGCAGTGATATTCAGGAGTGGATAGTGTGTGTGTGTGTATGTGGGGGGGGGGGGGGGGGGGTGACTGGAGTACATGAAAACAACCAAAAATTCCACCAAATAAATGTCTTTATTATGCAGTTTCCAATCACAGGGACACACTGGCCAATGACATGATATGGTCGTATTTCGACAGCTACCCGTGTCAGGGTCTAAATGTCTGTAAGCAAACATACGTAACAAATACAAAAACACTATAAATATACATATAATAAAAATTAAGCTCCTATCCACGAATAATCTTTAAATCAGGAACAGTTTAGTTTTAGTGCAGAAATTCTATGTCTGCAAGGGACTAAGGGATCCTTTTACTAAGCCGTGGTAAAAAGTGGCCTGTGGTAGTGTGGGTGCTTGTTTTTGGTGTGTGCTGGGACGTTTTTTACTGCAGCAGGGAAAAAACACATTTTTTAATGGGGCAGTAAACAATGAAACGGGCCCTTGAAAGGCTCTCTTGTAAGCGATTTTTTGCCTTTCCCTTGCCCTCCCCTCCCCTCCATGTCCAGCGATTCTTCCCTTCCCTGCCTTCCCATCCGTGTCCCGCGATTCTCTTCTCTCCTGCCCTCTCCTCATATCCCTTCCCATCAATGTCCATCGATTCTGCTCTGCTCTGCCCTGCCCTGCCCTCCCCTCCCCTCGATGTGCCGCAATTCTCTCTTCCTTTGTACCTCATCGTTTTCTGGCTGGCCTGGCTGGCTTCCCTTCCGTTGGTAACATCCTGACGTCAGCTCGCCTCCAGCATTCCCTTCTTTCTCACTGTTTTGCCCTCTGACATCATTATGTTTTGACGTGAGGTCGGGGTGGTGAGAGGGAATGGAACGCTGGAGGCTGGCTGATGTCATGAGATGTTACGAACCCAGGCAGCCAGACAGCGATGGAACGTTGGAGGTTTAAATTATTATATAGGATGTTTTCTCTGGTATAATTTTACTACCTACTACCTTCTTGGCATGGTCCATATTCTTTGTACTGTTTGAAAGAGAAAACAAATGATTTGTGGTTACTCAATCTATTCCACTCATGATTTTATAGACCTCCCTTCAGATATCCTTTCTCTAAACTGAACAACCCTTAAAAAGTTTAGCCTTTTCTCATAAAAGACTAATTCTATCTCCTTTATCATTTGATTAGCAGGCTTTTCCAAAAAGGGAACTTGCTTTATTTTTTATGATTAAAGCAGCAGACTATAATAAAAAAAATCTTAATTTACTGCTCTTTACAATCATTCTTTAAACAAACTGTGTCTCTCTTATTCCATATGAATCAGCCAAATCCAAAATTATAGAATCATTGATGGCATTTGTTCCACTCCACAGTTTTATTGATACTGCTTAATTTGTCAAAAAATCATGTTTCTGTAATCATTACTCAAAAATGCCAACTTCAATTACATACAATATTAATCTTATTTTTCTCTATTGCAGGATCAAGTGAACTCATCGTCATAATGAACTGAAGCAACTTATCTTCATGATATATTAAAGCACCAATGATCATCTTGATATTATCCTTCTTATTTCATGGAAATCAGTCATGTCCAAATGTAGAGATACCATTGAAAATTCTGTTTTAGTTCATAGACAATCCTCTTAAAACCTGCTCATTTTGTAATTGTTATTGGGAATACAGAAATTCCTTGTGGTTCACAGCATCCCTAGATACTAACCATTAAAACATGTCCAAGCTTAATCTCCATGTACTTCTTCAATCATGGGCCGTAAAAATATATTCCATTCATTATTCAAACTCAAAGCATTGGTTCTATACACTCAATACTAAAAATCTACTAAGGTTTCAGTCAAGCCTAGGACTTCTCCCAATCCCCTTCCCTAACAGAATTTAGGACTAAATCCAAAATAAAACATCACAACATTTCAAATATAACTAACCTTCCTCTTCTTAAACAGCTCGGATGTTCAGCCATCGTAATTTCTGTGTGGATTTACCTTTGTAGATTTCCTCACATGGACACACTGGGGGAAATTCTATATATGGTGTGGAACATTAGTTGCTACTTCTGCACTGAATTTAGCGCATACATGTTTCTTTTACTGTGTGGCTCTGCAAAAGGGGTGGCCATGGGAGGGGCATGGGTGGGCTAAGGGTGTTTTCTTAAAATGCTTATAGTGGGAATCTGCACTCAACTTGAGCACCAGGATTTACACCTGGTTTCATTTCGTGTAACTCTTTGCACTCAATGTTGAGTCTAAATTTCAGCATTTTACACTAGTCTGTAAAGGGTGCTGATCCTGGAAGGCCTGTTATAGAATATCACATTTTTATTTCGTTGTGTGATTCGCCTAGAGCCTTTTAGGTAAAGCAGAATAGAAATGCCTATATTAGATTACAGTACAGCCCAGAGTAAACTGCCACCTTCTTGTCACAACTCTCTCACACCTTTGGCTCTCTATCCATCCTCTTACACTCAATTTTAGCAAGAGAATGAGGAAAGGAGTTAATTCAGTCCAAGTATCCAGCCCTACTTATATCTGGAGCCTCCTTTAACTCACACAAAATTCCTGCGGTGATGCCAGATTGCTTGAGTTGAATCCTCAACTGTTATCATAGAAGCCTCCCTTTGATTCTCAGTGCTATTGCTAGAGAACCTGAAGACCACACAATATTCAAATTCCCCATTGACATTAGGCTGGTACTTATGAAGGGTTCACCTGACCGCTTTACTGCAGACCTAACATCTCATCTAAACTACATGCTTCAACAAGGTTTCTTCCCTGTGGATCATGGTAACATCTTACTCACTCCAATACCAAAG
The DNA here is from genome assembly GCF_901765095.1 of Microcaecilia unicolor. Taxonomy (NCBI): domain Eukaryota; kingdom Metazoa; phylum Chordata; class Amphibia; order Gymnophiona; family Siphonopidae; genus Microcaecilia; species Microcaecilia unicolor. Next base: position 47,969,087 of record NC_044034.1, read on the forward strand.
GACACCAATAAAAAAAGCAATGATCTCACAAATTACCACCCAATTGCGTCTATCCCACTATTTGTTAAACTGATGGAGAGCATGGTGACCAAACAACTTAATGACTACCTGGATAAGTTTTCTATATTACATGAATCACAATCAGGATTCCGCCCCCTTCATAGCACTGAAACTGTACAAATCACACTTCTGGCCAACTTTAAGCAGGAAATATCCTTAGGCAAAAGCATACTTCTTCTCCAATTTGACATGTCGAGTGATTTTGACATGGTAAACCATAACATTCTACTAAACCTTCTTGATTACTTTGGGACTGGTGGAAACATACATAGATGGGTCAAGGGCTTTCTAACCTCTAGAACATACCAAGTTAAATCTAATTCAAACATTTCACCACCGTGGAAAGCGTATTGTGGAGTCCCCCAAGGTTCACCATTATCCCCAACACTCTTCAACATAATGTTGATCCCTTTGGCCAAGTCCTTATCTAATCTAGGCCTTAACCCGTTCATCTATGCAGATGATGTCACAATTTACATTTCCTTCAGACACGACCTGTCTGAAATCACCAATGAAATTAATCTTGGTTTGAACACCATGAACTTATGGGCAAATTCTTTTCAACTGAAACTAAACACTGAGAAAACGCACTGCCTTATCCTTTCATCTCAACACAATAAGTTCAAGCCTTCAACCTTAAACACCCCAAATCTTACCCTTACTATGTCTGGGAGCCTAAAAATACTTGGTGTTATAATCGATTGCAATCTAACACTCAAAAGCCAAATAAACTCCACTACAAAGAAAATGCTCTTTTCATTGTGGAAACTTAAACAGATAAAACCTTTCTTCCCGAGAGAAGTATTTCATAGTCTAATACAATCAATCGTATTATGCCACTTAGACTACTGCAACGGAATATATGCAGGATGTAAAGAACAACTTACAAAGAAACTATAGACTGCCCAAAACAAAGCAGCCAGATTAATCTATGGAAAATCGATAGTGCTAAACCCCTTCGAGAGAAACTGCATTGGCTTCCAATTAAGGAACGTATCATCTTCAAAATCTGCACCCTAGTCCACAAAATTCTTTATGGAGAAGCCCCTGGATACATGATAAACCTAATCAATTGACCTTCCAGGAATATATCCAGATCATCCCGTTCATACTTAAACCTCCACTACCCTAACTGCAACGGTCTCAAATATAAATCCATTTATGCATCCACCTTCTCCTTTATAAGTACACAACTATGGAATACACTGCCAAAAGCTGTGAAAACAATCCACAATCATCTTAATTTCGGGAAATCACTCAAGACCAGCTTATTCGGAAAGGCCTACCCCAAGGATCCAACATAAGTCCCTATATTCTGCAACACAGCAAATTAATGGACCGTATTGATCACTTTTACCCTTTCACCTTTTGCCCTTATACCCCGTTAAAAAAGAAATCTCCCTGTCCTCTACAATATGTTATCTGTATAGTTGCCGGATTGGCGACTGCCTTTACGGTTTGATATAAGCCACATTGAGCCTGCAAATTGGTGGGAAAATGTGGGGTACAAATGTGTTAAATAAATAAATAAAATAAAATCTGCCACAAAGGAAAACGGTGACTCATTTTTTGTGTTCCCAACACATTTCCAACTCCAAGCTTTGTCCCACAACCTCCAAAACATCCTGACAAGAATTCAAAAAGATGTCCAAACCAATAACAGAAAGATGATAAAGGCCCAGACCATCCGCTGTTAACAATTCATGAGTCAAAATCAAACCCCAAAGCAACATAACAAACCTGGCCACCTTCAAATCACCCATCTTCCTCAAGCACTGAATAGCCTTCACTTTCCTGCCCTAATGCCAAACTCTTTTTGGAATAATGAGTGACCAAATGAAGTACATGCGGAAAGGCATTTTCGATATGACATCTAAGTTGGACTTTGGTCGTTTTGTGCTAAACCTTTCAAATCTGAATAGCAAATGTAACCATTTTCGAAAAAGCAAAATATCAATTTTTTTTCGAAAATATCTTTTTATAACAAGGTTTTGTGCTCTGTGAGTTTATCTTTTCAAGCTATTAAAAAAAAACATACAAGTGCAAAATATAGAAACTCAAGCCATTGTAATGAGGAAGGGGCCAGCATTTTTAGCAGACTGGTCCCCTATACATCCCAGGAAAGCAATGGGGCACCTTAGGGAGCACTGATGTGAACTTCATATAAATGCACCCCAAGTACACATCTCACCATTACTCCCTTATCTTGTCTGCTGAGCAGTGGCATACCTAGAGGGGCATAATCGAAAGGGGCACCCAAGTTTTCCTGTGGACGTCCTCACAGGCGTCCAGGCGAAGGGGCGGGAAAACATGTATTATCGAAACAAGATGAGCGTCCAACTTTCGTTTCGATAATATGGTCGGGGACGCCCAAATCTTGACATTTAGGTCATCCCTAGAGATGGTCATCCTTAGACTTGGCCGTTTCTGATTTTCAGCGATAATGGAAACTAAGGACACCCATCTCAGAAACGACCAAATGCAAACCCTTTGGTCATGGGAGGTGCCAGCATTCATAGTGCATTGGTCCCCCTGACATGCCAGGACACCAACTGGGCACCCTAGAGGGCACTGCAGTGGACTTCACAAATTGCTCCCAGGTGCATAGCTCCCTTACCTTGGGTGCTGAGCCCACCAAAACCCACTCCCCACAACTGTATACCACTACCATAGCCCTAAGGGGTGAAGGGGGGCACCTACATGTGGGTACAGTGGGTTTTGGGTGGGTTTTGGAGGGCTTCCATTTACCACCACAAGTGTAACAGGTAGGGGGCGATTGGCCTGGGTCCGCCTGTCTGAAGTACACTGCACCCACTAAAACTGCTCCAGGGACCTGCATACTGCTGTCATGGAGCTGGGTATGACATTTGAGGCTGGCATAGAGGCTGACATTGCTCTCCCTCTTCTCTCCACCCTTTCTTCCCTTTCGGACTGGCATCGCCATGTGATCTTCCTCCTCCCTCCACTCCCCCTTTTCCTTTCCCTGCGGTCTGGCTGACATCGCTCTTTCACCTCGGCTCTCTCCATCTCAACCCCGCTCTACAGGCATCCAAGCTTTCCAGGCACACTGGCAGCATCAGCGATGTAAAAGCTGCCTTTAGCCTGCCCCAGAATCTTTCTCTGTACAGCTTCCCGCTTAGGCGGGACGTTGTACAGAGAAGGCTTCTGGGGCTGGCCAAAGGCAGCACTCATATCGCAGATGCACGCTCCCAGAGGTCTGGAAGTTTAAAGGCCTGCAGAGCAGGGCGGGAGTGGAGAGAGAAGGGAGAGCAATACATCACACTAGTTGGGGGGGGGGGGGCACTGGAACAGAACCTTTATTGCAGCAGGCAGCAGCACCAGGATTGCACATCCTGGCAGCAAAAGCACCACATGAATCGGGGAGGAAGATGCCCATGGCTGCCGCAGCACCCCTTTACAACCTGCACCCGGGGTGGGCCGCTCCCACTGCCCTGCCCTTAGAATGCCACTGCTGCTGAGCCCAAACCTCACTACCCCCAACTGTACACCACAACAATAGTCCTTCTGGGTGAAGGGGGTACCTATTTGTGAGTACAGTGGGTTTCTGGTGAGTTTTGGAGGGCTCACAGTTTCCACCACAAGTGAAAAAAGTAGGAGGAGGTATGGGCCTGGGTCCACCTGTCTACAATGCAGTGCACCTGCCACTACACTACTCCAGGTCATTAGAACCTGCATGCTGTTCTAATGAACCTGGCTATAATAAATATCATAGAGGCTGGTGAGTTCTATTTTTATTCACATTTTTGGGGGTGGGGGTGGGAGGGGGGTCAGTGGGGGAGTATGAGAGGGGTCATACCTGATTCCCTCCAGTGGTCATCTGGCCATCTAGGATACCTTTTAGTGTCTTATTTGTTCTGAAAACAGGTCTAGACCAATACATTGAAATTTCGCCCTAGACGTTTTCATTTTGTTCCATTATGGCTGTAAAATTTACAAGTGTTAGGCATGCCCTAAGTCTGTCCTAATACTTCCTTTGAAACGTCCCTGAAATGTCCCTTGTAATTTGGATGCACTATAGACAAAATGCATAGATAGACATCTACAAAATAGGTTTTGAAAATACTGATTTGAATGTTTAGAGGAGAAATCCGTCTAAGTGGTGCTTCATGACATTTTTTTGGATGTTTTTCTCTTTTGAAAATGAGCTCCATTAGGAATAAGACAATTAATCCAACGTAAGTCCTTCTTCATCTGCCTTTGAGGTCCAGCTCTTACTGATGCCAAAGCTCATTACCGCCAAGACAAATTAACAATAAATATGTTTGAGCCAACCAATGCCTGACTTGAAAAAGAGAAGGTAACACCTGTCCCCAATGCATCCCACAATAAATCTAGAATCCAGCTGAAGCAAAACTCAAATGAGTTCCAAGACATGGGATTTGGACGCAACGGTTTAATGAATTCCACGGTCATTTTCTCACAGTAAACTGGTACAGTAATGCATCCTTTTACCACAGTTCAGTAAACAGGTTCAAATTGTGGAAAAATCCCTTTTTTGTGTTCTTTTTCCTTTATCATGACAAGGAAAATATTTTGAAAAAACAAAATATGCTTCTTAGTGAATAATTGTACAAAGGTCTTTTAAAAAATGTTTTACACACAAAAAAAGGCTTTTTAAAATAAAATTGTGTAGTATTATCTCTGAGATTCTGTATTTATTTATTTGAGAAAACTTGATATACCACCTTAAACTAGTGGGTAGATTTAGGCGGTGTATAACAAAAATAATAATAAGTAGCAAAGAAAAGAACTACAATTTGAGGACAGGAAAATATATACATTCATTCCACAAAGCTAGGAAAATACAAAAAAAGGGTTACAAGGGCAATGAAGGAAAAGGAAAAAGGAACAATTTATAACTTAGGGGGGGCAGGTAATAGTGGGTAAAATGGGAGGGAGAGTTCTGCGCAGAAATCGAAGCATATTCTGTAATAGTGCACATAAGTTAATTGGTTAACTAGCTAATCAGTGCTGCCAATTGGATGTTAACAAGCAATTATCAGCACTAATTGGAATTAAGATTTACACGCACAACTTGCTATGTGTATTCCGTAATGTGGTGCACTTAAATTCTAAGTCACAGAGCAGTCCTTTTACTAAGACACGTAAGTGTCTACGCGCACCCAATGTGCGCCAAAATGGAGTTACCTCCCGGCTACCATGTGGCTCTTGCAGTAATTTCATTTTTGGTGTGCATCCGATACGCATGTCTGAAAAATAATTTTTATTTTCTGATGCATGGATTGGATGCACATAGGTCATTACTGCCCGGTTACCGCATGAGACTTTACATCTAGGTCAATGGCTGGCGGTAAGATCTCAGACCCCAAATGGACGAGCAGCAATTTTCATTTTGCCGCACGTCCATTTTTGCCAAAATTAAAAAATGCATTTTTTACAGGTGTGCTGAAAAATGATCCTGCGCGCGCCCAATACAAGCGTCTACACTATCGCAGGCCATTTTTCAGTGTGCCTTCGTAAAAGGGCCCCATAGTTGGAAAGGGAGTGCGGCCATAGGCAGGGTATGAGTGTTTCTAAAATCTATGCACTTTGTTATAGAATACATTTGCTCTCCCCCAGATTCTATATATTGCGCCTAGATTCTGTGCGGAGATATGTGCATAACTTAATTGGCGTAACAAGGTAATCAGCATTTTTAGCAACAAAGCAATAGCAAGTACTAATTGTCAATAATTACAATTTATGCAAGAAATTGCTGAGCATATTCTATCAAGAACTGTGCCAAATTGCAAAGTGTGCAGTTCAAAATAAACACGTGTAGCTTAAAAGGGGCGTATTTATGGGCATTTCATCTGCATTCCAAAATTTCCATGCATAATTGCAGAATATGGGACAGTGCGCCTAAATTTATGCACATGGATTTCCACCAGGTTTTTATTGGCATAAATGGACTTAGGCGCTATGGTATCGACTAAGCATATTCTATACACCACACCTAAATCATATAGAATACGCTTAATTCTGTGCAGAGTTTTTAGGCACCATATGTAGAATTAAGGCCACTGTGCCTAACTTAGGTGTCGGAATTTATGCCAAATAAAACATGGCGTAAATGGCTGCAACTAAATTTGGTTGTATGGCGAGGCACTCAGCATATTCTATACACCACACGGAAATTTAAGCTAATTCTATAAAATATAGGCATGCTTTAGAGAATATGTCTAGGCTTACTTTATTTCCACGTGGAATTTTCAGACATCACATATAGATTCTAGCTCTATCTGTGCAAGACAAATACATATACCAAGACATCATGGACCAAATTCTATAAATAGAGCTTAAAAATTGCCCCCAGACTGTGCTCTCCTTATCCCATGTGCTCTGCATATAGCACTAGCCATGTAATTCTATAACCTTGCATGTGCAATATTACACTTAGAGCCAAATTCAGTAAATGGTGCTCAGAAATCGGCATTGGAAAAAAATTGGTGTTCATTGCTATTCTATAAGTGTTCCACGGCGATTCCATACCCATGCCATGCCCGCTCAGAAAAAAATTCTGAGAAGTTCATTAGCTAACACCTTATACATACTGCAAAGTACCTGTGAGCCACTACTACCCACTCATGAAAACATTAACACAATCCTATAACATTACTATAAACACCTCCACCAATTGCCACTTCAGATTTCCAGCAAACATGCAGTAAAATCTCACATTAAGCTTCGCTAACTGTAAATCTCAACACACTTTAGTAGAAGGGCCTCTAAATTAAGAGAAGCTTAATATACTGTTTTTCATATATAACTGCAAAGTGGTGTACAAAATTAAAGCATTCAATAAAAGACCTACAATTTCAATTGGACAGAGAAGCGTAATATAAAAGCAGAAGATATAGTATAAAAACAAGACAACCAGGTAATAACAATTATAATAAAAAAATAAGACTGTAAGTCAAAACGCAAGAAAAGAGATTGCTTATTTTAAAATTTGCTATACTGCCCTTCCAACGAGGTCAGGGTGGTGTACAGATAAGCTTTCAGAGCACTCTTGAATTTAGGAAAGAAGAGTTCAAGACACAAGTGTTTTGGAAGTGAATTCCAGAGGGATGGTGCCAGACAGAGCATAGCTGACATGCAGGTTGACTCACGACGAGCTGGGTTACGTTGGAGATACATAAGCGATGATTGTCAAGAGAAAGAAGGACGTATATGGGAGCATAAGGAATGATGATGTTTTAATAGTAGTGGTGGTTTTTGATTTTCCCCACTAAGACTCGCTACCAGCATTGACCGATTGCAAATTAATTATCCTGAGTTGAGATATAGCTATTAATCACAGCAGTCCAATACTCCTGAGGCAGGCCCTTTGGCCAAAACACAGCTGTGTCGAGTCTGTAAATTGATCAATAAACTCTGTATTCAAGAGCATTGTCCAATCCTCCTCTTTGAATCACCTTCGCTGTTTCCTGTGTGATTGCAAGCCTGCAAAGCTTTTATTCTTCTGTGTTGACATGGAATGGGTGGGTCATGGGTGTTTCTAAAATCTATGCATGATGTTATAGAATATACCTGGTCCGTGCCTAATTTAAGAGTCGGCATTTACACCAGGTTTTACTTGGCATAACTGCCTGTGACTAAATTTAGTCATGTGGACAGGTGCTTAGTGTAGTCTATATACCATGCAGAACTTTAGGCTTATTCTATAAAGCATGCCTAAATTAAGGCATACTTTATAGAATATGCTTAGGCAAATTTCATTTTGGCACTGAAGTTTTAGGCGTGATATATAGAATCTAGTCCTATACGTGTTCCTGTATAACAAAAATATTCTGGTACATTTTCACCCTTGGCAGCATTCTTTATCTGTATGGTGCTTCAATATTATGGTTTCAATCTCTAGAGACAGGCAAGTTCCTTAGAGTCCTGCAGACCTTGCCTATCCCTCGATATTGAAAATGTGATAGTGCAACAGCACACCCCACTGCCAGAATTATAGGTAGAGGACTCCCACTCAGCTTAGAGAGCACAGTGGCAAAAAGTTCAAAATTGTCTCAAAAATTAAAAAACTACTTTTTACAAGTGCGTTAAACTGTGGCTCAAAAGTTAGTTTATTATCAAAATGATTCTGAGGTACTTAAAATTGGAAACTAAAGACAGAGGTTTACCATCAAGCAGAGGGGTCAACAGCGGAACAAGAAAATGTCCAGAAATCCAGCATCTGATAGTCTTAGAGCAATTAAGAATAACCATTAGCTACTATATCAAAATTAATGGAGGGCAGTTCACTGCTTCTCCTACAATGTTGAAAGTTTGTACATGAGTTAATAGAATGTCAAGTTCTGTTATCTGATATACAGAGAACTGACCTGACTGGTACAAATCAAAGGCTTCAAAGTGTTAGCAAGATACCCTAGAGAGCAAAAGCCACTGACCTACCTCTCAGCGATAAAAATGTGTCCAGAACTACATGAAAATAACTTCTAGTGTGGGTAGAAAAGCATCTTAACTCATCAATTAAGGTTGATCAGTTTGCAGTTGCTTCATGAAAGTGCATGAAAATAGTATTCCATAATTTTGTACATATGTTTAACATTTGGATTCACTGGGTTTTGTTAAGGAGGAATTAATATTTTCATTATCCTTCCTTTGCACTGCTCTTTTTTGAAGTTATAGTGATAACATTGCAACATGATGGTTTGCTAATTTTCTATGTTTCGGCTAAAGTATCTAAGGCAGTGCTTTTCAACTCAGTCCTTAGGCCACACCCAACCAGTGGAGTTTTCAGGATATCCACAATAAATATGCATGAGACAGATTTGTGTGCACTGCCTCCATGGTATGCAAAGCTTTCTTATAAAAGGGATAAGATTTGATATACTGCCCTTCTGCGGTTATTATCAAAGCAGTTTACATATAATATACAGGAACTTATTTTGTACCTGGGCAATGGAGGGTTAAGTGATTTGTTGAAAGTCACAAGGAGCTGCAGTGGGAGCTGAACTTGGTATCTCAGGTTCTTAAACTGCTGCACTAACCACTAGGCTACTCCTCCACTCCTGAATATTCTTTGTGGACATCCTGAAAACCCCACTGGCTGAGTATGACTGGAGGACTAGGTTGATATTTTATCACTCAATGTGTAATTACTCTGGAATTCATTGCCAGAGAATGTGGTAAAAGCAGTTAGCTTAGGAGGGTTTTTAAAAAGTTTGGGTAATTTCCTAAAAGAAATGTCCATAGGCAATTATTAAGATGGACTTGGGAAAATCTAATGCTTATTTCTAGGATAAGCAACATAAAGTCTGTTTTACTGTTCTGGGATCTTACCAAGTACTTGTGACCAGAATTGGCTACTGTTGGAAGCAGGTTACTGGACTTGATGAACCTTTGGTCTGTCCCAGTATGGCAATGCCTGTGTTCTTATGTACTGATCTAAGGGATTGAATGATGGAATGCAAGATAGTCATAACTGGATCAAAGGCTTTCTAACCAGCAGAATTTATCAAATAAAATCAAAGTCAAACATATCACCACCGTGGAAAGCAGTCTGCGGAGTACCTCAAGGATCACCATTATCACCAATACTCTTCAACATGATGATGATTCCACTGGCACAGTCCTTATTCAACCGAGGCCTTAACCCATTCATTTACGCAGATGATGTTACAATATACAACCCCTTCAGACATGATCTGACAGAAATAACCAGCAAAATCAACGATAGTCTGAACATCATGGACTCCTGGGCAAACTCATTCCAACTGAAACTGAACACCGAAAAAACGCATTGCCTCATCCTCTCCTCTCCATAGAACAAATACAAACCCACAGCCATAAATACTCCGGGACATGCCCTCCCTACCTCGGACAGTTTGAAAATACTCGGTGTCACACTCGATCGCAACCTTACCCTCGAGAGCCAAGTAAACTCTGTGACAAAGAAAATGTTCTGTTCAATGTGGAAGCTCAAACAATTAAAACCTTTCTTCCCAAGAGCAACTTTTCGATACCTAATACAATCAATCAATGGTCCTAAGTCATGCAGATTATTGCAATGGAATCTACGCAGGCTGCAAAGAACAACTCATAAAAAAAACTCCAAACCGCCCAAAATACAGCAGCCAGGCTGATATTCAGCAAAACACGCTTCAAAAGTGCCAAACCCCTCCGAGAAAAGTTGCATTGGCTCCCAATCAAAAAACGGATCATCTTCAAAATCTGCACCTTAGTCCACAAAATCATATATGGCGTAGTCCCAGAATACATGACTGACCTCATAGACTTACCAATAAGAAACAAAGTCAGATCATCAAGATCCTACCTAAACCTACACTACCCAAATTGCAAAGGACTGAAATACAAAACAACTTACGCATCCGGCTTCTCCTACATAAGCGCACAAATATGGAATGGGCTCCCAAAAGCTGTGAAAACAATCCACGACCACTTGAACTTCAGGAAATCACTAAAAACCAACCTCTTCAAAAAGGCCTACCCCAACGACCCCACGTAACCCTCTTCACCTACCAACACAGCATGACTATGATCGGATAGGACAACACTCAATCTTCATCCATTCCGACCCTCCACTTATACCTCATACGATCACTATACAACTTTGTATTTGCTATCCACCGACTGGGCAAACGCCTTTGACGGTACTATGTAAGCCACATTGAGCCTGCAAATAGGTGGGAAAATGTGGGGTACAAATGCAACAAATAAATAAATAAATAAATATCTCAGTGATTCTTTGTGAAGGTGACAGGAGTTGTGAGTCCTGCACACATCTCCAGGGAAGCTTCTTTTCCTTCCCTCTATTCTAGCAGAAAGAGCATGGGAATGAGAAAGTGAAAAAGAGGAAAAATAGTAAGTCACAGACAATACAGAATGCAGAGGATCCCAAGCAAGAAAAAAGAGGTCACGTACATTTCTAACACAAGGCATCTTGTGTAACAACTAAAGTTCTGTCTGGAAACAGCAACTAGCAGTCATGAAACAATATCTATCGTCAAACACCAATGGTTACTGTTTCTAGACAGCAGTTTAGTTGTTACCTGAGGTTGCATACGTCTTTTTAAAGATTGATGTGCACTGTTTTGTTAGATGTTGTATATGCCATACATTGTATTATTTGAAATACAGATGTTAACTGACCCCTGACGCAGGCCCATGAGCTGAAACACGGTCCATGTTGGGTCATCATATTAAGACCTTCTGCCACCTATCGTCCACTTGTGCCATTTGTTCCTCAATAAAAGAGCAGCATAGCTAGAGGAATACATATAATTGGCTGCATATAACCGGCTATATCCCATGATCTTGTGATCTATCTATCTATATGTATGTATATATGAATGTATATAAAACCACTTAAATGGCCAGCTGAATATTAAGGTGAAGTGTCAAACTTTTTTTTAATGCCTGTGAGGGTGAATAAATGACACAGTATCAGGCGCCCCTAGAAACACTCCTTCACTGACATTACAGTTAGCCACTTTATAGCAGGTGGCGTTAGTCTGTTGAGACTGAGGCTGTCAGAGGGGCAGGGCTCAAGGCCAGAAGGGCATTAAATGCCCTGAGTCACTGAGACAGAGGCCCCATTACAGAGGTTTCCAAGAGAGAGAGAGAGAGAGAGAATGGAAACCTGAGTGCAGAGGACTCCCAGAATTCTGTAATTGTCAACAGGTCAAGCTTCATAGAGGTAAGAGACGTTTCCTTGAACCTCAGAGCTAAGAGAGTAAATGTTAAATATTCTGTTCTATTCCCAACATTTCTATCCTGCTAATTTCCCTTAGGAATCATAGCGGGTAACAAAGTATCATTACGTAATCATATATCAATCATTAAAATGTTTCTCAAATAAAAAGGTTTTCAGAAACTTCCTAAACAAGATGTAATCTGTAATTTTATGAAATTGAAAAGGAATAGAATTCCACAATTTAACTGCTAAATAGCTAAGGGGCCCTTTTACAAAGGCATGGGAGGGCTAACGCATGGGTAGCAGACACCCAATTGGCACTACCGCTGGGATAGCAGGTGCGCCCAGTTGTAAATCTGATTTTGGCGTGTGCTGAATCCTTTGGTAGAAAATAATTTTCTAAAGTGGGGCGTTCCCAGTGGTAACCAGCAGTGTGCCCACATTGGCACACACTGGATGGTTATTGCGTGGGTAGCATGTGAGCCCTTACTATTAGGTCAATGGGTGGCGGTAAGGGCTTAGTCCGTAAATAGGCATGTGATAGTTTTAATACTAGCACAGGCCCATTTCCTGACCATTAAAAAATTCCCCCTTTCCCCAGCCATGGTAAAAAAATGGCCTAATGAGTGCCTAAATGACACACCCACAGTACTGCAAGCCACTTTTTACCACGGCTTTGTAAAAAAAAACCCCAAAAGAACTGTCAAAAAAGCATTTATAATGAATCTTACTAACTTCAAGAAAAGCCAAATTTGATGCATAACATCTATGAATAGACCAATTTAATATTGGATGTGAAATTAGGAAAATATGGTCTGTTGGACAACAACCATAAAAGATATTGTGGACCAAACAGGCCATCTTGAAATCAATCCTCAAATTAACCAGCAGCCAATGTAGCTCCCTAAGCAATGGTGTTACATGAACATAGTTTTTCCGACTAAAAATTATTTTAACAGCACAATTCTGCAGTAGATGCTTCAAAAGTCAGACTTTCCTCAGTTTTAAGAAACAAGTTTTGTGAAACTCTGGTCAGAAGATTATCAAAATAAAGTAACTTAGAGGGGTATAATCGAACTGGGCACCCATCTTTAAGGGCGCCCATCTCTAAGGACAGCCCGGTGAAGGGGCAGGGCATCCCATATTATCGAAACAAGATGGGCGTCCATCTTTCGTTTCAATAATACAGTCGAGGCCGGCCAAATCTCAACATTTAGGCCGACCGAAATGTTGAAATCACCGACCTTAGAGATGGCCAGCCTCGGTTTTCGCCTATAATTGAAACCGAGGATGGCCATCTCAAAAACGGCCAAATCCAAGCCCTTTGGTCGTGGGAGAAGCCAGCATTCGTAGTGCACTGGTCCCTCTCATATGCCAGGACACCAACCGGGCACCCTAGGGGGCACTGCAGTGGACTTCACAAATTGCTCCCAGGTGCATAGCTCCCTCACCTTGGGTGCTGAGCCCCCCCAACCCCCACTCCCCACAACTGTACAACACTACCATAGCCCTTAAAGGGGGGACACCTAGATGTGGGTACAGTGGGTTTCGGGTGGGTTTTGGAGGGCTCCCCTTTACCACCACAAGTGTAACAGGTAGGGGGGGGATGGGTTATAAGTACATAAGTAATGCCACACTGGGAAAAGACCAAGGGTCCATCGAGCCCAGCATCCTGTCCACGACAGCGGCCAATCCAGGCCAAGGGCACCTGGCAAGCTTCCCAAACGTACAAACATTCTATACATGTTATTCCCGGAATTGTGGATTTTTCTCAAGTCCATTTAGTAGTGGTTTATGGACTTGGCCTTTAGGAAACCGTCTAACCCCCTTTTAAACTCTGCCAAGCTAACTGCCTTCAATATGTTCTCCGGCAACGAATTCCAGAGTTTAATTATGCGTTGGGTGAAGAAAAATTTTCTCCAATTTGTTTTAAATTTACTACACTGTAGTTTCATCAAATGCCCCCTAGTCCTAGTATTTTTGGAAAGTGTGAACAGACGCTTCACATCCACCTGTTCCACTCCACTCTGGGTCCGCCTGCCTGAAGTGCACTGCAGTACCCACTAAAAACTGCTCCAGGGACCTGCATACTGCTGTGATGGAGCTGGGTATGACATTTGAGGCTGGCATAGAGGCTGGAAAAATGTTTTTTAATTTTTTTTTGGGTGGGAGGGGGTTGTTGACCACTGGGGGAGTAAGGAGAGGTGATCCCCGATTCCCTCCGGTGGTCATTTGGTCAGTTTGGGCACCTTTTCAAGGCTTGGTTGTGAACAAAAAGGGACCAAGTAAAGTCGGCCAAATGCTCATCAGGGACGCCCTTCTTTTTTCCATTATCGGCCGAGGATGCCGATCTCTTAACCACGCCCCCATCCCGCCTTCGGTACACTGCCGACACGCCCCCTTGAACTTTGGCCATCCCTGCGACGGAAAGCAGTTGAGGATGGCCAAAATCTGCTTTCGATTATACAGATTTGGGCGCCCTTAGGAGAAGGACGCCTGTCTCCCGATTTGTGTCAGAAGATGGACGGCCTTCTCCTTCGAAAATAAGCTGGATAGGGACTTTTTACTAAGGTGTATAGGCACCTACGTGCATCCAACACACCACCTGGAACTACCTCCTGGCTACCGCATGCCCCGGGCAGTAATTCCATTTTTTATGCGCGTCCAAAACACGCAGCAGAAATTTTCTACTGCGTAGCACTTACTCTGTGGTAATCAACAGTGTATGCATGCTGCTGATTACCGCCCAGTTAAAGCATGAGACCTTACCGCTAACTCATTGGGTGGTGGTAAGGGCTCAGGCTGAAAATGGATGCGTGCTGATTTTAATTTTGACTTACGTCTATTTTCACCCCCCCTCAAAAAAGGCATATTTTTGCAGGCACGCTGAGAAATGGACCTGTGTGCATCCAAAACATGTGCCTACCTCAGCGCAGGCCATTTTTTAGCATGCCTTAGTAAAAGTGCCCTTTAGTTTAAGGCTGTAGTTAACTTTAGTAAATTTGAGGACGCCCAATTATGAGTTCTGGAAATGCAATCTGAAATTACAATCTCTTTATCCAAAATGTCACTGAATAAGGGTAACAAAATAAAAGTATCATCTGCATAAGAGGTGATCTAAAATAAATAAGAATTCAACCAGTTTCCCAAATAACCCTGTGGAGTGTCTAGTGGTTATCTTCAATTCATAACTCTCTTTCCAGGAACAAATTTCATGCGTTCTGAAACTAGGCTCTCTAGCTCTTTGATGTCTTTGTTCACTTCAAGGTCTTCTTTGCCACCTACCTTATGGACTTAGAACAGGCATTCATTATTTCACAATGGGATTAATGTAACTCAGTCTATACAGGTATTACCAAACACCAACTGTGCCGTTTTCAAACTATTCAAAATACAGCTGCTCGGTTTCTCTGTCACACTCAAAAGAATGATCATCTTACTCCACTATTGTGTTCCCTTCACTGGCTCCATATCCAGGTGTGTACCCAGTTTAAAATCCTATGTCTTGCATTTAAAACCTATTACTTGGGTTCACCATCTTACTTGTTATCATTAGTCATTTCCTTCACTTCAGCTTCCTCAGAGCACACTATGAATTCACTAGAAGTTCTATCCTCTTGTTTTTTTAGCCTCAAAATTCTGGAATGACCTACTACCTGTTCAGAAGGAATGGCTCCTCAGAAGCTTAGCGGAGATTGGGTGGCAGCACCGGTGGGTGGGAGGCGGGGCTAGTACTGGGCAGACTTCTACGGTCTGTGCCCTGAAAATGGTAGATACAAATCAAGGTCAGGTATACATATAAAGTAGCGCATCTGAGTTTGTCTTGTTGAGAACACTGGATGGACCGTACGGGTCTTTTTCTGCCGTCACCTACTATATTACCACTTTAATGTACACTGGAGCTGAACCATCATTTTTCCAAATGTAAAACTGAGAACTTTTTATTTTGAACTGGCCTTTGGAATACCATGTATTCCTTGACAGAGAGTTTTAAGTGTACTATTTTGAAATTAATTTTTGCCAGGAAACGTGCTTCTTTTTGTGGTCAGAAAATTAATAGTTTTCAAGACGTGGCTTGGATAGTTTCCAAGACGTGGTTTGGCCTACTCAGTTGCAAATGAAGGCATTCCTTCAGCTGAAACCTAGAATTTTAGCCTTGGCTGTCTCCTTTTTCCTTAACTTTCCCTGTAAATATTTAGACACATTCCCCATTGACACTTGAGCTCTTACTGTTACCTATTTTGTATGCGGTATCCCGCATTAATCTGTTATCACATGGCAATGTCCACACGCTAAATGATTAGCACAAGTTGTGCCCGCTCTTACCGTCACCTATTTTGTATGTGGTAAGGGCTCATTGCTAATCCTGCGTTAATCTGTTAGCATGCAGCAATGCCCACACTCTAACCAATTAGCATAGCTCTACCCACTCTCCAGCCCCAAACATGTCCCCAGAGCTAAAAAATAAATTATTTTTTTTTTAGTGTGTGGGTAGCATGCAGACATGCAAAACTACTGCAGGGCGACTTAGCACACCCCGTAGTAGTTACATTTTAACCTGTAGTAAGCATGCCTTAGTGCTTACTGCTGTTTAGTAAAGGGACACCTTAGGAATTATTGAATTGCTCTTTATCTGATTGTATTTTCAGGTAGGATTATTTGTGCATGGTCCAAGCCAAGGGCTGTTACCGAGTTGGTACAAAAATTTATAATAGGGGAAAATTGTTAGGTAGTTGTAAGTGAAAGCTCATGACATGTGTCCAACAAAGGTCAATTTGTCCAAAGAAGCAGGTAGAAACAGATACAAAGAAAATAAAAATTCTGGCAAGAATGCCAGGGGGGAAAACCTGTATTATATGTTTTCACAGATCATTGAAAGTAGTCTATTTTTTTTTTAATGAAATGTTAGTTTGATCCTCATCCAAAAAGTATTACTTAAATTTTATCAGTAGCTGTAGAAAGTTGGTTGTTTCTTGGCTATTGTGTCCTTTTTAAGTTCTTTTGACTCTTAGGGCAAAAGTCTTTCTCTTTAATACTTCTCTAAGGCCATGCTAACACTTGGACCCATCAATATAACTGCAGGTTGCCTTTATTTTTATACAGCTATAGTTCACAATACATTCACAGCTTGGAGTCAGATCTTTAAGTTTTCAACAGTTTTCCCCTTACAAAGCATTACCCAGTTCCTGAGACTAAAAAAAAAAATGCATCTATGCACCTCATGGATGTTTTCTTTCTTACACAGTTTGTGTACTTAAATTCAGCCAGGGGTGGGGCAGACGGAGAAAATACAGTAACATCACCCTCAAATGTAAAAAAAAAATCCCCTATGTACTAATCATGCACTCAATAATTACAGTCTCTGCACTCCAAAGCTATCATGAGATAATCCCAAGGATTTTGCACAACAGCCATAACCAATGAAATAGTAGACCATGAGAGAAAAAGAACAATCAACCCATCTACCACTGGGGGGGGGGGGGGGGGGGTCATCTTTCTTTATAAGGGAAGTGTGTTCTTATATGGAAAGATGATCCCTAACGGGATCAAAACTGAATTTGGGGGAGAACTAATGAACTATAGTTGAAGAAGGCACTTGGCAGTGATGGACTTGTGAAAATTCACTGCTTATTTCTAGGATAAGCAGCATAAAGTCTGTTTCACTCTTTTGGGATCTTGCCGGATACTTATGACCTGGATTGGCCACTGTTGGAAACAGAATACTGGGCTTGATGGATCTTCAATCTGGCCTAGTATGGCAATGCTTATATTCTTATGAAAATGTATGCAAAAATCACTTTTTTTTTTTGCAGAGCTCTTTATTAAACAGTATACCACAGCAATAAAAGCATACATGGAAACAATATTGACATATAATTGCTAAGTTCTTCCACAGTTGAGCTACCCAAGTGTGTGTTGTGTGTGGTGAGGGGGGGGGGGGGTAGCAGGGGTAGCGGTGAGCCGTGGGGAGGTCAGGGTAGAGGGGCAGCAGTCTGAGTGGGCCTGGCTGTGCCTCTCAGCGGCCCTGTATACAGGGTGAATATACATATCTAACTATATAAATGACAAGTGACCGACTCACCCGCAAATTCGCAGTAGAGACTTCCCTCTCTGTCCCGCCCTCGCGTCAAGACATGATGACATCAGAGGGCGGAACAGAGAGGGAAACAGACGCTGCCACTGGAGCCTGGAGATGAAGCAACATCGCCGGCGCACCAACCTCCACCCCCCCATCCCCAACATCGACGCTGCCGCCACCGCTCCCACCCCCCCTACGTATCGGGTCCCCTGCACTGACATGACAGCTCCTCTCACCTCCGTGTGGAAGCACTGCGGGCAGCAGCAGAGCAATCTGCTGCTGCCTGCAGCGCTTTCACAAGGAGGTGAGAGGCGCTCTCATGTCAGTGCAGGGGGCTCGGCATGGACGGGGGAGGGAGCGGTGGCGAGGACGGTAGCTGGACATGGGGGGAGGGCAGGGGGGAGAGAGGAGGGTTGCTGGACATGGGTAGAGAGCAGGGCAGAGAGGAGGGTTGCTGGACATGGGGGGAAGGCAGGGGAGAGAGCAGGGTTGGTGGACGGGGGGGAGGCCAAGGGAAAGAGGAGGGTTGCTGGATATGGGGGGAGGGCGGGGAGAGAGGAGGGTCAGTGAATGGGGTGAGGCCAGGGGAGAGAGGAGGGCTGCTGGACATGGATCGATGGAGGGGAGGGCAGGGCAGGGGAGAGAGCAGGGTTGGTGGACAGGGCGGGGAGGCCAAGGGAAAGAGGAGGGTTGCTGGACATGGGGGGAGGGCATGGGAGAGAGCAGAGTTGGTGGACAGGGGGGAGGCCAAGGGAAAGAGAAGGACTGATGTATATGGGGGGAGGGCAGGGGAGAGAAGATAGTTGGTGGACGGGGGAGGCCAGGGGATACAGGAGGGCTGCTGGACATGGGGGGAGGGCAGGGGAGAGAGCAGGGTTCCTGGACATGGATTGGGGGAGGGGAGGGCAGGGGAGAGAGGAGGGTTGGTGGACGGGGGGAGGCCAAGGGAAAGAGGAGGGTTGCTGGATATGGGGGGAGGGCGGGGAGAGAGGAGGGTCAGTGAATGGGGTGAGGCCAGGGGAGAGAGGAGGGCTGCTGGACATGGATCGATGGAGGGGAGGGCAGGGCAGGGGAGAGAGCAGGGTTGGTGGACAGGGCGGGGAGGCCAAGGGAAAGAGGAGGGTTGCTGGATATGGGGGGAGGGCATGGGAGAGAGGAGGGCTGCTGGACATGGATCGATGGAGGGGAGGGCAGGGCAGGGGAGAGAGCAGGGTTGGTGGACAGGGCGGGGAGGCCAAGGGAAAGAGGAGGGTTGCTGGACATGGGGGGAGGGCGGGGAGAGAGGAGGGTCAGTGAATGGGGTGAGGCCAGGGGAGAGAGGAGGGCTGCTGGACATGGATCGATGGAGGGGAGGGCAGGGCAGGGCAGGGGAGAGAGCAGGGTTGGTGGACAGGGCGGGGAGGCCAAGGGAAAGAGGAGGGTTGCTGGACATGGGGGGAGGGCATGGGAGAGAGCAGAGTTGGTGGACAGGGGGGGAGGCCAAGGGAAAGAGAAGGGCTGATGTATATGGGGGGAGGGCAGGGGAGAGAGGATAGTTGGTGGACGGGGGAGGCCAGGGGATACAGGAGGGCTGCTGGA
The DNA here is from genome assembly GCF_901765095.1 of Microcaecilia unicolor. Classification (NCBI taxonomy): domain Eukaryota; kingdom Metazoa; phylum Chordata; class Amphibia; order Gymnophiona; family Siphonopidae; genus Microcaecilia; species Microcaecilia unicolor. The sequence goes on from NC_044034.1 coordinate 47,988,490, forward strand.
CATGGGGGGAGGGCAGGGGAGAGAGCAGGGTTCCTGGACATGGATTGGGGGAGGGGAAGGCAGGGGAGAGAGCAGGGTTGGTGGATGGGGGGGAGGCCAAGGGAAAGAGGAGGGTTGCTGGATATGGGGGGAGGGCGGGGAGAGAGGAGGGTCAGTGAATGGGGTGAGGCCAGGGGAGAGAGGAGGGCTGCTGGACATGGATCGATGGAGGGGAGGGCAGGGCAGGGGAGAGAGCAGGGTTGGTGGACAGGGCGGGGAGGCCAAGGGAAAGAGGAGGGTTGCTGGATATGGGGGGAGGGCATGGGAGAGAGGAGGGCTGCTGGACATGGATCGATGGAGGGGAGGGCAGGGCAGGGGAGAGAGCAGGGTTGGTGGACAGGGCGGGGAGGCCAAGGGAAAGAGGAGGGTTGCTGGACATGGGGGGAGGGCGGGGAGAGAGGAGGGTCAGTGAATGGGGTGAGGCCAGGGGAGAGAGGAGGGCTGCTGGACATGGATCGATGGAGGGGAGGGCAGGGCAGGGGAGAGAGCAGGGTTGGTGGACAGGGCGGGGAGGCCAAGGGAAAGAGGAGGGTTGCTGGACATGGGGGGAGGGCATGGGAGAGAGCAGAGTTGGTGGACAGGGGGGGAGGCCAAGGGAAAGAGAAGGGCTGATGTATATGGGGGGAGGGCAGGGGAGAGAGGATAGTTGGTGGACGGGGGAGGCCAGGGGATACAGGAGGGCTGCTGGACATGGGGGGAGGGCAGGGGAGAGAGCAGGGTTCCTGGACATGGATTGGGGGAGGGGAAGGCAGGGGAGAGAGCAGGGTTGGTGGACGGGGGGGAGGCCAAGGGAAAGAGGAGGGCTGCTGGATATGGGGGGAGGGCGGGGAGAGAGGAGGGTCAGTGAATGGGGTGAGGCCAGGGGAGAGAGCAGGGTTTGCTGGACATGGATGGATGGATGGAGGTGAGAATTATTACATTTTGCAAAACACAAATCTCGCCCGTTTTAACAGGCTTAATGGCTAGTATGTCTATAAAACGTGAGAGAGGCCTATATCTAGATATATCAATAGATAGAAAGATAGAGGTGCTCCCTCTGAACAAGGAGTGGTCTGGAATTTGCAATCATGCTCCTCTTGTAAAATAGTGTGAAAATGTCACATGTCATGATTTGAATATGTGAATGCCCCTATATATTGATATAACTGGAAAATAACTAGCTGTAGTACCTTTGCAGCAAAGCATAACTAGACACAATTCTGTAACATCAAAAAATCCCCAATTAGCTGGAAAATAAATATCCAACTGTGAAGGGCATCTATAGGAATTTACCGCTCCACCTTAATAGCATTCCCTCACATTCACAGAGCCGCCTTCCAGAGCAGGGAGGAGATGACTCAGCAAAGGCAGAGCACATAGGGTGGGGCCCAAGCAGAATAAAACCTTCCAGCATAGCTCAGCCTGGGAGGCCCAGAGGAGAGAAGAGAAACCCTCCAGCCTATGCCTTTTACCACATGTGTGTGAGGTACAGAAGCTTTAACCCAATCTATGACAGGAACAGGTCACCCCTTTTTCTTTCACATTAATAAATTGTTTTGCTTCACCTTTAAACTGTTTTGTGACTGTGTTTTATCAAGGCTCTGGGCACACCCTCACCCACACTGCTACAACCCCTTAAAATAGAAGTCCAAAATGTAAAGACCCTTCATGCATTAAAATAATGTTTAGTATAAAAAATTACTCAGATACGTATTGAGTTACATTTTAGAAAGGAGGTGGAGAGGGGAATTCACACATTCAAGTAAGGATATGTGGCATTTTCACGCTATTTTACAAGAGGCTTTGCCAAATTTAGAGCTGCTTTAAAAGAGGAGCAGGGTTGCAAAATTTCTGCGTCTCCAGATTCAGAAGGAGCAACAATTAGACAAAGCGGCATGTGAGGATGCTCCTCAAATATAACTCATACACATTTCTTATTAAAATTCTAGTCAGAATGGCTTTGAAATTATATACTATACCCAGTACATGGGGTAAATGAAGCGTTTTAGAAGTTAGTGGTATGTGCTAATAGTTATGTCCAGGTTACAGCTTTTAGAATGTTGAAGATAAAAGAAAATTAGCTTTATATGTAGAATAATGATTTTTAATAAAAGTATAATAGAATTAATGGAGACTGCTCTTTGAAGCACCAACCATAAAAGAATTACGTTTTTTTTTATCACAAAGGTATCTTCATTATAAAGAACTAGTACAATAATATTTCTACCCTTTGGGCTTTTTTTTTTTTTTTTTTTTACAGATTTAGCAGTTAAAGCATGGTTGATACTTTTAGAATTCCTTTTTCTCCTGCTAGTAAAAGCCTATTCATAGAAACAGGGTAGAATTAACTTTTTTTGTGGGCTCTAAACAAACAAGTGTGTTACCCCCCCCCCCCTCCCAATTGTAGTATATAAACACTTTTTAAAACTCCCACTAACAGTCCCCTGAGTATCTATGACTGCAGAGGAAAACCAGTAGAGGAGGAAGGTGCATTTAAGAATATCTGTGCAGAAGGAATGGATCCTCAGAAGCTTAGCTGAAATTGGGTGGCGGAGCAGGTGGGGGGAAGAGAGGTTGGTGGTTGGGAGGCGAGGATAGGGGAGGGCAGACTTATACGGTCTGTACCAGAGCCGGTGATGGGAGGCGGGACTGGTGGTTGGGAGGCGGGAAATACTGCTGGGCAGACTTATATGGTCTGTGCCCTGAAAAGGACAGGTACAAATTCAAGGTAAGGTATACACATATGAGTTTGTCTTGGGCAGACTGGATGGACCATGCAGGTCTTTTTCTGCCGTCATCTACTATGTTACTATGTTACTATGTTACTATCTGTTCACCCACTGCACCTGTTAACTGGAGAACAAAGCATAAGGGATGGACAGAATAGAAAGTGGTGACTCTGATTTCTCCTGCACCTTCCTACTTTTCTTTCTGCTAGCAAATTACTGATCAGGACAAAAATCTGCATTGAGGTCGGAAAGTTATCAATGTGGGCTACCATTAAGATGTATTACTTTGCGATATTCATGCTATTTTATGCAAACAGATCTAATTACTAATAACTGAGGTTAAGAGTAAAAGAACATATCTTATGGGCATAGTTGTCAACATGGGCTGCTGTTAAGATGTGTTATTTTACCCCTAATGTGTTCTTTTAGCACAGATTCTATTTTATGCAATGAGACCTAGGGCCCCTTTTACCAAGCTTTGGGAAAAGGGGGCCAGCGATGCAACCAAGATTCTATTAGGCAATTATATTTAATTATATTTCATGATCATTAATCAGATCACAAACAAGACATATTTTTCTATAAAGAGTAACTATTCAAAAGTCTCAACTTCTGGGTTTTACTTAGAAATAATTACTACTGGTCACATGCCTCACCCTTTACAAAGGGGTTCATTTAACACTAACATGTGCTTACTACTGCTTAAAAGGGCTTACTGTGTCTGACAGTAAAATCCTGATGTGTGCACCACCCACGTGCTAAAAATACATTTAAGTTTTTGGATGACGGGGTGTGTCTTGGGGTGGAGGGTGGACATGTCTGCGCTAATCAGTTAGCGCAACCACATTGCCACATGCTAACTGATTACCATGTGAGCCCTTACTGCCTACAAAATGGGTGATGATAAGGGCCATTGTGCTAATGGCCACAACCTAATGGCAATATCAGCATGTGTTCAAAATATAGACACTATTTCAGCCTTTACATCAGTGAATAACTGAACATCGCTCCTGTGTGAAAAACAAAGAAAGGAACACCGCTGGTTGCACACTGCATGTCAAAAAGTCATAGTTGTCAATCTTTCCACTGTTTTACAATTGATCATGTCTCGTTCAATGTGAGGGGAGGAGATCGTAACAAAATCTTGGTAAGATGTGAACAATGTTGAATTTATATTTTAAAATCTCCTGGCGCCACGGGGACTTAATTCACAAACTGAGTGGACTGCTTTTCTCTGATTTTCCTTAAGTGATAGATGCTGTTAAGTACATTTAAATATCACCTTGTATTCTTTCATACCTTGTATTTGTTCAGACCGGAATCGGCTAATGCCGTTTACAGTACCATGTAAGCCACATTGAGCCTGCAAAAAGGTGGGAAAATGTGGGATACAAATGTAGCAAATAAATAAATATATTCAAATGAGATACATAAAAAGCTATTTAATGAGTTACGTTTCATTTCCGGTTCTAAAAGAAAAGGTCGGCATCTTGTAGCTGGTAAACGCCATATTGGAAGACTGGCGTGTATGACAGCATTGTAAGTGTATACTCTGCTGTGATGTTTGTTAGTAATATGTATTAAAGCCGCTGATTGATGATAGTAGATATATATTTTGTAGGTTCTAAGAGCACATAGTCCCCTGATGAAGCTCGATATGAGAGTGAAACAGAGAGCCCCGTTGGGTACCAGAATTAAGCTAAGTGCCTTTTTTTATTTTTGTTACATTTGTACCCTGTGCTTTTCCCACTCATGGCAGGCTCAATGTGGCTTACATGGGGCAATGGAGGGTTAAGTGACTTGCCTAGAGTCACAAGGAGCTGCCTGTGCCTGAAGTGGGAATTGAACTCAGTTCTTCAGGACCAAAGTCCACCACCCTAACCACTAGGCCACTCCTTTTGCATTGAACAGTAATAATCTATGAAGAAATGGAGAAGTAATTCCAGGATTTACAATCATTAGAAGAAGTCACAGAGCATGCTTTTTTATATACAAATAAACAAAAACGATAAAAATAATTGAAATAAAAATATTTGGAGGTTTTTTGACCAATGATAAGATTGGGGTCCAGTATGAGCTGGCACTGAGACATTATACTTGCTGCCAAGCCAGGACATCTGAGGTCTTTTCCTCCATTTAATTATAATATAAAACAGTTCCAGAGTATGAAAATATAACATCACTTTAGTTTTTGGATTTCACAGGAAGAGATAAAAGAATATGGTTTAGTTTTCAGCTTATTGTTTTGTCATTACCATTAGTGTGTGGCCATTAATGCCGAATATAGAAATCATAGTCCCACAAACTGTGGAATCAAACTGTATTTCACAAGCAATGTGATATATCACAACTTTCATAAACAGTCACTACTTGTATATGTAAGTCACTTCTCTAATGTCAATGCTCTCATAATTAAAATTCTTAAGGGACCTTAGTTTGGGTGTCTAGCGGACAGTAAATTTCAATTCCGCTTAAGACTTTCCCAAAATCATTACCGGTACTGGCTAAGCATTCAAAACAAGCTTTTAAAGAACAGCTGATAATGACATCAGCCTATCAAGAGCCTAGGATTCAAATTAAGGTGGACCATTCTAATTTTGCATTTAATCCCCTAGGGTAGGGGTAGGCAACTCCGGTCCTCGAGAGCCTCAGGCAGGTCAGGTTTTCAGGATATCCACAATGAATATGCAGGAGATAGATTTGCATACCATAGAGGCAGTGCTTGCAAATCTATCTCCTGCATATTCATTGTGGATATCCTGAAAACCTGACCTGCCTGAGGCTCTCGAGGACCGGAGTTGCCTACCCCTGCCCTAGGGGTAACTGTTTACAGCATATAAATCCTAAATTGGTCCCGATAATTTAATAATTTTTCAAATTAAGTGGCATTGAAATTTACTGTCCACTAGGCACCCATACTGAGGTCCTTTAAAATTTTGAATTATAAGAGCACTGACATTAGAGAAGTGACTTATATATATAACCAGTGACTGTTTATGAAAGTTGGAATATAGAAAACAGCCATTTTCTGGCTGTGGAAAAAGTGGCCTTAGCGCACTGAGGAGCCCTTTTACTAAAGGGTTGGTGTGCAACACCAGGTTTGCCACGTGCCAATCTGGAACTACCACTGGGCTACTGCAGGAGCCTGGCAGTGGTCCCCACCCCCAGCGTGCGTCATTTCTGGTGCAACAAAAATATTTCTATTTTTGTAGCACAGATGCTTACCCAGTGGTAATCAGTCAGCGCTACGCGCTGCCCGGTTACTGCCAGGTTAGCACGGGAGCCCTTACTGCCACCTCAGTGGGTGGCGGTAAGTTCTTTCCCCAAAAAATGACTGTGCGGCTATTTCTTTTCCAGCAAAAAAGATAGCCTGTTACCCGCTGCAGTAAAGGGGGACCTCAGCGTGGATCAAAATCACTCGCTGACACTAGTGCAGGCCCTTTTTTTACCGCAGCTTGGTAAAAGGACCCCTAAAAGACCTGAGTAAGGGCATGCTAAGGCCACTTTTTGCCAGAGCTTTGTAAACGGGCCTCTAAAAGTGTAAGATGTCACGTGAAGGGATGTGTTAGATTTAGGGGGTGAATTAAACCATCATATTTGTTTTTGATCCTAAATTATATTGTGAAGTTTTTGTTTGAACTTTTAACCTCTAAATTGTAAATTGCCTAATCTAGTCAACTCTAGTTGCTGAGGCAGTATATGGTAGATACATTAGATATGCATATCATTTCCATAACAACTAAAATGTAGTCAGTAATCTTAGATTGGCTCATTTGCTTAAGATAGTCCTTCATTTACATGCACAGATACATGGTGGATAAAACTTTTTATACACTGTCTATGTCAGAAAATAGACATTTAGGTCTATAAATGTAAAAACAGTGAACACAAACTGCCCAATATACAGCACTACTTAACCTGCGATTGACCATGAAGCTCTGGATAAATTTCATCCTATAGATCTCTAGGTTAAGGGTTCTACTGAGGTTTTATTCTCCATATTTTCGAATACATATCCTTTGATGTGTTCTTCAACTCTAATACTAGTATGAAGTATAGATTGATATTTACATTCAGTTCTCTCTCTCTCTCTCTCTCTCTCTCACACACACACACACACACAATACTGAAATTTAGGAATTTTTGCATGCTTGTGGGCATTTTGTGCAAAGGGCAAAACAAAGCAATAATCACGTCCACCATGCAGCCAACAATCTCACTGTAGAACAATAGACAGTATGTTTCCTATCAATTTAGAAAATAAATGGAGTAAAGCAGTAATTATAAAAAAAACATGCATTAACATATGTTATCGCATTGCAATTGTGCAGTGCTGAATGCAGAGCCTTTTATAAAATATGTATAAGAACACAAAGAAATGTATGTATATCTTGGCATATTCAGCAGCAACTGCCATTTTGGAAAGAAACATGCTGGAATAAAGAATGCCATCTTCTGCCCAGTGTGCAGCGATGGCCAAAAAAATCAAACAGGATGCTAGGAATTATTAGAAAAGGGATGGTAAATAAGACCAAGAATACTATAATGCCTCTGTATTGCTCCATGGTACGACCTCACCTTGAGTATTATGTTCAATTCTGGTTGCCATATCTCAAAAGAGATATGGCTGAATTTGAAAAGGTTCAAAGAAGAGCAACCAAAATGATAAAGGGGATGGAACTCATCCCGTATGAGGAAAGGCTAAAGAGGTTAAGGCTCTTCAGATTGGAAAAGAGATGAATGAGGGGGGATATGATTGAGGTCTATAAAATCCTGAGTGGTGTAGAATGGGTAAAAGTGTATCAATTTTTCACTCTTTTAAAAAGTACAAAGACAGGGGGCACTCATTGAAATTACATGGAAATACTTTAAAAACAAATAGGAGGATTTTTTTTTCTCACTCAACGAATAGTTAAACTCTGGAACTCACTGCCAGAGGATGTGATAATAGTGGTTAACGCATCTGGGTTTTAAAAAGGTTTGGACAAGTTCCTGGAGGAAAAGTCCACAGAGATGGACATGGGGGAAGCTACTGTTTGCCTTGGGATTGGTAGCATGGAATGTTGCTACTAATTGGGTTTCTGCCAGGTATTTGTGACCCGGATTGGCCACTGTTGGAAACAGGGTACTGGGCTAGATTGCCCTTTGGTCTGAACCTGTATGGCTCCTCTTATCATAGGGGACTATAAAACTGTAAGTGCTAGCAAATACATGTGCCAGTGCCCATCATGAAGCACACGCATGCATTTGCTGGCATTCCATAAAATGGCATGTAAAAGAGAAGCCAATTAAGTAAGTCTTTTAGGGTTCCTTTTACAAAGGCGTGGTAGGCTATACGCATGTGCAGCACAAGCAAAAAAGAGACTGCCACCATCATAGTGTGCCCCCTGATGGTAATTTTAGATTTGTTGCGCGCCCATACCACCGGGACACATTATTATTTTATTTCTTACCACACATGATGTTCCAGCGTTAATCAGCAGTTGGTGTGCACCAACAGGTCTCCACACATGTAACGTGTGAGCCCGTACCGCTAGATCAATGGGTGGAGTTAAGGGTTCAGGCCATAAATAGGTGTGTGCTGGTTTCAATTTTACTGCAGGCTTTTTTTCCCAGCCCATTGAAAAATAGCCTTTTTTTTTTCAGACACAGTAAAAACTATTCCACACTACCGCAAGCCACTGTTTGCCATGGCTTAGTAAAAGGACCCCTTTGTTTAAAAAAACACTACTTCAGAAATTTAAAAAAAAATTCTGACATAGAGGGGCATAATTGAACGAAAACGTCTATCTCCATGGGCGTTTATCTCCGAGAACGGGTCCGTGAAGGGGCGGACCGAACCGTATTTTCGAAAAAAATAGACGTCCATGTTTTATTCGACAATTTGTGAGCTGGGCGTTTTTGTTTTTCAGTGATAATGGAAAATGAAAGCGCCCAGCTCAAAAACGAATAAATCCAAGGCATTTGTTCATGGGAGGGGCCAGGATTCATAGTGCCCTGGTCCCCCTCACATGCCAGGACACCAACCAGGCACCCTAGGGGGCACTTTTACAAAAACAAAAAAAAAAAGGTAAAAGAGCTCCCAGGTGCATAGCACCCTTCCCTTGTGTGTTGAGCCCCTCAAAACCGACTGCCCACAAGTCTACATCATTACTATAGCCCTAAGGGGTGAAGGGGGGCACCTACATGTGGGTACAGTGGGTTTGGGGGGGGGGGGGGGGTTGGACGACTAAGCATTAAGCAGCACAATTGTAACAGGTAGGGGGGATGGGCCTGGGTCCACCTGCCTGAAGTCCACTGCACCCCCTAACAACTGCTCCAGGGACCTGCATACTGCTGCCAGGGAGGTGGGTATGACATTTGAGGGTGAAAATAAAAAGTTGTGAAACATCATTTTTTGTGGTGGGAGGGGGTTAGTGACCACTGGGGGAGTCAGGGGAGGTCATCCCTGATTCCCTCTGGTGGTAATCTGGTCATTTAGGGCACTTTTTGGGGCCTTATTCGTGAAAAAACAGGGTCCAGGAAAAGTGTCCTAAATTCTAGCTAAAAACGCATACTGTTTTTACATTATCAGTGAAATGCGCCCATCTCTGTTTGGCCGATAACCACGCCCCAGTTCCGCCTTTGCCACACCTCTGACACGCCCCCATCAACTTTGTCCGCATCCGCGATGGAGTGCAGTTGAAAACGTCCAAAATCGGCTTTCGATTATACCGATTTATTCGTTTTTGTGAGATAAACGTCTATCTCCCGATTTGGGTCGCAATATAGGCGTTTTTCTCTTTCGATTATAAGCTGGATAGTGTTTGATGCTAGAGGTAAGCACTGATGGAGATCCCCGTGTCCAATTTAGCAGATTGTTAGCACACCTGGGCTTAGAGCAACCGTATATTCTGGTAGGGAACTATTTTAAGATAAACATATATTTCTCATTGTAAATTACAATTTTTTGACTTCTCTGACTATGCCTACAATACACCCCCTTCAAATCTGTACATCCTCCAGCTTGCACAAATATAAATTGCAACACTGCAAATTTGGCATTTACTCCGTTCTGTGGATAAATCTCTCTTGTCTGTCCCCTTCTCCTCTACTGCTAATTCCAGACTTTGTTCCTTTTATCTCGCTTCAAATCACGCCTGGAATAGACTTTCTTAGCCTGTACATCTAGCCCCGACTTTGGCCGTTTTCAAATCCAGGCTAAAAGCCCACCTCTTCAACGCTGCTTTTGACTCCTAACCACTACTCACTTGCCCTGTACCCTTTTATCCCCACATCTTTAATTCCCTTACCTCTTAGTTGTTCTGTCTGTTTGTCTGTCCTATTTAGATTGTGAGCTCTTTTGAGCAGGGACTGTCTTTTCATGTATGGTGCACAGCGCTGCGTATGCCTTGTAGCGCTATAGAAGTGATAAGTAGTAGTAGTACCTGGGTAGCATATTAACACAGGCTGAAGTCACACATGCCTTTTACAATGACCTCTGTACTATCTTTGACTGGTTGTTGCAAAACTTTGAAAATTTCCACACAAGAATCCCTATCACTGAGAAATTAAAATAATACTTCAGTCATGCACTTTTTGCATTTTCAGACAGAATATATAAAAAATGTATTTCTTAAGATTTGCGTAGCACATTCTCTCTTTGCAGGATGTAAATTCTGTCCCTAACAATTCATATAAGATTATCTCAAGCAATTCTGCTAAATCAACATTGGAGATATGATGATAGCTTACCTTACTGTTCTGTCAAATTATTGGTGTCAATTTTGTTAATGTGCTGAAAGTCCATTATTTCTTCGCAGTACTATCGCATAGTTGAAACTGCTGTCATTGGACTTCTCAGCTTGCAGCTTTCTTAAGAGTGAAATTAAGTATCAGCTGCATCCACTTGAAAGCTTGGCATCCCTGAGGCCTAACACTAGGCATTTCTATATTAATAGCTCTGAAGGACTCCTTAATTGCACTGTCTATTAAAGACAATGATTAAATTTGGCATTCCTGTATAGAGTATTATGTTTGACAATAAAACATTAATTGAGCTCCTATATCATTTTTCTTATGAACAATGTCTTTCAGAACTTATCCAAAAAAAATGTTGACTGCAACATCTTCCATACAATAGATAAGAGCATTCAGCTGGTACTCTTCTACAGTGTTTGTCCAAGTCAATGCTAGAAGAAATGGTCCAGATCAGGTGTTACATTATAGCTGTAGTTAGATATTAAGGGGTCCTTTTTCTAAGGTGCGCAGAAAAAATGGCCTGTGCTGGTGTAGATGCGTATATTGGAAGCATGCAAGTCCATTTTTTCAATGCACCTGCAAAAATGGCCTCTTTTTTTGGCCAAAAATGGATGTGGAGCAAAATGATAATTGACGTGTGTTTATTTTGGGCCTGAGACCTTACCACCACCCATTGACTTAGCGGTAAGGTCTCACACGCTAACGGGGCAGTAATTGTTAGCACACATACAGTGGCGATTACCGACCGGTTAGTGCTGTGTGCAGGAAAAAAAATATATTTTCTGGCACGTGTAGCGGACATGTGTCAAAAATGAAATTACTGCCTCAGCCAAGCGGTAGCCAGGTGGTAGTTCAAAATCGACATGCATAGGACGCATGTAGGCGCCTACGTGACTTAGTAAAAGGGTTCCTAAGGTCCATGAGGAAGGTAATTTTTAAAAGGATGTCCTAATATTGAACAAGTGTGGAGAGAGATCATTCAAAATTGGGGGTCTTTAAATTCAGAAAAACTGAATTTGTCAAGATGGGAGGATACCTTAAAGAGTCAATAGTTGAATGGGGCAGCAGCAGAAGAGAGGGTCAAAGTACACACAACAATAGGAATGCAAAAAAAGCACCAGAGGCCATTCAAGGTGGGATAGACGAGTCTGCTAATAAATGACTCTCGGCTATACCTGAAGTAGTCAATAGCTAAGTTACTTGCCCAAAGTCACAAAGACTATCTGTAGATTCATTGGCTTGTAGTTCCATGTTCTAAATACAGTGTCTTATACATCCAAAAACCAGAATTAAAGCCGGTTTTTTAGAATGACCTCAGTGGTGACTCTTCTCATAAGAGACAGATCAAATCTTAGTTTGCCTTGCCTCTTCACGAGTCTATAATGACTTTAAATTTAAACTTAAACTCACTTTTGCTATTTTATTATAATTTATTTTACTTTTTTTTTTTACTTTTTTCACTTATTTATAACTTTAAAACAGATTAAACATTAAACAGACTAAAAGACTACACTACAAAACAATAATTGGACCAAATTACAAAGACACACACAAACTCTTCCACCTTGTAAATAAATTGCTAGACACCACACCAGTTACAAACAACAGCAAGGATACACCAGGGGTCGATGACCTCGTGAAATACTTCAAGGAGAAAATCATACAATTACAACTTAAAATACCCACCAGCCCTATTGAATACGCAACACTCCTAAACTGTCTAGACCCAGAAGACGGAATATATCCAGCAGACAGGACCTGGACCGAATTCAAATTACTGTCAGAAGACCTCATCTCTAAAACGCTCAAAAGATTCGCCAAATTCCAATGCAAACTAGACATCTGCCCTAACAACCTCATGAAATCAGCTCCTCAACAATTCATAATAGACCTAACGAACCACGTGAATTTCATGCTACAAAACGGACTTTTCCCAAAGGAAAAAGGAAACATTTTACTCACCCCAATACCCAAAGACACAAAGAAAAACGCAAGCGAAATAACTAACTACAGACCAGTAGCATCTATACCACTAATAACCAAAATAACCGAAGGGATGGTAACCAAACAACTCACGGACTATCTCAACAAGTTCTCCATACTGCATGATGCCCAATCAGGATTCCGGTCTAATCACAGCACAGAAACAGTATTAATTACCCTAATGACCAAATTTAAACAAATGATTGCAACCGGCATCAATATACTCCTCTTACAATTTGACATGTCAAGTGCCTTTGATATGGTTGACCACGGAATCCTACTACACATTCTTGAATATTTTGGCATCGGAGGCAATGTCCTAAACTGGTTCAAAGGGTTCTTAACCTTACGCTCATATCAGGTCACATCAAATTCAACCACGTCTGCTGCATGGACACCGGAATGCGGAGAACCGCAGGGATCTCCCCTCTCGCCAACCATTTTCAACCTAATGATGATCCCCTTGGCAAAACTTCTATCAAACTATAACCTCAACCCATACATATATGCCGATGATGTAACGATTTACATTCCTTTCAAACAAAACATTAACGAAATCTCCAACGAAATCAACCAAAGTCTACACATTATGAACACCTGGGCAGATGCATTCCGACTGAAACTGAACGCAGAAAAAACTCAATGCCTCGTACTTACCTCCCAATACAACATGAATAAATTTACCGCTATTAACACACCTAAATTAAATCTGCCAATCTCAGAAACCTTAAAAATCCTTGGAGTCACTATTGATCGCCACCTGACACTCGAGAATCACGCGAACAACACAACCAAAAAGATGTTCTACTCCATGTGGAAATTGAAAAGAATAAAACCATTCTTTCCAAGATCTGTCTTCCGCAGTCTAGTACAATCACTCGTACTCAGTCATCTGGACTACTGCAACTCACTATACGCAGGCTGCAAAGAACAAATACTGAGGAAACTTCAAACAGCCCAGAATACAGCAGCCAGACTCATCTTCGGAAAACCAAAATACGAAAGTGCAAAACCCTTACGTGAGAAACTACACTGGCTCCCACTCAAGTAACGTATCACTTTTTAAAATATGCACCTTAGTCCACAAAATCATCCACGGTGAAGCCCCTGCATACATGTCTGATTTAATAGACCTTCCACCCAGAAATGCTAAAAGATCATCCCGAACTCTCCTCAATCTCCACTTTCCCAAGTGCAAAGGCATAAAATACAAAGTGCTGCACGCATCAACCTTCTCTTATAAGAGCACGCAACTCTGGAATTCACTACCACGCAACCTGAAAACGATCTACGAACTAACCGACTTCCGCAAACTATTGAAGACTCATCTCTTTGAGAAAACTTACTGCAAGGATCAAAAAACATGAAGTCCACACACACTAAGAGAAATGTATCAGTACACTCTCTTCTGAATTCTCTTCCCCTGTATTCTCACCACACCTAAATCTCTACCCTCTTGTTATTGTTCTATCGCCCTCTCAATTCCCCATTGTTACATTACATTGTTCTACTCCCCATACTATATTTCGACGTTGACTTTGTCTTCCCATAATTCTTCACTATGTAACCTATAATCGTAATGCAACAAATTGTACTTCCACCATTCACAATATATTGTAAGCCACAATGAGCCCGCAAAAAGGTGGGAAAATGTGGGATACAAATGCAATAAATAAATAAATTAATTAATTAATAAATAAATTAGCATCCAAACATGTTTTGTACTTTTTTGGGATCTTGCCAGGTACTTGTGACTTGGATTGGCCACTGTTGGAAACAGGATGCTGGGCTTGATGGACCTTTGGTCTTTCCCAGTAAGGCAATACTTATGGACTTATGAAGTTGGTTAGCTTGGCAGAGTTTAAAAAGGGTTTGAGCGGTTTCCTAGAGGACAAGTCCATAGACCGCTACTAAATGGACTTGGAAAAATCCACAATTTCGGGAATAACATGTATAGAATGTTTGTATGATTGGGAAGCTTGCCAGGTGCCCTTGACCTGGATTGGCCGCTGTCGGGGACAGGATGCTGGGCTTGATGGGCCTTTGGTCTTTTGCCAGTATGGCATTACTTATGTACTTATGCTTATATCTCATAAAGCATACCAATAATATGTGACTTAGCTTTTGTTTCCTGTTATAGATGATAGGACTGCTAACTCACATATTATTGGAATGCTTTACCAGTGTGGTAAAAGGGGGCCTCGGCATGCTTCAAATCCACATTCTGATGCCACTGCATGGCCCCTTTTACCACAGCTTGGTAAAAGGGCCCCTTAGTTAGCACTCATTGGTGCAATGTAAACAATGTGCTGTGAGAAAATTTCTGACTATTGAAGAATCCCTCCAATTTAAATTCACCATTACATGCAGGTTGTGTATGGTGATGACTGGGTTGATGTGAGCACCATGCCTTGCTGGGCCATAAAAAGTAACGATTGTGGACAGGGAAGGCATGATTTGTGTGATCAAAAATGATGTGGACAACCCATGACAGCAACGGCCGAGTCTCAAACATTTAGAGGAACGTGCAATCCTGAAATCTTTGAAAGAATGATTGAGAAGAGTTTAGAAGCTAAAAAATGAAAAAAAAAAATGAAATTTTGTTGCAACATTACAATGGTGGGCTTCCCACAGCACAAAACACCACAGAGGCAGTTACAAAGATGGGTCTCACAGTCTTACCTCATCTGCCATAGAGAGAGACTTAGTGCCATGCGATTTCTTATGTTTTTCTGAAATTGAGTGAATATCTTCAGGTGCATCTGTTTGATTCAAATGAAGTGATGGAAGTGACTGGTTGTAGAAACAAGATGCACAGTTATTTTGTTTTGGCTTTCAAATACCTGTCCATTGTTGGCAGAAATGTGCGACAAATAGTGGTGATATGAAGAAAAGCAAATATATGTAATAAAACAGCAAGTTTCAAAAATTATGTTTGTTTTTTATTCATTACTAGTAAAAAAGGCCCGTTTCTGCCGCCGATGAAACGGGCCCTAGCCGGCACTGGACTCCCTTCCCCTCCCCTTACGGTTGTCTCCCTGGTGGTCTAGAGGTACCTGTTCGGTCGGGGCAGGAAAGAAAGAGAGCCCCCTCTTTCCTGTCCGTAGCAGTGCTGGTAGCTTCCTAGCTGCATCGTGTGGGAGTCCGGCTCTCGGCGTTTCAAAATGGCCGCCGTGAGTTGAAGTCTCGCGAGGCAGCTTCAACTCTCGGCGGCCATTTTGATTCGCCGAGAGCTGGACTCAGACACGATGCAGCCGGGCATATAGCAGCAACGCTCCGGCCAGGAAAGCGGGATTTCCTTTGTTCCTGCCCGAGCGAACGGGTACCGCTAGACCACCAGGGATAGTGGCGTAAGGGGATGGGAGGTGACAGGGGGGAGGGAAGGTGATGAGGGGAAGAATGTGTTACCGGGGCGGGGTGGTACCTTGCAAGGGGCGGTGCGATGTGGTGAAAGGGTCCGGGATGATGGGCACGTCGTCGTTTGCGGCTGGGATTTGTTGGAAGGGGAGGAGAAGAAACACGCTGCGCGTGTTTCCCTACTGCTCCCCATGCGTTGATTTGCCTTGTTTTCATGTTCCGCCCTCTACGTCATCACGTGTGATGCGAGGGCGGGGCATGCAGACATGGTGAGTGTTGTGGCTTCACCACCATGAAGTTACGAACCGGTGTGTGAGTGCCTACAGTGACGTCAGTGTGATAATACGGTGTGGGCCGGCAAAATGCCTTGGATTTCGCCGGGTTTGAGATTGCCAGTTTTTTTTTCCGCAATAATGGAAAAAACTGCCGGCGATCTCAAACCCAGCGAAATCCAAGGCATTTGGCCATGGGAGGAGCCAGCATTTGTAGTGCAATGGTCCCCCTCACATGCCAGGACACCAACCGGGCACCCTAGGGAGCACTTCAAACATCTTTTATAAACAACCAAATTAGCTTCCAGGTGCATAGCACCCTTCCCTTGTGTGCTGAGTCCCCCAAATCCCCCCCAAAACCCACTGCTCACAAGTGTGCACCATTACCCTAGCCCTAAGGGCTGAAGGGGGGCACCTACATGTGGGTACAGTGGGTTTTGGGGTTTTTTGGAGGGCTCAACATTACCCACCACAAGTGGAACAGGTGGGGGGGATGGGCCTGGCTCTGCCTTTCTGCAGTCCACTGCAACCAACAACAACTGTTCCAGGGACCTGCATACTGCTGTCAGGGTGCTGGGTATGACATTTGAGGCTGGCATACAGGCTGGCAAAAAAGGTTTGTATTTTAATAATTTTAGTGTGGGAGGGGGTTGGCGACCACTGGGGGAGTAAGGGGAGGTCATCCCCCATTCCCTCCGGTGGTCATCTGGTCAGTTGGGGCACCTTTTTGAGGCTTGGTCGTGAAAATAAAAGGACCAAGTAAACCCGGCGAAATACTGCTTATCGCCGGGTTTTATTTTTGCATTATCCGCGAAAGCCGGCCATCTGGTAGCCACGCCCAAGTCTGCCCATGTCCTGCCTTCGCTTCGCCGCCAACATGCCCCTTTGAACTTTCGCCGGTAAGGCGAAGGGACAACGGCGAAGCTATCACAAATGTAGCTTTCGATTATACGCTTTTCGCCGCTTTTGCGAAATTGCCGGCCATATCCCGATTTGTGTCGGGAAATAGCCGGCGATTACTTTCGATTACAAGCTGGTTAGTACACACTAACCCTGGGATTCTATATATGGAACCTGAAATTCCGTGCGGAAATTGAAGTGTATTCTATAACAATGTGTATAACTTAATTGGTTAACTAGATAATCAGCGATGTTAATTGGATATTAACAAGCAATTATCCGCACTAATTGGCTCTTCAACCAGGCCTTTAATGGAAGAAGTAACTAACTTGTTAGTCTGAGTCACACACACAAGGAGTGACTTGGGCTGCATATACTGCAGCAGGACATGCTTATCTACTCTTACCCTATCTGAGATAACATTTAACCATCTCTCTGAACTAATGTGCAACTTTCTTTAAATTAGTCACCTTACTTTCTAACTCTTCTTACTCTTTTACCTATCTATATGTTCCATCTTTGCTTTACCCTTCACTATCAATTAAAATGTTCTATTACGTATTGTGTTGACATTGTAAATAGTATATTATGCCATACTTTGTATTGCTATTTGAATATTTTTACTACTGCAATTGCCTATTGTTCATGTTTGATCTATTCTTGCTGTACACCGCCTTGACTGAATTCCTTCAAAAAGGCGGTAGATAAATCCTAATTAATAAATAAATAAAATAAATGAGATTTATGCGCATAATTCGCTAAGTGTATTCTATAACATGGTGTATTTAAATTCTAAGTCACGTGAGTTGAAAACAGGGCATGGGAATGGCTGTGGCATGGGCATTTCTAAAAATCTGTGTGCATTATTACAGAAAACACCGGCTCTGCGCTTAATTTAGGCATCAAGATTTACACCAAGTAAAACGTGGCCTAAATGAAATGACCGAGTTTGGTCACGTGGTGAGCCGCTCAGCATATTCTATATACCGCGTGGAAATATAAGCCTATAAAATTTAGGCATACTTTAGGAATTCACCTAGGCATATTTTTTTTCCACACGGATTTTTCAGGCACTATATATAGAATCTAGCCCTAAATGCTAAGAAGCCAATAGGTATAAAATGGGCTTATTAGCATTTAGGGCATGCTAATTCCATAAGCTTGTGCTAAACTTTAGTACAAGAGCCCTTTAATATCAGTACCATCTCATCTCTCTTCAACCAGTTTTGAAGGATCATTTTAAAGCAACTGATAACTGTTCTAATTACTGTCCCATAGCCAACGTTCTTTTCAAAAATAGCAAAAGATTTCATAGCTTTTCAGCTCAAAGAATGTCTGGATAAATTTAATTTATTAGATCATATTCAATCTGATTTTCGGAAATTCTACAGTATTGAAACTTGTTTTCTATCACCTTGATCAAGGTTGATCCACTATCTTAATGCAGTGGGATCTTTCAGTGGTTTTCGATCTGGTCAGTCACGATTTACTATTAGATGTTAGTCTTGATTACAATTTCTGGCCAAGTAATGTACTGGTTCTTAGCTTAAAATCCCCCCCCCCCCCCCCCCAACTTCATACTACAGTATTTCATTTTGGAGCCACTTTCCAACTTAGATTTCCTTGTAAACATTTAGTTCTTCATCAAAATGTTCGATATGTTTTCTATGAGCCTTGTCAGTTGAGATTTTTTCTTGAAGGAAAGGGTGTATCTTCTGTTTGAATCTCAGTTTTGTTTTTACAGGTCTAAGAATATTTTTTGAGAGACTATCTTACCTTATTACCTTTAATTTTTCTTTCATTTTCCATCTTTCCACAGATTTACTACTCTTGGATTCCCCCCTCCTTTTTGTGAACTATGATCAATTTGAGATTAGAGATTGTATTTTCCTTTTGAAATGTTTTCTGAATTTCTTGTCAAAGTTAACATATTTATTTTTGTAGCACTGGTGTGTACCCGGCAGTAATTGGGCAGTGCCGCATGCTGCCTGGTTACTGCTGGGTTAGTGCCCGATGGGTGGCAGTAAAGGCTCCCCCCCCCCCAAAAAAAATTGCCACTTGGCAAGTGCTTCACTTGCCGCACGGCCATTTCCTAAAAAAAAAGAAAGACTGACCTTTTACATTCTGCGGTTAAAGAGGGCCTCAGTGCGCATCAAAAACACACGCCAACACCAGCGCAGGCCCGCTTTTTCCCTCAGCTTGGAACAAGGGGCCCTATGTTAGGTGCTAACCCACGTCTAATTTAGCTTAAAATGGCATACCATGGATGAGCTCAGGCATCCTGCAGTAATTGACAATGTCCATGTGCTAACCATGCACCAAAAAGGTTTTCTGAGGGGGCTTTCTTGTGCTAATCAGTTAGTGCAACTAAATTACCACATGCTAACTGGTTAGCCCATGCATAGCACAAGAGCTTCTACAAAATGGGTGGCAGTAAATGCTTATGCAGTAATTTTTTTTAATGGATGCACACTAATGGCAACATTAGCACATAATCAACCAGCTTAATAAGTCATCCATTATATTGTAGGTGACAAATTCCATGGTGAGAAGAAATATGTCTTAATGCTGTGGATGTTTTTGGCAGCTCCCAAAGAAGCACAGAAGTGAAACGAAGCACCTCCATAGAGTACAGCCGATACAGCAATTTTAAAGCTAAGTTCTCTCTCTCTCTCTCTCATAACTCCCAAATATAGATGGAAATACATATGGACACATGAAGTTGTGTGATTAAACACTACAATTATAGAGTAATTAAATAATAATAAGAAAAATAGAAAAATTCAACAATGTAGGGAAGGCAGAGTTTTTTGACTAGTGATGGTAATTTGCTGGTTGCCCACTTAAAGATGGAGGCACAACTGAAGTCTTTTCCTCCACATTTTCAGTGAAACTGTTTGACTTATTAGATTGGTTGATTTGGTGATAATATTAAGTCTATCAGTTCTTATAGGATTGAGCATTAACATTAGTACATAGCTAGTAATTCAATATATACAAAAAAGGCCATTTTGAAGGCTGCAGTAAAAATGGCCTTAGCATGCTGGAAACCCCCACATTAGAGCATGCTAAGGCCACTTTATACCACAGCTTAGGTAAAAGTGCCCCAAAGTCATTGAGGCCTCCTTTCCCAAAGCCATGCTAGCGGCTGTCAGTGCGGTAATGCCGACACAACCCATTCGCTTTGAATGGGCCATGTTGGCATTGCCGCACACTCTTTTGAAAGAAGGTCACTAGGTGCAAAGAAGACACACTGCCCAGCTTATTTTCAAAAGAGAAAGATGCCCATATTTCGACCCAAATCGGGAGATGTGCGTCCGTTTCCCGTGGGCGCCCAAATCGGTATAATCGAAACCCGATTTTGGGCGTCCTCAACTGCAGTCCGTCACGGAGACAAACAAAAATCAAGGGGGCATGTCGGAGGCGTGGTGAAGGCGGGACTGGGGCGTGGTTATCAGCCGAGGAGAGATGGGCATCTTTAGCTGATAATCGAAACAAAAAGGCGTTTTTGACAAGAATTTGGTCCGCTTTATTTGGACCCTTGTTTTTCAGGTCCAAGTCCCAAAAAAGTGCCCCAACTGACCAGATGACTACCGGAGGGAATCGGGGATGACCTCCCCTGACTCCCCCAGTGGTCACTAACCCCCTCCCACAAAAAAAAAACACTTTACAAACTTTTTTTCCAGCCTGTATGCCAGCCTCAAATGCCGTACCCACCTCCATGACAGCAGAATGTGTTCTATCCTCTGACAGCCTTTCCCTGGTTCTGATGTGGGTCTCGGGTGAGTGTGACACCTTTTCTGTTAAGGGCACTGCAGAGTCACATCAGCAATGCATTGTGGTGGGTGTAGGGTATTGTGCTCCGTGATTCCACTAGCTTGTGTTAAATGCTCACGATGTTGGTAGTTGGTAGGCTCTACTCCCATGGTGCTTTTCCCTCTGCTTACTGGGTCAGAGTGTGTCCTGTTTTGTTTCCGGTAGTCCATGAGGTAGTGGCCATTTGTGTAAGACACTTTTAGATCCCTTTCATGGGTTAGCCACTTTACAGCACTTAGTTCTTACCTTGAATGTTGCTGAAAGAGGGCATTGTACACCACTCTGCCAGCTCAAACCTACTGCTAATCTCAATACCAGGGAGACTCGTTACCAGTGGGGCACAACCTCTGATCTGCAGTTAACTGTGAGTAAAGGTGCTTATTCAAATAAAGGACGTTTTCAGCGAGATTAGTCTTCAGGTGTCAACTACTGTGCCAAGGTTATACACCAGCAAAAGTCCTGTCCCTGGAGCACTTTTAGTGGGTACTGCAGTGCACTTCAGGCAGGCAGACTCAGGCCCATCCCCCCCACCCCACCCGTAACACTTGTGGTGGTAAATGGGAGGCCTCTAAAACCCCCTGCACCCACATGTAGTTGCCCCCTTCACCCCTAAGTGCTATGGTAGTGTTGTACATTTGTCCCTCCCACGACCAAATGGCTTGGATTGGGACGTTTCTGAGCTGGGCGTTTTTAGTTTCCATTATCTCAAAAAAAAAAAAGAAACGCCCATCACAGAAGTTACCAAATCCATGGCAGTTGGTCCGTCCAAACTGTATTTTCGGAACGAAATATGGACGCCCATCTTTTTCGATAATACAGTCTGTCCCGCCTCTTCACATACCCGTTTTCGGACATAGACGCCCATGGAGATGGGCGTTCGCGTTCGATTATGCCCCTCTGTGTATATTATGCATGCATGTGTGATAGTTCAGCATGCACAATAACCCCTGGATTCTATATAGCATGCCTAGAGATCTGCACCAAAATCCAAGCATATTCTGTAACAACACGTGCAACTTAATTGACTTAACAAGCCAATCAGCTTTGATAACAGCACTTAAGTAATAATGAGCACTAATTGACAATAATTAGAATTTACATGCACAACTTGCTAAGAGTATTCTTTAACAGACTGCTCCTAACTTCTAATGCAGGCAGCCAAAAAGGAGCATGGTTATGGGTGGGGGAAATGGGCATTTCATGGGCATTCCAAAATTTACATGCATAGTTATAGACTATGGCCCAGTGTGCCTAAATATACACACCTGGATTTACACCATGTTTTCACTGGCATAAAGGGATGTGTGTAGTTTTAGGCACTGGGATATCAACCTAGATTTAGACGCGGTATCTAAATCTAGGTGCCACTTATAGAATGCATTTAGGCGAAAATGTTTTCTACATGGACTTTTTAGGCGCCATATATGCAATCCCCCCAAGTGCCCTCCTTAGAAATAGTGCACGCAGTCTCAAAAGAGTGTGCGCTATTATCGGCACAAAACACATTTTTGTGGGTTTTTTTTCTCCTCGTTTTCATTTGGTGACATTTCACATATTGTAAAGAAATGCTCAGCCTTAGAAATAAATACCAAATTCAAGAAAGGTTGGTTTTATTGTATTATTTCATAGGGTAAAAGAAGACTGCTCATTTCCACAAACTATCCTCCTATATTTCACGGTGCTTGTGAATATTTAAATAGTATCAAAATCTCTCCAATAAGAAGTAATGAGAGTTTCACAGGTATGGTAGCACTCTGGCCTGCAGTTATACCAGCCTTAAAAAGAGTAAATATATTTAAGTTTTATGGCAACTAGAGGCAAGTAAGTAGCATGGAAGCGCTGTATCTGGATGACTTCTTGTTGGTACATAGATTGAAGGGCATTAATGGAGTTCTATAATACCATTTCCTTCAAATATCTTTTTTTTTTTTCAAATCATGATAAATATAAATTGTTATAATTTTCATTTCATAAATATCTGCTTTTATATCAGTACCTATTTTGACTTTTCCCATTATGTTTTCTTCAAAAACTAAAAAGAAATTGAATGACTCAATTTTTCGACCTATGTTTTCATTGTTGAAATGTGATTATGAAAACTGTGATTTTCAACCTGTGTTTAGGGAAGTTTTAAGCAGCATTTTATTGTCTATATTATACAATATTGCTAATTAGTACACCCTTGGTAAGCATTATTTGATTAGCGTAGAACAGATAGTGCCAATTTCTAAACAGTGAACCTTCTATCTTTCTTTTCCTCTCTCAAGGGATTCTAATATTCTTCAGTTGTTTACAGTTTTAATTTCTCACATGTATTATTTATTCTATTGTGAAGTCTAGAATATTTTAACAAAGAATTATTGGTCATTTGGTTTATACCATTTATTAAAGGAGGCAATGCCATTAAGCGCATATCTAGAGATTGCATAAGGAACAGTACATTATTCCTGTGAGAGAAAAAGGAATAAAAAGGACAAAATAAGGAAACTACCCTTGAAAATTAGAAAAGGGATAAGAGTTAAGAACATAAGAATATAAGTATTACCATATTGGGACAGATCAAAGGTCCATCAAGCCCAGCATCCTGTTTCAACTGTGGCCAATCCAGGTTACAAGTACCTGGCAAGATCCTAAAACAGTACAATACATTTTATGCTGCTTATCCTAGAAATAAGTAGTGGATTTTTCCCAAGTCCATCTTAATAATGGCTTATGGACTTTTATTTTAGGAAACTATGCATGCCTTTTTTTAAACCCTGCTAAGCTAACTACTTTTACCACATTCTTTGGCAATGAATTTCAGAGTTTAATTACATGCTAAGTGAAGAAATATTTTCTCTGATTTGTTTTAAATTTACTACTTTGTAGCTTCATTGCATGCCCCCTAGTCCCAGTAATGTTGGAAAGAGAAAACAAGTGATTTGTGTCTACCTGTTCCACTTCACTCATTATTTTATAGACCTCTATCATATCTCCCTTCAGCAGTCTTTCTTCTAAGCTGAAGAGCCCTAGCTGCTTTAGCCTTTCCTCATAAGGAATTTGTCCCATTCCCTTTATCATTTTTATCCCACTTTTCTATACTTTTCTAATTCCATTTTATCTTTTTTGAGATGCGGTGACCAGAATTGCACACAGTATTCAAGGTATGGTCGTACCATGGAGCAATACAAAGACATTATAACGCCCTCATTTTTGTTTTTCACTCCTTTCCTAATAATACCAAACATTCTATTTGCTTTCTTAGCTGCCACCACACATTGAGCAGAGGGTTTCAATGTATCATCAACGATGACACCTAGATCCCTTTCCTGCTTGGTGACTCCTAATGAGGAACCTTGCATCACATAACTGCAGTTAAGGTTCCTCTTTCCCACACCAAGCAAAATCAAATGGAGTAAAAAGACTTCTCTCAGATGGTGTCCACAGCAAAGTCTTTTATTCAAATCAGTAAAATATGCGACCTGACACGAGTCGTGTTTTGGCCCTATTGGCCTGCGTCAGGGGTCTAGGAATTTGTTAGATGGTTTTACGGAGAGACTGTGATTTTGTCTCATGGGATCCGTGTGAGTTACCTTTGATTGTACACACCATAGGCGAATTGGCTATAATCCAACTGTTTTAGGAATATATACTGTCTAACTCGTGTCAGGTCGCATATTTTACTAATTTGAATAGAAGACTTTGCTGTGGACACCATCTGAGAGAGGTTTTTTACTCCATTTGTCTTTGCTTGGCGTTTGACCTCCAGTGGAGTGGTTACCTTCTGTTGGTGTTTTCCTCTTTCCCACATGCATCACTTTGCACTTGCTCACATTAAACGTCATCTGTTAATTGGTTGCCCAGTCTCCCAGTCTTGTAAGGTCCTCTTAATTGTTCACAGTCCTCTTGCGATTTAACAACTTTTAATAACTTTGGGGCCCTTTTACTAATCTGCGTAAGGGCCAATGCATGTACAGCAGATACCAAATCAGCACTACCGCCCGGCTAGCATGTGAGCCGGGCGGTAATTCTGAATTTGGCACTTGCCAAATCCCCCTGGTAGAAAATAATTTTCTATTTTCTACCGCGGGCCACTTACCTGGCGATAAACAGCAACTGGCACGTGCTGCGTGCTTACCACAAGGGTAGCATGTGATACCTTACCGCTAGGTCAATGGGTGGTGGTAAGATCTCAGGCAGAAAATGGACATGCGCTGGTTTCAGTTTTAGCACATGTCCATTTTCTGGCCTCTTAAAAAAGGCCCTTTTTTCCTAGACATGGCAAATAAATGGCCCATTGCGCACCCAAAAGACGTGATTGCACTACCGCAGGCCACTTTTTACCATGGCTTAGTAAAATGACTCCTTTGTATTGTCAGCAAATTTAATTACTTCACTAGTTACTCCCATTTCTAGATAATTTATAAATATATTAAAAAGCAACGGTCCCAGCATAGACCCCTAGGGAACCCCACTATCTACCCTTCTCCATTGAGAATACTAACCTTTTAATCCTACTCTCTGTTTTCTATATTTTAACCAGTTTTTAATCCACAATAGAACATTACCTCCTATCCAATGGCTCTCCAATTTCCTCTGGAGTCTTTCATGAGGTACTTTGTCAAATGCATTTTGAAAATCCATATACACAATATCAACCGGCTCACCTTTATCCACATGTTTGTTCACCCCTTCAAAGAAATATAGTACATTGGTAAAGCAAGATTTCCCTTCACTAAATCCATATTGGCTTTGTCTCATAATTTCCTGGATCACCTCTAGAACCTTTATAAAAAAAATCGGCGTTACATTGGTCACCCTCCAATCTTCCGGTTCCATGCTTAATTTTAAAGATAAATTACATATTACTAGCAATAGTATTGCAAGTTAATTTTTCAGTTCTATCAGTACTCTGGCATGAATACCATCGTGTTCAGGCGATTTGCTACTCTTCATTTTGTCAAATTGCGCCATTACATCTTCCAGGTTTATAGAGATTTTATTCCATTTCTCTAACCCGTCAGCTTTGAATACCATTTCTGGCACCAGTATCTTTCACAAATCTTCCTCATTGAAAACCGAATCAAAAAATTCATGTAAGCTCTCTGCTATGGCTTTGTCTTCTCTGATTGCCCCCTTTACCCCTCAGTCATCTAGTGTTCCAACTGATTCTTTTGCCAGCTTCTTGCTTTTAATATACCTAAAAAAGTTTTTTATTACGTTTTTGCCTCCAATGCAATCTTTTTTTTTTCAAAATCCGTCTTTGCCTTCCTTATCAGCTTTTTTCATTTGAATTGCTAGTCCTTATGCTGTTTCTTATTATTTTTAGTCGGATCCTTCTTCCATTTTCTAAAGGATTTTCTTTTAGTTCTAATAATTTCCTTCACCTCACTTTTTTTAACCATGCCGGCTGTTGCTTGGCCTTCCTTCTTCCTTTTTTAATACATGGAATAT
Source organism: Microcaecilia unicolor (assembly GCF_901765095.1). Taxonomy (NCBI): domain Eukaryota; kingdom Metazoa; phylum Chordata; class Amphibia; order Gymnophiona; family Siphonopidae; genus Microcaecilia; species Microcaecilia unicolor. The sequence continues at coordinate 48,014,738 of NC_044034.1, forward strand.
AACTGCTCTGGGCTTCAGGGATGGTATTTTTGAACAGCATCCACACCTGACATAAATTTTTGACCTTTGCACCTGCTCCTCTAAGTTGTTTTTTTTTTCACCGTTCTTCTCATTTTATCATAGTCTCCTTTTTGAAACTTAAATGCTAACGTATTGGATTTCCTGTGTGTAGTTACTCCAGAGCTGATATAAAATCTGATCATACTATGATCAATTGAATTGAGCGGCCCCAGCACAATTACCTCCTGCAACAGATCATGCGCTCCACTAAGGACTAGGTCTAGAATTTTTCCTCCTCTTGTTGTCTCCTTTACCAGCTGCTCCATAAAGCAGTTCTTGATTTTGTCAAGGAATTTTACCTCCCTAGCTTGCCCTGATTTTACATTTACCCAATCAATATTGGGGTAATTGACATTACAAATAATTCTCCACTTAGAATTCTGTCATCTCTCAAAGGGTCATCTCTTTAAAAGTGGAGAAAAAAGACTTCAGACTCACTGAGACTCACATCCACTCGTATGGCAAAACCTTCATATATGTGGGTGGCTCTCCCCAAATCATTAGTCATAAAAAACTCCACTTAACTGTTATAATTGACCACAAAGCTTTTTGAGATACAGAATAGTATATTACCTTTGGAAAACTAATGTTAACTGTGATGTTTTAAACTCAATGTTGTTTAAATGTGTTATTACTTATCTTGAGAGCTCTTCTTAAATCTCAACAGGGGTTCCCTGTTTCACCAACTTAGGTTGCCTCAGGGGAATCGCAGTTCTCTCTAAAATTTTTCAGGCTAAAGGAGAGCCAGCACAAAATTTACACAGGTGAAAGAGACAATGCTGAGCACATTCTCTAGGCATGGCTGAAGATATAGCTGATAAGAGAAATAGAGCCCTAACTTTATCTACAAAGCCTTATTTGAATGATTTTATTTGATATATTCAATATTTTAAAAAAAATCTCTACACCTCATACAAACGTTTGACCATGGCAATCTTTCCTTAGTTTTTCTTTTCTTTTCTATCTAATCTCCTCATTAAAGAGGTCAATTTTGGCTATACGTCCAATATCCAGCTGCAAATTATCTGCTTACTGGTGGCTGATTTTCAGCAGATGCACCTATAGGGCAAGAACTCAATATTCACCGTACAAGTACTTTGAAACATCGACCCTATATTGTTTTGTTCAAAGTATTTTATGGATGACATTTTCAAACGGATTCCTGTAGGCCAAGAACATTCCATCTGACAATTGTCCTCCCTCAGTGTTGCTGAAAGTTTTTCCACAATGTATCTCCTGTTAATCATTTGCAACCCCTGAGGCTTGCATAGCTCAGGTAGAGAAATAACACGTTAATACTGCATTTTCAAAGCTATATGCATTATCTTGCATTAAAACATTAACCCCCCGTTTATTAAGCTGTGCTTACAGCTGCCATGCGCTATTGCTGACACAGCCTATTTGCTTTGAATGGGCTGTGTCAGCATTGCAGCATGGCAGTCACTAGTGTGGCTTAGTAAACAGAGGGCTAAGGAAGCAAAGGCAGGTGGAAATGTCCTGTATAATAATTCTCACCTCCAACGTTCTGACTTGCCTGGGACCGTGGCTCATTCCGAGTTGGTCTGCTAGGCTCCGTAGATCAGGCTGACATCACCGTAGCCATTATGATGTCAACTTCAGAACCCGGGGGAAAAAAACATGCCTCACAGCTGATCCATGTCCAGAGGAGGGTCGCTGGACATGGGTGGCAGGAGGGGGGCAGGGGAGAGAGGAGGTTCACTGGACATGGGTGGCTGTAGTGGGCGCAGGGGGAGAGGAGGGTCGCTGGACATGGGTGGCTGCAGGGGGAGAGGAGGGTCACTGGACATGGGTGGCTGCAGGGGAGCCGAGGAAAACCTTGCTAGCGCCCGTTTCATTTGTGTCAGAAATGGACCTTTTTTACTAGTTAACTGATAATTTGCAACTACAGCCAATTTAAAGAACATACTGTTACTCTGAAAACTGTTGAAAGTCCATGGGTTAAGAATACCTATATTTTCCCCTCAAATTCTATACTAAGAATTGTGCATGTAATTTGGGCACATGCCCAATTTGTGTGTGCAATTTAATTGAATAATGTGCTAATTAGCATGGAAATTGGACTCTAGCAATCAATTATCAGTGCTAATTCAATTTATTTGGGGTTTATTCATGCAAAGTTAGGTCCAAAAAGGGGTGTGGCCATGGAAGTGTCATGGGCAGATCAGGACATTCTTTCAATTTACAGTTCTAATTATAGAATATGGGGGATCCTTGCCTAATTTAGGTATGAGGATTTATACTTGGGCTCAGATAGTGTAAATCCTCACAACTAAAGATAGTTGTGGATCCCAGCATAAACATTTTACTATAAATGACGCCTAACTTTGAGTTCCATTTATAGAATATTGTGTAACACTTTTTTTTGTGCCAATTTTTCAGTGCTAGTTATAGAATTTAGTCCGTTATCTCAATGCAGTCAGTTGAAAAATCACCCATATTTGCTAGGGACATGTTTTAAGCTTATTCAGAGGAAGAAGAGAGGCAGAAGTGAAATAAAAAGAAAACTAGGTTTGTAATTATTCTATTTTCTACTGTAATTAAAATTAATGAAATATGTCATCTGGGACCTTACATGTTTTGAATCATTGGCGCTGTTAGGTCTGGAATGTTTATTGATAAATGCTAATGCACTGTGCATTAGTTCTTATTGTTATGAAATCATAGTGCCTTGCTGGTACACATGGTTTTAAGTGTTAAAGTTCCTTAAAAATCATGAGATTAACTCTATGTCATTCCAATGTCTCAATAGATTTTCAGTCTGTGGCATCTGAAGAAACTACCAGTATAATTTTGAAAGCTCAGGAGCTGCAATATCTTCTTCCTTGGTCCTTTGAAAGGTATCATTACTTCCTAAGATTCTAGTTTTTTTTTTTTTCCAGGAGTAATACAGTTGCTGGGAGGAAAAGTGCATGCACTCTGCTGCCCTCACTACCTCTCCACCCTCATCTCTCCCTACACTCCTTCCCAGGAACTCCGTTCACTAGGCAAATCTCTCCTAATTGCACTCTTCTCCTCCATCGCTAACTCCAGACTCCATTCCTTTTATCTCACCACACCTTATGCCTGGAATAGACTTCCTGAGCCATTACGTCAAGCTCCATCCCTGGCCGCCTTCAAATCCGGGCTAAAGGCCTACCTGTTTGATGCTGCTTTTAATTCCTAACTTGTCACCTGCTCGTAACCTTTATCTTGTCTTCCTATCTTCAATAGTCCCTTTTTCCCTATGTGTCCTATTTGTCTGTCCTACCCTTATCCTTTATTTGTTCTGATTTAGATTGTAAGCTCTTTTGAGCAGGGATTGTCTTTTCTTCATGTTCAATTGTGAAGCGCTGCGTACGACTGGTAGCGCTATAGAAATTATTTGTAGTAGTAGTAGTAAAAGAGCATTGACACCAGGAAAAGGTATGCCAGGAAGTAGGTGAAAGAGGGTCATCATGTTGGAGGGGAGGGGAAGAGGAGGAAAACTATTGGAGAGGGGTTAGGGTAAGTATATGGAGGCTAAGGCTCAGAAGAAAAGAAAGGATGGTGATGTTGAAGTAATATACTATATTATACTATCAAGAGTTTTACATACCACTAGTTTCCCAAAATGATTCACAGCGGTTTACAGAATAAGCCTCATAGAAATCAAAGGGAGGAGCCTGAAACCATTGTTCCCTCTAAGCTGAGTGAGAGTCATCCACCTACAGTCCTGCCAGTGTAGGGTGGGGGGGGGGGGGGTGTGCTATTGCACTGTCACATTTTCAATAGTGAGGGACAGGCAAACTCTGCAAGACTTCAGGGAACCTGCCTGTTCCTAGTGATTGAAAACGCAGTATTGAAGCACCACCCCCCACTGGCAGCAATGCAGTTGGCCGACTCCCCCTCAGCTTAGAGGGAACAGTGCCTGAAACATAAATGAACAAAGAAAGATGGTGTTTGAGGTAAAAGGATCACAGGGGAGGGGATTAAGAGATGCCAGAATTAAAAGAGAAGGTTGAAGTCTCACAGGGAGCAAAGTGAGGAGAAAGAAGCATCACTGAACTAGTCAAAAGGTTACAGAGCAAAAGACTAAGAGGTTCTTTTACTAAGGTGCTAACTTGTGCCCAACGCAGCTTAAAATGGCATACAGTGGGGCGCACTTAGGCATCCTGTAGTAGCTCTAAAATGTGTGCGTACTAATTGTGTGCTACAAAATATGTGACCCGCTGAGTGAAAAGGTACCAAAAGTAATATGTGTGATTTATTTATACCCCACATTAGAGGGAATTCGACTGTATAATTCTGCCTAGTTTCAACCTCAGGTCTTTCAAAAATGAGAAACCTTTATAAATAAAAAGGTAATTAACCCTAGAAATCACATACTTCCCTTTAAGTACCTTTTAGGTAACTGCAATTTTTAAGGCTGTAGAATATGAAAAAAATCAAAGTTGCGAAAAAAATTGCATAGTCCCATTCTACTGACCTTGTAGTACTCAAAACTTTCAAAAATGAAAGTTGCCCAAATGTATCCCCTCCAAACTTTTATAGCCTTTATCTCTGTTATTTGTAACCCCACTTTTGGTACCTTTTCACTCAGTGGGTCACTTGAGTTTTTATTTTTTCTTGTAGGGGGCATGTTAGGCAGGGCAAAAAATGGGCATCCTGCACTAATCAGTTAGTATGGCAATATTAGTGGGTGCTATATGGTTAGTGTAGGATTACCATATGAGCCCTTACCACCTACAAAATAGGTGTCAGTAAGTGCTCATGTGGTAACTCTGCTGCGCGACTCATTTTCCGCCAAAGTCGCTATGCTCACATTAGCCCTCTCCTCAAGTCACTTCACTGGATCCCTATCCGTTTCCGCATTCAATTCAAACTTGTCTTATTGACCTATAAGTGCATTCACTCTGCCGCTCCCCAGTACCTCTCCACTCTTGTCTCTCCCTAGGCCCCCTCCCCTCGGGTACTCCATTCTGTTGATAAATCTCTCTTATCTGTCCACTTTTCCTCTACTGCTAATTCCAGACTCAATTCCTTTTATCTTGCTACACCTCACGCCTGGAATAAACTTCCCGAGCCTGTACTTCTAGCCCCCTCTTTGGCAGTTTTCAAGTCCAAACTTAAAGCCCACCTCTTTACCACTGCTTTCGACTCCTAACCACTGCTCACTTGCACCTTTTATCCTCACCTCTTTATTCCCTTACCCTTAATTGTTTTGTCTATCTCCTGTCTTATCTAGATTGTAAGCTGTTTGAGCAGGGACTGTCTTTTTGTGTATGGTGTACAGCGCTGTGTATGCCTTGTAGCGCTATAGAAATGATAAGTAGTAGAAGTAGTAGTAATTTCTTCAATGGCAGCATGCTAATGGCAACATTAGCGCATGTTCATTAATACAAAATATGGAAAACTGGCCATTTTACTGTGGCAGAAAAAAAATGTCATAGCGCAAATCTGTTGCAGGGTGCGCTAAGGCCAGTTTTGCCACGGCTTAGTAAAAGGACTTCTAAGAATTGCCAGGGTCACAAGAAGGCATATTTCAGGTAGAGGTCAGCAATGTTCCCTCTAAGCTGTGTGAGAGTCCTCCAACCACTTTGGGGGGGGGGGGGTGCTTCAAAATTGTGTTTCCAATCGCTAGGGACAGGCAAGTCCTCTAGAGTCCTGCAGAACTTTCCTGTTCCTTGTTATTGAAAATTTGATATTGAAACGGCACCATCACTGGCAGGAATATAGGTGAAAGACACCCATACAACTTAGAGGAATCATTGGAAGTGAGCCAGAGGTATAAAAGAGGAAGACCTTATGACAGAACCTGAAATACACTTCCTCTTTTACCCCGTTTTGATTTCATCCCTCTTCCAGCCATCATTATACATTCTTCCTTAATTACAACACGCTATCCCAATTTACACCCTCTTCCCACTCCCTACCTCTACCACCTTCCTCCCTTACCCATCGTACTTACCCACTTTTTATTGTCCACCTCTTTATATACTATATTCAGCCCCTCATTACCTCTCTACCCTTATCTCCCCTTATGCTCCTACCTGAAACCTCCGCACACAGGACAAATCCCTCCTCTCTGTACCCTTCTCCACCACTGCCAATTCCAGGCTCCGCCCTTTCTGCCTCACCTCTCCCTATGCGTGGAATAAACTTCCTGAGCCCATACGCCAAGCCCCCTCCCTGCCCATCTTCAAATCCTTGCTCAAAGCCCACCTCTTCAATGTTGCCTTTGGCACCTAACCATTATACCTCTATTCAGAAAATCTACATTGCCCCAATTTGATTGTCTGCACATTTTGTCCATTAGATTGTAAGCTCCTTTGAGCAGGGACTGTCCTTCTTTGTTAAACTGTACAGCGCTGCGTAGCCCTAGTAGCACTTTAGAAATGCTAAGTAGTAGTAGTAGTAGTTTTATTCATTTTGTGTTATCTTGTAAACCTATTATATTTGTAAGCCGCATTGAACCTGCTATTAAGTGGGAAAGCGCGGGGTATAAATGTTACAATACAATACAATACAAGATATGCTGGGGAGAAGGATAATAGAGCAGGGATGGAATGCACCATACAGTGAGTGGGATTTAGGGAGCATCAGAGGAGTAAGGGAGAGGAGCTGCTATGGGGAGTGGACATTTTATTGGATAGGAGGCATCAACAGGGAGTACAATGAACATTTATAGTTTGTGAAGCTATCACAGAACATGGTTTTCCTTGCTAGTTTCATATGGGGAGGAGGCAGCAACCACTGGAGGATTAAATGGGTGACTTCCCTTAAGTCTTCCAGTGGAGAACTGCTCAATTGTAACATCTCTTCCCCTTCTGAAATCAGAGTTGGAAGTCCATATTTTGGTCTCTCCCTAGTCCTGCCAAAAACATACCCATACTATGCCCCTTTGCCGTAAGGATCTACTGTATTCCTGCATTATAAATTGGGATTTGGACATCCAAGCAATATGGATGCCTAAATGCCAGTTTTCAGATGTCGAAAACATGAATAGAGCTTCTAAAATAATCTATAATATTGTCACCCTTAAGTAAATGTAAATATCAAATTTTATGAAGGCCAGAGTAGCCTATTTTGTCTTCTCAACAGCCAATCACTATCCCAATATATGCTAAACATCAGCATATATAAGGAGCATGCCCTTTATAGAACAGCGCTTGGTGCTGAATTTTTTCGGGGCCTAAGATTCAGTGATGGTAATTGAATTCCCTCCTTAGGTTTATGGCTGGTATAACTGCAGGCATTAAAATGTAAGGCATGCCAATATTATGTTGTGCTAGTATTCTACAAGGGTTAAATGAAAAGTAATGCCTCCAACTCTATAATTCATTAATAGTTTGCAGCACTGAAATGCTACACATGTTCATGAGTTCTTTGAACGTTCTCCCTTCACCTCAGTTGGTGAGAAGTATCTGTGTGAAGAAGCTGTTTTGCTATTGCTTGTGAAATTGGAGCATGCAAATGGTGAAATTTAAGCAATGTGCTGTGAGAGAATTTCAGATGCTTAAAAGAGTCCCTCCAACTGGAATTTATCGTGACATGCAGGTTGCATATGGTGATGATTGTATTGATGTTAGTACTGTGCATCGCTGGGCAAAAATGTACAGATTGTGGACGGGAAGCACTGATTTGCATGATCAAAAATGAAGTGGATGACCCGAGACAGCGACAGACAAATCTCACATGAGAAATGTTGATAAACTCAGACCCTTCAATATTTAGTGCTATTTAACCAGCTAGGAATGGCTCCTGGCTGGTTAAATACCATTTAGCTAGCTAACTGCTAATATTCAGTGGAAGATAGTTGGTTATCTCCATTGAATATTTGTGGTTAGCCCATAGCAGCTACCTGGTTATATTGTGTGACCTGGAGGCATATTTTCAAAGCACTTAGACTTACAAAATTCCATATTTTGCATCTATTCCTAAACTGGCGTAAGAAAGGATCAATTCGAACATTAGAACATACAACTTACACTACAAGAGGGCAAATAGACCCACAGCTCAAAAATAACCACTGTTCCCTCTAAGCTGAGCGGGAGTCCTCCACCTACAGTTCTGCCAGTGGGGGGTGCTGTTTCACCATCACATTCTCAATAGTGAGGGACAGGCAAGCTCTGCAGGACTTCAAAGGACCTATCTACCCTTAGCAACTTAGGGGTACAATATTGAAGCACCACCCACCACTGTCAGCAATTCAATTGGAAGACTCTCGCTCAGCTTAGAGGGAACTGTGGAAATAACCTGTAGCCCATTTGTTCTTTCTTATATTAAATCATTGTATGAAGAATAATTTAAATTTCCACAAATTATATTGTTTGTGGAAGTCAGATAAAATGGGATAACAATTCTTTCCCCTGAAATATTTTTATCCATAATGTAATTTAAACTGATGTATTATTACTAAAAATGATATTATGCCACAGAATTGCTCCAGTTCAAGAGTGCTTGTGAAAGAAATATATTTTAGATAATCTCATTTTGTTCATGTTCAAATACATACATTGATGGGAAAAAGTTCCCTCCCCCTACTCTTTTTCCCTATTATTGCATATTTGTCACACTGAATGGTATCTCATCTTTAAGCAAAATGTAATATCAGACATTGAGAACCTGAGTTTTTAAACGATAACTTCATGTATTTAAGGAACAAAGGGTCTCTTTTTACTCAGCTGCAGTAAAAAGTAGCCTTAGTATGCTTTACGAGGGTTATTCCTGTGTGCTGAGGCCATTTCTACTACGGGCATAAAAATGGCTTTGTTCTATTTTTGCATTAATGGTCACGCACTGTTAGCTTCAACTGTGTTCTTCAGCTTGGAGGTGTGGCTATTGGTTTATCTTTTGCTGAAGCTTATCTTGTTGAACTATTGAGTCATGTGCTAATGTTGCCATTTTTATGCAACCATTTTTTTAAAATTACCACATGAGCACTTACTGTCACCGATTTTGTAGGTGGTAAGAACTCCTACGTTATCTGTACTCTTACCAGTTAGCATTCAGTAATGTAGATGTGTTAACTGGTTAGCTCAGGAATGCCCACCATTTGCTCCTGACACTCCTCCTCAAGCGCACACAGATTTACCACAGGACAACTAAGCAAATCCCATGGTGCTCCATTTTTTGCTGTGTTAGGCATGTAGTAGCACCCAATGCAGCTTAGTAAAAGGACCCCGAAGTTATCCAACACCATATTACCCATTGGAAAAGTAACTGTCCCTTTAAAGTATTAACTGGTTGTACCACCTTTAGCAGCATTAATTGCAACCAAATGCTACTTATAATTTGGTATCAGTCTTTCATATTACTGTTGAGAAAATGTAGCCCACTCTTCTTTCAGAACCTCTTTAATTCAGGCACATTTATAGGCTTTCATGCATGAACTACTCATTTCAGGGCCTGCCACAGTATCCCTATTTTGTTCAAGTCAGGCCAGTCCAAAACTTTAATTTTGTTTCTTATCAGCCATTCAACTGTATACTTGATTTGGGTTTTGGATCATTGTCTTGCTGTGCAACTAAATTATGCTTCAGCTTCAGCTCATGGATATATGACTGGATATTCTCCTTAAGAAGTTTCTGGTAGAGTGCAGAACTCACGGTTCCTTCGATAAGGGGAAATTTTCCAGGTTTTGAGGCAGTAAAGCATCCCCACTCCATCACACATGTTCTTACTGTGGAATGCTATATTTGCTTTATGACAGACAAAATGGCAGCCATATTGTCCAAAGAGTTCCACTTTTGACCCTTCTGTCCATCGAACATTATCCTAAAAGGCTTGGGAATCATCCAGGTGTGGTTCTGAAAATGTGAGACAAGCATTGATGTCACTCTTGGATAGCAGTGGTTTTCTTCTTGTTACTCTCTCATGAATCCCATTTTTGCTCGCTCTCTCTTTCTTATTCTGGAGACATGATCACTGACCTTAGCTGAGGCTAGAGACTAGCTTGTTTTATGACTTTCCGGATGAGTTGCTGATGCATCCCTGAAGTAATTCTGGCAGGCTGGCCATTCCTGGGAATATTTACCACTGTTCAAAATCTTTGCCATTTGGAGATAATGGCTTTTTCATTGTAGTACAGTGGAGTTCCAGATCTTTAGAAATAGCTGTGGAACCCTTTCCAGACTGAGGTATTTCAATAACCTTTTTTACTTATCTGTTCTGAAATTTTCTTTGATCAAGGCATGACATTTTTTGTTGTGGTGGCTACACTTTCATGATAAAGTTCAATATACAGTAAGGTTTGGTTTCAACAGGGCTGGCTAATATCAAGCCTGGCTGTGTTCAGTCTGCTGAATACATCCTTAAGCAGACCTTTCCCACATACTAAGCCTTTTTTTAGTATGGCTGTCAAAAAGGGCTTTTTTTTCTTCTATTTGTTGAATATATGACTGTGCACTCTGTTGGATTATTTGTAGTAAATAATTAGCAGATTTTAGTACACACAGCTTCAGCTTTAGAAATGTTAATTTCTTTCTTCATCTCTCTCTCATTCACCCCTGAATAATTCACTGCTGAGTCACTTTAAAGTTGAAGTAACAAAACATCTGTTTACTCACAGTTTGTAGTTAGATTATAATCAGACAGGCTTATATATACATATTACTATACATTTGTATTATCAGCTCCTTCCATGTGCTTAGATGGTAATGGATGCTCACACCACCATAGATCCTCTCAGGTTAGGAGAGATCATGAGCTCCAGGTGCTCCATGTGCTTCATGTGCTGCATCTTCTGAGTCTAACCCCCACAGGAAGTTGCATAGCTGTGTGACCTCTCTAAGTAATTCACATCAGAGGTCACAGAGTAATCACAGAGAAAAGATTGCTGACAGGCAATGCATGTTAAAATACAATACATTCCAACAAACCCCTTCTCATGCATAACTGTCATGCAATTATTTATTCATACAAAGTCCAAGCTTTATACGCAGATTCACAAAATGTTCTCTGGGTAACGGTTTGGTCATGATGTCAGCTGTCATCTCACTGGTGTGACAATAGTGTAGACTGATGACCCCTTCTTTTGCCAACTCTCGCACGTTGTGGTATTTCGTTGCGATGTGCTTGGTGCGTGACTGAACCTTGTCATTCTGTGACAGTCGGATGCAGCTCTGATTATCTTCCATTATCTGGATTGGTCTCTTTTCAGCTATTCCGAAATCCAGCAAAAGTTTTTCAATCCACATCAGTTCTCTGCACGCTTCCGATACGGCCACGTATTCAGCTTCTGTAGAAGACAGACTCACAATACTTTGTTTATGACTGGCCCATGAAATTTGTACATTTCCATACATAAACACATATCCACTTGTGGATTTATAATCAGAATGATCCCCTGCCCAATCTGAATCACAGTAACATATTAGTTTTGGATTACTATTGGCTGAAATCTTTAATTTACAATCAATGGTACCCTTTAAATACCTTACCATCCTTTTAACTGCAGTCCAATCTGATTTGGTAGGTGAGCTGACCCTTCTGCTCAAAATTCCTACTGCATTTGCTATATCAGCCCTGTATGTGGTAGCTAGATATAAAAGCTTACCTATGGCTGATCTATATTGGATGTTATCTGGTAAAGGTTCTCTCACTGTTTCATCCTTCAGAAAATCAGTGATCATGGGAGTGCTTACAACTTGGGCATCTTGCATACCTAAACTTTCAATAAGCTCATTTATTTTCTGCTTCTGGCTTAGAAGATAAGAACCATCATTTTGTTTCTCAATTTCTATACCAAGATAGTATGACACATTACCAAGTTCTTTTATCTCAACATTGTGGTTTAAACACTTTACAATGTCCTTGTACTCTTGCTCACTTTTGCTTGCAATGAGCAGATCATCAACAAAAGCTAAAATGTATGCATATTGTCCATTTGTGCACCTAGTGTACAAACATTTATCTGCTTCACCTTGCTTAAATCCTAAATTTGTCAATATTTCATGCAATTTATCATTCCAACATTTTGCACTTTGCTTTAATCCATAAAGACCTTTGTTTAATTTACACACTAGCTGTCTTTGTTTGTATTTATGAAACCTGTTGGTTGTTCCATGTACAAGTCTTCAGTTATATCTCCGTGAAGAAACGCTGTTTTCACATCAATGTGTTTGACTTGCATGCCTTTTGAGACTGCAATGCTCAGAAGTGTTCTGATTGTCGTGTGTTTCACTACAGGTGCAAACACTTCATCAAAATCTTCTCCATATTTTTGAAGATATCCCTTTGCCACTAATCTGGCTTTATACCTTTCCACTTTTCCTTGTGCATTCCTTTTTAACTTGAATACCCATTTGCATCCTATAGCTTTCTTGCCAGGAGGTAATTTTGTAAGAATCCAAGTATTATTTTTATCCAATGCATCAATTTCTTCTTGTGCAGCTTTACGCCATTCAGCAGCTTCTTCTGCTGGCATTTTCTCAATCTCATCCCATGTTAAGGGCTCTTGAGCTTCTGCTGACTTTGTTAGGTAAGACAGTCTTAGGGGTGGAACACCTTTGTTTTCCCTGGATGAGCGTCTGACAACAGGTTGGTCTGACCTTTCCGCATCCTCAAAATCTGAGAGTCCTTCTCCAATTGATTCCCCTTCTCCAACTGTACTGTCTTCTTCAATGATCCTTTCTGTGTCTGCTTCCTCTGCCTGTTCCTCGTTAGATACAGGTGAGTTGCTTTCAGACATCTGCCTTGGTATGGCATTTATATACACTGGCATGTCTATTATGGTTCTAGTTTCATATTCTGGATGATAAGGCTCATCTGGGATAATCCAGCCTTTATCAACCCTTTTGTTTTCATCAAAATATGTAACATGTCTTATGCCAACAATGCCAGTTTTCAGATTCAAAATTCTATATCCTTTGTGTCCTGGAGCATAGCCAACTAAAATGCCCCTTTCTGTTGTGGAATCCAGCTTATGCCTTCTTTGCTTTGGTACATGAGCATATGCTGTACTTCCAAATGTTCTTATGTGTGACAGGTTTGGCTTCCTACCATGCCATGTCTCATGTGGTGTGCGCTCAGCGCCTTTAGTTGGCATTCTGTTTTGTAGGTACACTGCTGTGAGAATGGCTTCCCCCCATAGTCTTTTAGGGAGATTGCTATCTGACAGCATACATCTGGTCATTTCCACAAGTGACCTAAATTTTCTCTCTGCAACAGAATTTTGCTCTGGTGTGTAAGCTACTGTTGTGATATGTTGAATGCCTTCTTGTTCTAGAAATGTGCGCATGCTTTGTGAAATGAACTCACCACCATTGTCGGTCTGAAGAACCTTTGGTTTTCTTTCAAATTTATTGCTCACCATGGCTACGTATTTCTTCAGCATGTCTGTGACTTGACTTTTCTCTTTCAGCAAATAGGCCACACAGTATCTAGAGAAATCATCCAAGAATATCAGCACAAATCTGTTATTTCCCAATGATGGGATATTAAACGGTCCACATAAGTCACTGTGTATTAAGTCCAGCACTTTATTACTCCTATTTCCTGTGTATGCAGGAAATGAGGGTCTCACACCTTTTTGAGTAACACAGTCTATGCATTTCTCCATTTTACCAGCATTCTTCCTTACTTGCGCCATATGTGAGGCTTCACCTGAAATGCTCAGCTTATAAACATCATTATGCATAAAAGCTTCAGCATACACTTCATCATTTTTAGAGATTGTGCACTTACTGTTTTCAAAATGAATCACAAATCCCTTCTTATCTAATGTAGATACACTAAGCATATTGCAAACTGCTTGGGGAATATACAAGACATCACTTACAGGAATTTCTTTAACTTCATTAGACACTTTGCATTTTAAGAATCCAATACCTTTTGCTTGGATCTTAGCAGTCCCTGCGTTTGCAGTTTTAAGAATACCTTCCTCTGGACACATTTCCTGAAAGAAATTCTTACAATTGGTTAAATGGCATGTGCTCCCCGAATCCAAAATCCAAGTACTTTCATTTGAATTATTATTTACCATAGTCAAAGATTTTTCTGCCATTAGAAAGCCCTTGTGTTTATCTTTGTCCTTCATACATTTCCTGGTTTGAAAATTCTTTAGTTCCATTGGCTTAGGTGAGCTAGAGGGAGTGTTTTGTGTTTCCTTACACCATTTAGATACATGTCCCTCCTTTCCACATGAGTAGCAAATCAGCTTGCCCTTGGGTGGAGTTTTCCCATAGCTCCGCCTTCCTCTGTTCTTTGCCAAGAAATTTGTTTCATTTCTCTCTGACTTGCTTTGAGAACACATCTCCTCAGAATCATTTATTATGCATTCCTGCCTTAGTTTTGATGTTGTCTGTTCAAAAGATTGCCCTTCAATGGCCTCATTTACAGACCTAAAAACATCAAACTTCTTTGATAGTGAGGTAAAAAGAAATGCTCTTTTCAATGCATCACACATGGGAATTCCAGAAAGTTCTAACTTTTGAAATGAAGACATAAGATACATAATGTGATCATTACATTTACTTTTATCCCTTAATTTGGTTTCATTCAACTCTGCCAACCAAATTGGTTGCTGCTTTGCATATGTAGTTGCATACATAGTTCTCAGTTTATATAAAATGTCCTTTGGTGTATCTTTTCCCTCCACTAATATGGCTTGTTTCTCTGAGAGAGCTTCCAAAAGCATGCACTTCACATAATAGTTTGCATTGTCCCATTCAGCCATATTTTCAGCTGTTCTGTCTTGGTCTAAGCATATATCTAATCTTTTTGCTCGAAGGAGACATATGAATCTTAGTTCCCACTGCTGATAATTAAACTCAGTTAATTTAGGCACCTTGAGAGAATAGAACAATGGTGAATTTCTTCCCTCAGCCATTTTCTTAGCCTTCTGTCTGCTGTGTGGGGGGAGAGAGAGACAGACTGAATCTTTCCTTTAAAACTTAAGAGAAAAATGTGGCCTTTTTTTCTGCCTGGTAATATTTCTCTTCTTTTTCAATTCCTGGGCCCATAACCCTTTTGTTGGATTATTTGTAGTAAATAATTAGCAGATTTTAGTACACACAGCTTCAGCTTTAGAAATGTTAATTTCTTTCTTCATCTCTCTCTCATTCACCCCTGAATAATTCACTGCTGAGTCACTTTAAAGTTGAAGTAACAAAACATCTGTTTACTCACAGTTTGTAGTTAGATTATAATCAGACAGGCTTATATATACATATTACTATACATTTGTATTATCAGCTCCTTCCATGTGCTTAGATGGTAATGGATGCTCACACCACCATAGATCCTCTCAGGTTAGGAGAGATCATGAGCTCCAGGTGCTCCATGTGCTTCATGTGCTGCATCTTCTGAGTCTAACCCCCACAGGAAGTTGCATAGCTGTGTGACCTCTCTAAGTAATTCACATCAGAGGTCACAGAGTAATCACAGAGAAAAGATTGCTGACAGGCAATGCATGTTAAAATACAATACATTCCAACACACTCAGCCATTTAAAAAAAATGAATGCAGAAGCATTTACTACCTCCTACAGTATGGATGTGTTAACCAGTTAGCGTGGTGGTGATGTTAGCCTACTAGCTGGTTAGCACATCAATACCCATTTTCGGCTTCTGATGCGCACCCTCCCAAAAAAAGGTAAAAGGAAGTAAATAACGCACACCTGGTGCATGAAGATGGAAAAGCTAATGTGGAGTGCTTTAATGCACCTGACTCAGCTTAGTAAAAGGGCCTCTTTGTTTCTTAAATAAATGATGTGATAGTTTAAAAACTGAGGGGTCTTTTTACTAAGCTGCGGTAAAAGGGGGACTGCGTTAGCATCAGTATGCATGTTGACATGCACTGAGGCCCCCTTTTACCGCAGCAAGTATAAGGCTATCTTTTTTTTTTTTTTCAAAAAGAAATGGCCATGTGGTAAGTGAACCACTTACCATCCTGCTTATAATCGAACGAGAAAAACGCCCAAGTTCCGACCTAAATCGGGAGATGGACGTTTATCTCACAAAAACGAATAAAGCGGTATAATCAAAAGCCGATTTTTGGACGTTTTCAACTGTACTCCGTCGCGGATGCGGACAAAGTTGATGGGGGCGTGTCAGAGGTGTGGCGAAGGCGGAACTGGGGCGTGGTTATCTGCCGAACAAAGATGGGCGCATTTCACCGATAATGGGAAAAAAGTATGCGTTTTTAGCTAGAATTTAGGACACTTTTCCTGGACCCTGTTTTTTCACGAATAAGGCCCCAAAAAGTGCCCTAAATGACCAGATGACCACTGGAGGGAATCGGGGATGACCTCCCCTGACTCCCCCAGTGGTCACTAACCCCCTCCCACCACAAAAAAATGATGTTTCACAACTTTTTATTTTCACCTTCAAATGTCATACCCAGCTCCCTGGCAGCAGTATGCAGGTCACTGGAGGAGTTGTTAGGGGGTGCAGTGGACTTCAGGCAGGTGGACCCAGGCCCATCCCCCCTACCTGTTACAATTGTGCTGCTTAATGCTTATTAGTCGTCCAACCCCCTCAAACCCACTGTACCCACATGTAGGTGCCCCCCTTCACCCCTTAGGGCTATAGTAATGGTGTAGACTTGTGGGCAGTGGGTTTTGAGGGGGATTTGGGGGGCTCAACACACAAGGGAAGGGTGCTATGCACCTGGGAGCTCTTTTACCTGTTTTTTTGTTTTTGTAAAAGTGCCCCCTAGGGTGCCCGGTTGATGTCCTGGCATGTGAGGGGGACCAGTGCACTACGAATCCTGGCCCCTCCCATGAATAAATGTCTTGGATTTATTCGTTTTTGAGCTGGGCGCTTTCATTTTCTATTATCGCTGAAAAACAAAAACGCCCAGCTCACACATTGTTGAATAAAACATGGGCGTCTATTTTTTCCCAAAATACGGTTCGGTCCACCCCTTCACGGACCCGTTCTCGGAGATAAACGCCCATGGAGATAGGCGTTTTCGTTCAATTATGCCCCTCCATGTGGCCATTTCAGGGGGGAGCATTTACCATAACTTACGCATTCAGTTTTTCCTACATAAGCGCACAACTGTGGAACTCATTACCAAAAGCCTTGAAAAAGACATATGACCACCTAAACTTCCGGAAAACATTAAAAACTAACCTGTTTAAAAAGGCATACCCTACCGATCCAACTTAAATACCTGATCTCTGCAACACAACAAAACTAAAGTACAGAATGAACATAACACAACTCTTCCGCTGTACGATTCCCTAGTGTGGCTGTGCCACATGAACTTTATCTTACCACAACATCACTTTGTATTTGTTCACACTGGAGTCAGCAAACGCCTCTCTGGTACTATGTAAGCCACATTGAGCCTACAAATAGGTGGGAAAATGTGGGATACAAATGTAACAAATAAATAAATATTTGCCCTGACCGATTACTGCCGGGTAAGCAACGGTGCTACAAAAGTAGATACAATTTTTGTAGCACCGGAAATGGTGTGTCTGGGGGTAGAACTACCGCCGGGCTCCTGCAGTAGCCTGGCAGTACTTCCGAAATGGTGAGCAGTAAGCCTGCAATGGGCTTACCACCACTTAGTAAAAGGGCCCCTGTGTTATGTGTTGACTCATGTTCCTTTTGACTAATATTACTTTTGGTTTAAAGATCAGAAACCATTTAGTATGAGATATATGCAATAAAAGAGAAAACCAGGAGGGGAGGAAAAACTTTGCACATCTTTATATTGTGTCAGCTTAGACACTGTAAGGTCTATTTTACATAGGAAATAAAGATTAGATTTGACACATCCAGGTTGGGATTTGCTCAATTCAGCGGTATTTTAGACAAGGCTCTGACAATGCAAAGCCTTACATGCAAGAGTGCATGCGTATCTGATTAAAATATAGCAGGAGCAGCTATTTTAGAAATATATATGCTGAAAAAAAATGAATGTCATGAACCTGGCACCTTTCACATGGATCTGCCAGCAATTTTTCTGTAAGGAAACCCTCTCAGATTAAGCTGAGAGGGAGTTAACATTGAGACAGGACACAAAAGAAGATAAGCAAGGGTTAATTTGGGGGGAATGAGTGAGGCAGGGTGTGGTAATATCTGGTTAAACAAGGGAGGGGGGGTTTATTGGTTAGGATTGCTAAGCATCTGCTAGATTGTCAGGAGGGAAATAATTTATGATTGGTTTAAAGAAAGGGGGTTGGGTGGTGAAGTAATATGAAATTAATTTTGGTGGGGTTAGGTCTGTGTGAGGAGAATTTTGCTCTTCGCTCCCGCCCTTAATGTTTGGCATATGGATTTTGCTTTTGTACCGTGTTTGTTCAGTTTGGTTGTGGGGAATTTTAATGGGATTGGTTAGGGGTGTTAGAAGGTCTCAGCTTTCATGTGGTTGGTGGAAGTGGGTTATTTAGGTCCCAAATGTGAACAAGAGATTGAACGTGGGGAAGATGATTGAAAATATAATGAACATTCATGGGCAATAGTGTCATGAGCTGAGGTTTGACTTTATGACACCATGGGTCATGCCAATGTGTGTTACATCAAAATGTTGTGCTTAATAGTGATCACAAAGAAACAGAAGAACAGGAACCTTTGCAGTCACATAAATGCATCAAACATAGCGAAGATGACAAAAGAATGAAAGCTAGATGATGGCTAGAAAAAGAATTTATTAAAACATCCAATGACTCAACATGAATTGTGTTTTGGCTTTAGATTCCTGATGCAGGCCCTAGTGACCAAAACATGGTTCTTTTTCTGGACATCATCTAACTTTCATTCTCTTGTCTTCTTCACTGTGCTTAAAAGTGAGCTAGATTTGCTTCTGAATAAGGTACCTAATTGCAATGATTGCGCAATAAATGCCCCTTAAATTGATGGAAATTAAGTGACCACAAAAAAATTCTGATTTGCTGTGCCTACTATACTTTCTTAGGAAAAAAAAAATATTGATTGACTCTCCTGAGAAAAGGACACAAAAACAAATGTAGATTAAGGTGACTGGCTAGCTTACTGTATGCCTACAATGGTCTCGTAGGGTGCTCTGGAGGCTATCTGTGGCTATAAAAAGGTGAAAGCTGTAAACTAGCATTGCACGCCCTCTCCAAGCAGCAGGATACAACTGTGCCTCTAACTGCTGGAAAAGTAGAGAGTGGTCCTCTTATCAAATCTAAACCTGCATAGGCATTGCTCCTTCAAGGAAATGGGGCCCAAAGACTAGAGACTCATTCCCTGCTCAGAGCAAACCCTTCTTCTCTGCTGAGTGAGATATGAACGTCACTTAAGGTATGCCCATATTACACCCCCCCTTTATAAATTTGTGTGTAGAGACAACGCACAACATAAGCATATATATGTCTCCTGTGTAATTGTCCCTTAATGGTCAAATAGCTAGTCTTTTAGCTTTCTCAGTACTATTTTAGTAGAAGTCTCAGATTTTTATTTTTTATGCTTTCTTTATGTTCTAATGTACATAAGTACATAAGTAATGCCATACTGGGAAAAGACCAAGGGTCCATCGAGCCCAGCATCCTGTCCACGACAGCGGCCAATCCAGGCCAAGGGCACCTGGCAAGCTTCCCAAACGTACAAACATTCTATACATGTTATTCCTGGAATTTTGGATTTTTCCAAGTCCGTTTAGTAGCGGTTTATAGACTTGTCCTTTAGGAATCCGTCCAACCCCTTTTTAAACTTTGCTAAGCTAACCGCCTTCACCACTTTCTCCGGCAACGAATTCCAGAGTTTAATTACAAGTTGGGTGAAGAAAAATTTTCTCCGATTTGTTTTAAATTTACTATACTGTAGTTTCATCGCATGCCCCCTAGTCCTAGTATTTTTGGAAAGCGTGAACAGACGCTTCACATCCACCTGTTCCACTCCACTCATTATTTTATATACCTCTATCATGTCTCCCCTCAGCCGTCTCTTCTCCAAGCTGTATAGCCCTAGCCTCCTTAGTCTTTCTTCATAGGGAAGTCGTCCCATCCCCGCTATCATTTTAGTCGCCCTTTGCTGTACCTTTTCCAATTCTACTATATCTTTCTTGAGATGCGGCGACCAGAATTGAACACAATACTCAAGGTGCGGTCGCACCATGGAGCGATACAACGGCATTATAACACCCT
Organism: Microcaecilia unicolor; assembly: GCF_901765095.1. Lineage (NCBI taxonomy): Eukaryota > Metazoa > Chordata > Amphibia > Gymnophiona > Siphonopidae > Microcaecilia > Microcaecilia unicolor. The sequence goes on from NC_044034.1 coordinate 48,034,839, forward strand.
CAAGCCTGTTTTCCATACCTTTCCTAATAATACCCAACATTCTATTTGCTTTCTTAGCCGCAGCAGCACACTGAGCAGAAGGTTTCAGTGTGTTATCGACGACGACACCCAGATCCCTTTCTTGGTCCGTAACTCCTAACGTGGAACCTTGCATGACGTAGCTATAATTCGGGTTCTTTTTTCCCACATGCATCACCTTGCACTTGCTCACATTAAACATCATCTGCCATTTAGCCGCCCAGTCTTGTAAGGTCCTCTTGTAATTTTTCACAATCCTGTCGCGATTTAACGACTTTGAATAACTTTGTGTCATCAGCAAATTTAATTACCTCGCTAGTTACTCCCATCTCTAAATCATTTATAAATATATTAAAAAGCAGCGGTCCTAGCACGGACCCCTGAGGAACCCCACTAACTACCCTTCTCCATTGTGAATACTGCCCATTTAACCCCACTCTCTGTTTCCTATCCTTCAACCAGTTTTTAATCCACAATAGGACATTTCCTCCTATCCCATGACCCTCCAATTTCCTCTGTAGCCTTTCATGAGGTACCTTGTCAAACGCCTTTTGAAAATCCAGATACACAATATCAACCGACTCCCCTTTGTCCACATGTTTGTTCACTCCTTCAAAGAATTGAAGTAAATTGGTCAGGCTAATGGTGAAACAAGACAAAGAAAATTCTCTAAACAAAACAGACGAGCAAGATGTAGTATACAGAATAAGTGCAGTAAATCTGTACAGAAAATGGCAACAGTGAAAGAAGAGAATGTACGAAGCCCTATTCCTCTAAATCATTGCACTGTTACCTCAAATCATAGAAGTAAGGAAATCAACATCAGTAGAGAGTCACTTTCATTTATATTGGTCTTAAGTGTTTTGAGCTGATTGCACTTTGTGCCATGTGACTGTCAATGAAAAGAAGAAAAGTAGGCCTTTTGTCCATGGTTTATTCAAATTTCTTGAGAATGTTGAGAAATAAGTCTCACTTATGATGAGAGAAATAAATGTGCATGCTATAGATGAAAGACAAACTATTAAGCTATACCAAAAGTTATTTTTTAAAATCACCATTAAAGTTCCCATCAACAAAAGCTACACTAGCTTTTTAAAAGTGTCTTTTGCAATGTGTAAAAATAGGCACCTCCTTAAAATGCCTATCAGGCTTATTTTCAAAATAGAAGGGCACCCATCTTCCGACACAAATCGGGAGATGGGCGTCCTTCCCTCAGGGTCACCCAAATCGGCAAAATCGAAAGCTGATTTTGGGCATCCTCAACTGCTTTCTGTCACGAGGATAATTAAAGTTCATGGAGGTGTGCCAGCACCGTAGCGAAGGCGGGACTGGGGTGTGATTAAGAGATGGGCGTCCTCGGCTGATAATGGAAAAAAGAAGGGCGTCCCTGATGAGCACTTGGCCGACTTTACTTGGTCCATTTTTTGTTGCGACCAAGCCTCAAAAAGGTGCCCGAACTGACCAGATGACCATAGGAGGGAATCGGGGATGACCTCCCCTTACTTCCCCAGTGGTCACCAACCCCCTCCCACCCTAAAAAAAAACTTTAAATTTTTTTTGCCAGCCTTAAATGTCATACCCAGCTCCATCACAGCACTATGCAGGTCCCTGGAGCAGTTTTAGAGGGTGCAGTGCACTTCAGACAGGTGGACCCAGGCCCATCCCTCCCCTACCTGTTACACTTGTGTTGGTAAATGGGAGCCCTTCAAAACCCACCTGAAACCCACTGTACCCACATGTAGGTGCCCCCCTTCACCCCTTAGGGCTATGGTAGTGATATACAGTTGTGGGGAGTGGGTTTTGGGGGGCTCAGTACCCAAGGTAAGGGAGCTATGCACCTGGGAACAATTTTGAAGTCCACTGCATTGCCTCCTAGGGTGCCCGGTTGGTGTCCTGGCATGTGAGGGGGACCAGTGCACTACAAATTCTGGCTCCTCCCATGACCAAAGGGCTTGGATTTGGTCATTTTTGAGATGGGCGTCCTCGGTTTCCATTATGCCCGAAAACTGGGGACGACCATCTCTAAGGTCAACCATCTCAACATTTAGGTCGACCATCTCTAAGGTCGACCTAAATGTTGAGATTTGGGTGTCCCCGACCGTATTATTGAAACAAAAGATGGACGCCCATCTTGTTTCAATAATATGGGTTTCCCCACCCCTTCGCGGGGCCATCCTGCGAGGACGCCCTCATGAAAACTTGGGCGCCCCATTCGATTATGCCCTTCCACGTGACTCATTTTCAAAAGAGAAACATGTCCAAAAAGTGTCACAAAGCACAATTTGGCTGAATTTCTTTTCAAAACGTCCAAAGTGGTATTTTTGAAACTTGGTTTGCAGTCTTCTATCTATGCGTTTTGTGCATTTTCTGTAATGCAGAGCATGTTGGGGGCGTTTCGAAGACAGGATTAGGGTGTGCATAACACTTTGGTGTTTTACAGCCATAATGAAACAAAACCAAAACATCTATGGCAAAAACTTTGTTTTGTTCTAGACATGTTTTAGTAACGAATAAAACACAAAAAGGTGCACTAAGGCCTAGATTCTACATATGGCACCTGAAAATTCTGCACAGAAAAAAAAAATACGCCCAGGCATACTCTCTAAAGTATGACTAAATTTTATAGAATAGGCTTAAATTTCTGTGCAGTGTATAGAATTACGCCAAGTACCTCGCCACGCAACCAAATTTAGTTGCGGCTATTTACACCATGTTTTACTTGGCATAAATCCTGACACCTAAATTAATACAGAGCAGGTATAATTTATAACAACGCTCTTAGATTTTAGAAACGCCCATGGCCACGCCACCTTTTCAACTATCAGGCTCATTTTCGAAAGAGATGGACGTCCATCTTTCAACATAAATCGGAACATGGACGTCCATCTCCCAGGGACGTCTAAATCAGTATAATCAAAACCCAATTTTGGACATCTCCAACTGCAGTCCGTCAGAAGGATGTCCAAATCTCAAGGGGATGTGCCAGGGGTGTGTTCACGGCGGGACTTGGGCGTTCCTAAGACATGGATGTCTTTCAGCGATAATGGAACAAAACAAAGACGTCCAAGACTAAAACTTAGATGTTTTGAGCTGTTTTTATAACAAATAGCTGCAGTGGGAATTGAACCGTTTTCCCCACGATCAAGGTCTGCTGCACTACAGTACTCCTCTACTCCACACAAGAGGTGCCCCAAATTATCAGATGACCACTGAAGGGACTTGGATCACCTCCCCTTACTCCCCCAAATCACAAAACATTTTTCCAAACAGCACTTTCAAAAGTAAAACAGAGACTTTTTTTTTTTAAGAAAATGACCTTTCCTGTTCTGATTTTGGACGTTTTATAAAAAATGTCCAAATTCAGCCTTAGATGTCATATAAAAAATAATGCCCTTTCTTTATTTGACTTGCCCAAAGTCTCAAGGAGCAGCAGTGGGCATTGAACCCATGTTTCCAGGATCAAAGCCCACTGCACTAACCATTAAGCCACTCCTCCTTGGTTTTAGACATCTTGCATTTGGACATTTTTTGTTCGAAAATGGACCAAAAACAAGGACGTCCAAATCACAAAGATGTCCAAATCACAGGACGTCCTTGGTATTTTCAAAACGAAAGATGGGCATCCATCTTTTTTGAAAATACGCTTTTCCCTGCCCCAGGATTTGGACATTTTAAAATCCAAATATAGACGTTTCTTTTGAAAATGCCCCTCTATGTGACTTAGAATTTACGCACATCACGTGAATTATGGATGCAAATCTTAATGCAAGTTAGTGTTGATAATTGCTTGTTAACATCCAATTAACAGGGCTGATTAACTAGTTAAACAATTAACGTAAGCACATTGTTATAGAATACACTTCGATTTCAATGCAGAAATTAAGGCGCAATATATAGGATACTGGGGTAATTGACCAAATGACCACTGGAGAGATTAAGGATTGACCCCCTTACTCCCCCAGTGGTCACTGACCCCCTCCCATCCCAAAAATATGTGAATAAAAGTAATACCCACCAACCTCTATGACAGCCTCAGATGTTATAGTCAGATCCATTAGAGCAACATGGACATGGCTATACATTTGGAATAGTGTAGTGGTGGGTGCAGTGCACTCTAGACAGGTGGACCCAGGCCCATACCTCCTCCTACCTGTTATAATTGTGATGGAAACTGTGAGCCATCCAAAATTCACCAGAAACCCACTGTGCCCACATATAGGTGCCCCATTCACCCATAAGGGCTATTGTAGTGGTGTACAGTTGAGGGTACTAGGTTTAGGGTGGGTTTTGTAGAGCTAATCAGACAAGATAAGGGAGCAATGGTGAGATGTGTACCCGAGAGCATTTATATGAAGTCCACAACAATGTCCCCTTGGGTGTCCCATTGCTCTCCTGAGATGTCTGGAAGACCATTTTGCTAAAAATGCTAGCCCCTACTATATCTCAGTGGCTTGATTTTGTGCATTTTTAACTTGTGTAGCTTTTTTCAAAAATGGCCTAAAAAGATACATGTACAAAGCACAAAACCTTGTTTGAAACAATATTTTTGAAGAAAAAAAAAATACGCATTTTTCTTTTTTCAAAAATATTTCCTATTCTGAATTGGTACATTTAGTGCAAAATATCCAAAATTCAACTTAGATGCACTATCGAAAATGCCCCTCCACGTATACTGTCCTAAGTTGCTGTAACTGATCTCTTACAATATAATCCACTCCGAGCCTCTACGGGTTTGAGCGCAATATAAATCCCAGGTAAGATAAAGTAAAGTAAAGCACTTAGGGGCCTTTTTTCTGAAGGGTTGTCATGCGGCAACTCGGAACTACTGCTGGCCCAACATGGGTGCCAGTGGTAGTTACACCCCCCAGCACACACCATTTCCAGTTCTATCAGAAATATTTAAAAAATATTTCCCCAGGAGGTTACCCACTGGTAATCGGGTAGCATCGTATGCTGCTCGGTTACTGCCAGGTTAGTGCAGGATCACTTATTGTCACCTCATTTTAGTGCATTTGAACGGAGAGCCCCTTCCTAATATATTCCACGTATTAGAAAAAAGGGAAAAAAGACTAAACGTCAGCCGGCGTGGCTAAACAGTAAGATAAAGGAAATCATTAGAGCCAAAAAACAATCCTTCAGAAAGTGGAGAAGAGAACCAACTGAAAGTAACAGGATAGATCATAAGGAATGCCAAGCCAAATGCAAAGCGGAGATAAGGAGGGCAAAAAAGGACTTTGAGAAGAAATTAGCGTTGGAAGCAAAAATACATAGTAAAAATTTTTTTAGATACATTAAAAGCAGGAAACCGGCCAAAGAGTCGGTTGGGCCGCTGGATGAAAATGGTGTTAAAGGGGCGATCAAGGAGGACAAAGCCGTAGCGGAGAAATTAAATGAATTCTTTGCTTCGGTCTTCACCGAGGAGGATTTGGGGGGGACACCGGTGCCGGAAAGAATATTTGAAGCGGGGGAGTCGGAGAAACTAAACAAATTCTCTGTAACCTTGGAGGATGTAATGGGTCAGTTCAGCAAGCTGAAGAGTAGTAAATCACCGGGACCTGATGGTATTCATCCCAGAGTATTAATAGAACTAAAAAATGAACTTGCGGAGCTACTGTTAGAAATATGCAATCTGTCCCTAAAATCGAGTGTAGTACCGGAAGACTGGAGGGTAGCCAATGTTACTCCGATTTTTAAGAAGGGTTCCAGAGGAGATCCGGGAAATTATAGACCGGTGAGTCTGACGTCGGTGCCGGGCAAGATGGTGGAGGATATTATTAAGAATAAAATTGCAGAACATATACAAAAACATGGACTGATGAGACAAAGTCAGCACGGATTTAGTGAAGGGAAGTCTTGCCTCACCAATCTAATGCATTTTTTTGAGGGGGTAAGCAAACATGTGGACAATGGGGAGCCGGTTGATATTGTATATCTGGATTTTCAGAAGGCGTTTGACAAAGTGCCGCACGAAAGACTCCTGAAGAAATTGCAGAGTCATGGAATCGGAGGTAGGGTATTATTATGGATTAAGAACTGGTTGAAAGATAGGAAGCAGAGAGTAGGATTGCGTGGCCAGTATTCTCAGTGGAGGAGGGTAGTTAGTGGGGTCCCGCAGGGGTCTGTGCTGGGTCCGTTGCTTTTTAATGTATTTATAAATGACCTAGAGATGGGAATAACTAGTGAGGTAATTAAATTCGCCGATGACACAAAATTATTCAGGGTCGTCAAGTCGCAGGAGGAATGTGAACGATTACAGGAGGACCTTGCGAGACTGGGAGAATGGGCGTGCAAGTGGCAGATGAAGTTCAATGTTGACAAGTGCAAAGTGATGCATGTGGGTAAGAGGAACCCGAATTATAGCTACGTCTTGCAAGGTTCCGCGTTAGGAGTTACGGATCAAGAAAGGGATCTGGGTGTCGTCGTCGATGATACGCTGAAACCTTCTGCTCAGTGTGCTGCTGCGGCTAGGAAAGCGAATAGAATGTTGGGTGTTATTAGGAAGGGTATGGAGTCCAGGTGTGCGGATGTTATAATGCCGTTGTATCGCTCCATGGTGCGACCGCACCTGGAGTATTGTGTTCAGTACTGGTCTCCGTATCTCAAAAAAGATATAGTAGAATTGGAAAAGGTACAGCGAAGGGCGACGAAAATGATAGTGGGGATGGGACGACTTTCCTACGAAGAGAGGCTGAGAAGGCTAGGGCTTTTCAGCTTGGAGAAGAGACGGCTGAGGGGAGATATGATAGAAGTGTATAAAATAATGAGTGGAATGGAGCGGGTGGATGTGAAGCGACTGTTCACGCTATCCAAAAATACTAGGACTAGAGGGCATGAGTTGAAGCTACAGTGTGGTAAATTTAAAACGAATCGGAGAAAACTTTTCTTCACCCAACGTGTAATTAGACTCTGGAATTCGTTGCCGGAGAACGTGGTACGAGCGGTTAGCTTGACGGAGTTTAAAAACGGGTTAGATAGATTCCTAAAGGACAAGTCCATAGACCGCTATTAAATGGACTTGGAAAAATTCCGCATTTTTAGGTATAACTTGTCTGGAATGTTTTTACGTTTGGGGAGCGTGCCAGGTGCCCTTGACCTGGATTGGCCAATGTCGGTGACAGGATGCTGGGCTAGATGGACCTTTGGTCTTTCCCAGTATGGCACTGCTTATGTACTTATGTACTTATGGAGTGCGGGAGAGCTACAGACAGGGTCATTGCTCTTCTGAGCTCCCTGGGATGGATCATCAACTGGGAGAAAAGCCAGCTGCGCCCGACTCAGTCCCTGGAGTATCTGGGAGTTCGATTCGACACCCAAGTGGGCAGAGTGTTCCTGCCGGACAACCGGAGCCTCCAGCTTCGGACCCAGGTGGACCAGTTCCTAGCCTCCTCTACTCTTCGGGCTTGGGACTATGTGCAGCTGTTGGGCTCCATGACAGCCACGATGGAGGTAGTGCCCTGGGCCAGGGCTCATATGAGGTCACTACAGCATTCTCTTCTGTGGCGGTGGACTCCAGTCTCGGAGGATTACGCTGTACGCCTTCCTTTGGATCCAGCGGTGCGAAAGGCAAGTCTGTGTCTCACACACTCTCTCTCGCAAACATTGTATCTGTGTGAAACATACTCTCTCTCTCACACACTGTGTCTCACGCACTTGCACACACTCTCATTCTCACACACACACTCTCTCTCACAGACACACTTGCACCCAGACTCACTCACTCTCACACACACACACTCGCAAATACACTCTCTCAAACATACACACTCTGAGGAAAACCTTGCTAGCGCCCGTTTCATTTGTGTCAGAAACGGGCCTTTTTTTACTAGTAATGTGATATTGCTACTTTTTAGCATATATAATTTAGGTATGTTAGCTGTATTAACTGATCAAAATCATTGCGTTTAGTATATCAGTCTCTAGATGTGTCCCTGAAGAACCCTTATTTTATATAATTGTACTTCAGCTGTATTTGGGAAAAAAAAAAGCTTTATTGATTCAATATGCCTGCCTAGAGGAAACATATTGTTTTTCTCTGTTTTTGCCAACAAGCAATATAGTTAATCCTCTCTACAAAAAAACAAATAATGTTACTTTTTAAAACAGTCTGAAGTTCATAAATCCCAATACTTGAATTCAAACCATTGTTAGAAGCAATCTAACGAAGATACGGCAAAGGCAGGAACCTGTGACTATGTATCAGAGTGCCTGACTTTGGATGCAAGTTAATAAGAGCATGAGAAGAAGAACACAACCGTTTTTGACAGTTCTATCCGCATGATCCTCATTAATGGTGCACAGTATGACATATGCAAGACCATTCTTAATCACTGCCGCATTCTGCCAAGCTGAGAAATTCTGTTGCTATTTCAAAAGAGGATGTGAATCTTTCTAACACCACATAGAATCTTTAAACTACTAAATCATGTTGGATTCTGTGCTTTGTGGCTTGTGAAGGACACATCAAACTGTATTAAAGAAAAATCAGACTACAAGACAATCGTAAAGGCATTACTAGTGTTGTTTGTAATGAATGTAACAATGTATATGGGAAGGAATCAAGACATTTCATCTTTCAGGTTATTTTAGTTCCAGTGTAAAGAAAGCCTATGGGCTCCTTTTACTAAGCGGCGGTAAGCCCAACGCGGGCTTACCGTTCACTATAACGGAAGTACTGCCAGGCTACTGCAGCAGCCCAGTGGTACTTCCCACCCTTATCGCACTGTCATTTCCGGTGCTACAAAAATTTATTTATTTTTGTAGCACTGGAGTAATCGGGCAGTTCCGCGTGTTGCCTGGTTATTGTCAGGTTAGCGCAGGAGCCCTTGCCGCCACCTCAATGGGTGGTGGTAAGGGCTCACCCCAAAATGGCTGCAAGGTAAGTGCTTGCCTTTTAATCCCTTTTTCTGTCACTACCCTCAATATTCATGCCAACCAAGCCTTTAATCCTCAATATTAATGGATTTCACGTTATCCAGCATAATGGTGACTCTGACTTTTTTTTTTCTTTTCCTATGATGATTACAAAACCAATGTTCAGTCCAACACCCAGGTCCCCTATCACGTCTTACTACCAAGGTTTTAAATAATTTAGGTAGCCACCCAAACTGGTGAAATCATTGTTCAAAAGACATGGACGCACATGCTTAGTGGTTTTTGCGTGTTAACCACGGTAACTCCATCCAAGTTACTCCAATATTTTCTTGGATGCCTGAAGTAATCATACTTTCGCTCTTTGGGTCATAACTGTTGCTCTGTAAAGGTTTCACAGGAGTCCTTTTACAAAGGCTCAGTAAAACGTGGCCTGCGGTAGTGTGGGCGCATGTTTTGTATGCGGGCTGGGCCATTTCTTTACTGCATCTAGAAAAAAGGGGGGTTTTTTGGGCCGGGAAATGGACATGTGGCAAAATTAAAACTAGGGTTTGCCTATTTATTTATTTATTTTATTAGGATTTATTTACTGCCTTTTTGAAGGAATTCACTCAAGGCGGTGTACAGTAAGAATATATCAAACATGAACAGGAGGCAATTAGAGCACTAAAAATATTCGAACAACAATACAAAGTATGGCATGGTATACTACTTGCAATGACAACACAATGGCGCTCATTTTCTAAAGAGAAAAACATCTCAAAAGCGGTACAAAGCAGCAGATGGACATTTTCCCCTCTAAAATGTTTAAATTGTGATTTTCAAAAAAGCCAAATTGGGAAGTTTTTCACTGAGTGGGTCCAAATAGCAAGGGTGTGTGTTGGAGGCACAATTTGGCAGAAAGCACAACAGCGAGGATGACTAACAGAAACAAAAACAAAAAATAAAAATAAAAAATATATAGAAAAACATCAAAATCTAAAAATAATTATAAAATATGTATTTAAAAATGTAAATACATAAAAGACGACACTTTGGTTGTCTCTTTATTGATATTGTAGCGCTAAATCATACTCGAGACAATGTTGAGCGGAAAAGATCAGAGCAGCGTCTCATGTCTATGATTTCATATTCCTCTCATATTTGGATAGAATTAGTAACCAGCATACGGTGAGAAGACTCCTGACGGCCGAAACACAGCTATGTCGAGTCCCTTTCTGCCTACTATTTTATGGTTAATAAAGTTTATATTTTTTAATTTTTACAAAGTGTCGTCTTTTATGTATTTATATTTTTAAATACATATTTTATGATTATTTTTACATTTTGATGTTTTTCTATATATTTTTGATTTTGATTTTTTGTTTTTGTTCCTGTTAGTCATCTTCGCTGTTGTGCTTTCTGTTGTGTTTTTTGCGAAGACTGGTTTCTTCTGTTTTTTGTACCACGGGAGGCACAATTTGGGCAGATTTACAATCTGGATTTTTTTTTTTTAATGAGAAAGCTTTTTGACTGCTGCATATTGTAACCATTCCTAAGAAAGCAGCAAGCAAGTGGATGGAGTAGCCTAGTGGTCAGTGCAGTGAACAACAGGACCCAGGTTCAATTCCCTCTTTAACTCTGTAATTTCAGTACAAATATGTGAGCCCTCCTGGAGTATAGATCTACCTCCTGTACCTAAATATATGAGACCTTCAAGGCTGAGGGCTATTGTAATAGTGAACCTTTAGATAGTTTATTTAAAAATGTTATATATATCATCTTTCTTTGTCATTATAAAACAAGGCAGTTTAGGTACAGAAGGTTTTGTCTGTTCCTGAAGTGCTCACCATACAATATGAAGGGGTTTAGGTGGGATTTATACCTGGATCCCTTTATGTGAGGTCTACTGCACTGACCACTAGGCTGCCCCTCTGCACGGCTCGGAAGTTTGTGTGGCCAGTTCACTATGGATGCTGCCAGACAGACATCCTATGGCTTGTTTTTCTACCTTTTTCCCTGGGACTTTTTTTTCGATAATGGTACTTACAGAAGGACGTGTTCAGCCTAAAAATGTCTTTATCAAAGATGTAATCAAAACAGAAATTTAGACATTTTTCTGACTTCATTATAGTTATGAGATAGACATTTTTTGAGACTTTTTCAGCAAAACATCCCAATTTGGACTTAGATGTCATACCTAAAATGCCCCTCCATATGTTCACTCTTAACTCAGCAGACTTGAACCAGTTTTCAAAAAGAAAGTTTGACTTTCGCTTTGAAATTTGTCACTTTATATTTGCATCTGCTTTCTGTGCAGATATTTTTTTCTTTATTTATACATTTAGGGCTCTTTTTACAAAGCAGCGCTACCAGTTAGTGGTGTGCTGAATGCGAAGAAGCCCATAGTCTAGTCAGTAGCACCGCTTGTAAAAGGAGCCCTTATAAAGTTGAAAATTTCATTGATGTGTGTTATATACCATACCCAATTTAAGCATGCTTTGGAATGCCTTCTTTAAATAAGATTCATAATTGCTCTCCTTTATAGCTTTTAAAATTACTTCCTTTTTTTATTTTATTTTTATTAAATTTTACAACTATACAAAACAAACAAAACATTTACATAAATGCATTATACCGCAACTAACACTGAGTCCCATATACAACCCAACACTATATAACTAGGCATTACAAGATAAATCAAAATCCAGAGTTTTCCACTTCTTAAGACCAGCAAAATGTCCTATTGAAGAATAAGAAACAGATTGTTCCTATTTCTTGTACAATAAAATCCAGTTTCACCAAAGATATACAGTCATTTGAGAATTACTTTCTGAGTGTCCCTGAGATTCACGTATGTTCAAAAATGGAGATTTTTGCTCCATTGTTTGTAGTGTGTTCATTGTAGTAAATATTGTAAAATGCAAGTGTTCGAAAGTAAAACCTATGTTACGTTCTGGGTCAGATGTTTTTCCATTGGCAAGTCTAACACTTATGGGCCCTTTTACTATGTTGTGCTAAAAAAGTGACATGCGCTATGGCTAGTGCGTGGGTTTCTCCACTTTTAGTGTGGCTGTAAAATGGCCATTTTTTCATTTCTTCAGTTAATGGTCATGCATTGATTTCCCAATTAGCATATACAGAGCAAAAAGACAGGGAAAAACAGCATACACAAAAAGTATACAAACCAAAAAAGCACAACTGGGCCTTCAAGACTGAGACAACAGGAGTCCTTTATTAATGAGTGACCCGACACGGGCCGTGTTTCAGCGTCAACAACGCTTGCCTCAGGGGCCGATGTGTAGTTTTAAAATATGTAAATGACGATGAAATTCAAATGCTCAGAGAAAAATGCAATTTTAAAATATTAATTGCACAGCCGACGACGTTCACACAGGAGAGTTTTGACAGCATCATCTCTTTTGACAGCCGATGCTATTTTAATATTTTAAAATTGCATTTTTCTCTGAGGATTTGAATTTCATCATCATTTACATAATTTTAAAACTACACATCGACCCCTGAGGCAGGCATTGTTGACGCCGAAACACAGCCCAATTAGCATGTAGCCATTAGTGCATGAGTCCTTACTGACACCTATTTTGTAGACAGTAAGGGCCATACGCTATTTTGTAGGTGAGTGGCCATGTAGCTGCACTAAGGGGTCCTTTTAATAAGGTGCACTGAGAAATGGCTTGCGGTAGTGTAGGCATGAATTTTGGGCGCGTGCCGATCCATTTTTCAGCATGCCTGTAAACAAGGCCTTTTAAACATTTTTTGCCAAAAATGGACATGTGTCAAAATCAAAATTGCCGCGTGTCCATTTTGAGTCTGTGACCTTACCACCAGCCATTGACCTAGCAGTATAGTCTCATGTGGTAACCAGGCTGTAATGACCTATGCGCATCAAATGCCACTTGGCGGGTGTCCGAAAATAAAAATTATTTTTCAGTCACGCATATCGGACACACGCCAAAAATGAAATTACCACAAGAGCCATGCAGTAACTGGGCAGTAACTCCATTTTGGCGCATGTTGGGTGTGCATAGACACTTACGCGGCTTAGTATAAGGACCCTCTAAAAGATTAGCACTGAGCCCGCCTATTCTTTGCCTCCAAACACACCCCCAGCACTAAAAAATAAAAATTATTTTTAAGCACATGGGAAGCATGTGCAGATGCCAAAACTACTGCTGGACACCTGAGCGCAACCCGCAGTACTGCATTTTCCCTCTTGGTAAGCACACATTAGTGTTTGCTGCTGCTTAGTAAAAGGACCCCTTAATTTATGAACAGATTTAGGTCTAGATTTCTGACAGGATTTTTCAAGCAGAAGTCTGCCATGGTTGAAAAAATATTCTAACACAAACCATCTGTTTAAAGTTGAGAAAATCATGTGAGTAATTTATCAATGCCAATTTAAGTCAGCACTTCTGAAACAATCAGGTCTAGACTGGAACTGAACTAGGAAGGAAGATTACTTTTCTATTCAAAAGTTGAAAAAATGCATTGATCAAGGTATTATTGACATTTTCCACAGCAATCATTTGATATTATTTCACTAATCAGAATCTTATTAATTTCAATAGATTGTAAAATGAACAAAATAATGGTGGCAAGTTATGTTTTTTATTCTTTGAATATACCCAAACAATAAATGAAAAATAGCTACCTAAATTTCAAAATCAAACTGTAGTATAACTAAAAATTATGTATATTAGTGATAGTGCTCGGAACTTTAATTGAGGCTCTGCCATTTACTGATTTTCACATCATTCAATCATCGCACTGATCTCAGCCTAGAGCTGTGCTATTATAATTTAAAATCTCATTTCATGAATGAGAATCCAATCATCTATTCTGTTGTATTTTATTCTATCTGGATCTTATATACCAACCATTATTCCCAGCAGGATTCACAGCGGTTCACAGAGAGAAACTTCTACAATTAAAATTAAATTAAAGAGGAAAAAATAATAATACAAGTCATCATTGAAACCAATATAAGTAAGTCTTTAACATCTTCTTAAATGACATATATGATAATTGCAATCTCATATTCTGAGGTAGTATATTCCAAAGACGTGCTCCGTTGAAAGAGAAGGATCTTTCGATAAGTGTCTTAACCCTAACATTTTTTGTAGTAGGAAAGTCCAAAAATAACAGAGATTTCTTTCCGAAAAAGGGATCTCTAACTGATTTACCAATCCCTTCGCATTAGCCCCAAAGAGTGCTTCAAACAGTGAATCAAAGCTCCATGGAAATATCAAAAAATAACAGGACTTATCTGGATATCTTGATGCCAATAATGATTGATATGCTTCCAAGTTGGTGGTTACGGCTGAACTGTTTCAATGTGCTGCTCAAAACATGCTATGTTCTCCCAGTGTCCTGTGCTCAAGTGCTGAATGCCTGATCCTGACATACCACTATGTTTCGCGATATTGTGTCTTCAGGTTTTATTCTCTGAAACCAAAGCAAATTAGAGGAACTCTAACAGAAACATTTGTGGTAACTCAAGTGAAATTCCATCAAGCACTATTGACCAGTGAAAATAGAAGCTACCAGAAATAATATGTTAAGGCTTTCATATTATACTTCTTCCAACACATAAACGGGCCCTTTTACTAAGCTGCGCTAAAAGTGGCCATGTGCTATAGCACGCGGGTTTCCCTGCCTGCTGGGGTCACTTTTAGTGCAGCTGTAAAATGGCCGAATTTCCATTTTCCCCATTAATGACTAGATGCTAATTTCCAAACTAGTGTGTGACCATTAACAGATGAGTCCTTACCGACACCTGCTTTGTAGATAGAAAGTGCTCGTGTGCTAACCATGTGCTAATTGGTTGGCGTGCAGCAGTGTAGCTATGCTAACCGATTCGTGCTGGGCATGCCTACTTTCTGCCCCCAATCATGTCCCCAGTGCTAAAAAATGCAAAGTATTGTTTAGCACCAGGGAAGCATACGTAGATGCCTCAACTATTGCAAGGTTCTGAGTGTGCCCAGTGATAGTGCATTTTGGCATTCAGGAAGCACATGGTAGTGCTTACTGCTGCTTAGTAAAAGGACCCCAAAATCTGCCTTAGGAATTGGGGATAATTCTATGTTGGGGATGACGTGGAGGGGCATAATCGAACGTTGCCAGCGAAATAGATCACTGGTGATCTATTTTGGCAGCGGTGCAACAGCTGGCCAGAACCGTATTTTCGAAAAAGATGGCCGGCCATCTTTTTTTCGATAATACAGTTTAGCCTGGCCAAATGCCAGAGTTCGCTGGGTTTGAGATGGCCGGTTTTGTTTTTCAGCAATAATGAAAAAAAAAATGCCGGCCATCTCAAACCAGGCGAAATCCAAGGCATTTGGTCATGGGAGAAGCCAGCATTTGTAGTGCACTGGTCCCCCTGACATGCCAGGACACCAACCGGGCACCCTAGGGGGCACTGCAGTGGACTTCAAAAATTGGTTCCCTTTCTCCTATCTGTTTTGCCATAGTTTTGATTCCTTTTCCTTCTTCTTTTCCTCTTTTCATTCTCTCTTTCCCTTCTCCTCCACTCCACCCCCTACCATTCCCTTCCTTCTTTCCCTTTTCTCACCCTTCCTTTAAGCCCCACCACTGCAGGTTCGCCTACTTTTCACCACTGGGAGATTGGGAACCTCTGCTGCTGTGGGTCCAGCTTACTTTTCACCAGCAAAGTGGGAGCCTCCATAGGCACTTCACTATATGCCCACAGGGGTCCTTGCTACTTTTCCTTGTTGGGGTTATGGGAACCTCTGCCTGCATTTGAATATCAGACACTCTACGTCCGTATGAATAACTTTCTTTGTACATGTGCTAACCAAAAACAATGCGCTGCATCAATGGATGGATAAACAACACAGATAGATATACAGAACCTCAAAAATAAGCAATACCACTTAATGCTATATGTGTCTAGAAAATTAATAGATTAAAAAAAAGCTGTGGGGCCCTTTTACAAAGGTGCGGGAGGGCTAATGTGCGGGTTGCAAATACCAAATTGGCACTACTGCTGGGCTAGTGCGAGTGCCTGGCAGTACTTCTGAGTTAGGTATGTGCCACATCCTGTGGTAGACAATAATTATCTATTTTCTACATCGGAGGGTGTTCCTGGCAGTAATCGGCAGTTGGCGAGTGCTGCACGGTTACCACACAGGTAGCGTGTGAGCCCTTACCACTAAATCAATGAGTGGTATTAAGGAAGCAGGAGAAAGCTTGGCTCTTCAACCAAGCCTTTAACAGAAGAAGTAACTAACTTGTTAGTCTCACTCCCACACACAAGGATTGACTCGGGCTGCACATACTGCAGCGGGACATGTTTATCCACTCCTACCCTAGCTGAGATAATATTTAACCATCTCTCTGACCTCATGTGCAACTTTCTTCTAACCAATCACCTTACTTTCTAATTCTTCCTACTTTCTTACTCATCTATATGTCATAGCGAAGGCGGGACTTGGGCGTGCCTAACATAGTAGATGACGGCAGAAAAAGACCTGCACGGTCAATCCAGTCTGCCCAACAAGATAAATTCATATGTGCTACTTTTTATTTGTACCTGTCCTCTTCAGGGCACAGACCGTATAAGTCTGGCCAGCACTATCCCCGCCTCCCAACCACCAGCCCCGCCTCCCACCACCAGCTCTGGCACAGACCATATAAGTCTGGCCAGCACTATCCCCGCCTCCCAACTACCAGTCCCACCTCCCACCACCAGCTCTGGCACAGACCGTATAAGTCTGCCCAGCACTATCTCCACCTCCCAACCACCAGCCCCGCCTCCCACCACCGGCTCTGGCACAGACCGTATAAGTCTGCCCAGCACTATCCCCACTTCCCAACTACCAGTCCTGTCTCCCACCCCCAGCTCTGGCACAGACCGTATAAGTCTGCCCAGCACTATCCCCGCCTCCCAACCAGCCCTGCCTCCTACCACCGGCTCTGGCACAGACTGTATAAGTCTGCCCAGCACTATCCCCACCTCCCAACCACTAGCCCCGCCTCCCACCACATGGACGTCCTCGACCCATAATGGAAAAAAAAGGGTGTCCCTGATGAGCACTTGGACGACTTTACCTGGTCCTGTTTTTTTATGACCAAGGCACAAAAAGATGGCCGAAATGACCAGATGGCCACCTGAGAGAATCAGGGATGACCTCCCCTTACTCCCCCAGTGGTTACTAACCCCCTCCCATCCTCAAAAACATCTTTCAAAATATTTTTTTTGCCAGCCTCTATGCCAGCCTCAGATGTCATACTCAGGTCCATCACAGCAGTATGCAGGTACCAGGAGCAGTTTTAGTGGGTGCAGTGCACTTCAGGCAGACAAACCCAGGCCCATCCCCCTTCCTACCTGTTACGTTTGTGGAGGAAACAGCGAGCCCTCCAAAACCCACCATACACCCACTGTACCTACATCTAGGTGCCCCCCTTCACCCATAAGGGCTATGGTAGTGGTGTACAGTTGTGGGTAGTGGGTTTTAGGGGGAGGTTTGGGGGGTTCAGCAGACAAGGTAAGGGGGTTATGTTACTGGGAGCATTTTATGAAGTCCACTGCAGTGGCCCCTAGGATGCCCGGTTGGTGTCCTGGCATGTGAGGGGGACCAGTGCACTACAAATGCTGGCTCCTCCCACGACCAAAGGGCTTGGATTTGGTCATTTCTGAGATGGGCGTCCTTGGTTTCCATTATCGCCGAAAATCAGAAACAACCAAGTCTAGGGACGACCATCTCTAAGGACGACCAAAATTTCATGATTTGGGTGTCCCCAACTGTAATATCGAAACGAAAGATGGACATCTATCTTGTTTCGATAATACGGGTTTCCCTGCCCCTTCATCGGGATGTTTTGCGAGGACATCCTCAACAAAACTTGGGCATCCCTTTCGATTTTGCTTCTCTATGTAAGTTAAATGGATAAAAATAATCTGTATTTGGGGAGGCGTGATTAAGGGTAGGTAAGGGAAGGGGGCTGATCAAAAAATTAGCTGGTGAACACTGAAACTCAGGCACTCTCCTGATAACTTACATATTTCTGTTAGGTCATTAAAACAGTAAATACAACACAAATGAATAAGGCAAAACTCTGGCTGCCACATAAATGTATAGTCTGTGGAACCACTTAAACACACAGGAGGTAATTTTATAGGGCGGGATGTGTGTGCCTGGCTATAGTGTCGTTTTAGGTACCTATGTTAAAGGTATTTAAAAAAAACACAAGTAGATGCCTACTTATTTTTATGAAATACAAGAGTGGCAGGTGCAGACATATTTATACCATACCTAAAGCTGGTGTAAATGTCCGTATCAATATTTTTCAAGTATGCACATGAATTATAGCATTTTATAATATGTGTACATACTTGCATATTATGTAGATACTCTGCCCATTCTCTGCTCTCTCTAGCCAAATGCACACTATCATTTCAAACCGCGTTACATCCATGTATTTATACATCTATGTATCAAGAACTAAGAGGCCCTTTTACTAATCTCTAAGGGGCATAGTGCACCCTTACATGGGTCTTTTCCATGCTCTAAACCCATTTCTAGTGCAGCCATAATAAGCCTTTTTTTTTTTCTAATGGTTGAATTTCTAATGTTAGGGATTTTGTGTATAGGTGTAAGGATCATCTAGCTATAATCATTCTATTGGAATAGGAGGTAGTGTTCTATTGTGGATTAAAAACTGGTTAACGGATAGAAAACAGAGAGTAGGGTTAAATGGTCAGTATTCTAAATGGAGAAGGGTTGATAGTGGGGTTCCGCATGGGTCTGTGTTGGGACCATTGCTTTTTAACATATTTATAAATGATCTAGAGATGGGAGTAATGAGTAAGGTAATTAAATTTGCTGAGGACACGAAAATTATTCAAAGTTGTTAAGTCGCAAGAGAATTGTGAAAAATTGCAAGACAACTATACGAGACTGGGCATTCAAATGGCAGATGATGTTTAATGTGAGTAAGTGCAAAGTGATGCACGTGGGAAAGAGGAACCCGAACTATAGATGCGTGATGCAATAAAATACTGAGTGGAACGGGTAGATGTGAATCACTTGTTTACTCTTTCCAAAAATACTAGGACTAGGGGGCATGCAATGAAGCTGCAAAGTAGTAAATTTAAAATGAATTGGAGAAAATATTTCTTCACTCTGGAATTGGTTCCCAGAGAATGTGGTAAAAGCAGTTAGCTTAGCAGGGTTTAAAAAGGGTTGGATAGCTTCCTAAAAGAAAAGTCCATAAGCCATTATTAAAACAGATTTAGGAAAATCCACTGCTTATTTCTGGGATAAGCAGCATAAAATGTATTGGCCACTGTTGGAAATGGGATACTGGGCTTGATGGACCTTCAGTCTGTCCCAGTATGGCAACACTTACATACTTATATATCTGTTTATTTAACACAGGTTAGTGATTCCAGTGATAAATTAAGTTGGGCTAAAATGTGACATTATACTGCAGCATAGTAACTGCCCCTCTTAAAGTCTGCCACTCTAGCAATAGTTTTTTTTTTTAATTTTATTAATGTTTTATTTTCAGTTTAATTAAAGGTTGTGATTTGTTTGTTATGATTGCATGCCTAGAAATGCTGGATCTGTAAGCTGTTTGTATTTCTTAAAAGTTAAGTTGTATGAGTTGCAAATAACTTGTTATGCTGTAAATAAATTTTATATCCAGTGACTCAAAGCTAGGAGGATTGGCTGAATCTCAGCAAGACAAGGTACCTGCCCAGCAATGATTCAATTACTCATACAATAGTAAAACATTTTCTCTTCAACTGTTACCTATGGGGACATGGGACTGAAACTGAGTTTTAAAGCTTGTTAATCGGGCCTCTAAGCAAAATAGAGTGATACTAGCAGGCACCAAGGAGCTGTAAAATTCATTGTTTCTGGAGGATCATTTTTGATTGTTATATAAACTGGAAACCTTATCTTTGGAATAGATTTATCATCCTTTAGTACACTGTGACTATAAAGAGGAGACAGGTCAAAGTATTGAATGTCTAGGGGTTAGCTAGGCCCTTAAGCTCTAGAATTTCTAAATGCACTGAAAAAACAGTTGGTCAGGGTTCTTAGTATTTTCTGCTCCTGCTATCACTTCCAGTTGATAGAAATATGTAATATCCAGATCTGAAACATGCAAAATTAAGATGCTGACATAATAATAATAATAATAATAATAATAATAATAAATGATATAAAATGTGAGAAGTACACCATTATGCACTCATATACAATCCCATATGCTACAGTGAATATTCTCTAAGATCCACTATGGAACTGAAGGTATTGGGGCAAATTACCATTAGGGTCTCCTAACTCTGTCTCTTACACTCCTGAATAAAGTCCTTGAAGAACCTTCGAGGCTCACCTCTTTTTTGTTCCACAGGCAAAACACATTCATGTATTTAATTGCCTTGTAGAGGATACTGAAAATATAACTCTTTCTAACCCATAGTCCCCAAACACATGCTACACAGATACACACACAGACTTTAAACACTTTTCTCCATTCACAACTCAAATTGCATCCGTAATTGCCATACCTAGTACCCAAATGAAACACACATTTCTTGCAAACAACATATATATATATATATATATATATATATATATATATATATATATATATATATATATATATATATATACATACTAGCCTTTGAGCCCGTAAAAACGGGTTATTATAGGACGGGGGGGTTGAAAGGCCCGCCCCACCGCCGAGTTCGCCGCTGTCCCTCCCCCTCCGAGTTCGCGCCCCCCCACCGAGCCGTCACCACCCAATTTCCACCCGGCCGGGCCCTCGCTCCGCTATTGAAACAGCGAGGGTCCGGGAACGCAGCACTGAGCTCTGCTGAGCTGCCGACGTCGGCCTTCGTTCTTCTTCTCTGCCTGTCCCGCCCTCGTGTGACGTAATTTTTTCAGCACCTAAGTTTCGGCGTCATTGACTGAATCCAGCCCTTAGAGTCTAACAAGACATACTTGGTTGGTGCTTACATGATGTTATGTACTTAGGGGGGGAATTCTATATATGGCACCTTAAAAATCGACGCCATAAAACCATGTGGTTAGTATGATTATATAAACTATGCCTAAAGTTAGGTGTAAGTTATAGAATATGCTTATATGCCATTCTTGTGACTAAAACCAGGCCTAAATACCTGTGCCTGAGTTAGGCACAGATTGAGTATATTCTATAATAGTGCACATAGTTTTTTGAAACAGCCACAACCTGCTCATTCCACTCACATGGACATGTCCCCTTTTCGACTGTGCACATTAGAATTTTCACGTACCATGTTATAATATATGCTTAGAAAGTTGTACACTTACATTCTAATTAAAGCCAATTAGTGCCGCTATTTGTTTAAGTACCAATTATTGGCACTGATTGGCTTGTTAATCAATTAATCAGGAGTGGAGGAGTGGCCTAGTGGCTAGAGCACCAGTCTTGCAATCCAGAGGTGGCCAGTTCAAATCCCACTACTGCTCCTTGTGATCTTGGGCAAGTCACTTAACCCTACATTGCCTCAGGTACAAACTTAGATTGTGAGCCCTCCTGGGACAGAGAAATATCCAGTGCACCTGAATGTAACTCACCTTGAGCTACTACTGAAAAAGGTGTGAGCAAAATCTAAGTAAATAAAAATTAAGTTGTGCATGCAGTATGGCCATGAGGCCAAATTAGTATGCAGAACTTAAGGCACCATATATAGAATCTGGGGGTTAGTCCTTTTTGTCAATATGATTATTATTTTGTTAACTTTCTTTATAGTTTATATTTACATATAATTAATCAATTGTAGGCCTTTTGTGATTTTGGAACCTGTTAGTGGTTTGATTAAGCATTCCATCATTTTTACTATCGGTGAGCATATTATTCCCTTTTTAAAGTGTGAAATCATATATTTATATGTTTATGTAATTGTATGTACTACTACTACTACTACTACTATGTATGTGTAGTATTTGCAGCTACCACCCAATATAGTCCCATGCTATGCCATGGTAACTACATTTTTTTAGATTTTTATGTTTATTAATTTTCATCAATAATACAAAAATACACTGAAATACATGGAAATGTGTCTAGAAATAACAATAATTGAAGAAAATATTTACATGAAAAATAAGTAACAATATTTTAAAATAATCTGGCTGATATTAAAAGCTATTTAAACATCAAGAGAGGCTTCTGTCCACTTAAATCGTCTGGGGCTGCCCAACTGCCAATATTCAGTAGCACTTAACTGGATACTGCAGCTGAAGATCAGCTTTGACCAGCCCTTCCAAAAGTAGGCAGGTCATGGGTGTTGGGGAGGAGCTAGTGGTTATATGGGTGCCGGCCAAGTTAGGACAGTTCAAAAGCTATCCTAAATAGGTCTGTTAGCTATGTGGCACTGAATATTAGCTTGGACCCACATAACTTTGGAAAGCTTTTAGCAGCTCTCCAAGCCACTTCTGGCCCCTTATAATGGCCCCTTCCTTCCTTTTACCTATCCCCAGCCCAGGACTTTAAGTATCCACCTCCCACTCCACACAGCAACCTCCAATCCCTTCCATATCTTAGAATATCCCCCTGGACCTACCTTTGATCCCTGGTGGTCTAGTGGAGGGTAATGGGGGCAGAAGAGAACCCCTGCCATTATCATCAGCTTTCACAATAGCTGCAGTAGTACCACAAGGCTGCTATTGAGGAAGCTGCTGCAAAGGCAGGGGTGAGTGAGGGTCATTCATGCTTCATCACCAGCACTAGATTACCAGGGATCTAGACTAATTTAGCCAGTGACAGTAGGCATTCAAAAAAAAAAATACTGACCGCTGCAGGCTGAATATTACCCTGAATATTAACAGGAAACAGTACCAGGCAAAATAGTAGAAACTATTATAATAAATAAAATTACACAACATATACACAAACATGGATGAATGGGACAGAGTCAGCATAGATTCAGCCAAGGGAAATCTTGCCTTACCAATTTGCCTCATTTCTTTGAAGGCTTGAATAAACATGTCGATAGAGGTGAACTGGTTGATGTAGTGTATCTAAGATTTTCAGGGGGGTCTTTTACTAAAGGTTAGCTCAAGTTATCTGCAGCAGGGTCCATATGAATAAAATGGGCCCTGCTGCAGATAACTTGAGCTAATCTTTAGTAAAAGACCCCCTCAGAAAGTTTTGACAAAGTTCCTCATGAGAGACTCCTGAGAAAATTAGAGTCCTGGGATAGGAGGCAATGTTTTGTTGTAGATTAGGCATTGAAGCAGAGAAAAATGTAGGCAGATAAAGACCATATAGCCTATCCAGTCTGCCTATCCATGCCATCTACTCTCCATATCACTCCCTTAGAGATCCTGTATACTTGTCCTAAGCTCTCTTGAATTCAGATACTGTATTCATCTCCACCACTTCCACCAGGAAGCCATTCCATAAATTCACCACCCTTTCCATGAAGAAGTATTTCCTCAGGTTACTTCTGAGTCTATCCCTTCTCTCCTTCATCCTATGCCCCCTTGTTCCAGAACTTCCTTTCAATTAAGAGGATTGCCTCCTGTAAATTTATGCCGCATAGGTATTTAAATGTCTCTATCTTATCTCCCCTCTCCCGCCTTTCTTCCAAAGTATACATATTGACAGTGTTGTATAGTAACTACGTAAATGTAACTAGTTGCTATACTTTGTTAAAAGTTTTGTTACCTTTACTTGTAAAGAAGTACAGGATAACATTTGTTACTTTTACTTTTACTGAAGTAATAATTTTGCCAAGTTTTACATTTTTTACTCAGTTACATCTGATGCTTGCAGTTAAAAGTAAAAATGGAAGGGAGATGATATGACAGTTCCTTTAGGAAACCAAATGAAACAGCAAAACTGGGAACAGGATTTTGCTATTGCAAACCTTGTCATGCAAACAGTGGATCAACACATCTTAAATTTTGCTGTTCAGTCAGTATAACCTATAAGAACAGAGGAGTTGCCTGTGTTTGTTGAACTGGTTGCTAGTCTCCAGCCAAACAGAACAGTTATGAGTTGGATCAATTTAAATTGGAAATAAAGCTGAAGCTGGTAGCAATTCTTGGTGAACAGATATATGTCTCTAACACAACAGACTGCTCATCATCCCATGGGAAATTTTACATTGGGGTAACTGTCCACTGGATTGATAAGAGTCTTTAGGAAGTCTTCAGAGTTTGTCATCAAATGAAAAATTATTAGAACAACAATAGACAATGATTCCAACTTTGTCAGAGCCTTCTTTGTAATTGGACAGCATGATGATAATAATGAAGATAAAGAAGAGCATGCAAGTGATGAATTAGACAGCACTACTTCTAATGCTGATGATAATGACAATAATGATGATAAAGTATTCTTTGCTATATGGAAGTCAAGTGTTTCAGAGATTCCCTTGATCATAACCTGCAGACCCAGTCAGAAGACATCAGTAATACTGCAACCTGGCCTGATTTGAAGGAACTATTTATCAGACTGAACAATCCACTTTCTGCTAGTGCACTTGCTGAACCTTTTTAGCTGTGCACACTCTCATGAGCGACAGTCATTTTCAAAATTTTAGTTTTACTAAAAGCAAAGTGGATTGAATTGTAGAGCAATAAAGTTGTTGGGATAAAAAAAATTAATAATAGTTGCATTCACTGCATGTGCTGTACTTTTACTTTTTACTGAAAAGTATTAAATTAGGCAATAACATTTTACTTTTATTTAAGTAAATTTTTTTTTGCTGTATTTTTTACTTTTACTTAAGTATTAAAATAAGCATTATGTGATAGTGTCCACTTTGGGAGCCAACATTTAAGAAAAAAATCTAGGTATCATTGTAGACAATACGCTAAAATCTTCTGCTCAGTGTGTGGCAGTGGTGGCCAAAAAATCAAACAGGACACTAGGAATTATTAGGAAAGGGATGATAAATAAGACCAAGAATACTATAATGCATCTGTATCGCTCCATGGTATGACCTTATCTTGAGTATTTCATTCAGTTCTGGTCGCTGTACCTCAAAAAATATATAGCGGAATTAGAAAAAGTTTGAAGAGTGACCAAAATAATAAAGGGGATGGAACTGCTCTCATATAAGGAAAGGCTAAAGAGGTTAGAGCTCTTCAGCATGGAAAGAGATGGCTGAGGGGTGATACGATTGAAGTCTACAAAATTCTGAGTGGTGTAATGCAGTTAAAAGTGAAGCAATTTTTAAGTCTTTCAGAAAGTACAAAGATTAGGAGAAACTCAATGAAGTTACATGGAAATATTTTTAGAACAAATAGTTAAGCTTTGGAACTCTTTGCCAGAGGATGTGATAACAGCAGTTAGCATATCTGGGTTTAAAAAAGGTTTGGACAAGTTCCTGGAGGAAATGTCCATAGCCTGCTATTGAGATAGACTTGGGGAAGCCACTGCTTGCTCTGGAATTGCTAGCATAGAGTGTTGCTACTATTTGGGTTTCTGTCAGTAACTTGTGACCTGGCTTGGCTACTGTTGGAAGCAGGATACTGAGCTGGATGGACTACTGGTCTGACCCAGTTTGACTATTCTTATGTTCTTGTATTCTTATAATATAGGTTTTACAAGAATTAAATCAAATACTAGACAAAAAATTCACTATTTGGGATCCAAGGTAAGAGAAATAAAGCCAGAGGAAGCTGGCTAATTCTAAAGAAAAAAAGAGAACAATTAGGGTCTTCCCCAAACTACCTGTCTAATATCCTTCATTTAAACATGGATTGGGCCCAAGGATCGCTGTGAATTCAAAACCTTCACAACTACACTGGATCAATGAAATGATATATTTTATCCCTAAAGGAAACAACATATTTGGAAGGAAAGCATAGTTGGAAATGAGTTCCCAATGATACCACTTCAGAAGACATAACCGGAAACTTCTTTCTGCTCTCTTGTGTCCATCTAGAAATGTCAGAAAAAATTTAGATCCTTCCACCTAGAAAATGTACTTCAGATATCCTAAAATATAGTCTCAATAGTGCTTTATCTTGAAGGAATATAAAGGAGACTAAAAGGTTTGATCTTACATTTATCTCTTCTCCTGACTGTTCCAATAAAACTGAAATATCCAAACTATCCACTAATAAATCTATTTGACCTTGTGGATTTGATTTCTGTGGTTCTCTTGATACCAATGGTACATAATATAGCATATATAAAGGAGGTAATCCAATTTCCAGGTATTTAACTTTCTGATAAATTATTAATGTATCTTTTAAAAAAACTTATTTTGAACATTCTGCAACTGAGCTACAGTCAATTCCATCTATGTTGTTTTTGTAACGTGAGACTCCATTTGTTACATTATTTAAGGAAACTGCAATAAATGAAGCACAAACCTTGTGCAGGGTTTCAAGGGCTGACCAAATAGTGTCATTTATCTCTGCTGGTTTTACTAGGGGCTACAGAGCAGAAGCACACAAAAACATTTCCTCTCTGGAAGCCTGCAATCCTCCATTTTCACCAGTCCCTGAGAGATGTGATGTTCCTCTTGTTGGCACAACCTCTGTCCCTGAAGTTGGTGTCGACAATATTAATGGCACCACAGTCGGTTCACTTGTGATAAGTGAAATGAGCTGTCTTTTCATTGCTGAGTTGTTTGCAGGTATTCCCGATTATCAGCTCTACTCAGTCCTGGCCATATACTACAGATCTGGAGGGATTGAATGATCCATCAGGCTGAGTGAATTTTCTCTCTCCAACCTGAGATCTTTCTAACCCCAAGGTCAGTAGAAGTGTTTAGATCAGAGGAGGACTGTGTGAATGACATAATGTTGACCTGTTGCAATGAAGGGATTTGTGGCTTCTTGGGGAGACGTCTTTCAGCTTGCCCTTGAGCTTTGGTATAATCAAAATCCGAAGAGTGAAAGAAAGGTAAGTGTCAATAGGAGAAGCCAGAGCATTCAGCACACATACCCTGAGTCGCTATCTTGGATTCTATTCTGTTCTGAGTCTTATTTACCGACCATTGTTCCTAACAAGATTCACAGTAGTTCACAAAGCAAGAGGTCTCAAAAATCAAGAGAGATCCCCACATTGTTCTCGGTAACTACAAATTTTACTGAGGTTTAGAAAAGGGCCCTTGAATTGTGAATATACTGAACTATGAATGTATATGAATAATGCTAGAGATAACGCGTTGATGAGTTACCCTACTGCTCACACGCATATTGCAAAGTTTGTATTTACTACCCTATGCCCATATCCAAAGAAGTGAGGAAAAGTCAAGGATCAAAAGGACTCAATGGAATTTTCACAGGAGTGGAATTGGGCAGACTAGATAGGCTTAATGGTCATTGCATATCACTATATGCTATGTTTCTATGTTTCAGTGGTCTTAGAATAAAAATTAGTGGTAGAAAAAAAGAGTCACATCATAGAAGATTTTTAGAGAAATGGATATTTTATTGTTCCGACTGGAAGGAATTTATAGGCTCATGTAGTTCTAATTAAATGCCCCACAGATTATTTGCTCCAAAGTATTTGAAGTTATGCCAAACACTCATGAATAATTAATGACTATGGATTTCTCAGTCTTTAAGTCATAAGTGCACTTGGTATAGGACACGGAATTAACCGTGTAATCAACCTGTTACCTGCACTTTACCATATAATTAGACACTCATTGTATGCTTAGTTGTACTGGTAATACAAAGTGGTATTTGATTTTTCATCTAGAAACTACAATCTTCACAGCACAGGGATGAGTATTGCCATACTGTTCAGAAAACTCAGCAAGATTGTTGTATCAATCATTTGCTTACAAAAGCATATTGTCATAGAAACCAGACAGGTACACACAGCATGTATTCCTCCGTTGGGTTTCTTTCTGAAATTAGATAGCACCAAAGATTTTAGGAAGATACTTAAAAATGTATACACTTTTCTTAAAACAAAACACAGAGGATCTCTAAAGGAAAGGAAGAGATTCTAGAGCTATGGTTTGGCAGCCTGGATAAGCCATATGGTCCTTATCAGCTGTCATTTTCTAGTTAAGATGCTTTTATATTTCTGGTGTCATTTATTCTCCAGAGGGCATAAGACATGGGTACCACTCTCCTCTGTTCTCTTCACTTGATAGTATTATCGATGCAATAAGTTAAAAGATTGGTTTGTAGAGGATAGAAAGAAGGAATTATGGGGCCCTTTTACTAAACCGCGTAAGCGTCTACGTGCACCAAAATTGAGTTACCTCATGGCTACCATGTGGCCCTTGCAGTAATTTCATTTTTGGCACACGTCCACTACATACATCTGAAAAATATTTTTTATTTTCTGGCGCGTGTCAGCTACGCGTACCACTGAGTGGATGAACACTAAATCCCACAGGGTTATAGATGCACAAAAAGAAGTGGGAACTGGACCAATGACTTCAGGACGTCGAGACTATGACGGTGTGTAAAAGAGTCTACTTTATTGTAGACTCGACACAGTATTATGTTTCTGCCACAGGCCTGCCTCAGGAGTCTTGAATGGAGTAAAAAGAATTTGTTATCTTTTGGCATGTGTAGGTCATTACCGCCTGGTTACCATGTGAGACTTTACCGCTAGGTCAATGGCTGGCGGTAAGATCTCAGACCCAAAATGGATGCTTAGCAATTTTCATTTTGCCGCACGTCCATTTTCAGCAAAAAATTTAAAAAGGCATTTTTGCAGGTACACTGAAAAATGATTCTGTGCGTGCCCAAAACACATGTGTATACTACCGTAGGCCATTTTTCAGCGCACATTAGTAAAGGGACCCCTATATGCATTAGACTTGGCTATGACATCTGGAGCTGTCATAGAGACTGGTAAGTAATAGTTTTATTCACATTTTTGGGGGTAGGAGGTCGGAAGGGGTCAGTGATCATCCCTAATTTTCTCCATTGGTCATTTGGTCATTTAGGGCACCATTTTGTGCCTTATTTGTTCTAAAAACAGGTCTAGACCAAAATGTTGGAAGTTTCAGCCCTAGACGATTTTGTTTTGTTCCATTATGGCTGTAAAATATCCAAGTGTTAAGAATACCCTAATGCAGCTCCAAAATGCCCCTGAAATGCCCCCTTGCAAATTGGATGAACTGCAGATGAATTGCATAGATAAACATCTGATAGTACATAGTAGACAACATGAATGAAAAATGTCTGGTTGCCCATTCTTAAACCACTGAGTATGGGAAGGGCTGCACATGCTTGCAACTTTTCATTAAGTTCTGAGCTCTAGAAGAGCAGTTCCATCTCACCCTTATCAACCCTGCTGTCTAGAAAACAAGCAAACAAACAAACAAAAACATCTATTACAGGTGAGCAACATTGCTTTCCCATCCCTTTTCTTCTGGCAGTTTCATTCCCATTGTAGTCATCTATGGGGGTGTCATCTATGGCTCAAATGATCTATTTGAAGAATGAACTTCACTCATAAGCCATGGTCTGAATCTCCTAAATTTACTGCTAATACTTGCCTTAGTACTTGCACTATGCCAGAGGGCTTCCTTCTAAAATTCACAGGATTATAATTCCTTCTATAATTCACAGGCTTATTCTGCCTTGCCTCACCCTATGCCTGGAACAATCTTCCTCAACCCCTACGCCAAGCCCCCTCCCTGCCCATCTTCAAATCTCTGCTTAAAACTCACCTCTTCAATGCTGCTTTTGGCACTTAACCTTTTGAGAAATATAGTATGCCCTATCAGATTGACTCTAAACTTGTCTTTTAGATTGTACACTTTTCTTTAGATTGTACACCTGTCTTTTAGATTGTAAGCTCCTTGAACAGGGACTGTCCTTCCATGTTAAATTGTACAGCGCTACGTAACCCTAGTAGCGCTTTAGAAATGTTAAGTAGTAGTAGTAGTAGGATATAATGCAAATGGTATTAAGGTTTGCAAAAGAGTGTCCATCCTCTAGGGAACAGAGAGAATGTAGAGTAATCTGAAAAATAATAAGGGTAATTCTATAACAGGGTGTCTCCATTGGAGTAATGTGTAGCGATCTGAGTAATAAATAGCTTACTTCAGTAGTGGCAAAGACTTGCAACTAATTTTCCATACACATACAAGTGTAGTCATGTGGAAAGAAACCCAGGGGAAGAGAATGTGAAGAGGATGGAACATTGGTTTGCACCAAGCTGGATAGAGACTGAGCGGTGATTTTCTTTATGGATCTGTTGAAGTGGAGTAGCCACGAATGCTGGTGTGTATAGGGAGATGCCAGGCTAGTAAGGGGGGGGGGGGGGGGGAGAGATGCTTTCTGGGATATTCTGTCTAGTTTTGCTGACAGTTTTTTATAAGGATATAGATCATGTAGAGATAGTACAGAGAAAGGTTATGAAAATGGTGCAGTGTCTGCAGAAAAATGCATTAGGATTAGTAATCATGTGAAGGAGTGTGTGCTCCTGAAGTCCAATAGCAAAAGTAAAAAACCACAAGGAAAAGAAAAAAATAACTCATACAGAGAGAAAAAAAGTGGAAAATAAATAAATCCCAAGAAGCCATGGAGGTCAGGAGCCAATTGATCCCAGAGGGGCAGGCTTTGAAGAATAAAGAAAACCCTTACCTTTTGCTAGGACTGTGGTCCTCTGTTTTTTTTCCCCCAGCAGGACACACTTGACAAATAATGCTAACATGGTACAAACAGGGCTATCATTGTATTAAATGTCAATATATATCTAAATAATCTTCTCCAACATGAGAGCAGAGCAAAACTTGGACATTTCTCTACAAAATCATCATAATGAAATAATTGCCTGATTTTGGTGTCATTTTAGTAATAGAAACAGAAGATCTCTCTGCTACCAAGCACATTGTGAAATATAAACAAAACCTGTCAAAAACCCTTCACTCATCACATACATAACAAAGCTGCCATACCATAGCAGGACTGAGTCCAAGGACTGAAACAGTAACAAGTCTACCTATGAAAAGGCAGCACTGCAGCACTATTTGGTAAACCCTGCATACTGTGTAAGGTTGCTAAAGATCCCTATGAATTATTAAAATTCCTCATTTTGGTCACACATATAGACACAGCAGTATCAAATATGGAATAGCTGACCACAAATGTGGAGGCAAAAGCTGAAATGGAAACCTCAATGATGCATTCTGTATGCAGTAGGGCTGTGCGGCCAAAAACGTTTTGTTTCATGTCACAACTGGGGCATTCGGCACTGCTCATTCGTCCACTCTCCTTTTACCACCAACAGAAGACACAGGACCAGCTGCTTCTTTGACGAATTTAGAATTTATTATGGCCGCAGCCAAGCAGTTTGCATTACATCTCTTAAATTGTATTTACTTCTGTTGCCAATTTCATAACTCATAGGAAACCCCTGGGTACACAGCTTGTCATTCGTTTCTTGCTCCTCGTGCTGCCGGTTGTGCCGTAAACGCACACCCCTGATGATTAGGGTGCCTCCCATTTAAGGACGCACCCGGCGTAATCTCAGGGCCCCCAGCTGTTTAAGACAGGCGCCGACGCGATCACGCTAAATGAACTTCAACCTGGCCCCTTGCCGGTCATACACTTGAACTTGACCTTGAACGTCAGTCATTAGTCCCCGCCCACGAGGAACTATTCTGTGCTGCCATGCTGTGTACCCACCGTAGGTTTTCCTAATCCCTCTCCCTAACCGCCTAGCTGCGACAGTTGTGCCCTAAACTGTGGGTGGGTAGGCTGGGTCAGCTCCTCTGGGTTGCTGATTCCTGCTCGAAAGGACCTTTCCTTACCTGCTGACCCCTTTTATGTCTTCCCTCTCCGTCCCGCCCCCCCTTTCCCTATTCTCCTTAACCTTTTCCTTCCCGCTGGCCTACAGCCCAGTTGTGTCCGGCCTCCCTAATTGGTTTGCCCTCCTCCGTTTCTCATGTCATTTTCGGGGACATTCTTTTTTATTAATATTATTCTATCATTTTGGGAACATTGTCATTATGACTGTGTTGTCTTTCTGAAAGAGCACATGCTTCCAAAAATGCACGCACTATTTCTGAAGAGTGTGTACTCTTTCTTGATAGTGTGCTTATATACACACTATTCGTATATGCGGGATGGTTTGTGATTGTGTGCACTATCAGGGAAAAGTGTGCACTTTTCATAATTAGTGTATACTATTTTGAAAAATTGTGTGTTCCCTTGGAATACTGTTCGCTATTGATGGTATACACACACGCACACACACACACACACATGCACACACACACACCATGAGATTTTGTGGGTTTTTTCTGCTTGCTTTTGGTTACCAACAACATGGAATGACATGGGATATGTTGTTGACAATTCATATGTTGTTTTAAATGAATACACATCCCAATAAGCAGCAAAAAAAATGGGGCAATGTAATAGAAGAGTCAATATTCAGAATGATTTATCCTTGCAGGAGAGGCTTCTGCCTGGTTAAATCATAGTGAAGAGGCTATCTTAGGATTTTCAGTGGCAGTAAATCGCACAGTGCCACGCTGAAACTCTGGTGTGATCTCTGGGACACTTGCTGGTTACTGCCAGGGCAGTCTAGGGAGGGGGGGGGGGGGTCGGCAGAGTCAGACAGGAGTTGGGATACTCAGTGCAGATGCCTGTATAGCTAACAACAGACTTAAATTAAAATAAAATCCCTTCCTTCACTGGTAGTCGCTCCAAATACTACTCTGTAGAACCAGGAAATAATAATGCTACCAATCAAATAGTTTATAGATATAAAATGTAGAAAAGAATACCCTCAGAGATTTCCACACCCACTGGTGGTGGTCAGTGTTTATAGAAAGTTCAAAGGTTTCACATAGGTAAGTGTAAGTGCATCACCTACATGTTCAAAATGACAAGAAATTTTGCTCATTTTTGGAACTTGTACTTTTATAAACTGATTCCTTCTCATGTGCATGCCCCATGTTTTTTTCATGGCCCTATAAGTATCTCCATGTTCCTGAGGGATATACATTTGTTAAGAAACATTTGGTTCGTTAGTTCGTCTAAAACTTTCACGCATTCAAAATTGATTTAACACACATTAACCTATGTACCTATATTACTCTCTTCCTATACTGTATTGTTTAATTTTAATATGCAATCCATGTTCAATATGTGATCCCATTTGTATATTTTCCCTTTTTTATCCAACTGTTCATTTAGCATTCATGTTCTATATATATTACCAATTGTATATGCATTCTGAAATGACATAAGTCATGACGGAAAATTGTAAGCCACATTGAGCCTGCAAATAGGTAGGAAAATGTGGGATACAAATGCAACAAATAAATAAATAAATAAATATACTAATGCATGTTATATTGATTTGCATGTGTTAAATATTCAAATGAGCATTACATTTTTTATTAAATTCAATGTGTAAAAGAAATATAAAAAAGTTCAAAAAATGGTATAAAAAGGTCAAACAAACTAATAATTGTTTCCTCCTGTGCATCCCTAGTGTTCAGGAAGCCCTTTATAAAACACTATCACAAGTTTGCATCCACAGATCTAAATGTCCATTTTTTAAAGATGCTCTTATATAAATTTAGGATGAAAATCAGGCAAAAACACAATACTTCAAGGCTTAGTCTTAACGTTATTAATGTGGGAGCTAATGTTATACCAAGAGGCAACTGAACAAAGACAAGTCCCACGGGGTAATAGCAACAAATCAGGAAGTGTGAAAAGGAAGAAGGCTTGACAGGTGATGGGATAAACCAGAGGTTTTCAACCCAGTCCTTGGGGCACACCCAGTCAGTTGGGGTTTTCAGAATATCCCCATTGAATTCAGTAGGGATATCATGAAAACCCCAACTGGCTGGGTGTGCCCTGAGGACTGGGTTGATAACTTCTGGGATAAACAGTCAAACTTTATTGCTACAATTGCATAAGACTCGTGTCAAGCCTTCTGCCTTTTCCCACTTCCTGGTTTGGAGCTAATCTTATAACAGAATGCCTTTGTGGAAATACAACAAAGAGTTTATTTAGTCCTATTTTTATAAAGACAATACATGCATCCATGTGTTAGCAAAGGGTTAGACCTGTATCTCACTGGGTATGAGTCTCCCCTTCTCCAGGGATCTAGCTATCTCTGCTAGTATAGGGACTCTGGGACAGGATCAATCCCCAGTTGCTTCTGTCCCTGCTGGCGCTGGGTTCAAAATGACACTAGTGACCCCTAGGGGTAAGCTTACTGTACTACCATAGGGGTCAAGCTGTCATGTAAGGGACTTTTGCCTGAAGGTAATTATTCCCAGTAATGGTACTTTATTGTTTTTGTGTTTTGTTCTTGATATACTGCCTTTTTTGTGGTACAGCCAAAGCAGTTTATATATTTCACTAGTAAAAAAGGCCCGTTTCTGAAACGGGCGCTAGCAAGGTTTTCCTCGGAGTGTGTGTGTGAGAGAGAGAGTGAATGTGTGAGTGTGTGTGTGTGTGTAAGAGAGAGAGAGTGAGTCTGGGTGCGAGTGTGTCTGTGAGAGAGAGAGAGTGTGTGTGTGAGAATGAGAGTGTGTGCAAGTGCGTATGTGAGACACAGTGTGAGAGAGAGAGAGAGAGAGAGAGAGAGTGTTTCACACAGATACAGTGTGTGCAAGAGAGAGTGTGTGTGAGACACAGACTCTCTGTGAGACTGAGTGTGTGAGTGACTGTGTGACACATAGAGAGTGAATGTGATACAGTGTGAGACAGAGTGTGTGAGAGACAGTGTGTGTGAGAGAGAAAGACATTGACTGTGAGAGAGAATGTGTGAGAGAGTGTGTGTGTGACAGAGATACCTCCCCCCCTATCTGGTGTCAGGCCCCCCTCCCTCCCTCTCTCTGGTAGCAGCCCCCCCCCCTCTCTCTCTCTGGTGTCTGAGCGTTACTGTGCAGGACGCTGAGCTCTGGCTGTGCTTCAAGGAACTGACCAATCCTATTTAATAGAATGCACCTCCAACATTCTGAAGCCAAGAAACCTCGTGTGGTTGGTCACTTCTGCTTGTGACGAACACGGAAGTACGTGATGTCAATTCAGGAGATGGATACAGAGAGCAGGAATGCCTCAGCCATGCAGTCAGCTTCAGAATGTTGGAGGTGCGTTTTATTATATAGGATATAGGTAATTTATTTTATCAGTTCTTAGTGGGACACAATCTAGGTTTGTACCTGGGGCAATGGAGGGTTTAGGGCCCTTTTAGGCAGTAGCAAAACAGCACTACCGCAGGGTACACCATTTCCCACACCAGAAAATATTTTTTCTATTTTCTAGCATGGGGGCGCAGCGTAGGTGTGTCTACCAGTTATCGGCCATCATCACGCACTATCCGATTACCACCAGGTTAGTGCCTGTGCCCTTACCACCTTCTAGAAAGGTGGCGGTAAGGGCTCAGGCAGTAAATTGCCATGTACCAATGTTTTTAATTAGTGCATGGCCATTTAAAACTTCCATTTAAAATAATGGAAATTCCACTGCGGTAACAAGTGACCTTGGCACGTGACAATTTCACTACCACAGGACAATTTTACCACAGCTTTGTAAAAGAACCCTTAATTAACTTTCCTAGGGTCACAAGTAAATGCAGTGGGAATTGAACTAAGACAATGGTCCAAGGATATTCACTCCAGGGTAATGACTCCAGCCAAATCATCCTGGGATAATTAATCTGAGATAATTAACCCAGGGTAAAAAGATAAGAACAATTAGCTCAGTGTGATGATCGAAGGATCATTGAATACCTAGCAAAGGTTGAATAGCTCTGATTAATGATCCTGAAATAATTAATTACCTCAGAATAATTATGATAGAATACATGCTAGATATGATCAAAATATCCTCAAGGAATGCAAGCCCAGAAACCATAGATAACCTACTCCTCCATCTACCCAACTGCAGAAACATAACCTACAAAGCCATATACACGGCAGGATTTAGTTATCTGGGGTCCAAGTGGTGGAACTCAATACCAAAGGCATCACCAATTATCTTCGATTCAGTAAAGAACTGAAAATATACCTCTTCAAGAAACTGTACAGCTAGCTACGTCCCAGAAAAGAAATGAAAACCTACCTCAAAAATTCTAAATCTAACTATATAAACTATTGATGTCCTTTCTACCTCCTAACTATGAACCATAATTGTAATTTCACCTAACTGTAAGCTGTAAGCCACTTTGAACTTTAACCTGTTTTTGGATAACAGTAAGTAAGTAAGTAAGTAAGTAGGGGATCCTTTTACTAAACCACGTAGGCACCTATGTGTGCCCAATGTGCATCAATTTGGAGTTACCACCCGGCTACCATGTGGACTGTGTGGTAAGTTCGTTTTTTACATGCGTCCACTAAGCATGCCAGAAAATATATTTTATTTTCTGGCATGCAGCGAAAATCGGGCGGTAACTCCAACTTGACACATGTTGGCAATTACCGCATGGTTAACGTGAGAGACCTTACCGCTAAGTCAATGGGTGGCGGTAAGGTCTCAGACCCAAAATGGATGCGTGCCAGCTTTTATTTTGCCGCACATCCATTTTCAGCAAAATTTTTTAAAAGGCCTTTTTTTTATAGGTGCGCTGAAAAATGGATCTGTGCGCGCCCAAAACCCACGCCTACCCTACCGCAGGCCATTTTTCAGCACACCTTAGTAAAAGGACCCCTAGGTAAATAAATAAACAAACAAACAAACAAACCTACCAAGGTTAAATCCCTGGTGTTACACCACAACTAGAGAAGATCTCCTTCGGGCTAAAATAGGTTTGCAAGTTCTCAGGAGTGCCTGAAATTGGCCCCTACACCAACTAAAGGGAGGATGCAAGAAAAGAAGGTTGTATGCATTTAACCTTTGATGAAAATGTAGACCATTCTGTTTTTTAAAAATCTTTAGATTCCATATTTGCGATAAAATAGGTATAGCCTTATCTCTGTAGATTTCTTTTCACAGGAATTCCTCACTGGTGACTTATTGGGTTAGACTATACTCATGCAAACAGATTCTAAATGCCACTGTGGTCAGCTCTTATAAAACAGTAAGCTCTACCTTCAATTTGCTATTACTTATGCCTTTTGAATAGGAAATATGGAAAGGGCACCTGGACATTTCTTAGAATAAATAAACAGGTTTTCTAATTCTAAAATAAGAATATTTTATGTTATCCTTCATAAACCTCTAGAAAAGCACTCACACTACAGTGAATGTGGTTTATTAAATTAAAGGTTACTCTGTCTTCCAAACTGGGACCAAAACAAAATGGCATTTTTAGGCTGCTTTTGACATAGAGAAATTACCTTCTGCATGCAAGTTTGCTTCCCTCAAGCTATTTTCCTTAAATTAGAGGAATGCACATCATATCCCCGTATTCATTCCTAACTAGCAAGAGTGAAATTATTATACTCTTTTGGCCACACATAACTTTTATTTAAAGCAGTTAGAAACATACTAAAAAGAATCCATTGTAGAAACCAGGCACCAGAGGGATGAGCATAAAGAGAGCGAAATAACCATAAAACTTGGAAAACTGAAACCCTTTTAAATATTTAAAATAATATTTCATGAGGATTGATACTTCATCTAAATGCAAAATACTTATGTTTCTATAAAATATACTCAGTAGGAAGATATTAGAGGAGTGTGCATGAGAACATCTGTGGGATTAAAATGATAAAGCAGCTGAATTATTTTCACAGCAGTTACTTTGTATTTCTATACATACACTTACATGGAAAAAACTTATTTTGAAGTCAGTTTTCTAGAAACCTGAACTGCTATACTAGCCCTAACAACTTGTATTTTCCTACTTTATTTATTGGCATGTAAGATAAGGTATTGTGTATATTTAAGGGGTGTAGTTATCATTTTGGGCTATGGTTGACATGCCCGTTTCTTGCGCAAATGAAACGGGCGCTAGCACGGTTTCCTTCCGAACCTCCCCCTCTCCCTACCCACCCCTTCGGCGTTCTGAAGGCACTGTCCACCATTGTTGCGGACCTCGGCACGCCACCTTCAATCTGCTGATTCGTTGTTTGTGAAGCCACTGACGCCATTGCTCCGCCCTCGACGTCGTCATGTTTGACGCGAGGGCGGAGCCCCAACACAGTGTTTTCGGTGGCTTCACCACCATGAAGGCTTCGAACCGGAAGGACGTGCCCGGAGGACCTGACAGTGACGTCAGTGTCCTCAGAACGTTGAGGGTGAGTTTTATTATATAGGATAAGACCAACCCCCCCTGTTTGCAAAGCCACGCGGCAATGCCGACAGCCCTTTCAAAGAATGGGTTGTGTTGGCATTGCCGTACTGACAGCTGCTAGCGCAGCTTTGTGAACAGGGGGGCTAGTTACTAATAACCAGGATTAACAAAAAAAAATAAAGAAGGAAAAAAAGATCTCAAAGGTAGCCTCTAAATCTACTATTATGGGGGGCTTTTTACTTAAGCTGTGATAAACACTAATACATGCTTACAATGGTAGTTTTTATATGTGCATGCTCTACCCACATGCTAAAAAAATGTATTTTTTTAGCACGCACTACACATACACTGGCTGAATGAGGGCAGTGTGTTGTTTTAAGCACTGGGGGCATGTTTGGGGTGGAGAGTGGGCACGGCCATGCAATTCAGTTAGCACAAAGGCATTACCACACCAAGGGGCACTTTTACCAAGCTGTGGTAAAAGGGGGCCCTGCGGTTGCATCGGCCCCTGACTTTGCCGTATACCGAGACCCCTTTTACTGCAACGTTTTGTTTTAAGGAAATTGCTGTGCAGTAAGTACACACTTGCCGTACAGCCATTTCCTGGAGCAGTAGCATAGCCTGGAGGTGGACTGGGTGGGCACGGGCCTCGCATTTCCTCTCTACCCGCTACCACCCCCCCGCCGCATTTCCTCTCCACCCGCTACCCCCCCCCCCCCACGACAGCCCCCTGCACATGGTCAGTTCTGGTCATTTTTACTGACCTGAAGCGCCGTTCTCCCTCCAGCACCGGCGATTCCCCTAGCCAGCCTTCTGCCACCGCGCGTCATCGAAGGCTGGCTATGGGAATCGCCGGTGCTGCTGGAGGGAGAACGGCGCTTCAGGGCAGTAAAAGTGAGCAGACCATGCGGATGGGGAGAGCGGGCAGAAGAGGCTGGGCAGATCTGGAGCAAAAGTGGCTACACCACTGTCCTGGAGGATCCCTTACCGCTTCCTATTCAGGAGGCGGTAAGGGCTCCCACGCTAATGCTGCGGTAAAAATAAAAAATATTTCCAGTCATGCCAGAAATGGTGTTTGCTGGGGGTGGCACTAAGTCAGCTCCCACGGTAGGCTAATGGTAGTGACAGATTAACATGCACCAAGGCTACAGTAGCTCTACGGGAGTGTTATATAAAAGGGCCCCTTACTGATTAGTGCAGGATTGGCGCGTCAGCCCTTACTGCCTAAAAAATTAGGTGTTGGTAAGTGCTCACACGGTAAAGGCCACACACTAATGGGAAAATTAGCATGTTGTCATTATTACGTTTCATTTTGTAAACATCCGCGCTAACCAGATAGTAAAAGGCATTGTACACACGTAGACCGTTACTGTCCAGTTAACGTGTAAAACCTTACCGCTAAGTCAATGGGTGGCAGTAAGGTCTCAGACCCAAAATGGACGCGTGCCAATTTTCATTTTGTTGCACGTTCATTTTTGGCTAAAATTTGAAAAAAGTTATTTTTTTACAGGGGCGCTGAAAAATGGATCTACGCATGTTCAAAACACACGCCTACACTAGCGTAGGCCATTTTTCAGTGCACCTGAGTAAAAGGACCCCTCAGCCATATACTGGCAGTGTATGGCAAAGACTGTGCTGGGGATAGCACAGTCCACTTTTTAGCACTGCTTAGTATAAAGAACCCATATTTAGATATAGCCACAAGTATACAATTGTGTTTAAAGATTTTAATAGAACCAAGAAAATTCAGTATTTGGTGTGATCATGGGTTATATAGCTCAGAATTTCATATTATTCCATCATCCCATTATTCCCATCAGCATATTCTTGGGGCTTAGAAAAAATATTCAGCAAAAGATTATTTTTTAATGTCAGACAAGCTGTGTATTTTATGGATGGAGAAAACACCTGAAAGGCCCCATGCTTCCCAGGAGGCTGAATAAACCCCTGTATGTTTGACTTCACTCAGATATCCAACAAGGAGCATGTTCTCAAGCTTGGTATAATATGTATGAGCTTCTTTATTATTTTATGGACATAAAAGTTGCTGGCTGACAGCAATAACATCTATAATAGGACAGAGGACACACACAGAGCATGCTTATAGCATAATATCAGTCTGAATTTTATAGCATAGTGTGAATCAAAGAAAGGATGATACAAATACTTCCCAGTCATCGTACCAGACCAGGCTAGATGGAAGGATGTTTTTCTCCTACTAGCAGATAGGGCAGAGCTCAACACCTGCAGTGTCAGTTACCACTTTAAGGGTGAGGTGCAACAGAAAGCACTTAAATAAGTCCTATGTCTTGGAAGATGGTAGGAAAATACATTCATATATGGTTTGTTAATGTATTTTAACCAATGAATTAACACACTGGCAGTACTGCTTACTACAGCCTAGTAAAATGGCCCCTTAATCCCTTGAGTCAAACCCTGGCCAAAACAAGCTCTTTATGCCTCTAAGCTGTGCAAAACCTGATAGGGAAATCATTTTACATTTGCTTGTATTCCCTATATAAGATGAGAAATACATGTGCAGATTCTTGGTCAACCTTGCTTAGCCATATCTAAAACACACCTTCTTGAAATTTCTGCATAGTTTGAATCTCCACATGTAATAAATAGCTTTCTTAAATTATTATTTGGAAACATATGTGATCTCCATATATAAATAGTGGCAATTATATATTAAATTTTTTTTAACATCAAGACCATATTGTGCTTATGGAGGAACTACCTCTGACAGCCTGTACTTATTGACATGTCTGTAAATAAGGACCAGCAGAATCACAAGCCAGAAATCAAGGTCCCAGATCGAAGAGCAACATCACTTCCATTACTCAAACTGAGTGCTTCTATGGGGGGGAACTGGGAAGGCCAGTATCTTCATCTATCATAGGGTTCTTCTGGATCCCATGGTCCATCTGCTAGCCAGGATAAGGAGGATTTAGGGGTCCTAGGAAATGGAAGCATAGAAGAAGTTTCTGTCCACAAAGGAAGTGCTGTCCGCTGTGGTAAGACTTTTTGGAAAAAAGGATCTGGTAGATTTAGGTGCTCATTTTCAAAGCACATAGAGGCATATTTTCAAAGCACTTTGGGAGGCTAAGTTCCATAGGTTTCTATGGAACTTTGGGAGGCTAAGTGCTTTGAAAATGAGCCTGATAGACTCACAAAGTTACGTAGAAGGGCATTTTTGAAAGAAATGTCTAAGTCAGAATTTGGACGTTTTACAAAGGTGTCCAAATTATGAACCGGGAAGAAGTTCATTTTCGAAAAACATGGACGACCATCTTTTGTGTTCGAAAATACCATGGACGCCCTATGATTTGGACATTTTGAAATTTGGACGTCTTTGATTTTTGGCCATTTTCAAAAAAAAAAAACATCCAAGTGTAAAACATCCAAAGTCAAGACACTGGAACGTAGGAGGAGCCAGCATTTTTAGTAGACTGGTCCCCCTGACATGCCAAGACACCAATCGGGCACCCTAGGGGGCACTGCAGTGGACTTCATAAAATGCTCCCAGGTACACATCTCACCATTGCTCCTTTACCTTGTGTACTTAACCCCCCAAACCCACTACCCCCAACTGTGCACCACTACCATAGCCCTTACGGGTGAAGGGGGCATCTATATGTGGGCACAATGGGTTTCTGGTGGGTTTTGGAGGGCTCACAGTTTCCTGCACAAGTATAATGGGTAGTGGAGGTATGGGCCTGGGTCCACCTGTCTGAAGTGCACTGCACCTACTACTAAACTACT
Source organism: Microcaecilia unicolor (assembly GCF_901765095.1). Taxonomy (NCBI): domain Eukaryota; kingdom Metazoa; phylum Chordata; class Amphibia; order Gymnophiona; family Siphonopidae; genus Microcaecilia; species Microcaecilia unicolor. Next base: position 48,076,605 of record NC_044034.1, read on the forward strand.
CCAGGGACCTGCATGCTGCCTTAATGGACCTGAGCATAACATCTGAGGCTGGCATAGAGGCTGACAAGTAATGTTCTTCAACACACTTTTGGGGGGTGAGAGGGGGTTAATGACCACTGGAGGAGTAAGGGGAGCTCATCCCTGAATTCCTCCAGTGGTCATCTGGTCATTTGGAGCACCTTTTTGTGCCTTATTCGTAAGAAAAACAGGTCTAGCTCAAAATGTCTGTTTTAGTGCTAGAGGTTTTGGCTTTGTTCCATTATGGCTGAAAGACGTCCAAGTCTTAGGAACACCTAAGTCCCGCATTGAACACGCCCCCGATACGCCCCCTTGAGATTTAGATGTCCTTCTGACAGACTTGGGAGAAAGACGTCCAAAATGAGGTTTCGATTATTTCAATGTGGACGTTTCTGTGAGATGGAGGGCCAAATGCTGACTTACGTCACTTTTTGGATGTCCATCTCTTTCGAAAATGAGCCTGACAGTAACCTATGTAACTTTGTAATCTATGTGCTTTAAAGGTGATCCTCTTAATCATTTCCCTGAGGATTATGGAAGCTTGTGGATTATGGTACAGCAGGCATAGGAGACCAGATTTTCAGAGTATCCCATTTTGACAGGTAGATGGATCCTCTCAAACTTTTCCTCTCCATCAGGCATTAAAAGATTTGATTTCAACACAACAATAAATGTCCAAGGCACCCAAAAAAGAGGGAAAGTCTATGACAAATTTGTATCCACTGTCCAGAGAATAGGGGAAGAAACTCCTGAGTTGGTTTGACCAGTGTATAGGTCACTACAGTAGTCTAGTCATGATGTTATCGTGGCATGGGCCACTGTGGTCAGACTCGTCGTTTCAATACATGGAGAGAGACTTCATAGCTGCCACAGGTCATAGATACAATTTTTAAAGGTAGTTTGAATTTGCAGGATCAGAGTGAGTGATGAGTCCAGCAGTATGTCAAGATTCTAGACCTGTGATTTTAGAGGGAGTTCATACTTCCCAAAAGGTATTTTGAAGTCAGGTATTTGCCCACTTGTGTTAGGTACCCAAAGAATCTCTGTTTTGCTTGGGTTCAGGCATAGTTTGTTGTTGTTTGCCCTTTCCTGAGTTGCGACTAGTCAGACAGTTTACTCAAGGCTGTAGGTAGATCTGGTTCAATGGGTATGAGTAGTTGCATATTATCAGCATAGATACAGAATTTTGTATCCATCGACCGAAGCAGCTCAGCCAGAGGCTTGAGATAGATATTAAATAATATGGGAGACAGTATGGACCCCTGTGGCACCACACAGTTTAGTGCCCAAGGTAATAATGTGTTGTTCCTGAACAGAACTGATTATTGTCTGTCTGACAAATATGATTTGAACCATGTAAGGAGGAGTGGAGGAGAGACCTAGTGGTTAGGGTGGTAGACTTTTGGTCCTGGGGAACTGAGGAACTGAGTTCGATTCCCACTTCAGGCACAGGCAGCGCCTTGTGACTCTGGGCAAGTCACTTAACCCTCCATTGCCCCATGTAAGCCGCATTGAGCCTGCCATGAGTGGGAAAGCGCGGGGTACAAATGTAACAAAAAATAAATAAATACTGTGTCATTGATACCTGTTTCTTCCAGGTTTCTAAGCATAATATTATGATCCACAGCACTGAAGGCTGCTGAGAAATCCAGTAACTGAGGCAGATCCCCTGTCATGGTTTCTGTGCAGATCATCAAGAAGGAACACAAGAACTGTCTCTGTTCTATACCCAGGTAAGAAGACAGATTGACATGGATCCAGCCAATCACTTTCAGTCAGTCACTAAGTTGAATGCAGACTGTCTGCTCTATAATTTTATACAAATATAAATAGTACGGATTCTACGTATAGGGTCTGACTCAAAGATACTGTGGAGTATTATGAGAATACAAGGAGGAAAAAGCCTCAAGAAGCTCCCGGCTATATTAGGTAATGGGAGCAGGACTGCTTCATCATTGGCACAAAAAATCTCCTTATATAATTCAGCAAATCCTTCGTAACACAGCCAAAATAATTTTTTTGCCCCAAATTTTTTTTCTTTATTCTTAATACTATTGCTGTATCACTGCAATGTTGCCAAATACAAAAAGTGTACTTAGCTTGTCTGGTGTTTCCTTTTCCAAAAATTCAGACTGTGGCCTACGATGGCCAGCATTTCATCGCCTGCTTCATGGTCTGCTGGTTTGACCGACAGACTCTGAAGCAGGTGACAAAACACTATTTAAATTTGTATAGATTTGGACTATTTTTTAGGGTTCTCTCCCTTGTTTATTGGTGTGCTCTATAATTTTGCCAGGAAAGGAATGCTAGAGAGACTGGTCAGTAGATTTCAAGCTTGTACTGGTCAGGGGAGCTATTTTTCAGTAGGGGCATACCACAGCTCTATCTAGTGTTTTTGGCAGCTGCCCTTCAACAAGAGAGGATTTAACAATTTAAGTGGCCTCTTTAATGAGGTCTATGTTCACTCATTGTACTATGTTTTTGGGCAGGAACCAAGAGGGCAGCTTGTAGGCCATAGACCTTTCAGGATTTTTTCAAGAGCTTCCTCAGTAACCTGGTTGAATACGTCTAGGTGGCTGTGCATGGTGGTGGGGGAAAGAGGGTGTTCTCATTAGCTGGTGGGAGTTTTGGTGGGACTGCCTGTCGTTCCTGATTGAAACCTTTCATTTTGCTGGCAAACTATGTGGCAAAAATCATTACTAGTTAGTTGTGACTGGGAAGGCTGTTGTGGGGTTTGTAGTAGGCTGTTTACTATTTTAAATGGTTACTTGGTTGAATTTGCAACTTGTTCAATGTGTTGAGAGAAATTATTGTTTGGCTGCTATTAAGGCCTAGTGGTACATTGCCATGTGTGTCTTACAGTTGAGTCTGTCTTCATCTAATTCAAATTTTCACCATTTTCTTTCAAGTTGACATCCATGATACTTAAGGGCCTGTAGTTCTGTGGAGAACCACAGGGAATGTTTGTGCGTAGAGCATAGGACCTTCTTTAGAGGGGCTGTTTTTCCTAATGTCATTGCTAAGCGTGCCTTCCAGATCTCAACTTGTTCTAATACTGCTATCATCTTTTCATCCACATGGGGGTAGGACAAGGCCTCTAGGAAGTTATCAGCAGTCAAATTTCTCATGTCTCAAATTTCCTTCCAAACTTTGGTTGGGTCATCTTTTAACCCTTAATAGAAATTTTGATTAGAAAATGATCAGACCATCATTTTATGCACTTGCTCCTTGGAATATATGGAGTGGCCCCTTTGCTTAGACAGTTGCATTGGTTACCAGTGCAGCAAAGATGTATTTTTAAATTGCTTTGAAAGACATTTAAGATTGTGCCATGGTTGCTGGCATCTTGATTAGCACAATATGTGCTCGGTCCTCCTCTAGAGATCTTTTGGCACTTCCTAATACAGTTATAAGAGAAGAGGTATGGAGAAAAAGGGCATTTATAATAAGGGTATTTTACAGTGGAATAAATTGCCTGATGAACTTAGGGAGGAGGAGTTGGGTTTGCAGTTTAGGAAAGCAGTAAAAGCACTGCTGTTTCCCTGATGTTATGTTAACTGGGGTTTTTGAGTTGACTGGTGTTTTGCAGTGGCGTAGCAAGGGCGGGGCGGTGGGGGCAGTCCGCTCCGGCTGTCAACGGGTGGGAGGGTGCTCCGTCCACCCCCCCGGCGCAGCGCCTCCCCCCCTCCCCCGACAGTCCCCACCTGCCTACCAGCTGAGCTCCGGCCGGCACCTCCAATCTGCAGCGCTGCTGACTTTAAATGAAGAAAACCGTCTCGTCGTTGGACCTTCACTACTGAGTCCCGCTCTCTGATATAACTTCCTATTTCCTCGTTGACATGAGTAACTAAATAGAAGGCTGGGTATAATGGACCTTGTAATAAGAAATAGCCTTGAAACATAGAGGAGTAAAATTCCAGGAATAACATGTATAGAATGTTTGTACGTTTGGGAAGCTTGCCAGGTGCCCTTGGCCTGGATTGGCCGCTGTCGTGGACAGGATGCTGGGCTCGATGGACCCTTGGTATTTTCCCAGTATGGCATTACTTATGTACTTATGTACTTATACTCAACACATGAATACCATGTCAGCTGTTTGGCTGTTTACTGCAATACACTAAAAACAAGTAAAACCTGAAATGTGATATATTAGGATATTCATGAAAAATCGCTTTGAAACATCATACAGCTAATTTTTATGCTGGGACCAATGCGTATATCTGTCTCAATAAAAGTGTAGGGACTGATAGCTCTTATAATGTGTTTTTAGATATGAAAGCCAAAAAGGTTTGTTTTTTTTCCTGTTTATTGATGCCTTTTGCATATAGTATTCAAACCATTGTAACATAGCATAAAAGAAACACCTATTTGGCAATCCACCTAAGCACCATTTTATAAAACAACCCCCAAAGAGATAATGTAGAAACATGCTGGAGGGGCATTTAGAGGGGTGCTAGAACTTCTCATTGTAGGGCCCTTTTACCAAGGTACGTGGAGGGGCATAATCGAACGCGAATGCCCATCTCCATGGGCGTCTATCTCCGAGAATGGGTACCTGAATGGGCAGGACAAACCGTATTTTCGAAAAAAATGGGCGTCCATCTTTGTTCCGATAATACGGTTTGTGCCAGCCAAATGCATCGGATTTGTGCGAATTTGAGCTGGGCGGTATCCTTTTTCAGCGATAATGGAAACCGAAGGCTCCCAGCTCAAAAATGACCAAATCCAGGGCATTGGGTCATGGGAGGGGCCAGGATTCGTAGTGCACTGGTCCCCCTCACATGCCAGGACACCAACCAGGCACCCTAGGGGGCACTTGTAATAATTTTTTAAAAAGTTAACTACCTCCCAAGTCCATAGCTCCCTTCCCTTGGGTGCTGAGCCCCCCAAAACCCACTCCCCACAACTCTACACCATTACCATAGCACTTATGGCTGAAGGGGCGCACCTAGATGTGTGTACAGTGGGTTTCTGGTGGGTTTTGAGGGCTCCCATTTACCACCACAAGTGTAACAGGTGTGGGGGGGATGGGCCTGGGTCCACCTGCCTGAAGTCCACTGCACCCACTAACAACTGCTCCAGGGACCTGCATACTGCTGTGATGGAGCTGGGTATGACATTTGAGGCTGGCATACAGGCTAGAAAAAAAAAAGTTTTTAAGTTGTTTTTTTTGGGTGAGAGGGGGTTAGTGACCACTGGGGGAGTCAGGAGTGGTCATCCCCGATTCCCTCCGGTGGTCATCTGGTCATTTAGGGCACTTTTTTGGGACTTGTTCGTGAAAAAACAGGGTCCAAAAATAGTGACCCAATTCGCGCTAAAAATGCCTTTCTTTTTTCGATTATCAGCCGAGGACGCCCATCTCTCCTTGGCCGATAAACACGCCTCAGTCCCACCTTCACCATGCCTCTGACATGCCCCCATCAACTTTGGCCGTTTCCGCGACGGAGTGCAGTTGAAGACACCCAAAATCGGCTTTCGAATATACCGATTTGGGCGCCCACGGGAGAAAGATGCCCATCTCCCGATTTGGGTTGAAATATGGGCATCTTTCTCTTTCGAAAATAAGGCGGACTGGCATGCAATGTGTGTCAAATTGGAACTACTGTCCAGCTACCGCGTGCCCCAGGTGGAAATTCTATTTTTGGCGTGCGCCCAAAACACATGGTAGAAAATACTTTCTATGTTCTACCACAGGGCCTCTGGCATGAGTTTCAGAACCCTCTGGGGTCAGCTTCACATCCATGGAGGTAAGTAGCCAGCACTAGGTGTTTACCTAGGTTAGCAGCATTTTGGGTGCAGCAGCACACTGCTGGCACAGCCAGCAATAGAGCAGCAGTGAAGCAGTGGGCCTTTGAGTAACCATATGGACTCAAGGCTGGTTGAGTCTCTCCCCATCTGCCTGGATGTTTGCATTGGAGGCCGCACATTCATTTTGCAGGACAAAAGTGGGGCGGTGACAGCAAGAGAAAGAGATGGGAGTGATGACAGCAAACTCATCTTTAAGGCCCTATTTGACTCTGTAGTGTGTTCCTCATTTTTTTTTTACCCTTCATTTCATACACTTGGACTGCACTTTTCTCTCTCCGCAGTCCATTTGTTCTCTTATTCTCGCATAGGTTATTACTCATTTGGATTAGTCTCCATGCAACGCTTACAATTTCTCTCAACACATTGAACAAGTTGCAAATTTAAAGGCTGTTTATGTTCTGTACCTGCCTATATAAGCAAGCTTTCCGCTCTGCCAATGAGAATTTACCATGTCTGCCCTCTCTTTCTTCCCTTCATCTCACCATCTCTTGTGATACAGTCATTAGCTACCTTGGGCCGAAGTTGCGTAACTCCCTTCCCTCTTCCCTCAGGTTGGTTGACTCCTTCTACACCTTCAAAGCTTTTCTGAAAACTCATCTCTTCACTGAGGCCTTCAGCTCCCATTCTTCTTGACCCCTCATCTTAGCTTGTTGTGGATCCCTCTTCCCTTACTTCTACTTCAGTCTTATGCGTTTGTTGTGTAAACTACATAATTGACATTGATGGCTCAATTCATGGTATATCAAGCATCATACATAAATAAATAAATAAATATGCTGGTTACAATGGGGGTGAGGGGAGGGAAGGAGAGTTTTTGTACAAGGCGGGGGCAGAAGAGATGTTGGATATGTCAGTGGGGGGGGGGGGCGAGGAAAGAGAGATGCTGGACTATTATTTATTATTATTTGTTGCATTTGTATCCTACTATGATGGGAGTGCTAGGGAAGGGAAGCTGCTGGACTATGTGAAGGAAGGGGAGATGATGGACTATGTGAGGGGCAAATAGCTGAAGGTTTACCTAGAGTTTTAGATACCCTTGGGCTAGCTCAGCAAGTAGCCTTCTGTCCTCCATGGTGGACCTCTCACACAGAATCAACAGCCCCTTTAAACTTCTGCCACCACTGCACAAAAGAATGATTTTTTTTTTAAAGTTCTACTTGTGTTACCATGGCCAAGAACACTTAAAGTTGCCATCTGTTGTAACAAAAATAAAATTAATTTCCATTATTTAGCTAAAAGATTTAAATGAGCCAAGAGTTCATTTTAATCCTCTAACCAAGTAGCACAAAAATGGCCCCTGACCCACACATTTTTTTCAGGTTAATATATTGGCCTGTAAAAGCATCTCATCAGGGGGAGGAAACAGTACTGGTGAGAAATTCTTGATAAGAAATTGGTAGCATATCTGTGACAGTATATGATATGCTGTAAAAGTTAAAGCTGACAGGAAGAGCAAGATTATACAGCTTCTTTGCTGTGTATTTAACCTGGAAGAGTGTCTCCCTCTCCCAGTCAACTTGAAAGCATATAATACTTATCTTCATGCACAGTTATACATTGATTATAAAGGGTCTAATCTGTACTTAAAAAAAAAAACTGCAACAACACCTTACATTGACTACAATGTTTCATGAGTATGGTGTAATCTATGGGGTCAATAATCAATGCGATTTAACTGACCAGAAATGGCTCCTGGCCAGTTGAGTTGCCAGTTCAAGGCTAACCAGTCATTTTCAACAGCACTTAACCGGTTAGCTCTGCTGAAAATAACTGGTTCGTGCCAAACTCAAAACTGGCAATTTTGGGGGCATTTTGGGGCACAGTCAGCACTTGGCCAGCCAGGTTAATTGCATATATAGGACAGCATAAAAGTCATTCCTATCTTTATGTGGTAGGCCGTAGGCAGTTAAGTGCTAAATATCGCACTAAGTGGCCCTTTTACTAAGCAGCAGTAAGCCCAACGCAGGCTTACCATACACCAAACTGGAGCTACTGCCAGTCCAGCACGTAGCATTTCTGGTGCTAGCTGAAATATTCAAAACATATTTCCGCAGAGGGTTACCCAGTAGTAATCAGGCAGCACCGCGCGCTACCTGGTTACTGCTGAGATAGGTGATGGCAAGTGCCCTCCCGCCACACGGCCATGTGGTAAGATCAATTTTACCGCATGGCCATGTTTTTTTCCAATCTTTTACCCACTTTTGTGAAAAGGGCCTCAGCGCACGACAAAAACGTCCCCCGCCACTAGTGCAGGGCCCCTTTTTACTGCAGCTTAGTAAAAGGAACCCTAATCCAGCTATGTGTTAGCCGGCCTTGCAAACCCATAAATTCAATGCTGGTGCCTGGACATTGCCTGGCATTAAATTTCTGGGTTTAGTGCTGGCGGCAGTCAACAAATTTCTGATCGCTGCAGGCTGAATATCGACCCCTATATTTATTTTCCAGGATAATTATCTAACAGGGAATTTATGCTAGCTGGCCAAAAAGGACCTTATTGTAAGCATATTTTATAAAGTAAATATTTCAGAAATGTGCATATTTTATAAAATATCAACAACCAATGTATTATTTTTCCCATTTTATATAATACTAGTAAAAGAGGCCTGTTTCAGAGCAAATGAAACGGGCGCTAGCAAGGTTTTCGTCCCCAACACCCCCCTCCTCCCTCCCTGGCCAACCCCTTCGTTGTCCTGCCATTGCTCCGCCCCCAACGTCATGACGTTTGAAGCGAGGGCAGGGCCCGGAGCGATTTCCCACCCCCCCCCGCCTCCCTGCCTCCCTCCCTGCCAACCCCTTCGTTGTTCTGCCATTGCTCCGCCCTTGAGGGCGGGGCCCAGAGCGATTTTGGTGGCTTCACCACCACGAACCTTCGAACCTTTTTGAAGGAAGTCAGGGCTTGGCTTCACTGACGTCAGTGTCCTCAGAACGTTGAGGGTGAGTTTTATTATAGTAGATTATCAGTGGACCTCAGTGGTGTCACTCACTGACATTAACACTTCATCAACAGTGAGACTTACACAATCACTTCGTCATCGGTACCACAGAATCAAGAAAATGTTGTCAACTTATAATTTTCCGATGTCTCTGTATTATTTATTTATTTATTACATTTGTACCCCGCGCTTTCCCACACATGGCAGGCTCAATGCGGCTTACATAGTAACAAGTAAAATGAAAAAGAAATAACAAGGTCTTTAAGAAGATTGTACAAATTGTAGAAACATAATAATAATGTGGTATAATCTGCATAATAACCTTTATCTTCTCTTTATTTAGTTTTGAAAAATATATAAAACATTACTCATCTGAAGACGTCACTTTACTGCCCTTAAGTGTTAAATATCAACTTAAATGGCTATGTGCTAGCCGGCTCTACAAAAACCCGGCCCGGCCTTGAATATCCAGGAATAATGCCGGCAGTGGTCAGCAAAGCACTCGCTGCTTCCAGCTGGCTATTGACCCCATAGTAGAACTTTTTGTGAAGCTCATTAGAAGTACATTGTGAGCAAGCTAAATGAAGACTGTACCTCGATAACATTCATCTCAATCCCATGACTAGCACAGCAAGTTGCTTATAGCAACTAAAGCCTTCATTACAGTGAGAAATACAGACTGGAGGCACTTTCCATTGACACACAATGAAATGTGGCATTAATAAGTGTTAAGCTCTCATGGGACGGTAGATTGGAGTTACAGAGTGAAAAGAAGAGGTGATGTGAGGGCAGAAACAATGCTAGACCCATGCATAGTGAAGTTTAAATAAAAGAGATTGTGTGAAACGCAGCATAGGAAGGAGGAGGGAATGAGTCAATGATTAAACAAAAGTGCATGTTCACAGACAGATGAAACTCTACCTCTTATTAGCTTGAAGAGTGACTCCTATTACAATCTCTACTTGCTAGATTTTCATAAAATCAAAGCAGTGTACAAGTAAAATCAATAAAAACATATTGAAAAGAATAGGAATGCCAACCATAAAGAGAATGAGAAAACAGCAAAGGTCAAACTGACTAGCCGGCCATCTTCCGACACAAATCGGGAGATGGCCGGCCATCTCATAAACCCGGCCAAATCAGTATAATCGAAAGCCGATTTTGGCCGGCCTCAACTGCTTTCCGTCGCGGAGCCGGCGAAAGTTCAAGGGGGCGTGTCGGCAATATACTGCAGGCAGGACGGAGGCGTGGTTACGAGAGGGCTGGCTTCAGCCGATAATGGAAAAAAGAAGGCCGGCTCTGACGAGCACTTGGCCGGCTATACTTAGTCCATTTATTTTTAGGACCAAGCCTCTAAAAAATGCCCCAACTGAGCAGATGACCACCGGAGGGAATTGGGGATCACCTCCCCTTACTCCCCCAGTGGTCACCAACCCCCTCCCACCCAAAAAAAAAATTATAAACATATTTGTGCCAGCCTCAAATGTCATATCCAGCTCCATCACAGCACTATGCAGGTCCCTGGAGCAGTTTTAGTGGGTGCAGTGGACTTCAGGCACGACTATGTGCTAGCTGGTTTGGGATACCCAAAAATTCAGTGCCTGTGCCCAGATATGGCCCAGTGTTGAATTTCCAGGTTTAACCCTGGTGGAGGACAGTAAAACGCTGATCACTGTCAGCTGAATATCGGGCTAAAAATAAAGTGGGAAGCTGGGATCAGAAAGCATAAACTGTGCAGTAGGATCAAATAATCAATGGAGGCAAGGCTGACTGAATAGTAGGAAAGAACAATAAAGAATATAAAATAAAATAATAAGTACAACATTTGTAAAAGAGCACAATGTAGTGAGGAAATAGTGTTTCAATTCCTATGCAACTGAATTAAGGTGTGTTAGATATGTGTTTACACACGCAACCCCCTTAAAAAATGTTATACTACATCGCACTGAGTTCATACTTCAAACCAAAACAAAGACAATATAAAGCATGTGGAAAGCAAAAATATAGGTGGAGTTGAGGTAAAATGGCAGCATTTTAAAAAAATGTATCTACCATTTCCACCGCCCTGCCTGAAAGATTGCTGAAACTCCTTTTAAAAGCATGTGTAGGCTTAGCATCTGTCCTTTCTTGAGCCCTCTCAAACTTCTCATTGGGTCTGTAACTTTCTGGCCTCAAAGCTGCAGTGATGCATTGCAGCTGCAAGACTGTGAGCCCACTTGCCTCTGGATTCTATATAGTGCGCCTAGAGATCTGCACCAAAATCCAAGCATATTCTGTAACAACGTGTGTAAGTTAATTGGTTTAACAAGCCAATCAGCATTGATAACAGCACTTACCAAGCAATAATGAGCACTAATTGACAATAATTAGAGTTTCTACGCACAACTCCCTAAGCTTACTCTGTAATGAACTGCACCTAAATTTTAAAGCACGCAGGTAAATAGGGGTGTGGTTATAGGTGGGAAAATGGATATTTCATGGGTGTTTCCAAATTTACATGCGTTGTTATAGAATATGACCCTCTGTGCCTAAATCTACATGCCGGGATGTACGCCACATTTTTGTTGGTGTAAATGGAGGCTCGTAGTTTTGGGCGCTTGATATCAACTAAGCATATTCTATATACTGCGCCTAGATCTAGGCGTCACTTATAGAATATACTTAGGCGGAAATGTTTTCCGCATGGATTTTCTAGGCTCTATATATAGAATCTGGTCCTTGGTGTATGCAGGAATCAGCATATCCAAAATGGACATCTGAGAACATTTTCAGAACAAGAATTGCTTTGTACTTTATGACTGAGGCAGATATATTTCAAATATATCATTTTACCTGCCATATCATCTGGAAATTACTTTCTGAATCAAAGGATGACCTTTAGCCTGCCAACTCTTACACAGATGCAGTACCTGCTCATACTAACTTTCTGTGGGCTTTATTGTTATTTTTTTTAATGATTTAATTCATTTAATCCCTCTCAAGTCTCAGTGGCTTCTGTGGATGGAATAACCCAGGGCAACGTTACAAAAGTGCTACAAGTACTCTCATTGTAAAGGAAGGATAGAATATCACATTTTTTTCAGAACACAAAGAAGCTTTATTGGCTTTGATGTGTTTCTCCAATAGCACTGCTGAAAAACATTGCACATCTGGCCCTGTGTTCATCTTAAAATGTTGAGATTATTTCACAAACATAAAACATTCCATTTTTGCATATCATTCAGTACGTGATGCACACCACTCTATAGCAAATGTTGTTAAATACTGGAGTGGCACAGATTCATGCACTAAAAACAACTGATATCTACCACACTGTGAAGAATAAGGTACATATAGAAGGTAATTTTATACTTTTTCCATGTATCAAATGCCATTTAAAGCACCTAAAAAGCTTCTTATAAAATTAAGTCATACCTAAAGAATGCATAGAGCAAGTTCACATATACTTGTAGAGTAGGTATATTCGGGGTGGAGTTTGGACAAGGCATGAGTGTAGTAATGATTTACATATGTATTCTTACACATGCATGTGCATAGGTGTCAAAAATGCACATAAATGCAAAGAACCATATCCAGTGCTCTCCCTGAACCAACTCTCTGTTCATTTTGTCAGATTCGCCTAACAATTCTTTATCGCTAATAAGACAATGCTGTCTTTGACCTGGTAATCCACTGGATTCCATGAACTTCATTATTCTGAGTTCTTTTTAAAAAAAAGCTGCAGTAGAAAGCAGCCTTCATGTGCCCTCACATGGGTCTTTCCTGAACACTAAGGCCATTTCTACCGCAGCCAGAGAATGCCCAACTTTCCATTCTCCAAATTAATGGCCACGCGCTAGTTGCCATTAGCGTGTGGCCATTATTAAAAATTAGTGCATGAGCCCTTACCAACATCTATTTTGTAGGCAGTAAGGTCTCATGTGCTAATCCCATATTAATCAGCGCACCTCAAGTAGCTGCTCTAATTGATTAGCACAGAAATGCCCCCTCTCCCTCCCCCCCCCCCCCCCCCGTGGTAAAATAAAATTTATTTTTTAAGAGTGTGGTTTGTGCATGCAGATTGCTAAATTACTTCAGAACACCTCAGTGCATTCCATAGTATGCTCTTTTCAGATGCGGTAAACATGCTCTAGTGCTTACCGCAGCTTTGTAAAAGGAGCCATCTATGTTTTAACAATATTTTAATTAACTTATGTACTTACTAAAAAGGTCACACTAACTGTCCTATAGGTCCTAGTTTCTAGCTTCTGCTTTTGTGGAGAGGAACCATATCTGCCCATCTCCAGTGCTCTCGGACCATTTCTAATTCTAAAGAAGCACTGAAAAGGTCTGCAGATCTGCCAGAACTGCCCTAAGTTCCTTAAGTATCCTCAGCAGGGAAGGAACTCCACACGGGCCTACTGTACCCAGGCCCAGGGGTTCTTTTCATTGTCAAGGCAGGCATTGCATAACAGCCTACACATACAGTCCGACAGTTGTGTTTTTCAGGAACATGATACATCTATTTATAAACTCTGTTAAAACCCTGTTTGCCATTTATTAATGCTTGTATCAATACTCTATAACATGAACAGTAACTTGATGCTATAAGCGTACTTGTATAAATTTAAAACACTTGCGCAGTTGCATGTATATTGTGTTCCCTGTGTTATGGATAGTAAAACTATGTATTTGGCAGTTGTGTCCAGGAAGGGGTGAATGTGGCTCTATGTGCTAGTTGGCCCAGGGACTCACAAACTTGTGATCCATCCCTGACTCTTGGATGTATTCTGTCAGATTCCATTGCATTGTCTATTTTGAGTTTATCAAGGAGTGGCATAGCTAGGAGGGCGTTCCCCCAAATTGAACTTAAAGAAAATGGTGCCTACGCCTAGGCCAGAGGTTGTCAACTGGGGATTTTTTTTAAAATTTGCAGTATTGACTTTCTCAATTCCCCTCCCCTCACCTCCCACTGTGGAACCAGCACCCCTCCCTCCCTGAGTGCAACACCGCTTTCTGTTCTCCTTCCCCTTCGTCCCTTTTCTGGACCGTCAAACCTGCTTTGTTTAGCAGCCCCTGAATCATATAACATACAGCCTGAGCCGACGTCAGATCCTTCCTTCTGTGTGTCCTGCCCTCGCATAAATAGGAAGTTGTATCAGAGGTGCGAGACATAGCAGAATGAAGGATCCAACGGCGACTCAGGCAGTGTGTTATATGCTGCAGGGGCCACTAAATGAAGCAGGTATGAAGGTCGTGGGGGGGGGGGGATGAGGAGAACAGAAATGATGCTGGACATGGGGAGATGGGTTGAAGGGAGCGGGCACTGGATGGGGGGGTGTTTGAAAGAAGAAGAAGAAGAAGAAGGTATTGGACTCAAGAAGGGTGCTGATGAAAAGTAAGAAAGTGATGTTTGACTTTTTGACTCACGGGTGGGGGGGATGATGAGGAGAAAAGAAAAACTGGTTCTGGACTTAGGGGAGGGGCAGAGGGAAAAAAAGGACGCGCTACTGAACTGACAGGGGAAGGGCTGAGAGAAAGAACAGGGAGAGTTTCTGAACTCAAGGGAGGTGTGGGGCTGAGGAGAGAAGGTAGATGTACACAGAGGCGTAGATAGGGGGGTGGAAGGGGAGCAGTCTTAACCCCAAATGGATTTTTAAAGAAATTGGTGCCTATGCAGTATCAATCTCACCCGCACACTCTCTCCCGTCCCCGGGGTCCTCCGTACAACTTCTCTCTGGAACTGGTGATTAAATCAGTCAGCCTTCTTCCAGCATTGTGGCATCTCCCCAGGTATATCACGCCTACTCTAATATAATTTCCTGTTTCTGCATAGGCGGGATGTGCCTGAAGAGAGGTCCCAACACTGGAAGAAGGCTGACTGACTTAATCACTAGTCTCTCACACCCATACTGTGAGAGAAATATATCCAAATAAACTTAAATAGAATCTAACATTTTACAATCTTTATCTATTCTTTGCAGTTATTATTCTTGAAGCAGCAATTATATTTGTGAAACAAGACGTTCTTGCAGAAGAAGATGAAGATCAAAATGGAAGTTTTAGCATAGAATTGCAATAGTGAAGATTGGAGAGCAACGAGCAAATGCATCAACTGGATGAAGAAGAAATCTAATGGTGGTAGAAACATAGAATACCCAAAGCCACAATACAGCTGGACTAAAAGCTGGAAAAGATAAGTGCACGGCTGGTAGTGGGCAATAAGAGTGCTGCACAATAAAAAGAAAAAAGGACCGATGATAGGAACAAAGCTCCAGTTATAAGCGGCGACGCTCTTAGAAAAAAGAAAAAAAAGAACAATTATTCTTTGCAGAATAGCCAAGCTTGGAAGCGTTGAGGTCCTGGGTTGATAAAATCAGTAATTTTACACATAAGCTGAGAGAGGAATATCCAAACACCATTTGGCAAAATTACAAAGATATTGATATACAACCAGTGGTCCCCATTAGATAAAGTTTGAGTAATCAAAAGTAGTATTCTATGCCATACTTTGTATTGTTATTTAAATATTTTTACTGCTTATGTTTGATTTATTCTTACTGTACACCGCCTTGAGTGAATTCCTTCAAAAAGGTGGTAAATAAATCCTAATAAATAGATAAAACTTCCTGTAAATCAAAAGGCTTCTATAGTTCAGGTACAGTCCTCTGGAGCAGCTCCAAATTCAGAGTTGGAAGAAATATCCCAGGACAATTTAGGCCTAACAGCATTTCTTGAAAAATCTGATTCAGAGGTGGTCTCTCGGGAGACTCTGCTAGTGACTTTTGTTTTTCCTCAGGACAGGGAGCATGTATTAAAATTATACTTGCACCTCAGGTCACACAAGAAAGGAGAAAGAAGTTCCTGTTAATGAGGCACCAGGTAGTTTCACTTGGAGCTAAGTTTGTGTTCCATTTTCCCTGCAACTGTTTTCTGACACTTTCCTCAAATAAATATACTTTCTTTGACCTGGATCAGTTGAAAATATTTCTGGAAGCTAGGAAATTGGAATCTCCTGGGCCTGGAAGAGTAGCTGAGTAAGCCTGCATTTAATGGATTTTTGATGCCTTCAATATTTTGTGTAGCTTTACGTTTGTACCCTGGTTTCCAGGGTTTATTTTTCTTTGGGTTCTCTCCTCTTATTGAGGACTGTATTGCACTTATACTTCCCCCTTAATTAGTGTGTTTCTTCTTGTTACTGAATGTGCATTTGTGTATACAAATTATCTTGTTGATTGATTGTAAGCATACATTTCATAAATAAAGTAAAAAAAATAAATAGGAAATAAAATACTGGCCATGATGTTTAAAGTTTTACATGACACAAAACCTGGTTATCTCTACAATCACATTCAAATTTTCTCTTCAGCTCAAACTTTTCACTTGGAGGGTAAAGGTTTACCCTCAGATTCTATTAAGGTCAGATCAGTGCCCAAAATAATTAGTTACTGTGATTTAATCATTGGAGCTAAAAAACATTTAATTACGTTTTCTGCACCAATCTGGCTACAAAGTATTCTGCAACAATGGACACCTAAATTGTATCGTGCACAACTCAAAAGGGGGTGTGGCCATGGGAGGCTCATGGGCGGGTCAGGGGCATTCACAAAAGATGCACACAGTGTTACAGAATAGCAGGGATCTGTGTAAAATTTGTGCACCGTAATTTAAAACTAGGTTTCAGCTAGTGTGTTCTTGCACCCAAAATTGAGAGCTGAATTTGGCATCCAAAGTTGAGCCTAAATTTCGGTGCTCTATGCTATTCTATAGAGTGCTGATCCTGAAGCGCTCTGGCTCTCACTGGCGTTGGCTTTGCAGAAAATCACAGATTTGATATGTACCAGAAACCATGCCATTTACTCCCAGATTCTATATAGCGCAACTTAAGTTGTGTACTCAAATTCAGTTGTATTCTGGATTTGCACATGCAACTTAATCAGTTAACAAGCCAATCAGCACTGATAATTGCCACTTAACAAGCAATTATTGACACTAATTGTCATTAATTAGAATTCACATACAGAACTGTCTAAGAGTATTCAATAACGTCATGTAAGTAAATTGTAAGTCGCATAGTTGAAAATGGGGCATGGAATGGCCAGGTCATGGCCGTTGCTAAAATCTATGTACATTGTTATAGAATACACCTGCTCCATGCCTAATTTAGGCATTGGTATTTACACCAAAATTTACTAGGTTTAACTGCCGGTGACTAAATTTAGTCACACAGATGGGAGTTTGGCGTATTTTATAAACTGCGTGGAAATTTAGGCATATTTTGTTTTGGCACTGATTTTTTAGGCATGATATAAAGGCCCTGTTTACTAAGGTGCACTAGCATTTTTAGCACATTTACAAAATTAGCGTGCACTAACTGTGTAGGCGCCCATAGGAATATTGAAGGCGCTTACACTGCATGTGCTAATTAGGACACGCTAAAAATGCTATCTCGCCTCTGACATGGCTTGGTAAACAGTTTCCATAGAATCTAGTCCTTAGGGGGTAATTCTATAACACAGTACCTAGTATAGACACTAATTAAGGTGCCTATTTTAAGCCTATTCTATAAAGAAAAGCAGACAACTACTTATTAGGGTAAATGGCAGAGAACATGCATTTTCTAAGCCCAAACTCATGCACCAGTCCTATAAATGTATAAATTATGGCACTCTATATTTTACATGTGGACATGTGTGCTCTGTGTATGTTCCAGTCAAGATCCACCTACAGGGTGAGGCAAAAAAAGTAACCCCCTAGAGTTTGTTTCTCAGCAACTACTTTGAATTTCAGTGTGGAGTTTTATAGCTTTTTATTTGTTGTTACTATCTATATGTGCCGAGTGGAATGAGATTATCTTCTAAGATGGTGAAGTTAGACTTTTTAGCATGACCACCCAGCGACCTTTTGCTATGCAACAGCAGAGTGTCTTACTGCATGGGAGCATTTTTTTTGCATTTTACCTTCATACCTGTGCCTTTGTTGGCGTAATTTATATGAATTATGATTAGCATCTTCCACTGATTTGTTTGACACCCTTGGATTTTGTGATCATTGAAAGACCCTTGATGCAGATGATGTCACTGAAACACAAACCTTGTTGGGTCTGATCAATAAAATTCTGAGTTGACTCCTCCTCTTCTGAAAACTCCTTGTGCTTCTTTTGATTTTTTTACACTGTAACACTACCATTTGAACAAAAAGAGAGTATCAGCTTACTGTTAATGAAGTCACAGTGACGTAGACTTTTGTCTGGATAGCAATGTTGAAGGCCTATCACAAGCTCTACCCAAAGCTGCAAACAATTGCTGAATTCAAGGAAGTGCTGCAGATGATCTTGGGCAGCCTTCTACAAGGACCAATCAATAAGGTTGTCAAGAACTTGCCAAAGAGACTGAAAGCATGTGTTAAAGCTGAAGGTGGACACTGAGCATTCACAGTGACTGCAAAAATATGATATACTGTTAATTGTATCATTTGAATGATATTATTTTACTGTGTTTTAGCTCAAACATGTTTAATATACAAAAATCACTAGGTAGTAACACTAAAATGTCAGTAACATCAACATAGCTGAAGATAATTAAAGGTGGCTTAATAGTAATATGTAAGTGTGATAACTAAATAAGTACATACAATTTTACATTGAAATTCAAAGCGGTTGCAGAGCAAATGGCAAAAAACTCTAGGAGGTTACTTCTTTTTGCCTCACCCTGTATGTGAATGCCCACCTGTAAAGTCTAATTGAAGGTCTTTTTTAACACACTGATCGAGTGGTCCCCAGTGCAGTAATGCCAACAAAGACCATTAATTATCAATGGGCTTCATCGGCATTGCCATTTGGGAACCGCTAGCACAGCTTGATAAAAGAGGCCCATAGGTAGTTGTGGATCCTGGCACTAAGTGCTATTCTATGAACGGTGCCTAACTTTGATCACCGTTTACAGAATAGCGCTAACTGCTACTTATTTCAGCTCCAGTCTTTCAGTGCCATTTCTAGAATTTGGTCCATTACGGGCCTTATTCTATAAAGATTATGCTCCTAAATTTATGCTCCTAAAATTTATGCTCTTGAATTAGAAGCGTACTCTATACTCCAAAATATGCTCATTATTTATTCTTGTTCAACATAAAAACCTATAAATGAATAGCACACAACCAGCAAAATATGTAGATATTGACCCTGCTTTACAGAAGTCAATTTTGTTGACCAAAAAGTCAAATGGTACCTTCCTTGGAAAAAATTGACATTGGCTTTTCGTCGGCATGCGAATCCACTACAATTTACTTCCCCTGACTAATAGACCTCATTTATCAAGTGTTGATTTGACAAGACATTAAGTAACCCCTGATGGGAATGTCACTTGGCAATACAGTGGGGCTGATTGTTTTCCCTATCCTAGTTTTGTCATCAAAATGAAATGTCAGATTGTCAGGGTATTTTATGGGGTGAAGAGGAAAGAAGATGGAATACTTAAAATGTTGTTGTCTTTTGTTTGCAGTTAAAGGACTCTAAATGATTGTTCCTATGGCTCTCATTTGTGTTTTACCAATCCAATCCAATTTTATTTTCTTTATATACTTCCATTCAAATTAAAACACCACAGCAGTTTATAATCAAATAATACATATATCAAGTAACATCAATTCCCAATACATAAATTTAATCCTAGCAATATTCAGAAAGAATAAACAAACCAATTCGAAAGCTCATAAAATCATCTAAAATAATATGACAAAACAGTAAACAGCCTAGAAGCTGCCAAGCTCATCCAAAAGCCATAGAAAATAATCAAGATTTTAGTTTTTTCCTGAACTTCAAATAGGAAGATTTATTTGTCTATTTAGACAAATTTGATCATCCATGACAGATCAAAGGCTTCTAATATCATCTATAGCATAAGCAACCAAGATATCTGTTCTGGTCTGTATGTGCCACCCTCATTTGATCATGAAAAGACCATTTGACATACTGATTTGGGGTAACAAGATCACAGATTTATTGCATACTAGGAAACATAAGCTTCTTACATATACTACCCCTTCCCCTGGTCAGTGCTGAGAAGACCTGTTGGCTACCCTCCTGACACCTACCAAAACTCAACCCTGCAGCAGAAATTCCAAATTCCAGGCCCTGACACTGTGTAGCAGCCCCAGAATGCTCCAAAATAGACATTTCCAGTGACACTAAGCAGTTAAGTGCCAGTGAAAATGAATGTTCAGTCCAAAACAGGTGATTTAACCAGCCAGGAGCTCTTTGTGGCTGGTTAAATCACTTTGAATATCGACTAGTTTATTTCACCTGGCACAGAAAAAAATGTTTTGCACTGCCCATTAAGTACATTTTTAGTGATCACATCAGCTTTTCAAGCAAATTCATGCATGCTGAAGTATATTTTAACATGAGTTTCAGTTCATGGGCTATATGCACCCAAAAGACAGGTTCTACATTTTTCAGAAAGGCAGATTCCAGAAACTGCAAACACAGAACTATTATAGAGCAATTGTATTATGATAATGGGCAGCTTTATGGCAGGCAGTATACTATAAGCGATGCATAGTAATTAAATCAGATGAAGTCATGGTTCAACTAAAAGGATTTCAAAAGTCTCTAGTAAAGTCATGCAAATTCTGAAGACATTTTTATGCTGCTTTGACTTCACTTGCTGAGCTTGATCATGAGGGCTTTCTTTCCATATTAAATTGCTCTTTTCTTTTCTCCATGATGTTCTATGTACCAAAATAGTTCTAAAGCTTAGTACATAGTTGCTGGTTAACTACTGGATTAGTTAAAATCATTTGAAGAAGAAAAACAGGTCCTGTTAAGAACATGTCTGTGTCTTTAACAGCACAAACAGTATATCTAAAGTCACTCAAGAAAGATCCAACACTAAATTACCTTTACATAAAACATAAAGCTGCCAGTTGATGCTAAGTTTGAAACAGGTAGTCTAAAAAGTACTTCTGCTGCTTTCATTAATCTACAGTGAGTAGAAGTAAAATACTGACCCTTGAAAAGATCATGCCAGATGAATGATTTAACAGTTATCACCATAGAAACTTGAGAATCATCTCATTCTTTGGTCCCCAGTGAAGACTAACTACAGTATATACAGATGCAGTGTAATCAATTTCATTTCTTAGCTAGGGTGAGGTGATCATTCTGTAGGCATTATTTCCTTCATAGCTATTTAAAGAACAATGCAGTAAAAGCAAGATGTTACAACCTATCCTTGATCTTCTGTTTCATGGTTGCAATTGGTTTTGCATAAAGTGAAAAACAGGACCTCAACTGAGAAAGCAGACACAAAAATGCCAAAAAGGAAACGTTATTTGTTGCAAGTGTGAAATTCATGAGCTAACATATTTGTGAAAAATAGTGCAAGCTACTTGACGCTAGAGTTTATGTTATTTTCACAGGTGATAGGTTTCATGAAAAAGGAGGCGTTATATGCCAAAGGTGCTCAAACATCATATAAAGAAGTTCCTTACATATTCATTGTTTCTAAATAATGCATAAAAATTTGAGGGCTCAAGCATTTGCCTGTCTGTCCTTCCATATGTACCCATAGTGATCATGTGTGGCCCCTTAGTTGAGAGTTCATACTTGTAATTCAGCTGACTGGGAAGTGCAGATATCCTTTATTGAGAAAAAGTGTACAGGTTAGTATATTAGGGCCTGGGGGAAATTATCAATGTGGGCTACCATTAAGATGGTTTATTTTACCACTAACTTGTGCTATCTTAGCTAGCAATGATACCTAGTTGCTAATAACAGTAAAATAACCTGTCTTAACAATAGCCCTTGCTGATAACTCCCCAACCCTCAAGCAATGCAAGTAATTGCTCCAAAGGGCTATATGAGAAAATGTTACATTGCCCAAGAAATACATTTTAATCCTTCAAATTTTGGTCACAGAGAACCCCAAAGTAAACCATATTGTTGATTTTCAGATTCCAATTATTTAATTATCTCATGTAATTTATTCATCATAGATGTAAGACCTATAGTCCTTATCAAATGTTTCAGAAGACATTTTCAACTTGAGATCATTAATCATGCCATCCAGCTGTGATTTGATTTGTGTCACTTCTGCTCTGGCTGTGTCTATAATTAATTTCATCAAATCAGATGAACACTTTTCAGTATAGCACACTATTTGTTGAAAATAGTCATATTCATATGCTTTAAAAAATGATTTGGTGCTATGTCATTCATAATACAATTGCATATCATCATTGGTTAAGTGTCTGTTACAATCAATTCTTGTTTTCACCCTTTTCATCTACAGAAATCAACTTTTGTCTTCCCTTTCTATGTTCCTTCGAAAAATGGTTCTACATTTATCTATGCTTTGAAATTCTTAGTTGAGGGGTCCTTTAACTAAGGTGCACTGAAAATGGCTTGTGAAAATTGCTGCGTGTCCATTTGGGTCTGAGACCTTACTGCCAGCCATTGACCTAGTGGTAAAGTCTCACATGGTAACCAGGCAGTAATGAACTAAGCGCATCAAATGCCACGCGTATCGGATGCAAACCAAAAATGAAATTACTGCAAGAGCCATGCAATAACCGGGTGGTAGCTCCATTTTGGCATGTGTTGGACGCATGTAGAGGCTTATGCGGCTTAGTAAAAGGGTCACTGAGTAATCAAAAGCAATGCATGATGCAGTCAACTGAATTCTGTCCACTAGCCTCTTAAGTCTATAAAGTTGTGCACCCAACTTTGTGGGGTCAGTTACATGCATAACCTAGGGGATCTTTTACAAAGGCTTGCTAGCATTTTTAGTGTGTGCTAAATGGTACAGATGTCCATGGGCATCTCTAATGTTTAGAACATGCATATTTTTAGTGCACACTAAAAATACTAGTGTACCTTTATAAAAGGGACTCCTAATTAGCTAATGAACTACTAATTGTCATTAACAATTATTGGCAATAATTGGTGCTAATAGCAGTAATTAGCAGTTACATATGCAAGTGCCCCTAGTTGGTATTCTATAATTGTGTGCGCAAATTCCAGATCATGCAACTGGAAGGGGGCACTGACCTGGAGGGGAATGGCTGGGTTATGAGTATGCCTAACATTTACATGTACAGGTTATAGAATACTTGCAGTTATGCACCTAACTGCCTACAGGTAGGTGCAAACATTTACTCTAGCACCCAACTTCCCCCTAAGAGTGCTACAACCACAGGAAATATTGAATAAGGAGGGAATTCTATGCATGGCACCTTAAAAAATCAGTGCTGAAAAACCACCAGTTAGCGTGATTCTATAAACTACATTCTTGCAACTAAAATGTAGGTGCACCCATTTAGGCCACGTAAAACCAAGCCTAAATACCTGTTCCTAAGTTGGCGCAGATTGGGTGTAATCTATAATAGTACACATGGAGGGGCATAATCGAACGCGAATGCCTATCTCCATGGGCATCTGTGTCCGAAAACGGGTACGTGAAGAGGCGGGGCAGACCGTATTTTCGAAAAAATGGACGTTTTTCAGCTGGGCGTTTGTTTTTTTTTAGCGATAATGGAAACTAAAACCGCCCAGCTCAAAAACGTCCTAATCCGAGCCATTTGGTCATGGGAGGGGCCATGATTCGTAGTACACTCGCCCCCCTGACATTCCAGGACACCAACTGGGCACCATAGAGGTCAGTGCAGTGGACTTCAGACAACACTCCCACATGCATAGCTCCCTTACCACGGGTGCTGAGCACCCAACCCCTCCCCCAAAACCCACTACCCACAAATGTACACTACCATAGCTCTTAGGGGTGAAGGGGGCACCTACATGTGGGTACAGTGGGTTTTGGAGGCCTCCCATTTATCACCACAAGTGTTACGGGTGGGGGGGATGGGCCTGGGTCCACCTGGCTGAAGTGCACTGCGGTACCCACTAAAAGTGCTCCAGGGACCTGCATACATGCAGGCCTCTAGGACTTGTTGCTGCTATATAACATTGGCACACCAGTTGACACCTGAAGACTAATCTCTCCGAAAACGTCCTTTACTGGAATAAGCACGCTTACTCACAGTTAACTGCAGATCAGAGGTTGTGCCCCACTGGCAACGAGTCTCCCTGGTACTGAGATGAGCAGTAGGTCAGAGCTGGCAGAATGCTGTACAATGCCCTCTTTCAGCCACATTCATGGTAAGAACTAAGTTCTGTAACGTGGCTAACACGTGAAAGAGATCTAAAACTGGCTTACAAAAATGGCCACTACCTCATGGACTACCGGAAACAAAACAGGGCACACTCTGACCCAGTAAGCAGGGGGAAAAGCACCATGGGAGTAGAGCCTACCAACTACCAATATCGTGAGCATTTGCCACAAGCTAGTGGAATCACGGAGCCCAATACCCTACACACACCACAATGCATTGCTGATGTGACTCTGCAGTGCACATAACAGAAAAGGTGTCACACTCACCCGAGAGCCACATCAGAACCAGGGAAAGGCTGTCACAGGATAGAACACATTCTGCTGTCATGGAGGTGGGTACGGCATTTGAGGCTGGCATACAGGCTGGAAAAAAGTTTTTAAAGTGGGGGTTTTTTGGTGGGAGGGGGTTAGTGTCCACTGGGGGAGTCCAGGGAGGTCATCCCCGATTACCTCCAGTGGTCATCTGGTCAGTTGGGGCACTTTTTTGGGACTTGTTTGTGAAAAAAAGGGTCCAAAAAAGGTGACCCAAAATCGCGGTAAAAACACCTTTTTTTTTCGATTATCAGCTAAAGACGCCCATCTCTCCTCGGCCAATAACCACGCCCCAGTTCCGCCTTCACCATGCCTCCGACATGCCCCCATCAACTTTACCCGTTTCCGCGACGGATTGCAGTTGGAAACGCCCAAAATCGGCTTTCGATTATACCGATTTGGGCGCCCACAGGAGAAAGATGCCCATCTCCTGATTTGGGTCACAATATAGGTGTTTTTCTCTTTCGATTATAAGCAGGATAGTTTTTTTTAATGCTCACAACCTGCCCATTCCATGTCAATGACCACGCCCCCTTTTCAACTGTGCGCATTAGAATTGAGCTGTACCGAGTTAAAGAATGCGCCTAGAAAGTTGTGTGTGTTAATTCTAATTAAAACCAATTAGTGTCACTGATAGATTGTTAAGTACCAATTATCAGCGCTGATTGGCTTGTTAATCAATTAGGTTGTGCGTGCAATTTGGCCATGCAGCTAAATTAGCGTGCACCACTTAAAGCGTCATTTATAACATTTGGAATATATTCTTATTTCATATCATTAAAGTTGCATAAAATAGACATTAGGCAACAAACTAAAGTGTAAACTATATGTTGAAAACAATGAATTCAAGAAGTGTAAATGGTGTGAGAGATTTTGTGTGCTTCTGTCATGGGCACTACAAGACAATAACCGAAGGACCCTTTTAAAAATTGTTGGTAAGCCCAATGCAGGCTTACCGCACGCTAAATCAGAGCTACCGCTGGACCAACACAGCTGTCGTCAGTAGTTCCAGCTCGAGTGCGTGCCATTTCTGGCGTGCCGGAAAATGTTTTTTTCTAGTGATGCACTAACCTGGAGGTAATCAGGCATCGTCATGCGCTGCCTGGTTACCAAGGGAGTCCATACTGCCACCTCAATGGATGGTGGTAAGTGTAGGGTTACCATATGGCTCCAGAAAAAGGAGGACGGATTGAGTCAGCCGGGTTTTACTTCCATTGCTTGAAAGCAATGGAAGTAAAACCCGGCTGGCTCAATTACTTCCATTGAAAGTAATGGAAGTAAAACCCGGCTGGCTCAATCCGTCCTCCTTTTTCTGGAGCCACATGGTAACCCTAGGTAAGTGCTCCCTGTCACAAGGCTATGCCGTAAGAATTATCTTATTGCATAGCCATTTTTGGAGGGTTTTTATCCATTTTTGGAAGCCCTGGTGTGTGGGGAAAAGGACCCTGCCACTACCGCAGGGCCCTTTTCCCGCAACTTAGCAAAATCTTTAAAAGAACTGGCCCAAAAACTGAACCTTGTGGCACACCACTGGCAACATCCTTTTCCTCAGAATGAGCTCCAGTTACCAGTACCCTCTATCACCTTCTACTCAACAAGTTCCTAACCCAATAGGTCACTTTAGTGCCCATACTGAGGGCACTCAGTTTATTTATTAGTCTTCTGTGCAGAACCGTGTCAAAGGCTTGGCAAAAATCTAAACACACTACATCTATTGCTCTCCCTTGAGCCAGCTCTCTAAGAAATTATTCAGATTTATCTGACAAGGCCTGCCTGTAGTGAAACCATGTTGCCTGAGGTCCATAGGATTCCAAAACATTTGCTATTCTCAGTTTTAAAAGTGTTTCCATTAATTTGCTTACCACAGAAGTCAGACTTACCAGCCGGTAGTTCCCAACCTCTTCTTTACTTCTGCTTTTGTGGAGAGGGACCACATCTGCTCTTCTCTAGTCCTCCGAAACCACTCCCAACTCTAAAGAAGCACTCTTACCACCCCTGACCCACCCTCAGGGACCTACTTGTAGTCTTCATCAGTAGTTTGGGGGGGGGGGGGCTGGGTAGCAGCAGTTTCCCTTTGCTGCCACCCGGTTAGCACTTTCATCCAATATGACACCTCTCGCTCCTTAGCAGTAACATTGGATTTGTTTGTTTGTATTATGGTGCACAGTATCCTAAGCTTCAGGAGTGATATAACACAAAGGTGAAGCTATAAGTAAAATATATATAACTAGTAAAAAAGGCCCATTTCTGGAGCAAATGAAACGGGCGCTAGCAAGGTTTTCCTCCCCAACCCCCCCTCCCTACGCACCCCTTCGTCGTTGTGAAGCCACTGACGCCATTGCTCCGCCCTCGATCTGTGATGCCATTGCTCCGCCCTCGACGTCATCACGTTTGACGCGAGGGCGGGGCTCAGAGACAGTGATTTCGGTGGCTTCACCACCACGAACCCTTCGAACCTAAAGGAAGTGACACTGACGTCAGTGTCTTCAGAACGTTGAGGGTGAGTTTTATTATATACAGTGGGGGAAATAAGTATTTGATCCCTTGCTGATTTTGTAAGTTTGCCCACTGACAAAGACATGAGCAGCCCATAATTGAAGGGTAGGTTATTGGTAACAGTGAGAGATAGCACATCACAAATTAAATCCGGAAAATCACATTGTGGAAAGTATATGAATTTATTTGCATTCTGCAGAGGGAAATAAGTATTTGATCCCTCTGGCAAACAAGACCTAATACTTGGTGGCAAAACCCTTGTTGGCAAGCACAGCGGTCAGACGTCTTCTGTAGTTGATGATGAGGTTTGCACACATGTCAGGAGGAATTTTGGTCCACTCCTCTTTGCAGATCATCTCTAAATCATTAAGAGTTCTGGGCTGTCGCTTGGCAACTCGCAGCTTCAGCTCCCTCCATAAGTTTTCAATGGGATTAAGGTCTGGTGACTGGCTAGGCCACTCCATGACTCTAATGTGCTTCTTCCTGAGCCACTCCTTTGTTGCCTTGGCTGTATGTTTTGGGTCATTGTCGTGCTGGAAGACCCAGCCACGACCCATTTTTAAGGCCCTGGCGGAGGGAAGGAGGTTGTCACTCAGAATTGTACGGTACATGGCCCCATCCATTCTCCCATTGATGCGGTGAAGTAGTCCTGTGCCCTTAGCAGAGAAACACCCCCAAAACATAACATTTCCACCTCCATGCTTGACAGTGGGGACGGTGTTCTTTGGGTCATAGGCAGCATTTCTCTTCCTCCAAACACGGCGAGTTGAGTTCATGCCAAAGAGCTCAATTTTTGTCTCATCTGACCACAGCACCTTCTCCCAATCACTCTCGGCATCATCCAGGTGTTCACTGGCAAACTTCAGACGGGCCGTCACATGTGCCTTCCGGAGCAGGGGGACCTTGCGGGCACTGCAGGATTGCAATCCGTTATGTCGTAATGTGTTACCAATAGTTTTCGTGGTGACAGTGGTCCCAGCTGCCTTGAGATCATTGACAAGTTCCCCCCTTGTAGTTGTAGGCTGATTTCTAACCTTCCTCATGATCAAGGATACCCCACGAGGTGAGATTTTGCGTGGAGCCCCAGATCTTTGTCGATTGACAGTCATTTTGTACTTCTTCCATTTTCTTACTATGGCACCAACAGTTGTCTCCTTCTCACCCAGCGTCTTACTGATGGTTTTGTAGCCCATTCCAGCCTTGTGCAGGTGTATGATCTTGTCCCTGACATCCTTAGACAGCTCCTTGCTCTTGGCCATTTTGTAGAGGTTAGAGTCTGACTGATTCACTGAGTCTGTGGACAGGTGTCTTTCATACAGGTGACCATTGCCGACAGCTGTCTGTCATGCAGGTAACGAGTTGATTTGGAGCATCTACCTGGTCTGTAGGGGCCAGATCTCTTACTGGTTGGTGGGGGATCAAATACTTATTTCCCTCTGCAGAATGCAAATAAATTCATATACTTTCCACAATGTGATTTTCCGGATTTAATTTGTGATGTGCTATCTCTCACTGTTACCAATAACCTACCCTTCAATTATGGGCTGCTCATGTCTTTGTCAGTGGGCAAACTTACAAAATCAGCAAGGGATCAAATACTTATTTCCCCCACTGTAGGATGTTCAATGTTGAAGGTACCTATAGACACTTATACATATGAATACTTTATTTTATTGAATTGCTTGCATGTTATTGCACTCCCTGATAAACCTGCATATTGTTATTCACACACAAGGCGGGCAATTGTCAAATAACCATTTATTGTGAGCAAAACTGTGCTTCAGTTGTGGACATAGCTTTCAAAATTGCCCTCTATGTGAGAACTTTAATATACCAACAGCAAATAAAATGAAACTGTCTGGAAATAAGCAAATAGAAGAGAGATCAGAAGAACTGGTTCTAAAATTCCTAAATGAAAGCCACCTGAGTAGAGGCTAGGTAATTTGTCTTTTATTTTATCTCAAACTCACCCTTGGGCATTGGTGATATCTTGCTTCTCCAGTATTTAAACTGAAGCCACTCTCAGCTGAAGAAATTGTTTTCTGAAAAAATGCCAACTGCACTTTTGATCTGGAGGAATACCACAGCCTCTGTCTTTGGCAGAAATACTGTACATCTGCTGGCCAAATATATCCACCTTGTACACTAATAGGTTCCCTGTGATAAATGGGAATCAGCTCTGAAACACAGATTTATCTTTTAAAATTTTTCCTCTTTTAAAAGTATTTTCCTAGGGCAAGAGTACCTATTGTTGAGATTGGGTTCATTCTTCAGTCTGTTTATCCATTCATATGCTTATTATGTGGTAGCATAAATGCCAGCTCTGCGGGTACTTGAGTACCCCCAGCACTGAGCAAACTCTATTATTTTGATCAGGGAGCATTCACTTGCACTGAGTTTAGCACCCCCAATCATTTTAAAAAATTTGGCTCGTAGTATTATGTGTTGCATTTGGTGTATACAGTCACCAGTGACAGTGAGCAGTGTAGCAAGCAAGGAGCATGGGGCCCTGTCTGCAAAAGCAAGTCAGGAAATCTATTTGGTTTGGCAATGTGGAACCCAGGCTGTGCTGAAGCAGAGGTGATAATATAGTGGACTTGGAGTGCTACAACACTACTTCACCCTATATAAGCAATAACATTATTTTCTCTACCTTGGTTGTCTGGCCACTTTTTTTCTAATCCTGTAGGTCCCAGTCTCTGGTTACTGCTTTTCTGTCTTATCTAAAATCTCTTTCCAGGTTGTCCTGTTTGTTATTCTTCTCTCTCCTCCTGTCTTCTTCACTTCCTTCACTACATACATCTCTGACACTGAACTTTTTTTCTTTCAGCCTATCAATTCAGATTTCATTCATTCAATTTCCTTTTTTTTTTCACTGTATTTTCCCCTCACCCAGGCCCTCTGATTCCTCTTATTATTATTCCCCAGCTTTAATTTACTGTTCCATCTCTCCCCTTCCTACCCATCTCCTCTCTGTATCTCTCTCCCCCTGCCAATCAACATCTCCAGCATTACACCATCTCTCTCTGTCGCTTCTCCCTCATCTATCATTACACCATCTTTTTTTCTCCCCATCTGGCATTACCATCTCTCTTCTCACCCATCTGGTATTACCCCATTCTCAATGTGTGTCTCTTCTCCCCCATCCAGTATTACCGCATTTTCTCTCTCTTCTCCCCCATCCAGAATTATCCTGTTTCTCTCTCTCTTGTCCCTCATCCAGTAATTTCCTGTCTCTCCACCTCTCTTCTCCCCCTTCTAGAGTTACCCTGTCTCTTCTCTCCATCCACCATTACCCCATTCTCTCTCTAATTTCTTTCCTAGCCAGCATTACCCTGCTCTCTCTCTCTCTCTCTCTCTCTCTCTCTCGCTCTCTCCCCCTCTCTCGATTTCTCTGCCCCCTCCCTCCTCTTACAATATTCCTTAGTCCGAACAGGCCAGAAGCAATGACAAAAGCAATATAAGACACGCGGGACCAGCTTCCTGCACTCACCACCACTAGCTCTATTGGTCATGCCCCCTCAATGTAAATTTCCTGTGTTGGAGAGCTGTGACCATCAGAGCTATTGCCAGTACACGCAAGAAACTGGCCTAGCGTGTCTTCAGTTGTTTTTTGTCACTACCACTGCTGCAGACCTGGAGACTTGTCTCTAGCAGTGCGAGTTGAACTGGGAAAGGTCAAGTTGGGGCTAGGAAGGCTTAGTTGCCACGTACTTGTGACCTGGAATGACCACTGTTGAAAGCTGGATGATGGCCTAGATGGATCATTGGTCAGACCCAGTATGGCTATTCTTATATTCTTAACATGAGAGAGGACTTGTATAGCATAGAAAATCTAGAGAAACTCTAAAATCCCATTAGAGTCTGGAAGAACTCAAAGGAGGTGGAAAAAGAGGAGGTACTATATATGGAGCATTTCCTACACAAAGCAGGGCCTGGATATCCTTACCCTGCATGGAGCCAACTAATTCCCACACTTCGGGTATCATCTAGGAAAGAAAGAGGTATGTTTGACTATATACGTGCTCAGAAAGGCGCTCATGCATGTTTAATAGTGACTTATGCCCCAGATTATATATATGGTGTCCAGATCTACACACTCAAATTTGGGCATGTGCAAAGCTATTGAATAACGAACTCATAACCATCAATAATTGGGTGCTAACAACCAATTATGAAAGTTAATTGGTACCCATTAAAATTTGCACATGCATCTGGCTGTGCTATTTCATAATGCAGTGAAAAGTTTGGTGTTTAAGGTTTGAGCACAGGAATTGGTGCTAAGCGCAATTCTATAAAGGGCACACACCTTTTATAGAATCATGCTTAGTGATGATCTTTTCCATCCCCATGTGATGCATCCAAGATAGAGAGTCTTATATACCATAGAGACTCTTCTCTAGTCCTTTTGAAGTCTTTTCCCCAATATAAGAGCTCTAAGGTTCTTGTTTAATAATGTGCTTTTGCCCTTTTGAAGCATCTGGCAGCATTTGATTGCAGCGGGGACTGTGCCATTAACTTATCTGAAGTAATGGGTAAAAGGTATAGGGTCAGTGATTTGATATGTATAACCGAAGTGGTTTAGATTTATTATATGAGGTACTTTCTTGATCCAAAGTGCTTCCAGTAGATAATACACTGTGGATCTGGGCTTTTGGTAACCAGTAATCCTTCCCCCCTTGAGGACAGACATGTTTAGCAGCCTGTTGTCATCCTTCAAGGAGGCAGGCTGCCTACTGGCAGGCTGATCACCTAACAGCCTTTGATATGGACTTTAATGTAGTGGTACCATTGTAGATAGAAGCTGGCTTGGACTATTACAGACTAAATTGATAAACTATGAGATTAGGTAATTGGTTGATTTATTTGTTTTCAGTGGGTTGGGACTGGGGAGTGAGGAGTAAACTGAGTTTAGTAGTAGATTGGAAGAGCCGTAGATTACTTGTTAAATGACCTGTATCCAACAAATATTTCTGTAGTTTAAATGCAGCTAGTTCAGAGGTGCAGGTCACATTATTTGATGGACTATGGAGCTCAGTGTATTACTACTGTAGCAGTGGTTACAGGAAATAGATGATCTGAGCTGGTTATAGACAACCTCACATAACAGGACAAAGGCTTTTGTTGGCTCGCAGTTGGACTACTGCAATGTCATTTATGTTGGTATCCCAAACTACAAAGTTAAGAGATTGCAGACCCTGCAGAATACAGCTGCTTGTCTGCTGTGTTTTGCAAAGTGTCGGGACCATGTAACACCCCTGTTGATTAGATTACACTGGTTGCCCAATTATGAATATATCCTGTTCAAAATTCTTATACTGGACTTCTGGGATATCTGGCACAATTAGCTGTTCCCTAAGCTCCCTCTCATTTACGTTCAATGAATGATTATAGACTAGTGTTGCCTACTCCACGTCAAGCCATAGGGAAGTAACCCGTAAAAGTGCTTTTTATTTTTTAGCCCCTTATCTGTGGAATAGCCTTTCCCTTGATCTTAAAGCAGAATCATCCTTGAAAATTTTCAGGATTAACTTAAAGACCTACTTTTTTTCCAGTGCATTTCTACAGTAAATCTGGAAGGCACCCGAGATCCCAGTGCAGAAACATGGACTTCTTAATATGTGTTTGGGATCTTTGGTATATTTGTGTTCTAGCTTATAATTTTATGGCATTCCTTTCTTATCTTCTTCTGTTTATTTGAATTTTTAATGTAAATAATCTTGACTTACATGTTAAAAAAGGTGATTCATCAAATTTTAATACACATACACACATATATAGCAATATACATAACACTTAGTTAACAATTGTTTAAGGTGAGGCAGAACTATCAAAGATAAAAAGTTCCACCTTTAAGATTAGACCTTTGAATTTCAAGCTACAAATGTTGCATTATATTTTAGTTCTAAAATGTTAAATCTACAGAAACCACCGAAATGTTCATATGGTAAAGTTGATATTGTGGATTTGGCTGTACCTTTTGGGATTTACAGTCCATTATAAATTTGTTGGATGGTATTGAAAAGGTGGAGACTAATTTGTGCCCTAAAGATGGAATTAAAGTAGATTGTTATTAGATACAATTTCCTGCAGTTTCATTGCAGAAGAATCAAAGTTTGATTGGTAAAAATTCTAAGAATATCAGTAGGTTAGACCTGTGTCCAAGTAGCCTGTAAAAAAAAAAAAAAACCTTCCCCTCTGGATATTTCATTGGCTAGGAGTTTGGATGTTTCCCATAAGAAGTTGGGTCATACAGTTCTACATCCTCCCCCCCCCCCCCCCCCCACCACACACCTTTAAATTATAGTGGTAATGACCCTAGCTAAAGCTCTAATTATCGTTCAATTGCAAATATTTCAGTGTTAGCTAAATTATTGGAGATGATAGTGGCTCCAAGTCTCCGATCTTATGTAGAGACTCATGATCATCTGGACCCAGTTCATTTTGTTCTCCTTTCCATAAAGTACGGTTACTTATTAAAACCCAATATATACAGTATGGTTGCAGTATATATTCTAAATACTGTAAAGGGTATTCTATGATCCAGATTAATGGTTTAATGAAATGCAAATCAGAGAATGACTGTCATGGCTTATCCAAATAGCAATAGTTTGAAAGAAGTCACAATATGTTAGCAACAAAATGTTTTCCAGATATCAAACACCCATATCAACACATAGTAACAAACCATTTGAGTATCAATAAGTGCATTCCACATCTTTTCTTTAAATCATGCTTTGTGATTGTTTTGTATAGAATTACAATGGTCTCTTATTTATCTCACAATGATTCAGAAATATTGCACTCCCGAAACATGGACAAATTGTCTATCGTTTTCGTTCTTAAAATATAATTGGATGCAAATTCCTTGAGATCAGAAAATCTGCATTGAAGTTTGGTTAAAATTAGTTAATTTGTGTCCGATATGATGCAGGTTATCACATACTGGGGATCATAGCAAATTGATTCTAGACAAATTTTCCCTAAATTTTCAGGAGGTGGAAGGTTCTGTTGATGAAATTCATAAAGTCTGACAAAACCAATACAGGCTGAAAACCCACCTGGTTCAATTTAAATGTCAAATGTTTCATGTATCTGTACCTGTCAGTAAAGTTAATAGTAATAGTTGTACTTTTAAATGTAATCATAGGCTTTTCTTTGTTGAACTCACAGCAGGAATTGTCTAATTGTACCAATTTCTGCTTTGTAGCTAAAGTTACGTTGTGTTCTTACATTCAGCAGAACACTCTACTGATCCCTTCTAATTATAAATCTATATTTTCCATGAAATAATTTAACATTACAAAGCCTGATATATCTGGCAGAGCAAATGCATAACGGCATAGCAAATTATGACAGGCAAGGACTAATTGGCCCGTTTCATCTGCCCAGTTGAGATCCTTCTGTTTTTCTACTATGTTGAGTAGACAAATTCTCATAAGGGTCAAACATAAATGTCACATAATTTTGGTATAAAACTAACCCTCCTCCTTGTCATTAGACTCTGAACCCCCTTTACAAAATATCATAAACATATGATCCCCCTAAGCCTCCAACAAATGAATTGCCTATAGAAACTTGCCAGTCCATTCTAGTTTTTAATGGAAAACATCATCATACACAATCTGCTCAATTTAATTAGGTCTACTGGAAATAGCTATGGTGACACCACATGAAATCAGTTTGTAATCAGTTCAGCGTTGCAAACACCACTTTATGCTGAGTATGCTGAATTGTTCCATGACTTAATTATTCATTTGTCCTATGATGGTGATGAAAAATGATGTTCTTGTGCAGACAGAAAGATTGCTGACATCAACCTTGTTTTCTGGAAGAGGCAGTCCACTTAAATCCAGATCGTTTTCATCTTGTCCACTCCACACTCTCCATTTTCAGCACGAGCTTTAATCGCCATCATTTCACGTTGGCAAAGAGTAGCCACTCTCAAAGGTCTGAGTAATTTAGCCAGAGCAGACTGATGTTTATGGATGACTGTGTAGTTTTGCAGCATTATCACAGACATGAAATAGTGATGGCATGTCTTGCCACTCAGTATAGTCTGGACTGATAGGAAGGTCATATGGAATATTGCAGAAATTGTGAATGATGTTGCTGTTCTTCAAACTCAAAGCTGAAAATAGGGATGGCAAGGTACAGAGAAGGGTGACAAAAAGGATAGAATGACTTTCCTATGAGAAAAAGGCTAAAGAGTCTAAGGCTCTTCAGCTTGGAGAAGAGACGACTGAGGGGGATATGCTAGAGGTCTATAAAATACTGGATGGAGTGGAGTGGAATGGAATGATTTGACATGAATTAATTGTTCACTTTTTCCAAAAATACAAGCACTTGAGGGCAAGTAATTCAGCTACTAAGCAGTACATTTAAACCAAATTGGAGAAAATATTTCTTTACTTAATACATTTTATGCTGCTTGTCTCAGAAATAAGCAGTGGATTTTCTCAAGTCCATCTTAACATTGGCTTATGGACTTCTGTTTTAGAAAACCTGCTAAGCTAACTGCTTTTACCGCAATCTCTTGCAACAAATTCCGGAGTCAATTACACGTTAAGTGAAGACATATTTTCCCTGATTTGTTTTTAAACACAAATCCCCGCACCCAGCAACACAGCATAATCAATGATCATACTGGACAATTTATAATCTTTATTTCCTTCGACCCCATGATGCCTGATCCACACCTACCTCATCTGACCACAATATAACTTTGTATCTGCTATCAACCGAATTGGCAAGCGCCTCTATGGTACTATGTAAGCCACATTGAGCCTGCAAATAGGTGGGGAAATGTGGGGTACAAATGTAACAAATAAATAAAAATAAATAAAATAATTTTACTACTTGGTAACTTCATAGTGCGCTCCCTAGTCCATCCATTTTTGGAAAGAGTAAACAAGTGATTCATATCTACCTGTTCTATTCCACTGAAGTCCTATGCTAAATGTGCTTTGCTCCCTAGGTATCTTATTCAGCACTGCCCACAAATTCATTGCCAGAGAATGTGGTAAAAGCAGTTAGCATAGCAGGGTTTATATAAGGTTTGGAGATGTCCATTATTAAGATGGATTTTTGAAAAATAAACACTGCTTATTTCTGGGATAAGCACCATAAAATCTGTTTTACTGTTTTGGGATCTTACCAGGTACTTTTGATCTTAATTGACCAGTTTGAAACAGGATACTGGACTTAATGGACCTTTGGTCTGTCGCAATATGGTGATACCTATGGGGCTCTTTTACTAAAATATAAGGGGTTGATAGTCAAAGCAATTTAACCATCTAGAAAAGGCTCCTGGCTGGTTAAATCATTTGTTCAAGGCTAACCAGTCATTTTCAATGGCACTTAATGGGTTAGTGACAACTAAAAATGAGCGGTTAGCGCCTAAAGCAAAACCAGATATTTTGGGGGCATTGCAGAAGCGGAGTCAGAAGTTGGCCAATTCAATGCCAATATTCAACACTTAACAGGCTAAGGTCACTGAACATAAAAGTCAGTCATATCTTTAAGCTCTACCCCATAATCAGTTAAGGGGCCCTTTCACTAAGGTGCACCAAAAATGGCCTATGCTGGTGTAGGCTCGTGTTTTGGACATACACAGGTCCGTTTTTCAGTGCGAAAATGGACGTTTAGCAAAATATAAATGAACGCGCATCCATTTTTGGCCTGAGACCTTACCACCACCCATTGACTTGGTGATAAGGTGTTGCGCGCTAACCAGGTGGTAAGCGTCAGTGCACATAAACTGGCACTTACTTCTGGGTAAGCACCATACGGTAGAAAATATTTTCTACCACGTGTTTTGTACACACGTCAAAAATGGAATTACTGCCCGGGGCACATGGTAGCCAGGTGGTAGTTCTAAATTGACGTACGTTGGACGTGCATAGGCGCATATGTGCCTTAGTAAAAAGGCCTCTGAATGTTGAATATCACATCTTTTGATGCATTTGTCTTTCAAAATTCTACCAGAGTGGAGGTACAACAGTACAGCAGAGAATTGATATTGCTGAGACAGCACTGGTAGGAACGCTAAAGTGTTTTTCTTTTGCACTAGATTAACGCAGACCACAGGACCCTGAGGCAGGTGAACGAAACGCTGGCCATCGTAGGCCATGGTCAGAATAAGCGTTGCAAAAAAGACCCATCAGAAGAAAGACACAACTGAAAGCTAAGTTGTTTCCAACCTAAAAGAACTTGTTTAATTGTGATAAAGTAAATGAGCCTTATATGATGGCTTTAATATCACCAGGTTTTTAGGCCAATGATGAAGCAGCCCAGCCCCATTGCTAATAATTTAGTAGCTGGGGGCTTCTTGAGGCCTTTCCTCCAACCACACGAAAAGTGAGGTTTAATCACGTGTGATAAGGCTAGATACGCCGAATATATAAATATTAAGATCTCCCATTTTTTCTAGATTTTCAGAATATCACATTTAACCAGCTGTTGTGTAGCCAGCTCTGGAGACCCAGAAATTCAATGCTGGAGCCCAGATGTAGCTCAGCATTGAATTTCCACCATTCAGCACAACACTGAGTGCTGCCAGCGGAATATTGACCCCCACAAGGACTAAATGCTGTTTGTCCTATTTTATACCTATGGTCCACATGGCACTTAGGGGTCTTTTACTTTTTTAAGCCCAATGTAGGTTTATTGCTTGCTAATCTGGAACTACCTCCTGTCCAATGTGGCCGCTGGAGGTAGTTCCGGCTGGAGCACACATTTATGGCGCACTGGAAATGTTATGTTTTTTTCTGTATCGCAGCACTAACCTGGTGGTAATTGAGCATTGCTACATGCTGCCTGGTTACGTCTGGGTTACCACCGGAGCTTTTACCGCCACCTCAATGGATGGCAGTAAGTGCTCCCTGCTGCATGGTCATGTGGTAAAGGTTATCTTACTGCGTGGCCGTTTTGGAGAGGCATTTTAC
This sequence comes from Microcaecilia unicolor, assembly GCF_901765095.1. Taxonomy (NCBI): domain Eukaryota; kingdom Metazoa; phylum Chordata; class Amphibia; order Gymnophiona; family Siphonopidae; genus Microcaecilia; species Microcaecilia unicolor. The sequence continues at coordinate 48,114,264 of NC_044034.1, forward strand.
CCACTGCAGTAAAAAGGACTCTGGCACATAATACATATAAAGGTACACATGAAAACTGAAACTTATTTATGTGTAGATACGCAAATTAATATCTAGAATGTTTTATATTTACAATGAAAACTATACTAATAGGGTTTCTATAAAAATAAAAAGAAAAGAAAATTATGTAAATCATAATAGTACTATGAAAATATTTAGAACAATTCCAAGGTGATTTTGATTTGATAACCGTCAACTATTAAACCAAGTGATGTGAAAGCAGAAAATTGTCAAGACACAACAATGAATTAAGGAAGTTTGGTTTTCTACCAGATAAGAACAAAATGATCTGCTTTAAAAGATTCAGAATAGTCAGAAAACACCACAAGGAGTTTATAATAATATTTATAAACATATAAGTTTCGAAAGGTAAAATGGAAGTATTTGCTGTTCTGTCTGCAATCACTGTATATTCACTCATTTATTGCAAAGGAGGGGAAAAACACCTTTTTATTTCCTTAGAATTCACTCATTAAAGAACAAAACAGGAAAACTCTTAAATTTCCTGACCACAGGAAGAATGGCCAATACATTTCTTCTCACAGTATTCTTCAATTATTTCAACATTAGGTTTTTTTTTTCTCATATCAGATGGCAAAGCACCAGCATTTATCTAGGTATATAAAATTTAGGCACTACAATTTATTTTGATTTGAGCGACCTCCATAAGAAATAAGTGGTAACTTTATCCTGCTACACCGGATCTTCATTGTTTGGCTTCACAAAACAGTCACTATGCATTATTTACGTATTAGTGAAGTAGATCAATGCACTGATGATGTGTCTTGCCTTAATACAAAGACTGTCTTCCCTCTGGTGCCATGATTTTAAATCATCCTTTCTAATAAGGGTACATTCAGGAACATTTCCTTCTGCCCTTCCAAGTGGAGACCAACATGTCATTTCCATTGTCTGGGAAAACATCCCGAAGCACTTTGCCCAACCACATCTAAATGGCACAAATTTTTTATGAGCTGCATCTAGTGCTTAGATATGAACAGGAAACAGAGCGATAAACAGAGGCAGAGTTATTTTAACTGAAAGTAATGTACTATTAGAGACAATAAAAAGGAAGAGAAATATAAAGTATAAATAAAGCCTTATTAAATTTAAGCTGGAAAAAAAGTTTATATTTCATTTTAGCTATTTGCAGGTGCTTCATATGGTTTGGTATTTTACTAAGAAGCAAATGTAATAAAAACCAAATGTAAGTAAAATTTGCCTTTCAACCATGTTAATAGCCAACTGGAACTCCTGGAAAATATTATATTAAACTCTTCCTGCCACATATTCAAAAGGAGCTATGCACTAGGGACCAAATTCTAAGAGTTACAGGCTTTAAATTGGGAGCCAATCAGCACTGATAATTGGCAATAATTAGGATTTATGCACATATATTCTACTAGTAAAAAAGGCCCATTTCTGACACAAATTAACTGGGCGCTAGCAAGGTTTTCCTCGGCTCCCCTGCAGCTACCCATGTCCAGCAACCCTCCTCTCCCCCTGCCCCCCCTGCAGCCACCCATGTCCAGCGACCCTCCTCTCTCCCCTGCCCCCCTGCAGCCACCCATGTCCAGCGACCCTCCTCTCTCCCCTGCCCCCCCTCTAGCCATCCATGTCCAGTGACCCTCCTCTGGACATGGATCAGCTGTGAGGCATGTTCCCCCCCCCCCCCCCGGGTTCTGAAGTTGACATTATAATGGCTACGGTGATGTCAGCCTGATCTACGGAGCCGTCCTGACCAACTCGGATAGAGCCACGATCCCAGGCAGCAAGTCAGAACATTGGAGGTGAGAATTATTATATAGGATAATGATGTGCATGTAAATCCTAACATGTGTACATATTTGGGGGCATGGATAGGGATGTTTTCAAATGTTAAGCACATTGATATAGAATATGGCCGAACTGTGCCTAACTGTAGGTGCCAGAATTTGTCTACCCAAAGCAGGCCTAACTGCAGGCACCTACAGGGGTCCTTTTACTAAGCCGTGGTAAAAAGTGTCCTGTAGTAGTGAGAGCATGTCTTTTGGGCACACGCTGGGCCATTTTGTTTACCGCATCTAGAAAAAAGGGACTTTTTTTTAAGGGGCCGGAAAATGGATGTGTGCTAAAATTGAAACCAGCGTGCATCCATTTTTGGTTTGAGACCTTACCACCACCCATTGACCCAGCAGTAAGGGCTCACATGCTACACATGTGGTGACTGGTCAGTGCATGCCAACTGCTGATTAACGCCGGAAATGCCATGTGCAGTAGGAAATTAAAAAAAAAAAATTTGTCCCGGCGTTATGGGTGCGTGCCAAATCAAAAATTACCACTAGGGGGGCATGCTAGCCTGGCAGTAGTCTCGTTTTGGCACATGCATAGAGCCTATCGTGCCTTTGTAAAAGGGCCTCACAGTTATGTGCAGTTTATGCCTAAGCATGATTCTATAAAAGGAAACATACTCTTTATAAAATCGCACTAAGCACATTACATTTTGGCACCGATTTTTAGGCACTTCTTATAGAATATACCCCTGGGTGCTGATTAATAGTTTCTTTCCCTAACTTTTACTGGTATTTATCCATGTAAGTCACTAACTTCCTAATTCTATAATCTCATATGCATATTTCTGTGCTTAGCATGCAAAATTGTGCACATTGGTTATAGAATACTGGCAGATATGCATGTAGCCGGATTGGTAAATTAGGAACTAATTGACACTAACAACCAATAATTGCAATAATTGGAGTAAATCAGTACTAATTGGCACTAATTTGCAGCTAGGCATGTAACTGCATTTAGCTGCTAGTCTGTATACTTAGTGTTCACAATCTATAGCATGGACTACATGGGGCACACACTTTGGAGGGGCACAGGTGGGCCAGGGTTCTAACAAACATGTACGTAGTAAACTTCCATAATCATGTCAGTTACATGCACAACTGTAACATTCACTCGAGGATATTTACACCAGCCATTTTGGCGTAAGCAGCTGCCAAAATGGCTGCTGCGACCTTCCTCGAGTGTCTCGTGAGATTGCAGCTGAAGGTAACTCCGGCCATTTTGAGATTGGGTCTGGCATATGCAGGAGCAACTGTGAAGGAGGCTCTGTCTGGCTGTGTGGAGAAGGAGTGGATGCTGTTTGGTAGCAGGGGTGGGCTGGTTTTAGCTCCAGCTTCAGTTACGGCCAAAAACAAGTGGCAAAGTTAGGTCTTCCTCTTCTCTCTCATATACCTTCACTCATACCTTGGACCCACCCTTAGTTCCTACCTACCCTACAATCACCCATCGCACACTCCTGACAATCTCCTCACTTGCTCGCTCATCCCACATCCACTTTAATCTTCTCAAATACATTTTAACCCCCCCCCCCCCCCCATCATTTTCCCTACCTCTTCTGTCTCTCCATATCCTTCCCTATGGATCTGGCTTTGGTGACTGGACAAGAACAGCAGCAGTATGATATCTTGGGACACTTTCCATGCAGGTCAAACATTATAGCTTCATGTAGCATGGACATAGCCTAAGGTGTTAAACATCACACTATTGTAGAATTTTTTGAACTGCAAAGTCCAGGAGGAATAAGGTGTAGACCACCACTGCTGCTGTTTCTTCTGCCTCTCTTAAGTCTCTTCTACTTTCTCAAGCTTTTGACATATGGGTGATTAGAATTTCCCATCCCCTCCTCCTTTCTTGTTTTTATTAGTGTTCCTTTTATTTTACTTTGTTTTTGGAAGGTGGTATATCAAAATGGAGAAAAGGAAGAAAGACCCAGGCAAAGTCTCCCATGATGGTTGCATGACAAACGAGGAATTCTATAGCCAGGAATGGATTTTGTCATCCTTTTCACAGCCGCGAAAACAAGAGAGACATATGAAGAAGAAGGCATGATTTACGCCTTACATTAACAAAGACAAAATTAAACTGTTGAATTTTATAAAGAACCAACTGGCTTTGTCAGTGTTTGCTTTCAGATGAGCTGGGTCTTAATGCCATCTATAATCATGTTAAAAACCAGTTTTATGTAATTATAAATACATAAATCAAAGAGCAATGAATAAAATATGTCAGAGTGTAAAAATACTCCAATGAACACTACTTTTGTGTAATTCAAACAAAACAGCACACAAAAGATACAACAGAGATCTTATATTAACAGCAGTTAATCATGGAATAGATTTGTTTTGAGCTTTTTAAAATTTGAAATTCAATTGTTAGGCTTTTTTTCTTTCCTTAATTGCAAGAGAGTCTATTCAATAGTTTATTCTATTTTTAAACTTGGACATAGCTTGCCATGAATATTTATAATGCTTTTTTTGCTGCTCTGCACCTCTAGAGAGATCTTTTTACTGAAAAACTCAAAACAGATATGTAAATTAACAAGGAGGAACATGGAGGGCATCAAATTGCTGAGCCAATCTGCTCATACTAGAAAAGTAAGTAGAATAAAAGTTAGACACCTTGAAAGGAATTTTCCATGAGACAGAATTTTAAAAAATGCTGCAATGAACATGAAGAAGACTAAGAGCTTCCAAAATAAGATTTAAGAAATGGCACTTTCTATCTATGCACACGGAAACACACACATCTATCTATACATAAATATAATTTTTGTTTATGATGCTAATTTTGCTGTAGTTAAGACCTTCAGCTTTGCTCAACCTATTTCAAAGGGGTCTTTAATTATTTTTGGTGATCTGGCTTGCAGAGTTTTTCGCATTTTTCCTAGTTTGTTCACCCCTTCAAAGAAATGTAACAGATTGGTGATGCAAGATTTCCCTTCACTAAATCCATGTTGACTTTGTCTCATTAATCCATGCTTTTGAATATGCTCTGTAATTTTGTTCTTTATAATAGTCTCTACCATTTTGCCTGGCACCTACATCAGGCTCACTGGTCTATAATTTCCCAAATCCCCTCTGGAACCTTTTTTAAATGTCGGTGTTGCATTGGCCACCCTTCAATCTTCTGGTACCATGCTGGATTTTAAAGATAAATTACATATTACTAAGAATAGTTCCACAAGTTCATTTTTCAATTCTATCAGTACTCTGGGATGAATACCATCCAGTCCATGAGATTTGCTACTCTTCAATTAGTCAAATTGCCCCATTACATCCTCCAGGTTTATAGGCATTTCATTCAGTTTCTCTGACTCATCAGCTTTGAATACCATTTCTGGCTCCGGTATCTCTCCCAAATCTACCTTGGTGAAAACCGAAGCAAAGAATTAATTTAATCTCCCCACTATGGCTTTGTCTTCCCTGATTGCCCCTTTTACTCCTCGGTCATCTAGCAGTCCAACCAATTCTTTTGCCAGCTTCTTGCTTTTAATATCCCTAAAAAAATAAATTTACTATCCAGCTTATAATCGAACGAGAAAAACGCCCAAGTTCCGACCTAAATCGGGAGATGGACGTTTATCTCACAAAAACGAATAAAGCGGTATAATCGAAAGCCGATTTTTGGGCGTTTTCAACTGCACTCCGTCGCGGATGCGGACAAAGTTTATGGGGGCGTGTCAGAGGTGTGGCGAAGGCGGAACTGGGGCGTGGTTATCTGCCGAACAAAGATGGGCGCATTTCAGCGATAATGGGAAGAAAGTATGCGTTTTTAGCTAGAATTTAGGACACTTTTCCTGGACCCTGTTTTTTCACGAATAAGGCCCCAAAAAGTGCCCTAAATGACCAGATTACCCCCAGAGGGAATTGGGAATGACCTCCCCTGACTCCCCCAGTGGTACCTAACCCCCTCCCACCACAAAAAAATGATGTTTCACACATTTTTATTTTCACCCTCAAATGTCATACCCAGCTCCCTGGCAGCAGTATGCAGGTCACTGGAGGAGTTGTTAGGGGGTGCAGTGGACTACAGGCAGGTGGACCCAGGCCCATCCCCCCCTACCTGTTACAATTGTGCTGCTTAATGCTTATTAGTCGTCCAACCCCCCCAAACCCACTGTACCCACATGTAGGTGCCCCCCTTCACCCCTTAGGGCTATAGTAATGGTGTAGACTTGTGGGCAGTGGGTTTTGAGGGGGATTTGGGGGGCTCAACACACAAGGGAAGGGTGCTATGCACCTGGGAGCTCTTTTACCTGTTTTTTTGTTTTTGTAAAAGTGCCCCCTAGGGTGCCCGGTTGATGTCCTGGCATGTGAGGGGGACCAGTGCACTACGAATCCTGGCCCCTCCCACGAATAAATGTCTTGGATTTATTCGTTTTTGAGCTGGGCGCTTTCATTTTCTATTATCGCTGAAAAACAAAAACGCCCAGCTCACACATTGTTGAATAAAACATGGGCGTCTATTTTTTTCGAAAATACGGTTCGGTCCGCCCCTTCACTGACCCGTTCTCGGAGATAAACGCCCATGGAGATAGGCGTTTTCGTTCAATTATGCCCCTCAATGTGTTTTTGCCTCCAACGCAATCATTTTTTCTAAGTCCCCCTTTGCCTTCCTTTTCAGTGCTTTGCATTTGCCTTGACATTCCTTATGCTGTTCCTTATTATTTTCAGTCAGTTCCTTCTTCCGTTTTCTGAAGGATTTCCTTTTTGCTCTAATAGCTTCCTTCACCTCACTTTTTAACCATGCCAGCTGTCATTTGGTCTTCCTCCCTCTTTTTAATATACGGAATATATTTGGCTTGGGCTTCTAGGATGGTATTTTTGAACAGTATCCATGCCTGATGTAAATTTTTGACCCTAGCAGTTACTCCTCTAAGTTTATTTTTCACTATTCTTCTCATTTTATCATAGCCTCCTTTTTTTAAAGTTAAACTCTAACGTATTGGATTTCCTATGTATACTTACTCCAAAGCTAATATCAAATCTGATCATATTATGATCACTGTTATCAAGCGGCCCCATCACCATTACCTCCCGCACCAGATTATGCGCTCCGCTAAGGACTAGGTCTAGAATTGTTTCTCCACTTGTCGGCTCCTGTACCAGCTACTCCATAAAACAGTCCCTGATTTCATCAAGGAATTTTACCTCCCTAGCATGCCCTGATGTTGCATTTACCCAATCAATGTCAGGGTAATTGAAATCGCCCATTGTTATCATGTTGCCCAGTTTGTTAGCCTCCCTAATTTCTACATCTGTCTGTTCATCCTGGCCAGGCAGATGGTAGTACACTCTTTTCACTATCCCTTTACCCTTTACACATGGAATTTCAATCCACTGGGATTCCAAGATGTGTTTTATTTCCTGCAGAATTTTCAATCTATTTGATTTGAAGGCACTCCTTAACATACAATGCTACCCCTCCACCAATTCAATCCACCCTATCACTATGATACAATTTGTACTCCGGTATGAGAGTGTCTCACTGGTTATCCTTCTTCCACCAGGTCTCACAGATGCCTATTATCTCTAATTTTTCATTTAGTGCAATATATTCTAACTTTCCCATCTTATTTCATAGACTTCTGGCATTCGCATATAGACATTTGTTGTTCCTATTTACATCATGCTCAGCACTTGATAGTACTAATTTTCAATCTTTTGTCTGATTTTTATTTTTATTTAAGGACACCTGCCTGCTTATAATCGAAATAGAAAAACGCCTATATTGTGACCCAAATCGGGAGATAGATGTTTATCTCACAAAAACGAATAAAGCTGTATAATCAAAAGCCGAATTTGGACGTTTTCAACTGCACTCCGTCGCGGATGCGGACAAAGTTGATGGGGGCGTGTCGAAGGCGTGGTGAAGGCGGAACTGGGGCGTGGTTATCGGCCGATCAGAGATGGGCGCCTTTCGCCGATAATGGAAAAAAAAATATGCGTTTTTAGCGAGAATTTAGGGCACTTTTCCTGGACCCTGTTTTTCCACGAATAAGGCCCCAAAAAGTGCCCTAAATGACCAGATGACCACTGGAGGGAATCGGGGATGACCTCCCCTGACTCCCCCAGTGGTCACAAACCCCCTCCCACCACAAAATACGCCGTTTCACAACTTTTTATTTTCACCCTCAAATGTCATACCCACCTCCCTGGCAGCAGTATGCAGGTCACTGGAGCAGTTATTAGGGGGTGCAGTGGACTTCAGGCAGGTGGACCCAGGCCCATCCCCCCCCCCACCTGTTACACTTGTGCTGGTAAATGGGAGCCCTCCAAACCGCCCCCCAAACCCACTGTACCCACATGTAGGTGCCCCCCTTCACCCCTTAGGGCTATAGTAATGGTGTAGACTTGTAGGCAGTGGGTTTTGAGGGGGATTTGGGGGGCTCAACACCCAAGGGAAGGGTGCTATGCACCTGGGAGCTGTTTTAGTTTTTTTTTTTTTTGTAAAAGTGCCCCCTAGGGTGCCTGGTTGGTGTCCTAGCATGTGAGGGGGACCAGTGCACTACGAATCCTGGCCCCTCCCACGAATAAATGTCTTGGAGTTATTCGTTTTTGAGCTGGGCGCTTTCGGTTTCCATTATCGCTGAAAAACAAAAACGCCCAGCTCAAAAAAAGATAAACTTCCATGTTTTTTGAAAATACGGTTCGGTCCGCCCCTTCACTGACCTGTTCTCGGAGATAAATGCCCATGGAGATAGACGTTTCCGTTCGATTATGCCCCTTCTGATCTACTACAGTGTCTATTTCAACCTCACTATCGGGATACCCTATCGTCCCTGTTTTGTTGATATCTTTTAAAGATACCTTATTCCAAACATGCAACTGTCGGCCTTCCCCCCCCCCCCCCCCCCCCCCGATTTGTAGTTTAAAAGCTGCTCTGTCTCCTTTTTAAATGCTGATTCCAGCAGCCTGGTTCCACCCTGTTTAAGGTGGAACCCATTCTTTCGGAATAGGCTCTAAAATCTATTCACATTTTTATAAAATACACCCAATCTGCACCTAATTTAGGCATCGAGATTTACACCAAGTAAAATGCGGCCTAAATGGTCACTATCAAATTTTGGCACTTGGCGAGCTGCTCAGCATATTCTATATACCACGCAGACATTTAAGTCTATTCTCTAAAATTTAGGTGTGCTTTAGAGAATACACTTAGGTATAATTTTTTTTTCATGTTGATTTTTTTCAGGTGCCATATATAGATTCTAGCCCCATATGTGTAATAGCTAGAGTACAGCTCAGTAAACAGGGTCCAAGGTCTTCAATTTCAGTACAGCATCCCTTGTCTAAAAAAAACCCCACATACAATCCTTATTGCCTTTGATGAATTTCCATCACTAGATATGTCACTGCCGTCTTTGATTGGGAGTTCAAGAATAGTTTAACAGGCGTTTTCACTGCTTTGCCACTTTGAACTAAAAAACAAAACAATATGCCCCTTGTTGCTGTTGAAAACATATATATATATAGAAATGAAATCCCAACCTGTCTATTTATATTGTCGTAGAAACTGTAAATATCTATCTACACTGGTACAGAAGTCAAAAAACATTATCAGAAAAACATCCCACCACCATTCCTTCTGAAGCAATAAAACACATTTCTTTATACTTGCAGAGAAACTTCCAAACTGTCCACCCACTTTCACACCCACCTACCCACACACAGGGGTTTTATGAGAGCAGGTAAAGGAGCAAAGAAGAAAAAGCTCTTAACATTTTAAGCAGATTCCATAGTGTACATTTTACTGCTTGGATTTTACGCAGACATGAGTCAGAGGTGAAGCATGCAAGACTATTTTTTTCTTTGCCAAGGGCAAAATTTAGGGTGCAATGATCATGTCATTTTGAAACAAAGCAGTTAGCAAAGGCTATTTTGAAGTTATTCTAGTGTGCCCAACAGTTCCCAGGACTGCAGTTATGAGCTGTTCTTTATAACCATGGCAAGAGTTTAGAGTCATCATCTGGTGCTTTTTACACTGCTCCAGGGCAAGGGAGCCAGTGACCAAGCCTATACCTTTTCACTGATGTCCTCTGTGCATCCAGCTGGGGATCTGAGGTACTGTCTCTGTGGCCTGAGGGGTGTGTGTGTGTTTGTGTGCCTTTGAGGTGCATCTCCAAGTGTGTACACTTTCACATGTCCTCCTAGCCATTTACTACTTTATGGTTTTGGCCTCTTAATTTTTGCTTGTTTGTTATTTCTGAGGTTTTTGAATTTAATAATAAATCACTAGTGGTTTGTTTTTTTTTTTTTCATTTTGGCATGCTCCTGTCTGAGGTACATAAAACTTATCCTAACAATACAATATTAAGGTGCCATTTTACTAAGCCGCATAAGCATCTACGTGCGTCCAATGCATGCCAAAATGGAGTTACTGCCCAGATACCGTGTGGCTGTTATGGTAATTTCATTTTTGGCGCACATCCAATACTCACGTATGAAAAATAATTTTTATTTTTGGATGCGCATATCGGATGTGTGCCAAGTGGCATTTCATCACACGTGTAGGTCATTACTGCCCGGTCACTGCGTGAGACTTTACCACTAGGTCAATGGCTAGTGGTAAGGTCTCAGACCCAAAATGGACACGCAGCAATTTTCATTTTGACGTACGTTTGTTTTCGGCAAAAATTTTAAAAGGCATTTTTTGTAAGTGCGCTGAAAAATAATTCTGTGTGCATCCAAAATACACGTCTACACTATCGCAGGCCATTTTCAGTGCACTTTAGTAAAAGGACCCCTAAAATCTCCTGGAAGCAGTAGTAATACTACTACTACTACTACTACTTAGCATTTCTATAGCGCTGCCACATCCAAGCATTTTTACCAAACATATTTCAGCACCGACAAGGTTGGTCATATATAAAAGGCATTATGCCTAAGGCTTCATAGCAAATATGTTAAATTTACCACATTATATTAATGTACAGCTGCTGTATTAAAATGGCTTTGGTTAACATTTTCTAAAGCCCATGACAATGGTACTATTATAGTTTTGACCTGGTTTTAACCTTGATAATTTGGTGATTCAGATGTAAAATAATTTCACTTCTGATTGCAGCAGCAATTGTGTTCAGTGGTGATCTCAGCTTTTGGTTCTTGAAACCGCAATGTTCTACTGTTACCAGCAAATGCCAGCTTGGTTTAATCTGATACAATACTGCTATAGTTACACTGCTAAGCATCAGCGATAACATCACATTATTAAGTTAGTAAGAAAGTGCATCCCTATGCCGTCCAAAATGAGGTAATGTTGCTGGTGAATAAGGAAATCAGTTTCTTCTAGCCAGCTAGTATTCCTGCAGCTTGAGACGGGTTGAAATGCTAGGCCATCCCTCTCTTACTATCTAACTCAGTGTTTCCCCAAGTCCAGTCTTGGAGTACCCCTTGTCAGTCAGGTTTGCAGGATATACACAATGAATATGCATGCACTTGATTTGAATGCACTGCCTCCATTATATGGAAATCTCTTTCATGTGCAGTCATTGGCAAGGGGGTACTCCAGGACTGGACCTGGGAAACACTGTTCTAACTTCCTGAGGCGATGGCCCAAATAATAGTACACTCATCCTCTGTTTCAAAGTTGAAAGTACAGACACCTTTATTATGTAGAATATATTACTTAAAAAGATGAATGGCACTGTTTTTCTCTACCAGTTCCATTCAGATCTCTAAAACATTTAAGGATAAACTCTCAAAAGGTCATAAAATGCAGGTGCCAGGATGAAGAGTGCTAACCATTAACACCAATTATCAGCTCATCATTAAATTATGTGCACAACTGACCTTTAACTTGTATGCACAAATTTACGATTTGGGCACACAGCTTTCTAGAATTCACAATTCACAATTTATTTACATTTCTTGACCTAATCACTGCATGTCTCCGTACAATTTGCCTCAATTCTTTATGGGTCGGAGTCTTATCAGGTCATACACGATGTCTGTGTGAAGCAGTTTGTGTGTCAATCTCTGTCTCGTTCCCCATTATAATTCAGAAATGGCTGGTGGTAGGCGAAACAAACTTTGTGAGCTCATAGTGCCACATTTATCTCTGTGCTACGTGCATTGTCAGGAGGACGGGACATCTTCTGAAAGTGACCGTTGTTTGCTGGTCTACCAGGATAGGCATTCAATCCTTAATTCCCTCAGTAAAGATTCCAATGTACTATAATCCAAGGGAAGCAGGCTTCAGTAAACTCATGGCATGGCAGTGCCCCTCATAGGTAAGAGTCATATCTCAGCTTCAAAACACACACACACACACACACACACACACACACACACACACACACACACACACACACACACACACACACACACACACACACACACACACACACATACACACACACTATAGCCTATGTAACAAATAAGACCTGTTGAAACTCAGTTCCATAAATGTTCAGTTCAATTAATCACCCTTCAGTCTCATTGCTGGACAGATCAGCTAATAACAAACCAGCAAACAAAACAAACCTAAACAAAAAACAATAACCAAACAACAACAAAGGCAAAAACAAACCCCCAAACAAAAAAACCTCAAAATATTTTCAGGACATTTAACTCTTAGGAGCTTAAAGTCCTGCTCCTTTAGACTAAGAGGGTCTTTTACTAAGGCGTCTCTAATGTTTAGCATGCCCACAATTTTAGCACACGCTAAAAACGTGAGCACACCTTAGTAAAAGATGCCCTCACATCTTTTAAAGTAGCTGAGCATTCTTTACTATATTAATAAATTCAAATTTCAAACCCAGGCCCCAATAATACTCAGTACTGCCCAAAGTTCACAGTCTCAGATTTATCTATGCCTTTCCAAAATAAGTTTGTCAGAACAAGGCTGCTGTACTGGCTAATGTTTTATGATTCATTCATAGAACACTATTTTGAAGGAATTACATTGGCTTTCTGTAGCATGGAGAGTGAAATTTAAATATCCATCTCTTATTCATAAAGCTTTAAATGACAGTACTCTCCTGGTAATTGCGAACTCTTTGAGAAGCTATAGACCATCTCGTACATTGCGTTCTACAGACAAATTACTATTGGACATTCCCTCCTTCCTTCAGATAAGTCTCTCTGAATATCGAGCATCAATTTTTTTATGCAGAAGGCATTTCTCTTTGGAATGCTTTACCTCTAAGTTTGTGTAAAACTACTTCAACACGACAATTTAGAAAGTGTTTAAAAGCTCCCTTGTTTTCACAAGCATTTGTTGGCATATGCTTGTCCGTAGTGTTAGTTTCACTTGCTGCACTAAAACTAATTTATTCATTTCAGATTATTTTGGATTTTACTATGGCTTTTCAACATTGTGCTGGGCTGAATTTGTTACCACATGGATATATTTTATAGAGAGTGGTTTTTATTGTATATGTTCTTATGTGAACCACCTAGAATTGTAAGATAGTGCCGACAATAAATTTTTTAAATAAATAAAAGAAAAGAAAAGAAAAGAAATAAACCCCTGCCAGCTACAGTATAGCAGCAGAGAAACAGCTAACTTTTTAAATTTCTCATCCCTTTATGCCTGGGATTTACCCTTTCCCTGTTTTTGTCTTAGATGTTTTTATTCTCCCTTTTGGTCTCTTTGTGGAAACAAGCTATGTCCTCAAAATCTGGTTTGTTTCCAGCAAAGGATCCTCCCTTCCCTCTTTCAGACTCCTTAGCATTGTTAACCCCTTCCCCCTTCAGCAGGGCAAGAAGCTGCTACCTGGAGCTGGACCCTGCCCCCCCCCCCCCTCCTCCTACAGTACACTGTAACACTATTAAACAACCACCCTTGCCAGGTTTACGGGAAAATAGTAGCCATTATTATTTGTATCAGTCAAAGTAAATAGCTTGTTTAACTCATGCCCCTCTCCTTAAAAGGATTCCCATCCTGCTCAACAGCCTATTGTATAGTAGGCAACCACTCCATGCCTACTTCTGCCCTCTTGTGTCTAGGTTTGTGAAGAGGTCAAGGGCCTTTATTTGTGAGCCTCCGGAAGCAGTCACTTGCTCTGGGGTGAAGCCTGTATTGCCTCTGTTCCCATCGGAACCCACTGTTCTCTTTCCTCCCCCCAGACTCAGGTACAAGCATTATTAGATTTCCTCTAGCTTCAGATGGGGTCGAGCTTCTCCTCTCTCCCCATCTAGGGGATAAGGGTTTGCCTTCAAACTGCTTTGTGATTCATCTGGCATAAAATGTGCTATCATAGAGTTTGTTTCTCAGGGAAAATTGATTTGCCTGAGGGAACCTTGGGATTGCAATGCCTTTCTCCGTACCAATTCAAGGATTGCAGTAGTGAGTGAGCATATATGCCAAAGAAATCCATGCATAGCATATTCTACTGATTAGATAGCCAACACTGCTAGGCCTATTGTGTCAAAATGTGAAGCCTGCATAAAGGACAGCAACATTTTGCTGGATGAAAGATATTTTGGGTGAATCCTTGCTTACGTAGGAGGTAATCCTATAAATTGGTGCCTAGAAATATGTGCATTATAGGCACCAATAATTGGTAGTTATATATAAATGTGCATTAGGCAATATTCTACAAGTAAACACTGAAGTGCTAGAGCATGTAACTGTGGAGGGGCCTATACTATATGTGGGCAGATCATGGGCAGACCATGAGTGTGCCTCCAAGTGATGCATGTAGAACACTATCATAGAAACAGAGAAAAACGTAGGCAGATAAAGATCATAAGGCCTAGCCAGTCTGCCCACCCATTCCATCTATTCTCCCTGTCACTCCCTTAGAAATCCTAAGTACCTGTCCCAAGCTCTCTTGAGTTCTGATACTGGTTTTGTCTCCACCACTCCCACCAGGAGGCTGTTCCAAAACTTCACTACTCTCTCATGAAGAAGTATTGCCTCAAGTTACTTCTAAGTCTATCCCCTTTCACATTCATCCTATGCTCCTCATTCCAGAGCTTCCTTTCAATTGAAAGAGACTCGCTTCCTATGCATTTATGCCACATTAGTATTTAAATGTCTCTATCATATCTCCCCTCTTCTGCCTTTCTTCCAAAGTATTGAAATCTTTAAGTCTGTTCCCATATGCTTTATGACGAAGACCACTGACCATTTTAGTAGCCGCCCTCTGGACCGACTCCATCTGTGTATATATTTTTGAAGGTGTGGTCTTCAGAATTGTACACAATATTCTAAATGAGGTCTCACCAGAGTCTTATACAGGACATAACTTTTTCCTATTGGCCATTCCTCTCCCTATGTACCCAAGCATCCTTCTAGCTTTTGCCATCACTTTTTCTACCTGTTTGGCCAACTTAAGATCATCACATATAATCACACCCAAATCCCGCTCCTCTTTTGTGCACAGAAGTTCTTCACTCCCTAAACTATACCGTTCCCTTTGGTTTTGCAGACCAAATGCACGGCCTTGCATTTTTTAGTATTAAATCTAAGCTGTCAAATTCCAGACCATTTCTCTAGCTTCACTAAGTCCTTCCTCATGTTGTCCACACCATCAGATATGTCTATCCTATTGCAGATTTTGATATCATCCACAAACAGCCAAACCTTATCACACAGCACTTCAGCAATATTGCTTACAAAAATGTTAAATAGAATTGGCCCAAGAACTGAACCTTGTGGCACACCACTAGCAACATCATTTTCCTTAGAATGAGCTCCATTTACCACTACTCTCTGTCACCTTCCATTCAACCAGTTCCTAACCCAGTTAGTCACTTTTTGGCCCATACCAAGGGCACTCAGTTTATTTATTTGTCTTCTATGCAGAACCATGTCAAAAGCTAGGCTAAAATCTAAATATACTGCATCTAGCACTCTCCCTCGATCTAGCTCTCTGGTCAAAGAAATTAATTAGATTTGTCTGACAAGACCTGCCTCTAGTGAAACCATGTTGCCTTGGGTCCCGTAATCCATTGGATTCCAAAAATGTTACTATTCTCTGTTTTAAAAGCGTTTCTATTAATTTA
Source organism: Microcaecilia unicolor (assembly GCF_901765095.1). Lineage (NCBI taxonomy): Eukaryota > Metazoa > Chordata > Amphibia > Gymnophiona > Siphonopidae > Microcaecilia > Microcaecilia unicolor. The sequence continues at coordinate 48,130,088 of NC_044034.1, forward strand.
CTTAACACAGAAGTCAGACTTACCGACCTGTAGTCTGACTTCTCCAGTCCCCTGCTCTTCTCCAGTCCTCTGGGCCCACTCCTGACTCTAGAGAAGCATTAAAAAGGTCAGCCAGCAGAGCTGGTAGAACTTCTCTAAGTTTCTTAAGTAGCCTAAGATGTATACCATCTGGCCCATCACTTTGCCCACCTTTAGTTTAGTCAGTTCCTCACAAACACAGTCCTCTGAAAATCATTCAGGGGCTACCACCCCTCCATTCCTATTTTTGTTTGCTTTCTGCAGTCCTGATCCCATCCCTTCAGCTGTGAACACAGAACAGAAATATGTGTTAAGCAATTCTGTCTTATCAATTATGCACTTCTCTTGGTGCATGTAGGCACACCCATGCACACCTGCCATTGACTTGTCATAAATGATCACACCTAAACTCTGGAACACCCATGCCAACTTACACTAATGTTCTATAATGACATCTTGGTACACAAATGCTGTTATAGAATTGGTGCCCAACATACAGCATCATGGCCAGTGCTTTTTTGAGGGGGTACTTGGGGGTACTGAGTACCAGCACCTTTTCCATTGTCTGCTAAAATTGACACATGGTCCCCAAGTTTTAATGAAAGATCTCAGGCTATACATACCAATTCTGCCTTCTCATAAATTCTGTGACTGGTTGCTGGGGGCCTGGTTATTATAGAGTGGGTTTCTCAGTGATCAACCTACTCCTGAAGAGTGGCCTGGCATTTGAGTACCGGCACCTTTTTCACTAGAAAAAAACACACTGATCATGACACTTACATGGAGGCATCAGTTCTGTCTTCTGTGCTGGCAGTGGTGGAGCAAGAGGAGAGGTTTTAATGTTGCTGGTGATTTTAGTACTGTGACAGTCTCCATGAGACCTTTATTATCTGGGTTATTCTCTGATGTGTTTCCTTTGTGGATCTGCCCGCAGCTGGTTTAGGGAAGCTGGCTGATTTAGTTTTGCCCCTTTCTCCAGGCTGCTTTTTTGTTCACTTGGAACAGTGTACTAATCTGCTGATGGGATCATGGGAAATGGGAATAATAACGAATGCGGAAATATCAACCCCATGGACACCTGACTGTGGAGTTCCCCAAGGATCTCCCCTCTCACCAACACTCTTCAACCTAATGATGATACCCTTAGCCAAGCTACTAGCCAATCAAAACCTCAATCCCTACATATATGCAGACAATGTCACGATCTATATCCTATTCAAACACGATCTAAAGGAAATCACCAACGAGATAAACCTAAGCTTCCAAATCATGCATTCCTGGCCGGATGCATTCCAGCTAAAACTCAACGCAGAAAAAACACAATGTCTTATACTCACCTCACAACATAATACAAATAAATTCACCACCACAACCATGCCAAACTTTTCCCTTCCCGTCTCAGACAATCTGAAAATTCTTAGTGTTACGATTGATCAAAATCTCACACTCGAAACGCACGCAAAGAACACAACTAAGAAAATGTTCCACTCCATGTGGAAACTCAAAAGAGTAAAACTCTGATCCATCTTTCGCAACCTGGTACAGTCAATGGTGCTAAGTCATTTGGACTATTGCAATGCACTCTACGCTGGCTGCAAAGAACAGACTATCAAGAAACTTCAAACAGCCCAGAACACCGCAGCCAGACTCATATTTGGAAAAACAAAATATGAAAGTGCAAAACCCCTAAGAGAGAAACTTCACTGGCTCCCACTTAAAGAACGCATCGCGTTCAAGATCTGCACGATTGTTCGTAAAATCATTCACGAAGATGCCCCGACCTACATGCTAAACCTCGTGGACCTACCTCTCAGAAATGCTAAAAGATCAGCCGCACATTTCTTAATTTACACTTCCCCAGCTGTAAAGGACTAAAATACAAACTAACACACGCAACCAGCTTTTCTCACCTTGCATCCAAACCAAAGTTTCAGTGTGCTTCTCTGACATTGCTGTCTGGATGTCTCAATGCCACCTGAAATTAAATATGACCAAAACCGAGCTTCTCATTTCCCCCCCCAAACCCACCTCCCCGCTCCTCCCGTTTTCTATTTCTGTTGATGGCTCTCTCATTCTCCCTGTCTCCTCAGCTCGAAACCTTGGGGTCATCTTTGATTCTTCTCTCTCCTTCTCTGCTCATATCCAGCAGATTGCCAAGACCTGTCGTTTCTTTCTTTACAACATCCGTAAAATCCGCCCCTTTCTTTCTGAGCACTCTACCAAAACCCTCATCCACTCCCTTGTCACCTCTCGTTTAGACTACTGCAATCTGCTTCTTGCTGGCCTCCCACTTAGTCACCTCTCCCCCCTCCAGTCGGTTCAGAACTCTGCTGCCCGTCTCGTCTTCCGCCAGGGTCGCTTTACTCATACTACCCCTCTCCTCAAGACCCTTCACTGGCTCCCTATCCGTTTTCGCATCCTGTTCAAACTTCTTCTACTAACCTATAAATGTACTCACTCTGCTGCTCCCCAGTATCTCTCCACACTCGTCCTTCCCTACACCCCTTCCCGTGCACTCCGCTCCATGGATAAATCCTTCTTATCTGTTCCCTTTCCACTACTGCCAACTCCAGACTTTGCGCCTTCTGTCTCGCTGCACCCTACGCCTGGAATAAACTTCCTGAGCCCCTACGTTTTGCCCCATCCTTGGCCACCTTTAAATCTAGACTGAAAGCCCACCTCTTTAACATTGCTTTTGACTCGTAACCACTTGTAACCACTCGCCTCCACCTACCCTCCTCTCTTCCTTCCCGTTCACATTAATTGATTTGATTTGCTTACTTTATTTATTTTTTGTCTATTAGATTGTAAGCTCTTTGAGCAGGGACTGTCTTTCTTCTATGTTTGTGCAGCACTGTGTATGCCTTGTAGCGCTATAGAAATGCTAAATAGTAGTAGTAGTAGCACGCAACTGTGGAATGCATTACCAACTAACGTGAAAACAATCAAAGAAATAACACTTCATCACTCCACCCTTACTCTGAAAGTCATACTTCTATAACTGTTTGCGTAGATCTTTCCTGTCATCCTTGATCTTGTTGTTATACCAATTGTATCTTTTACCCTGGAATGGCGATGCCATAACAGGACTTTGTAAGCCACATTGAGCCTGCAAATAGGTGGGAAATGTGGGATGCAAGTGCAATAAATAAATAATAAATATGCTTTTGACAGCTTGATGGAGTGACACGGCACACCATGAGAAATGAGTTCTACACATAGCTGGATTCTAAGCCTATGTGAATGGCCTACTTTGGCTGCACACCACTGTAAGTGCCATTTCTTCTTCTCACAGAGTGACTCAGTGGCCCTACAAGTTGGACTGATTGGTACTCATTCTGTTATGTAAGTTTGTATTATTTGCTCTCTTTTTCAGCTGAAGCATTGTAATTAGGGGTAATGAACCAGTCGCGTACCAAGGGGGTGGGGGGCGGTGGGTGCGGTCCACCCCGGGTGCACGCCACTGGGGGGGGGGTGCCGCGCGTCTGTCAGCAATGCTCGTTCCCTGCTCCCTCTGCCCCGGAATGGGTTACTTCCTGTTCCGGGGCAGAGGGAGCAGGGAATGAGCGAAGCCGACAGGCACGCGGCACCCCCCCAGCAGGTACAAATGCACCGGGGGGGGGGGTGTTGCTTCGACGGGGGGAGGTGTCCGCGGCGATCCGCCCCAGGTGTCAGCCACCCTAGGAATGCCACTGTAATGAACTAAGGGACTGGGATGTTGAGAGGTGGTTGGAGTGTGAGAGACAATCGGGTTGTACTTGATATGAGTCTGGTTTAGTGTAGTTATGGTTTGTGTGGATGGTTTGGTAGGGGTGATTAAGTGATTTTGAGTATGGGGTTGAGGGGTTTTTGCATTTGTTACTGTGCAGTAGGAAAGGTAATGGAGGAAGAGATAGTCAACTTTCTACAATCTAATGAGTTACAGATCCAAGGTAGCTTGACTTGACAAAGGTAAATCACGTCAAACAAATTTGATTGATTTCTTTGACTGTGTGACAAAATAACTGGATTGAGAGCATTATTGGATGTGGTCTACTTAGATTTCAGCAAAGTTTTTGATACTGTTATTCATAGGAGGATCATAAATAAACTGATTGGCTTGAGGATGGCACCTGAGGTTGTAAACTGGATTAGAAGCTGACTAACTGATAGGCAACAGAGGGTGGTGGTAAATGGAATTTACTCTGAAGAAAGGTGAGCAGTGGAATACCTCAGAGATTTCGCCTGCAGTCAATTCTATTCAATATATTTGTAAGCAATATTGCAGAAGAATTAGAAGGAGAAGTGTATCTTTTTGTGGATGACACAAAAAATTGGCATCAAATTGGACAGCCCGGAGGAAGTGGAATGCATGAGAATGAGCTGCAAGAACTAGAAGCTTGGGCTAATGCTTGGCAGTTGAACTTTAATGTGAAGAAATGCTAAGTGGTGCATTAGGTTTGCAGACATCTAAAGGAACTGTATGCACACTACCCTGGACTGCTTCCTGCACTGACACCAGCATCCCTCTCTCCCTCTATCCAACCTGATCCCCATTCCCCCTAATATAAAAATAATATTATGGTGGTCTTCTGACCCGACCTGACCTGTAGTTTTGAGCATCAGTTCCCTTGACCCTCCTTCCTGCCCTCTTCCTTCCTTCCTTCCTTCCTTCCTTCCTCCAATACAAAAAAAAATGCCCGGGTGATCCAGTGGCCCCTGACCCCCCTCCTCTTCCCTCCCCTTCCCTTCCTTTCACACAAAATGCCTTGGTGGTCTAGCAGAAGCCCACCCCCATACCTTGTATGAGGCAGGAGCGATGGCCATTTGCTCCTGCCTCCAGATGCTGTCATCTTTAAAATGGCAGCACCCCACCCTGTGCTGTTCATCTGGGGATTCACTGGGAAGGGCCTGTCTACCTTATATGGTATGCTCTACCTAGTACATCACAGGATCCACCTTACAAGGTGAGGCACTGTCATTTTGAAGATGATGGCACCTGGAGGCCGGAGTGAATGTATCAACGTACAGATTTATATATAACCCAACTTATTACCTTACAGTGTTAAATATATATGGAAAACACTAAAGAGAAAAAGCAGTAACAGCCAGTCTGTGAGTGACGCAGTAGAGCACAATCCAGTGTACATATGTATCTGCTACTAGTGAGGCAGAAAATCTCATGCCTTCAGTGAGATAATGTTCTCCTCTCAGCAGAAAACACACAAACACATACACACATATATATTGTATATAACAATGGTGTTCTATTGGAATTATGTTTGCAAAACTTGAAACAGGACAGTTGAATCCAGTGGTCAATCAGCTCATTCACACTTATCAGTAGGGCATGTGGTGTCAGACGGCAGTGAGCATTGATCCCTCTAAGCTGAGCAAGAGTCCTCCAACTGCATTGCTGCCACTGGAGGATGGTGCTTCAATATTGTGTTTTCAATTGCTAGAGATAGTCAGGTCCTCTGAAGTTTATCCCTCACTATTGAAAATATGATAGCGAAACAGCACCCCCCACTGGCAAGACTGTAGATGGAGGACTCCCATTAGGCTTAGAGGGAACAGTGGCAGTGAGATGATGTCAATACGCCTGTCACAGGTAATTTTATCTATTGTTTGTTTTTTGTACAAAAGAGAATATAAAAATGAAAGAGAAGTCCTTGAAAGACTATAAAGCAGGCTTGTTCCTTGGGCTACTCATTTTAAGTTTTGACTGTGTAGTAAAGAGGAAGATAAAAACTTTTTAAATGGAGAACCCAAGGAAATGGTGTTGAAATGTGATGTTGTACAGCAACAAAAAAAGCTAGAAAGAATAAAATATGATTTCTTTGCCTCCTAGCAATGTATTTTGCCAGCTTAGTTTTACTCATCTTTGTAAAATGTAATGCATCCTCTTTATATTGTTGTTCTCAGTAGTATTTCTGCTCATACCTATGAGTCCCAAGAGAAAATAATAGCAAAAGGCAAGGTTACACTGTCTTGGAAGCATTTCTTAAACCTATTCCTCAAAAGGACTGGAAGGCTGCTGTCTTGATACACAGTCCCCTAAGAGCCTTCTACAGTACAAGGAGATATGAAAGTTATTTTTTGGTTGTTGTTTGTTTGTTTCTTAGTTTATGGCCCCTTAAGAGCCTCTATAAAATAAAAAGATTGCAATTGAAGTTTGATGAAGGTCTCATTCTTGTTACTGTCACTCTCCCTGCACTTCTGGTCTCAGGACAAGTAAAATTCTGTTATTTGTTTGGATTATTTATATGACCATTTTGAATTACTGCAGAAGATATGCTCTCTAGTTCTATAAAATTGGGTGCTCAAGGACTAAATTCTATAAATTGCGTCTAAAACATTGGCATGCCCTCCCCCACTTGAACACTATTCTATAAGCTGAGGTTTATAGAATAATGCTTAAGCCTAGGGGTCATGCATACATTTAGGTGTGTCCATTTGCAGCAATGAAAACGTGGTGCAAATGCCCCACCTAGATTTATATGTGGAACCCTTTTATTCTATAATTGTGCATGCAACCAAAAACAATGTCCATGATCCGCCCCAAATTGCCCATGACCTTCCTATTTCCATGTCACCTTTTTTGGGATACACGTACAATTTAGGCATGAATCATGTGCCTAAATTTACACACGTACATCTTAATTGATTCCAATTAGCACCAATAATTTCTTGTTTAAAAGGCAAATATTGGCACTAATTGGCTTGTTAAACAATTAAATTACACACACAACGAATTAGAGGGTTAGCATGCAAAGTTGGGCACCCAATTTATAGAATAAGGTCAGTTGCACAATCAAGTTAATTTAATAATTGGCTGTTAATTGGAGTTAACAACCAATTATTTGTTTAAATTGAGGTTAATTGGGGTTAATTGGCACCAATTTGCAGGTTCACACAAGTAATTCTTACTTATCCCTCAGTAAGATGTCAGTCACAATTTTCATCAGTTCTTCTTTTGAACATATTTTGGATAATTCATTCACTTCCAGGCTATTAAGATTTGGAATAACCTTCCATCGCAGATTACAGTGTCGCCTTAAGCTTTGTTTCAGAAATATCTGAAATCTTTCTTATTTTAAAAAATATTATGAAGTTTAATTTTACATTACTATAATTTGTTGTTTTGATTGTTGTATTTCTCAGCATATTGTGTTAATTTCCTGAATAAAAACTGCTCAGACACAGAAATGAAATTGGGTGGAGTATAAACACCTAGAATAGAATCGAGTACAATAGATAAATAACTCAAGTGCCTTGCATTGCAAATCTGCTCCATAAATCTATTTTCTTTCCCCTAACTGCACACCTAGCCATCCACATTTTAGGAACTTAAATTTTGATTGCTAGCTTAAAACCATCCTAATTTAAGTGCTCAGCTCTAGTCAGTTTTCAAAGCAGCTGATTTGAGTATCTGTCCACAAGTTAAAATAGTACAGTTGCTGTGAAATTTTCTCCTTATATGGAAGGCTGCCCTGTAGTAGTAGTACTACTGAAGGAGTGGAACGCTGGATACTACTCGAATACTATGAATACTACTGACCATGTGCTGGAACACTGAAATAAGTTACTGTTTTGCTGCAGTTATACTAGAAGTTAGATTTTGCTGTAAAGGACAATCTATTGTGCTTTGCTAAAAGAAGCTGTAACTTGTAGCATGGCAGCCATTAACTTTGTTTTTTCTGTGAAATACATTTTCTCTCCTTCTGTGCCTTTTCTGAAATATAAGGCTTGCAAGCTGACAGTTAGCTCAGAGGAAGCAGCTGTAACCAGATAGCAGAAACCAGCTGGAACTTGTGCTGCTTATCAGTATATTGCCTTATATGGTATATGCAATGCCAAATAACTGTGAATAGACTAGAGACCAGTGTTGGAAATAGAGGGTTGTGTGCAAAGCCAAAGATAAGTTTCGTTTCCTGGGTTCTGTGTAAGATCCTCTGTCTGTAACTGCGCATGACTACTGATAAGAGTGTATAAGAACGGGTGTCAGGTGACGCTCAGGGAGCAGTATTCTGAGATTGAACTCGTTGCTGTGCATTGCTAGCAATAAAAAAGCTGCTTTGTTTTGGAACCAATTTGTCTTTCGCCTCCTGATTTTCGGACCCGTTACACTACCATATTGGATCCCAGCTGAGGCCTGGAAGGGAGCATAAACTACCAATGAAGACTCCTGTATAGGCCACATGTGGAATGGAGCCTCCATTATGGAGGGATTGGGGGGAGGGTACGACTTAGAGGGATGGAGTTTAGACCAAAGATGTTAGATTGAGAACAGGAGATGGCATGATGTCAAAAAGCTGAAGCCAATTAGGCTAGCCTCCCTTTCCCTCTCCTCCATGCAACCATCATCCCCGCTCACCCAAAACAAAGCAAGCAGACCTATGAGCTGCTCTATCCACATTGTCGTTAGTTATTGTCGGTAGCATTTTTATTTGAGTTCACATATTTTCAAACATGCAGGCTTGTGCAGATGTACACAGAGGAAGTATTGGTTTCATTGGTTAGAGTAGTAATTAGTTCTAAAAATCAGTGTGTTATTTGGAATAGCTGGTTATAGGGATTCCCTGTATTTGTGCACAGATGGTTTTACCTAGTAAAGGGCCACCAAAACAGACATCATATTATGATAATCAGGTGGTTAACAATAACACTTACTATTTATAAGTACATGTTTTTTTTTTTTTTAAAACATTAATTAGGTTGAAACCTGGGAGTATTTAATATCTTTTTTTCCTGTGCCTACATCAAAAGAAAAAAGATGACATGTGGAACTTGCTTCTTTTGTTTTGTGGAATACAGTGAAATATTATAAAAATGCACTTGCCTTTTTTTTTTCATTACTACTATTTCACAGGAAGGTATTGAATAATGAAGGAAGGGCTTCTTTCATGCAGACGTTCTGTCTCGAGTCAGTCTAAATGTGCCAGTATTGTCCAGTTCAGCACACTATTAGCGTCTAAGTTCATACAAAGTTAATTATGTTATGGAAAATAAATCTGTTGGCTCAGGCTGCTTGGTATGTGAATATTCCACCACCGTTTCATTATTGCTACTAAGTATTACATATTAAGGGCATGGTTTGGCTTTTTAAATCCATAGGTGAATCCTAACTGTGGTTGAACAATTAGGTATAAACTGTGTTGTTTCTGACTTTACTTGTTTTGGACTGCTTTGGGTCCTACTGATCTGTGCATCTGCTGTCTAGAATTTTGTAAGATGGAAATGAGAAAATAAAAATTAAGTTTTGGATGTAGAAGTTGTTGTTTACTTTTGCAATGTGTGTATGGATGCTTGTTCTGGAGTGTGCATGTGATAATGTTGGAATAACTGTCTATACTTATGGCTATGATTTCTGAACATGCTGCTTCATTAAAGGACATACTTTTAAATGCCCAGTTGGGTATATATACTGATCTCAACTTTGTTACATGTTTTCCATCTACTTGCTACCATGATATAACTGAATTCTATTATTCTGTCTCACTGTATTTTTAAATGTAAGCTATGTTGAACCCGAGTTTGTTTGGGATAATTTGGGATATAATTGTAAAACAAAAATCCTTTATCGTCCACCTTTTAAGACACTGCCTATCCAGCTGGATGGTGATGTCATATGGAAATCAAATTTGGTCCAGTGAAGACTAATTCAAAATAACCTATTCCTTAGCTGGACACTAGTATTACCATATTGAATATGTGACCATACCATGCCTCTGTGGTTATGTTCCACTAATAAGCTGAATGATTAATTGGCTTTCTCAAAAGGATTATATAACCTTTGTATGCATGATTAGGAACAAAAGCATATACTTATTTATTCAATATCACAATCCCTCATGTACAGCCACAAAACAACCTTTTAGGGTGGATAGTGTTCACAATGAGCTCATTTTATTATTGACCAGATAAAAGGGATACAAGTTTTCAGTTTTGGCATAGTATAAGTCATCACAAAAACAAAATATAAGAAAGCAATGGACTGCATTAGGGGCTAGCCAATTTAGTTATGTTTAAACAAAAGAGATCTGCATGAAACAAAATATTTATTTTTATTTTGACTTATAAAAACACTTGTCCCTGAAACATGTTCAAAACAGAATAATCCATTTGTGTATCTAAAATGTGAATTTCTACAAAAGAGATGAAGTGAAATTGTGATTACATGCTCCCCGATGAAAGGATAGTTTAATTTTACTTCCATTTAACTTCAATATATTCCATCTTTTTAACACCAGGCTTCCCAAGGCAGATTACATCAGGAAACAGGATATCCTCACTGAAAGTTTGCTATCTGTATTGTACAGAACAGTGTAGAAAAATAAATACAAAGTTCAGAGTTAATAACTACTGTTTCTACCTGCTACAATAATTTTTAAGCTATTTTAGTGATATTCAATTTTTATGTCTTGATATTTGTATCAAAAGAAAAAAGCAACACTGGGCCTTCAGAACTAGGACAACAGGAGTACTTTATTAATCAATGACCCGACACGGGCCGTGTTTCGGCACTAACAAGGGCACCTGCTTCAGGGGTCTTTGTCCCCTAGCGCCCCCTGTCCTTCATTTCAGTCCAGATGGACCCTCTTCACTTTTCCCAGGCGGGCGATCAGACTCAGCCACTTTCAGTTGAGTCCCTTTCCTCCTTTCCCTACCACTCTCGGGTGCCTTGTGCTAAAAGGTGGCTTCCAAAAGTCCAGGCTCCCTGTAGTGCCCTCTCTGTCTGTAATGATATTTGTATCTACATATGGGAAGCTTTCAAATTAAATTAAAAAGCTGTCAAATAAGTAAAAAAAAAAATACACTAACTTTTAAGGCACTGCCTATCCAACTGGAACAGCTTTTGACTTTTTACAGATGGGCCATGCATAGGCAGTCTGTTATTTCTAATAATCTTTTGCTATTTTTTTCAATGGCATTTGCTATTGTTTTGGGTGAGCGAAAATGGCGGCAATCTCCGCCTATGCCAGCAAGCTCTGCCTACTGGCTTCAGCCCATATGTTGGACTAGGTAGGCTCATACTCTCTCCTGTTCTCAATCTAACTTCCTTGGTTTAGACCTTTGGGACAGGATTTGGAACTTCAGGGTGTGGACGCGGGGTCTTTAGTAGGAGAGTGGAATTTGGACCTGAATGGAGGGGATCAGAAATCAGGGTATGAGTCAGGATAGGGTCTGAGATTGGAGGCGTGACGGGAGGGAAATCTGAAGCTGAAGGTTGGAAGTGGGTTGGAGATCAAAGGGAGTACTCCACAGAGAGCAGACACAATACCAAACTGCTAATAGCATGGCTGTACTTACCACATCCTCTTGAGCTGTTGATAAGTTAAGAAGTGTTATTGGTAGTCATGACAGCTAGCACGCGATACTGATCCACATACTAGATGTCACAACCGGCCACTTCTGCAATCCGCCATGACTTATCCAGCTCCCATCTACTTGTGGGTTAGGCAACTATTTCAAGTTTTTACCATGCTAGTTGCTTTAATAGCAAGCCACGCTAATGTCTGCCAAGCAGTAAAGCCCACATTAGCTCCTTAACACATCTTAGTGGGGGATTAAAGATGGGGAGCACCCCTAATCCCTCTGTAGAGCACTGCTCTAAATGGGCACATTTGCAAAACCTATATTTATCCCAGAACAATTGTAAATCTTTTTGCTGATCTTTGTGATCAGATCTGAAATGGGGGATACATGTGTATTTTTTGTTCCCACCCTAGTCCCACCCAAACCATTCACCCTTGACACAGGAACATAGATCAGATTTACATGTGAAAATTCCAGCTTGCTTAAAATTGGATGTTCTATGTTTATTTGGAACATATGTTTAAATGCTGGTATTTACACATGTAAATCATGAATAGGCATTCTAAAATAAGGGCCTTAGTGATTAAGTAACAGCATTGCTAGAATACGAGTACAAATTGATGCATTCAAGTAGAAAAAATGAAGTACATTTTACTTAGTTGCTTTTGTGAATCAATACATAATTCTCTAACTTTCCAGTTCAAACTCCTTTCACCTATTTCAATTATCCATGTGTGTTCTCTGACATAATATTTAAGTCCCTTAATTAACAACTCATTTAGAATTAGTAACTAATTTAGAACATTTTACTTTAATAGAGTACAGTCAATATGGGTTCAGGGAAAAAAATAACAATGACAAACTAGGCAATTAATTTTTGAATTAATAAAAAAAAAAAAATGAAAACATCTGACTAATGAAAAACGGTTGGAAAAATCTAACTAGATTTCAAAACATTATTTTGTACAAAAGACTATTCAGTTGGAAAAGGCAGGATAAAGAAGAAATGCCATAACTGTAAAGAAAGGAAACTAGAGATCATAATCAAGCGCTTTGAAAATCACAGAAAAATTATAAGAGACACCCCAAGGATTCCATATTGGTCCTGGCATCTGCTGACCTAGAGAAGGTTACATAGCAACAAATAAGAATACCATTTCGCCCCAATATTTAAAATGATTCAACCGGGCAAGAGAGGCTCTTGACTGTTAGATGGCCTGTGGCCTCCTGGCACTTAACTGGACAGTGCCACTGAAAATCACTACTAACTGTCCCTGCATTGTCTGGTTAGTGCCAGGGCAGTCCATGGGAGGAGCTTGGGCAAAGCCTGGGGGGAGCAAGTATATAAATGGTTAGCTGCAATCTTCAGACTGCTAACCGATTAACTAAGGGGTCCTTTTACTGAGGTGTGCTAATGGATTTAGCACACGCTAATGATTAGCTTGCACTAAATTATAAGAAGCCCATTATATTCCTATGAGTGTCTTATCATTTAGTGCGCACTGATTGTTAGCGCACACTAAATCTGTTAGTGCACCTTAGTAAAAGGATCCTTAAGTGTTTAAAGTAGGGCAGTAAAAAAGGTGGTAGGCAATGTTCCCTCTGAGCTGAGTGGGAGTCCTCCAACTGCAATGCTACCAGTGGTGTGTGTGTGGGGGGGGGGGGGGGGGGGGGGGGGGGAAGGGTGCATCAATATTGTGTTTTCAATCGCTAGGGATAGACAGGTCCTCTGAAGTCCTGTAGAGCTTGCCTGTCCCTCACTATTGAAAATGTGATAGTGAACTAGCACTACCCACTAGGAGAACTGTAAGTGGAGGGCTCCCGCTCAGCTTAGAGGGGACAGTGGTGGTAGGGTACTTGGTCAAGCAGGAGGAGGCTTGGTTGGACCTTCATGTCATCAATATGGGAGGAAAGGGGATCAGGATCACAGGGGATAGAGGGGGAATCAGGGATGGTGAGGGCACCTGCATCACTTATGTGGGTCTCGGCCAATATTCAGCCCACATAAATGTTTTATACCAGTTCCAGCTGAATATTGGCTTATGAGGGTCTTCATTGAATATCAGATTGAATCTGCATAAGTTCCAGTGGCCAGCTTTGAATATCCTTTTCTAATCCTGCCCGCAGTGGTCTGTGTTTAAAAAAATGCTGACAGCCATAGGCTGGATATTGACCAGATTGTGATAAATGAGCAACATGGAGGAGGATACTAAGCCTGTTTGACAATCTCTCTTGCCTGCAACCTTCACCATCCTTTTGTCACACTGAACTCCCTCCTCAGAGTGCCTCTACCTCCAAACTCACCTTCATTTTCTGCCCAAGTATGACTGAGTACTTCCATGACAAGGTTCACACGATTAATCTTAGGTTGTCCACCAGGTCACTTCTATCTCCTCTTCCCCACTTCATACTTACAACATTCCTTCAATCCCTGCCACCTTTTGTTCCTTTTCTAAAATCATTGAAGAGGAAACCACACCTTATAAGTGCATTCACTCTGTAGCTCCTCAGTACCTCTCCACTCTTATCTTTCCCTACACTCCTCCCTTGGAACTCCGTTCATCGGATAAACCTCTCTTATCTGTACTCTTCTCCACTGCCAACTCCAATCTCCATTCCTTTTATCTTGCTGCACTGTATGCCTGGAATACACTTCCTGAGTCAGTATGTCAAACTCTGACTGGCCGTATTCAAATTTAGGCTAAAAGCCCACCCTTCTTGAGGTGGCTTTTAACTTCTCCTATTCACTTGTTCAGTACCCATATCTGTTTTATCATCCCCACCACAAGTAATTCCCTAATCGCTTATTTGTCCTGTTTGTCTTGATTAGATTGTAAACTCTGTCAAGCAAAGACTGTCTCTTACATGTTTAGTGTACAGCACTGCATATGTCTAGAAGCACTATAGAAATGATAACTAGTAGTAGTAGTTATTAATGGCTTATGGACTCATCTTTTAGGAAATTATCTTAAACTAATTGCTTTTACCTCATTCCCTGACAATAAATTCCAGAGTTTAATTACACATTGAGTGAAGAAATATTTTCTCTGGTTTGTTTTAAATGTACTAATTATTAGCTACATTGCATGCCCCTAGTCCTAATGTTTTTGGAAAGAGTAAGCAAGCGATTCAAGTCTACTCGTTCTACTTCATTCAGTATTTTATAGATGTCTATCATATCTCTCCTCAGCCATCTCTTCTCCAAGCTGAAGAGCCCTAGCCACTTTAGCCAATACTCAAAGGGAAGTCACCCCATCTCTTTTATCATTTTGTCACCCTTCTCTGTACCTTTTCTAATTCTGTTATATCTTTTTTGAGATGCGGTGATCAGAATTGCACACAATATTTGAAGTGCGGACACATCATGGAGCAATACAAAGGCATTATAATATTCTTATTTTTGCTCTCCATTTCTTTCCTAATAATTCCTAACATTCTATTTGCTTTCTTGGCCGCCACTGCACACTGAGCAGAGGGTTTCAACGTATCATCAACGATGACACCTAAATCCCTTTCCTGGGCGGTGACACCTTCTTATCTCTCAGAGTATATGCTATGATTTGTTTTCAATCTAATCTTCATTAATTTTATGGAGTGTTTTTATTTTTCTGTGGTTTGAAAAGTTGAAATGTTATAGCATGGTCTGTTGATGTTTTGGAATTTGAGCTATGTAAGTTTATAATGCAATAACAGTGGATTAAAGACAAATAGAGGGAAGGTATGGGAGGAGGATAAAACGACAAAAGCTTGATGACGGAAGATAGCAAATTATCTTAGTTGTTCACTTAATCATGATTGAGTTTCTGTACATTCAAAAGGCGGAATGTGTTTATTATTCTGAAGGTTCATCAATAAAAACATTGAAACATAAGATGCCCTTTTACTATGCTGCGGTAAGCACTAACATGCCCTTACCGCACCTTAAAATGGCCTACCGCAGGGCACGCTCAGGCATTCCGCGGTAAGTTTTACATGTGCACACGCTACCCATGTACTAAAAGATAAAATGTATTTATTAGCCCTGGGGCCGTGTTTAGGGGCAGAGAGTGGGTATAGTTATGTTAATCAGGTAGTAGGTGAGCATTGCGGCGTGCTAACTGATTAGGGTAGGATATTGCGTGAACCCTTGCTGCCCACAAAAATAGGTGTCCTTAAGTGCTCACATGCTAACGAGAAAAACATCATGTGGCCATAACATTGGCATTTGCATACATCCGTTCAAAATTCACACACAAATAAATAAATCAATGACAATTTTCTATTTGTTGGCTAAATATTTTTGGCTGCAGCTTTATTAATACATTAATAAAATTTATAACCAGCATATATATAATTTACTTTCCAAATATTGCAATATGACCTTCACCCTTTTTAACCTTAGCAGGCTAGTCAGTGCCGACCTTAGCTGCAAATACTTATTTTATTAAGGGCCCTGTTTATTAAGCCGCGCTGTAGGCGCACTGTTTTTAGCACACGCTAACACTAGAGACACCCATAGGAATACATGGGTGTCTCTGGCATTAGTGTGTGCTAATTTTTAGCACGCACTAAAAATGCTAGTGTGCCTTTGTAAGCAGGGCCCTAAATGAATTAAATTAAATTCCATACCCCACCTTTTAAGTGAGACCTGCGGTGACGTCAAGGCCTCATTTCTGCATATGGCAGTTTCGCCCACAAGCAGATTACTCATAAATACTCCAAATATCCACTTAGTTCATTGTCATTTACTGAAGGTCACTAAAGTTTTATTCAATTTTTCTGCTGCTACTGCGGCTAAAATTATAAAACTTTCCAACATACAAAATAAATATTCATCTCTTTGCTAACAGCACTAATCTGCTACAACTTATGGGAAGGATTGAGTGGGTAAAAATGAAATGTCATAACCTTCTAAAAGCTAGCATTCTGCCCGCCTGCAAAGATTACCACAACCCGCTTCCCGCCAAAAACCCGAAGTCTCTCGTGCTTCTTGCCCTGCCCTCATCTACCCATTAACCAATCATCTGCACCTTAAACAAAACTTCCATCTGCTATTAAACTCCTTTTTCCTCATGACTTTAATATTTTTCAATTAAATCTTCAATTATTACCCCTTCCCCGCATTACCAAATTTCTAAAAGATATCAAAATAAATGTATAAAATATTTCTCACATTTAATGTAAGTAACTCATTCCAGTATAACTTTCCATAAAGGATTATCTTTAATGCTGATAATTATTTTAATAATTACCATCTGTCCCAAAACCCCACCCATTCCAGCCTTCTTACTTCCCCCCCTTTTCCTAACTGGTAATCAGGGTGGTGTGTGTGTGTGTGGGGGGGGGGGGGGCAAACAGGGCAGCTGCCCTGGGTCCCACAGCTCCAGGGGACCCTGTGGGCCACCTTGTCTTCCCCGTCTCTCCAGCCCTGTCTGGCATCTCCCTCACCTTACCAATCTAACTTTAAAATGATTTTTTTTTCTAGGCAGAGTTTCCTGCATGGGAGTGATTAAAACATGCTGCCTTTGGCAAAATTTAGCCTCCTCGGCATTCTTCCTCTGACACCACAGTCCATCCAAGTTGTTTTAGAGGTGGGGCAAACCACAGTGGCAGAGTGTAATGAGAAAGATCAACTTAGGCTGACAGACAGCCCAGATGGTATAGAACTACCCTACCCACAAGGTCTTAGGAGAAAAGGGAAAGACAGTCCACTTAAAACCCAGACCTGGAGTTTACCTGAGAGAAGGGAGGGAAGGGTTTGGGTAGGGAAGAGGCAATACCCGAGAATGGCCAGTAGAGGGAGTGACAATGTTAAAACTTTGTTTCCATGGGTACAGAATCAGTATAGGATTCCACCCACCTGTGGGGAGGGGGAGGATCAGGGTAACCCAGCTGTGGAGATTGTGGAATTTAGGGAGCAGGGTAGAGAGGGAGCTGATTGGATGGAAGTCCTAGAAGAAGGGCTTGGTAACCCAGGGGAAGAGGAGGTGGAAGGAGAGCAAGTAGCCATGGACTGTGAGGAGCCAAGAGACCAGAGTCTGCAAGTGTAAGAGGGTAGCGCGGGCGGACACAGGAGTGAAGTATCTGTGAAGAGGGAGGTGAGCTGCCCAGCCTGTATCTTTCTGATTGAAGTGGTTTAAAGTAAAAATACATACATAAAATAAAAATATGAACATAAACCATAAGAATAACTCTCAAAATTAAATTTTAAAAAATCACTGCATCAATACTACTTCAAATGCTGGAATCTGGCACTCGCTCAAAGCTTGTGCCTAAAATAGGTGCCCCCCTTCACCCCTTAGGGCTATGGTAGTGGTGTACAGTTGTGGGGAGTGGGTTTTTGGGGGGGTTTGGGGGGCTCAGCACACAAGGAAAGGGAGCTATGCACCAGGGAGCAATTTGTGAATTTCTCTGCAGTGCCCCCTAGGGTGCCCGGTTGGTGTCCTGGTATGTGAGAGGGACCAATGCACTATGAATGCTGGCTCCTCCCACGACCAAATGGCTTGGATTTAGTCATTTCTGAGATGGGCGTCCTTGGTTTCCATTATCGCCGAAAACGGAGACGACCATCTCTAAGGACGACCTAAGGATGACCATCTCTAAAGTCGACCTAAATGTTGAGATTTGGGTGTCCCTGACCGTATTATCGAAAAGAAAGATAGACACCCATCTTGTTTCGATAATACAGGTTTCCCCGCCCCTTCACGGAGCCGTCCTGCGAGGACGGCCCCAGGAAATCTTGGGCGCCCCGTTCAATTATGCCCCTCTACATATCACCCCAGTTTTGCTTCTTATATCAACATTTCAAGAATATATCCTTCAGTCACAGCTTACCTTTCTTTACTCTACCTCTGTCCTCCATCCTTTTCAATCTGTTGCCTGCCAACATCACTCAATGTATATTGTCTTATTTCTTTCATTAGCTGTTCTTTTAGCATGTCAAGTTTATTTCCTCTATTTTACTGCACTAATTAATTGCTATCAATAGTGTCAATCCTCTGTATCACTCTTCATGAAATGTTCAGCATTATTTTTAACTGGTTCAGTTCTTGTCTTTCAGACTATCCTCATTCAGTTTACCTCCAGAGTAAATTGTTATCCTAGCGGCCAACATTAAAAGAGGTCTAAATGCCTTCATAAAGGATCCTAAATTAGGAGTTTGTAGTGAGAAAATTAGGATATCCAAAATAACTTTATTGAGAACAATTTTGTAAAAGCTCACCTAGATCTGGAGACCAGGCAAGTGCCTATGTTGGGCCTAACAAGGTTAAATCCCAGAATTATCCCCTCTTCATTTTAAATTTAAGTGCCTTAAACAGAGGTATCTAAATTTATGCTTGCTGTGGATTATCTTAAGTTAAAGCATCTATATTAGGTACTTACATAAGTACATAAGTATTGCCATACTGGGAAAGACCAAAGGTCCATCAAGCCCAGCATCCTGTTTCCAACAGTCGCCAATCCAGGTCAGAAATACCTGGCAAGATCCCCAAAAAAGTACAAAACATTTTATATTGCTTATCCCAGAAATAGTGGATTTTCCCCAAGTCCATTTAATAATGATCTATGGACTTTTCCTTTAGGAAGCCGTCCAAACCTTTTTTTAAACTCTGCAAAGCTAACCGCCTTTACCACATTCTCTGGCAACAAATTCCAGAGCTTAATTAAACATTGAGTGAAGAAACATTTTCTCTGATTCATTTTACTACATTGTAGCTTCATCGCACACCCCCTAGTCCTAGTATTTTTGGAAAGCGTAAACAGATGCTTCACATCTACCCATTCCACTCCACTCATTATTTTATAGACCTCTATCATATCTCCCCTCAGCCGCCTTTTCTCCAAGCTGAAGAGCCCTAGCCACTTTAGCCTTTCCTCATAGGGAACTCGCCCCATCCCCTTTATCATTTTTGTTGCCCTTCTCTGCACCTTTTCTAATTCCACTATATCTTTTTTGAGATGCTTGACCAGAGTTGAACACAATATTCGAAGTGCAGTCGCACCATGGAACAATATAAAGGCATTACAACATCCTCATTTTTGTTTTCCATTCCTTTCCTAACATTCTATTTGCTTTCTTAGCTGCAGCAACACACTGAGCAGAAGGTTTCAACGTATCATCAACGACAACACCTAGATCCCTTTCTTGGTCCGTGACTCCTAATGTGGAACCTTGCATGACGTAGCTATAATTTGGGTTCCTCTTTCCCACATGCATCACTTTGCACTTGCTTACATTAAACGTCATCTGCCATTTAGACGCCCAGTCTCCCAGTCTCTTAAGGTCCTCTTGTAATTTTTCACAATCCCCCTGCAATTTAATGGCTTTTAATAACTTTGTGTCATCACCAAATTTAATTACCTCACTAGTGACTCCCATCTCTAGGTCATTTATAAATATGTTAAAAAGCAGCGGTCCGAGCATGGACCCCTGGGGAACCCCACTAACTACCCTTCTCCATTGAGAATACTGACCATTTAACCCTACTCTCTGTTTTCTATCTTTTAACCAGTTTTTAATCCACAATAGAACACTATCTCCTATCCCATGACTCTCCAATTTCCTCTGGAGTCTTTCATGAGGTACTTTGTCAAACGCCTTCTGAAAATCCAGATACTCAATATCTACCGGCTCACCTGTATCCACATGTTTGTTCACCCCTTCAAAGAAATGTAGTATTGGTGAGGCAAGATTTCTCTTCACTAAATCCATGTTGACTTTGTTTTATTAATCCATGCTTTTGAATATGCTCTGTAATTTTGTTCTTAATAATAGTCTCTACCATTTTGCCCGGCACTGACATCAGACTCACCAGTCTATAATTTCCCAGATCTCCTCTGGAACCTTTTTTAAAAATCGGCATTACATTGGCCATCCTCCAATCTTCCGATACCACACTCGATTTTAAGGATAAATTACATATTACTAACAAAAGGTCCGCAAGCTCATTTTTCAATTATATCAGTACTCTGGGATGAATACCATCCGTTCCAAGAGATTTGCTACTCTTGAGTTTGTAGAACTGCCGCATTACATCCTCCAGGTTTACAGAGAATTCATTAAGTTTCTCCAACTTGTCAGCTTCAAATACCATTTCTGGCACCGGTATCCCACCCAAATCTTCCTCGGTGAAGACTGAAGCAAAGAATTCATTTAATCTCTCCGCTACAGCTTTGTCTTCCCTCATAATCCCTTTTACTCCTCGGTCATCTAGCAGTCCAACCGATTCTTTTGCCGGCTTCCTGCTTTTAATATACCTAAAAAAAAATTTACTATGTGTTTTTGCCTCCAACGCAATCTTTTTTCGAAGTCCCTCTTAGCCTTCCTTTTCAGCGCTTTGCATTTGACTTGACATTCTTTATGCTGTTTTACTAAAGGGTTGCTGTGTGGCAACCTGGAACTACATCCGGCCCAATGCGGGTACCGGCTGTAGTTCCACCCCCAGCTCGCACCATTTCTGGCGCTAGAGGAAATATTTAAAAAATATTTTCACAGGGGGTTACCTGGTGGTAATCAGACAGTGTCACGCGCTGACCGGTTACCACCAGGTTAGCAAGTGAACCCTTACCGCCACCTCAGTGGGTGGGGGTAATTGCTTCCCCCACCCCTGAAAAGGTCACATAGCAAAAGTCATTTGTTTTTTCGACCTTTTCACCCTCTGCTGTAAAAGGGGACCTGGTGCACAGCAAAAACAGCCGCTGCTACTAATGCAGGGCCCCTTTTACTGCAGCTCAGTAAAAGATCCCCTAAGAGCCTAACTTAACCCCCTATTTACAAAGCTACACTAGCAGTTGCTGCTCAGCAGTGCCAACGTAGATCATTCAAAGTGAAATGGCTGTGTTGGCATTAGCACATCGGCAGCTGCAAGCACAGCTTTGTAAACAGAGGGGTTAATTTCCTTGCCTTGGCCCTGCCCCTCAATCTGCCCCTTTTAGGACACCTTCTGATTTAAGTTTTCTAAATTTAGGCATTCAGTGTTGGTAAAATTTTAAACGCAGACATTCATTATCCAATCTTTGAAAGTTAGGCACCCTAACCTTTTGAAAATTGGTCTTCTAGAGACCACACATCATTTCCCAAGGATCACTTTTTGTTCCCTTTGCTTTCTAAATCTTACAAATGCCTATCATACATAAATATATTTTCTTTTAGTTGTGTAATCATTTATAGGTAAGCTGCATGTAGTTTTTAATCCCTTTCTAATCCTTACTCATAATTGCACTACATGTAATACATGTCTTTCTGCTGCTTCTTCATAAATATCTCGTTGTCATCCAGGCATTTAGGTATCATTGAGCAAGCCTGGCAAAATGTCAGGGGATGCTTGATGGTAGAGGCCACCTCCTTCAACAAGCCTGATAGCAGAACTCACCCTTACTCTGAAGGGGACAGAGAAGTGGCACAACAAAAGTAGCAGCACGGGGCATTAAAGCCTGAGTTTGCATTCTTAGTGTCTGCCAGTCCTGCCTTTTCTGACAAGATTTTGTTTCGGAGGGGGTGACCACCTCTGGATCCCAAGGCCGGTGCTCCAACCACTAGCCCAATCCACCATTCATCTACCCCACAAAATCCTAACCCCTCATCCACCCTCACCCACTCCTGCCCACCCAAATAATGATTTTAAACCGGCAAAAACCCTTCTGTTTACCCACAACCGTTCCTATGACAACCACCAATCCTCACCTCCCCTTATCATCCAATCACCCTTCCTCTCCTGTTACTACCCTACCCACACTTCAACAATAACCCTCTGAACTCCTTCTTTCCAACCATTCTATCTTTTCCCTACCCTCACCTCTATTAACTATTTATCTCCCTTCCTTCTGGCTCAGTCAATGTTATTGCCCCAACAGTCTAAACTGTAGGGTCTCCTATCCTGCAGAGGAGGATGAAGGAGGATGCAGTAAAAGGAACTGGAGGGAGTTATAGAATATTGAGTCTTGGGGGACAAGAAAGAAGTCCCTAGGATCAACAGAGATAAAGGAACTTGCAGAGGGTTTCCCATCTAGGGACCACTTTGAGAGGACTGGCCAGGGGTCTCTGAAAATTACAGAGCCCTACAGCCACTAAGAAAGACTATAAATAATTAATGATATTTTTTCCCCTTTCTGCTATGTCCTATACTATTATTATTTAGATTGTTGCACTCTTTTGCTCAAAGAGTTTCTTTCAAGTAAATCGTTTGGCTCAGAATTTTAATTCTGTCCTGGGCTGATTTATTGTGTACTGATCAAAAAATTAAAAAAGGAGACAAACCAGACATCCATATACTAAAAATATAAATAAATATTGGCTCCAGCTAACCAAAAAACAAGAGCTACTAAATGAAAATTGTAGTGTGTGGATTAATAGTGCCAGCGGTGATTCAGTGAATGCTGGCCCCAAGCCTGACCCACCAACAAACCTATTATATTTTACTAAAGTAACCCACCTAAGACCTATCTAGGTGAAATAAGGCTACACATTATGTATAAGAGCCGATCCTTCCTCTATATCTTATTCTCAAAAAACAATTTCCCATGTGCTTTGCTTTGTCATTTTCTAACAACATTTCTGTATTTCTCTCCTTGAACTTTGAGTCCAATGCCCTTTGTCATTTACTACTGGTTAAAAAAGTAGCCGTGCTGATCTTCTTTCCATAACTTCCATTTGTGTATGTTTGTCTTTTCAATCAATTCAATATCCTGATGCTAATATGCTGGGCACTTTATGGCAGGGGACTCTTCTATAATCACATTATACTTTTTAACTACTACCCATTTCATTCTCTGTACTTTTATTGTCTATCCTGATTTCTTAAGGTTAATTTCTTGTCCATCTTCTGTGTCATTTGTTGAATAATCTACCAATTCCAGCAGTTCATTGGCTCTTTTTCAGTCAAAACTCAATTACATGTTGCCACGATTTCATCTCTTCTTTCTAATTTTGTAAATGTTTTCATAATTTAGTTCTGTAGTTGCTTTTTTTATGATTTAAATAAGACGGCATACTGTTGGTAGCACTTATGGCCCATTCTTAATTATTCTCATCCTTAAGTGATGGACCATGCTACTGCAACATCATACCCGGGTTAAGAAAATAAAAATGATTATTGAACAGTAAAATTGTGCATTATAAAGTAACATGGTTATTGTGCATGGTTTTTTAAAGATCAACCTAATGGACAGATAATATAAAACTCTGCTGAGTCTGCCCTGAGAGCAGATGCAGGTACACAAACGGCACGCATCCATCATGACCATCAATGATTCCTTCACTGTTCAACATCATTTATCTTATTTAGGAGATTCATAGTATCCCATAAATGCCTTGCAATGCTGAAACACAAGGTGGTGAAATATAATCAATAAATTGTGACAAAAACTTTACTAAGGCATTCAGTGCAGACCACAATCAATCTACATGGTGGATGAGCCCAATTCTATAGGAATCTCAGGCTTCTTAGATATTTAGGGCTCTTTTTACAAAGCTGTGCTAGTGATTCTGGGACAGCAAATGTGATGAAGCCCATTCAGTTCCAATGAGCTTTGTCGCATTTGCCACACTGGAAAAGGAGCCCTTAGTGCAGTGATTTTCAATCTTTCATATTGTGGCACACTTACAAGCCACAATCCATTCCATCCCCATAAGTAATCTCCCCCATCCCCACCTGTACCTGTAACCTTCAGAAGTAGTTATTTCATTTAGTTATGCTACCCTCCTCCCTTCCCGTTATGTGTTGCATGTCTCCAACTCTTCCTTTCCCTATATGTGTAACATTTCACTCATTTTCCTCTGTGGTATTGTCTCTCCTCCTCCTTCTTTCCCTACAGGTCCTGGAATTTCTCCCCCCCCCCCCCCCCCCCCCCCCACACACAAGTCCAGCTTTTCTTTCCCTCTCTGTGTCCCCTCTCCTCATCCATATTATTATTGGGTCTCTCTCTTCAATAATTGACCTCTCTGTCCAGCACTGCTCTCCCTCCTTGACCCCTTGTGTCATTCTTCAAAATTATTTCCCAGGTTTGCCTTTCCATTTCTTCTCTCTTCTTCCTTTCCTTCTCTACATCTGTCTGCCACTGATCTATGGTTCTTTTTTTACTACTTTTCTCTTCTCTGCCTCTGTACCTACCTATTTGAGTTTACCATAATCAGGGCAGTGCCAAGGGTCTCTGGTGCCCCCCTGCAGACTACCAGTTGACGGCGCCCCCTCCCCCCCCGCACCTGCCTGGCTGCAAGGCAGCGATTCCCCTCTCTCCCCTGCCCTCCCGCTCCCATGTAGGAACTGTCCGCCCTCTTCTCCCCACCAAGATCCCGTTCCTTTTCTTTTTCTTTTAAATTTACCTTCCTCTGGCAGCGCAGCGTCATTGAAGGAGGCGGCACTCCCAGTCCCGACGTCTCTATCCTTCCCTTGTTCGCTGCTCACTGCCCCACCTTCTTCTGACGTCAAGGATGATGTCAGAAGAAGGCGGGGCAGTGAGCAGCGAACAAGGGAAGGCTAGAGACGTCGGGACTGGGAGCGCCGCCTCCTTCAATGACGCTGCGCTGCCGGAGGAAGGTAAATTTAAAAGAAAAAAAAAAGGAACGGGATCTTGGGGGGGAGAAGAGGGCGGGCAGTTCCTACATGGGAGCGGGAGGGCAGGGTAAGCACGCAGTGGCGGCGCCCCACAGAGGATAGCGCCCCCCTGCGGCGCTTACCCCGCTTACCGCATCGGCACGGCCCTGACCATAATTCTCTCTTTCTCTCACCCTCATTTTAGTGTCCCCCTTATTACCTCTCATCTGTTTACCGGCTTTTCCCATCTGCCTCTCATCCCCTCTCCGGCATTCCTCTTGTTCCCTCTGTCTCTTTTCCTAGTCCTCAATTTCACAGTAACATAGTGGATGACAGCAGATAAAGATGTGATCGGTACACCCAGTCTGCTCAATATCCTCTGTGCATTCCCTCTCAGCCCTCACCTACCCTGCACTGCATCTCATTTTATCCCCTCACCAGTCCCAGCTCTTTGTTCTTCCCTTGTCTCCATGCTATGCTTTTAATCTCTTACTCTCTAACCCGCTCATATTGCTTCTCTTTCACCACCTTTTTAACCACATTTTCACCCTCACTTAACCCCTTTCAAGAACCACCCCCTTCCTCCAATACCGTTCCTCAGGACCCCCATCCCTTTTCGATGCCTCTCATCTGCTCTCCAGTTTATCAGGTCATTCACATCACGTCTCAGCCTTCCCCTATAGTTAATTCCCTCTCTCTTACTCTCCCCCCATTCCACACCCTCGCTCATTCTCCCAACCAATCAAGACATCCTCACTCTTACCTACTAATTGCCAGATCCTCACTATCCCCTCAAATGTCTCTCTCTACCTCTCCCATCCATAGTCCCCCCCCCCAATACTCCACAGCTCAGTCCCCAGCTCCCAGTCATTTTCTGATCTATTCCCCTAGCCCTGAGTCCCATTTTCTGTTCCTTTGCTCTTTCCAAGGTCTCCAGTCCTGTTGGCATTTTTTCTTTCTCCATGTCAAACAACATTCCCTCTGCATCCTGTCCTGTCTAGCACCTGCTCACTGTGTCCCTCCCCCTCCCCCTCCCCCTATGTCTATGCCCCTCCTAGTGTCCAGCTTTTCTCCTTCATCCATGGGCAGTCATCTCTTTTATTCTGTCTCTTTCAATCTTTGGCTCCAGCGTCTTTTCCACTATTCCCTCTGCTTACCTGCCTCCCCCATCAGCATCTCTCTCTCTCTCTCTGTCTCTCTCTCTCGCTCTCCTTTTACCTTTCCCTCCATTACTCCAACCTCTCTCCCACTCTCACTACCTTATCAAATCTCTTTCTTCTCTCCAGGTCACCTCCCCACCCATAGCATTACTATCCCTCCTTGTCTGCCCCATGGTCAGGCATCTTTGTTTCCCTACCCTACCTACTCTGCTCAGCTGATGTACAACATCTTTTTCTTCTCTCCCCTACCTCCCACCCCCTAATGTCAGGCCTGTTTCACCTGTGCACCCCAGAACCAGCATCTTCCACCCAGACACCCCCCCCCCCCCGAACTGGCATCTTCTATCTGCACCCCCTCCCCCTTCTCTCCCCTCACTAGAGTAGCATCTTCCACCTGCACCCACAGCTCCCAAACTGACATCTTCCATCTTTCTGCAGCCCCCACCTATGCAGGGACAGGAAGTTACATCAGAGGTGGTGGGAGCTGCAGAAATAAATCTTCCAGGATCGGACTGCCTTGATCCAGTCTGCCCAACAAGATAAACTCATATGTGCTACTTTTTGTGTATACCTGACCTTGATTTGTATCTGCCTGATAAGCGGTCAAAGCTATGGCAATGCAGGATAAGGAGGATTAGCTGTGGTAATGCATGTTATTGGCTGAGAATGCATTTATTTATGTGGAGCAGCCTTTTGGTAAGAAAGTACAATTGGAATTTAAATGTCCATATTACTGATGCAATATGCTGCTACTATTTTCAACCAGGATCTGACATTGGGGATGCATGCATGCAGTGAGAATAGCATAACTGAGCTGAGTAGGCTGTTATGGGGGGGGGGGGGGGGGGTGCACCCTAAAGCCCTTGAAAGTATGAGCCCTTGACCCCTCACTGCCATGGCAGGCGCTCAACTGGGTAGGGTTGAGCTGGGGGGGGGGGGGGGGGGCATGTGAGGCAGTGAGGGACAGCACAGAAGTCCCTAAATATTCCTTGGCTTAGAAATGCAGTTTAGCCACCTGACAGCAGGTGGCATTAAACTTGCTGATCAGAGGCTGAACTGCAGAGCTAGATGAAGAATTGTGCATTGTGGGTAGTGCAGGCTGCATGAACAGGAGGGTGTGCCCCCCCCCCCCCCCCCCCCCCCCCAATGCAGAGAGGATAGTTAGGAGCCCAGGGGAGGAAGAAGAGAGGCCTAGTGTATGCCATGACTGAAGACATCCCAAGACAGTGATTAGGCTGAGGTAAGCCCTTGCTGCTAAATGTTTAAACTTTGCAAGTTTGCTGGAGGTTTGGCTGAAGCCAGACCTGACAAATACAATAGAACTGAAAGGCAGTGTTTGGAGCATCGAGGACTGTGTTTTTGAGTCTACTGCCAGAGGTGGATTACTGCTGTTTGCCGAACCCACTGAGGTTTTCTCATCATTCTATACCATTTCTCTTTCAGGAAACTGGCTAGGGATTTCTGTTCTTGTAAATAAATATTCAGTTTTGCATTCTACCTTTTTATCTAGCTGTATTAGCTCCTGTGGCCATGCCCAACCCTGCTCGGGGTCTCACAGACTGCCTATAACATCTGAGTCTGTCATAGATACAGAAGGCTTCCTGGCACTTTTAAGTGTGCTTTTTTTTTGTTTTGATATTGTGCTCTAAGAACATATATATTGATAACAATGAGAGCTCCATTACTTTATTACTGCTGTAGCAGTGTTATTCTTTCTGGAGACTGTTGAGGCTTTTAACTCTCATATAAAACATATTTGCATATACTCACTGAGGGGGGGATTTATGATTATGCTAGTAAAAACGGCCTGTTTCTGACACAAATGAAACGGGCGTTAGCAAGGCCTTCCTCGGAGTGTGTATGTTTGAAAGAGTGTATGTGAGAGTGACTGTGGATGTGCGAGTGTGTGTGTGTGTGAGAGAGAGAGAGTGTGAGTCTGGGTGCGAATGTGTCTGTGAGAGAGTGTGTGTGTGTGTGAGAATGAGAGTGTGTGCAAGTGCATATGTGAGACACAGTGTGAGAGAGAGAGAGTGTGTGTTTCACACAGATACAGTGTGTGCGAGAGAGAGAGTGTGTGTGAGACACAGACTCTCTGTGAGACTGAGTGTATGAGACCAAGAGAGTGTGTGAGTGACTGTGTGACACATAGAGAGTGAATGTGATACAGTGTGAGACATAGAGTGTGCGAGGGACAGTGTGTGAGAGTGAGAAAAAGACATTGACTGTGAGAGAGAGAGAGAGAGTGTGATAGAGATACCACCCCCCCCCCCCCTCTGGTGTCAGGCCCCCCCTCTCTCTCTGGTGTCTGAGCGTTACTGTGCAGGACGCTGAGCTCTGACTGTGCTTCAAGGAACTGACCAATCCTATTTAACAGAATGCACCTCCAACATTCTGAAGCCGAGAAACCTCATGTGGTTGGTCACTTCTGCTTGTGACGAACCCGGAAGTACGTGATGTCAATTCAGGAGATGGATACAGAGAGCAGGAATGCCTCAGCCATGCAGTCAGCTTCAGCATGTTGGAGGTGTGTTATATTATATAGGATTTGTTTGGATAGATTATTTAAATCCTCAGTTGAATCCCAAAGACACTAGGGAGACCATTGGGGGAGTAAAAGGGTGGGGGGCAATCCTTTATTCCTCCTGTGGTCATCTGGTCATTTACAGCACCTTTTTCTTACTTAGTCATGATGATAAAAATAGGTCTAGATGAAAATGTTTAAATTGTATCCCTGGGTGTTTTGTTCTATTATGGCAGAAAAATGCCCAACTGTTAGGAACACCCTAATCCTGTCCCCAACATGCCCCCCCCCCCTTGTGATTTGAAAGCACTGCAGGCTAACTGCATAGAAAAATGTCTGCAAAATGTTTTGAAAAGAGCGCTTTGAATGTTTTGACAAGCAAAATGTCCACATGCTGCTTTATGCAACTTAAAAAAAAATGTTTTAGTAAACTAATGAACACATGTAACCTGTGGTTATCTTTGAAATCAGATCTGCATATTACTGACAATTTATGATACTGCACAGTGAATAATGGTTTGAAAATGCCACTGTGAGTGGAGTGGAATGGGTAGAGGTTAATCGCTTGTTTACTGTTTCAAAAAAAAAAAAATAGGACTAGGGGGCACACAGTGAAGCGACTAAGTAGTAAATTTAAAACAAAACTGGAGAAAGTATTTCTTCACTGAATGTGTAATTAAACACTGGAATGTGGTTAGTTAGCTTAGCATGGTTTAAAAAAAGATATGGATAATTTCCTAAAAGAAAAGTTTGTAGTCCAGTAGTCCCCAAACCTGATCCCGGAGGCACCCCAGCCAGTCAGGTTTTCAGGATATCCATAATGAACATTCATGAGAAAGATTTGCATGCACTACCTTCACTGCACTCTGTTGTAGATATCCTGAAAAAATGACTGGCTGGGGTGCTTCCAGGTTGGGAACCACTGCCGTAGTCCAGTATTAAGATGGACTTGGGAAAATCAACTGGTTATTTCTAGGATAAGCAGCATAAAATCTGTTTTAATGTTCTGGGATCTTGTCAGATAGAATTGGCCACTGTTGGAAACAGGATACTGGGCTTGATAGACCTTTGGGCTGTCCCAGTATGGCAGCGCTTATGTTCTTATGCTAATAAGCAGAGCTTAACATAGCCTAAATATAATTTTCCAATTATAGAAGGAACATAGACTTTTTTGTAAGTATGAACTTCTGTTTAAAATGTAAACCAATTCTAAATAAGACAGAAAACAGCCTGGAGATGTAAATATGGTGTGAGTTATGTGTTTACTGTATAACTAGTGTATTATTTACATAGCTGATGAAGGTAATATACTAGACAAGTTAAACAGCAGCTGGCCATTTAACAAATGCCTTCTGGAGACAATGCTAAAGGCTTTTCTCTATTCTGCCTACTGCTGATTAATTTACTTTACTCTTGATACACTGTAGTTGGGATGATTTTATGAGTAAAGTACATTATCTACATATAAAGGATTGGAGGGTCACATCTGGATATGGATTTTTTTTCAAAATAATCTTCCAGTTATATGTTGACGTACTTTAGACTTCGGCCATGATTTGTTCTTTTCTTATAGGAAAAAAAAAATTTTTTTGTGTGTTGGGGGGGGGGGGGGGAGTTTGGTGCACGGCTTCTGTCCCCGCGGGAATCCCGCGGAACCCGCGGGATTCCCGCGGGCCGGAGGCAGTTCCTGCGGGGTTCCCGCGGGGATGGAACCAGTTCTGCAGGGTTCCCGTGGGGATGGAGGCAGTTCCTGCGGGGTTCCCGCAGGGATGGAACCAGTTCTGCAGGGTTCCCGTGGGGATGGAGGCAGTTCCTGCGGGGTTCCCGCGGGGATGGAACCAGTTCTGTGGGCTTTCCGTGGAAGTGTAAGCTGCACCTGCACCAGCCTCTCATCTACCAAATACCAATTTATTTGAGTGCTGTCTCCTCCTCCTCCTCCGCCTCCTCTTCTTCCTTGCTTTAACAGCATAAATGTGGAAAGTCTTCCATTAAGGAGGTGGTAGAGTCACAAATGATGACGGAATTCAAAAAGGCATGCTAACCTTAAAAGGCTGCATGTGTGCGGATATGTCAAGTGACTCTTAGATGGCGACCCTGGCTGTGATGAACTAGAGCTGATACCTGGCAGACTTGTATGGTCTGTGTCTCATACATGGCAATCTGGTGTAGGATGGGCTGGAAAGGGCTTAGACAGCAACTTCAGTGGCTGGAACATGAAGACAGTGCTGGACAGACTTTTATGGTCTGTGTCCCACAAATGAGAACATGAATAGGCTGGAGTGGGCTTCGATGGCAACTCCAGCAGTTGGAACATAAGGATGGGGCCAGATAGACTTCTGTGGTCTTTGTTCCAGAAACACGAAAGAAAGACCATAATCAAGTATTTAATATTACACTCGTTGATTTAATGATGAATTGATCATGAGTGTGACTATTGGGCAGAGTGGATGGACCGTTCAGGTCTATTTGCTGTCACTTACTATGTTACTATTAATCCTCTTTGCTCCCAGGCTGGTGCACAGACCTCAGCTCTGACACAGGCACGAGAATCAGATGTCTCCTGACCTACTGGTGTGTGCATGTGGCGACCTCTGCCAGTGAATCAGAGACAAATCTTACATGTGCGCACCAGAGTGTTCCAAGTTCCAACTTCCGTTCCTTCCTTGCCTACAGTGCTGTGGCTCAAATCCAGAGAGAGACTGAGGGAGCTGACTGGAACTTTCTTTTATGTACTATTAAATTCTTACGGGGATGGGTGGGGATGGGTTAAATTCTTGCGGGGACGGGTAAGATTCCAGCAGGGACGGGCGGGGATGGGTAAGATTTCTGTCCCCGTGCAACTCTCTAGTGCAAGGTAACCTATATTGCTATATAGCAATGATTCCCAAACTGTTTTAGTAGACATTAATAAATAGAAATAGAAAATTGAAATAGGTGACATCTTTTCATTGGACTAATTTTAATACATTTTTAACAAACGTTTGGAGATTTAAAAAAAACAACTCCTTCCTCAGGTCATTTCAGGACACCATAACAGAAGTAAACAGTCCTGACCTAAGAAAGGTGATTTTGGCTCCTGAAAGCTAAATAAAAAATCTAATAAGTTCAATAAAATGGTATCATTATATTTTCCATTTAATTGTATTTGTTAATCCGGGCTAAAGGCCTACCTGTTTGATGCTGCTTTCGACTCCTGACTTGTCACTTTTATCTTATCCTTGTGTCCTTCTGTCTGTCCTTCCCTTATCCTTATTGATCCTGTCTTTGTCCTGATTTAGGTTGTAAGCTCTTTTGAGCAGGGACTGTCTTTCTTCATGTTCAATTGTAAAGCGCTGCGTACGACTGGTAGCGCTATAGAAGTGATTTATAGTAGTAGTAGTAACTGAGTTCTGATAGCTCTTTGCAAGGGTTTCCCCAAGTGAGGAATTCAGTGATATGCTTCAGCCACCAACACTGGCACTCCCGCACATACGTTCAGTTGCATGAAGTGAGCATTCACAGGAGTTCTGACGTTGGTGGCTGAAGCACACCACTGGCATCCTTGCTGCTCAGGTAGCACAGTCACACTCCTTTTTGGCTGAACTAACGCAGAGAAGGACCCTCCAAAGCAGCATGAGGTAGTCAGGAGAAAAGGGAAGATGCTGCATCAAGATTTATGATGGGGGGGGGGGGGGGTCTGAGAGAGAAGGGGATATGTTGAATTCAGGGTGGGAAGGAGGGAAGAGAAAGGGAGAGACATTGGACTCGAGGGTGGAAGGAGAGAGAGAGAGACCCCCAAAATGCTGGACTAAGGGGAAGGGCAAGAGGGATGAGAGCTGGAACTTATGGGAAGGGGAGCAGGAGGAGGGAGGAGGTTCTTCAGTGTCTGAAAATATATTTTAGGGATTCCACCGTGGTAAAACGTTTAGGAATCACTGTTATGTAGAGTGGGGGATGTTTATTATGTCATTAGCACAGGAGTTAGTGCTTGCTAACTGTTAGCATGGACCCATATTAAAAAGCTACTGCACGCTAAGATCAGCCACATGGTAGAAATCATGTGCTAATTGCATGGCACAGATTGCAGCAGAAATAGAGCAGGTTATGTCAGTGGCGTTCCTAGGGGGGCTGACACCCGGGGTGGATCGCCGATGCACCCCATCCCCCGGGTGCAGCGCCCCCCCTGGATGCAGTGCGATCCCCCAGGCGAAAGGACACCCCCCGCGACAGAACCCCCCGGGTGCACGCCGCTGGGGGGGGGGGTGCCGTGTGCACCTGTCCTTCGTTTGTTCCATGCTCCTGTTCTGCCCCAGAACAGGAAGCAACGTGTTCCAGGGCAGAGGGCACATGGAACGAGCGACGGACAGGCGTGCGCGGCACCCCCCAGTGGCGTGCACCCGGGGCAGACCGCACCCACTGCCCCCCCTAGGAACGCCACTAGGTTATGTAAGAGATAAGGTGTGGCCAGCACTGACACATAGGGCCAGGTTCAGTAAACGGAGCTCAAATTTAGGTACCGGGAAAAGCTACACGAAGTGCTATTGTATAAGGGCCATCCAGGCTGATCACCCTTTTTAGAATAGCACTTAGAACAGATTCTCATGCTGAGGTTTTGGGCACAAGGACCCACCCCATCTGAAACTTGATGAAATCTTGGCATGCAAGTTGGGGTGGGGGGGGGGGGGGGCGTAACCATGGTATTGTATACCACTGCAGCTAAATATTTGGAATGTCCCTGACCCACCTGTGCCCCTCTCACGGCCATGCCCTCTTTGGGGGTTGCACGTGAGACATTTTAGGTGTGTAATGTTATAGAATAGTGCATAGGCAGATGTGCTCACAAATCCAAATTAGTGCCAATCAATGCCAATTAACATCAATAAATGTAAGCACTGAATTGAATAATTAGTTTGCATGCATCTGGGATCCCCACCTAAATTTCGGCACCTAACTTTGGGTGACCTATATAGAATCCAGGGGAAACTGTATGTTACCCCGTGTTTTCATTGCTGCTGATAACCTGGATGCTCTTAACACCACCTCAAAAAATTACATTAAGTGTAGCTGCATTACCAGCAGCCAGATAGCATGACTAGTGTCCAACCCTAAAAATATCCTCCTTTCATGGCACTGATCATAAAACATCTAAACAATCACATCATAGTAACATAGTAGATGACGGCAGAAAAAGACCTGAACGGTCCATCTAGTCTGCCCAACAAGATAACTCATATGTGCTAATTTTTGTGTATACCCTACTTTGATTTGTACCTGTGTTCTTCAGAGCACAGACCGTATAAGTCTGCTCTGGCACAGACCGTACATCCCCCTTGCAAAACTTAAAACCACTCTTTCCTCAGCACCCAATTCCCAGCACCTACTAGGATACTAATCTAGTGGACAGGGCAAGAACAATCCCACTCCACTGCTACCCAGGTGGCAATGGATTCAAAATGGTGCCTATGAACCCTAGTGGTAGTTTTGTTTTAGTACTGCTAGGGGTCATAGCTACCATTTTGAACTCAGAAAGTTCATACCAGATGAATTCAGTGGCGTACCAAGGGGGGGGGGGGGGCGGTGGGTGCGGTTTGCCCCGGGTGCACGCCGCTGGGGGGGTGCTGCGCGCCTGTCCGCTACGTTCGTCCCGTGCTCCCTCTGCCCTGGAACAGGTTACTTCCTGTTCCGGGGCAGAGGGAGCATGGAAACGAATGAAGCGGACAGGCACGCGGCACACCCCCCAGCGGCATGCACACGGGGGGGTTCGTTGGCCGGGGGGGTCGCGCTGCACCCGGGGGGCGGGGCGCATCGGCGATCCGCCCCGGGTGTCAGCCCCCCTAGGAATGCCACTGGATGAATTTAATACATTTCTTTTATGGGTGTCAAAAGAACTGGAGTGAGGACATGTGCTGGATGTGGTCTGTTTAGAATTCAGCAAAGTTTTTGAAACAGTTCTTCCTAGGATGCTCATGAATAAATTGAGCAGCTTGAGCATGGGAACCAAGGTGGTAAACTGGACCAGAAACTGGTTGACTAACAGGCCACAGAGGGTAGAAATAACTATAATTCTATCGGAAGAAAGGTGAGTAATGAGGTACCTCAGTGATCCATCCTGCAGCTAATTCTGTTCAATATTTTTGTGAGCTATACTGTCAAAGGGCTGGAAGGAAAAGTATGCCATTATGCAAAATTAACAATTGAGTGGACACCCTAGAGGGAGTGGAAGACATGAAAAGTGATCTATAAAAATTAGAAACTCAAGCTATTGCTTGGAAGTTGAGCTTTAATGTGAAGAAATGTGAAATGATACAGACGTTATAGGGTTCAGGAATCTAAAGATTTTGTATGGGATAGGAGGTGAGAGACTGATGTGCAGGGACCAGGAAAAGGACCTCGGGCTGATAGTGTCTGAGAATTTGACAAGTTGTTGGCTAAGATTAAAAGGTTACTTAGGGGCTCATTTTTGAAAGAGAAAAACCTTTTAAAAGTGGCATAACATTTGGATGTTTTGCTTGCCAAAATGTTCAAATTGCTATTTTTGAAACTTATTTTGCAGAAGTTTATCTATGCATTTTGTCTGCAGTGTGTCCCGATCACAAGGGGGCACTTTGGAGGTGGGATTAGGGTGTTCCTAACACTTGGACGTTTTTCTGCCATAATGGAACAAAACAAAAACGTTCAGGACTAAAACTAAGATGTTTTGAGCTAGACCTGTTTTAATAATGACTAAAACACAAGAAAAGCAAACACTCGGCCTTCAGGATTGAGAACAATTTTAACCTTTTTATTTTGAAAATGATCCGACACGGGCCGTGTTTTGGCGTACAAACGCCTGCATCAGGGGTCAAATAGATCCTATAAGTCTGCTCATGGCAAAAAAAAAAAACGACGCCATTTCGAAGTTCTAGAGGACTATCACCACACTTTGGAAAATATATCCTGATTGTTTGTTTTATCTTATATGTCCATGAGCAGACCTATAGGTGTTTGTATGCCGAAACACGGCCCGTGTCGGGTTATTTTCAGAATAAAAGGTTAACATTTTTCTCAATCCTGAAGGCCTAGTGTTTGCTTTTCTTATGTTTCTGTTAATATCTCTTTTGTGACTTATAATGACTAAGCCACAAAAAGTGCCCTAAGTAACCAGATGGCCACTGGAGGAATAAAGGAATGACCCCCCCCCCCTTACTCTCCCAGTGGCCTCTGACTCTCTCCCACCCTACCCCTAAATATATGAAAAAAGCAGATGTTATAACCAGTCATATTAGAACAGTAGCCTAGTTGTTGGTGCAGTGCACTATGGAGAAGAGGACCCAGGCCCATAATCCACTTGTGATAGAAACTGTCAGCCCATCAAAACCCACCAAAAACCTACTGTACCCAAATATAGGTGACACATGTAGCTAAAAGGGCTATTGTACTGATGTATAGTTGGGTACAATATGTTTTTGATGGGTTTTGGAGGGCTCCACATACAATATAAGGAGATAAGGGTGAGATGTGTACCTAGGACCATTTATTCATATAGGGTGCCCCACTGCTCTGTTGGATGTCTATGTGGCCAGTCTACTAAGAATAATGGCTCTTCCTACATCCCGATGGCTTGATTTTGTGCGGTTTTCACTTGGGAGAGTTTTTTTTTCCCCAAAAATGGACCAAAAAGATAAATGCACAGAGCACAAAAAAATCTAGCAAGTGGCCATTTTTTAAAAAATAAAAAAAGATTTTCTATTTTGAAAGTTGCTGTGTTCGTCATTGGATTCTGGACGTTTTAAGCAAAATGTCCAAAGTTGGACTTAGATGTCATGTCAAAAATGCCCCTCTTTGTTGCATAGAGAGAGGCATAACCAGCAGAAAGAAGGAGGTGATAATGCTCCTGTATAAGTCATTGGTGAGACCTTACTGTGGGAGTAGTGTGTTCACATTTGGAGGATATATGTTGGCAAGGATATAAAAAGACTTGAAGCTGTGGAAAGTGACCAAAATGGTATGGGGTCTGCACTAGACGATGTATATAACATCCACTACACAACAGACTAGCATGTATAGCTGAAATTAAAAGGCTAACTAGTCCACAAATTAAATATTGACCTCAGATAACAAAAGTTCACTTATTTAGCGTCTAAATATAGACACCCTTCAAGGTGAATACAGTTTTTATTTTCTTTCATCGGGCAATTTCAAAACACCAGCACCCAATATGTTACGTGACTTGTGATGTATGACATTTGTAGGCTTGAATATGTATATCCTGGAGAAGAAGGACAAAGAAGATATGATGCAGATGTTGAAAGATATTAATGAACAAACGTTTCTAAAATCGGGGAGGCTATAGAACCAGAGGGCATGAAATGAAGCTACAAGAAAGGAAACTGAAAAGTGTCACAAGGAAGTATTTTTTTCACATAGAGGGTGGTAAGTGGTTGGAATACTCTTCCTTGGGAGTTGATAGGAACAAAAATAGTGATAGAGCATGGCTTGTGCCCATAAATGCCAGCTCATGGCAGTACCACAGTGGACAGAGCTGATATTCAGTAGAATAAGTGTCACTGAATATCAGCAGCTGGAATTCTGAGTGTGGTTTAAGTGGTCATGAGCCTCTCCTGCCTGCTAAAACCACACTCAATGTCAGCCCGTAACTTATTTCAACATAAAGTCCAATATATTTAGTAGAATACCTGTTATAGGTGAATATAAAATTATACAAACAGATGTATTATGCATGATATCAGCTGATTCTTTGGTTGGTTGACCATGCAAGTTATATTGAGGTTGTTTGATATGTTGCCAGACTCAACATTCTGTACATCCATTAGGAGAATATGAGCCAGCCTAAACAATCTGTCTCATTTTATGTCATGTTCACTATGCTGTTCTGTTAATGTTTTTACTTTGATTAATTGGAAGAATATATGTGATGTACAGGCACAGGTGCTTGTGCACCATTGTATGTTTCCAGTTGATGCCTAGGAGAAAAAATACTTCGTACACAAGTCCTGTACTGAAGAAAAACAGCAGTTGTTGTTATTATTATAGGTAAGACATTTCCTGTGATGATTCTTTTACACTGCAATTCTCTTTTCAAAAGCATAATTACAAAAATGTCTTCAGATTCTCAAGTAATATGAATAAGTTTAATGTTTAAAGCTTGATGTCTAGGGGATATCTTCTACCATCCATTTGTTTTATGTCCATATTTACACTAATGCCAGTTTCTTTGAATTGTTGTTGAGCTAAGATTGACTGCAAAGTCAACATATTTTCACTTTATACTAACTATATCCAGGGAGCAGAAGCTATGCTGCCACCTCCATCTTGTAAAGAAGGTGACACCTTTGAGTGAAGCAAGGGTTGAATCTGAATGCAGCTCATGAGGAGTCATGAGGTAGGTTATAAAAAGTCACCTATATATGTACTCCAGCCATTCACATTTACATTTTGTTACATTTGTACCCCGCGCTTTCCCACTCATGGCAGGCTCTAATCATTTACTCCAGCTCCTATAAATACAGATGGGCTGCTTTTATTTACTTATTAGAATTTATTTTTACCTGTTTGAAGGAATTCATTCAAGACAGTGTACAGCCAGCTTTTATGATTCTGTTTCATAAAGACACACGGGGAATCATTTTAGAAAGGATGTCCAACTCAGAATACGAACAACCGAGTCTGAGTGTCACATACTAATGTCCATTTCTCATGTATTTTAAAGCAAGGTCTGCCCACATACAGTATGTTCTAAAATGCACGAGAAATGAATGTCCAAGTGCATGCTATGTCCAGCATAAACATCCATTTTATAAACTGAAACAGCCACACTATAAAGAGAGTAAAACATTGGACACAAATGAGTTTGTGGGAGCAGAGGAATGTCCATATTATAAAATGAGCATGTAGACATCCATGAGGAGAAACAGCCGAATGGTCAGAGCAGCTGCCTGAGAACCGGCACAAAGAATTAGAGGTTACTGGATAAAGTTCTACAGTAGCTGTATTTTTTTTAAATAATTGTAAAGCTATCCAAGGACAGAAAAATACCTACTGTAACTTTCCTTACTCCATCCAGTGGAGAATTGCTCAGAGTTCCTTTCTGTAACCTGGATATTCCAAGTACGAGGCCTAAATATGGATGTCCATCTTTTTTAGAAGCGAATGCCTCTTCTCCTTCTACAGAGTTTGATGTCCATATTTTGACTCCTATGTAGTCCTGCCCAAAACACTCCCAGAGCACACCCCCTTGCCATATTGACATACTGCAGTTTTAGATGTCCATCCTGATTCTATAAAATCAGCATTTGGATATCTAAATAAGAACATATGAATAGCCATACTGGGTCAGACCAATGGTCCATCTAGCCCAGTATTCTGTTTTCCAAACAGTGGCCAAGCCAGGTCACAAGTACCTGGCAGAAACCCAAATCGTGGCCACACTCCATACTACAAATCCCAGGGCAAACAGTTGCTTCTCATGCCATTTTAGATGTCCAAAACATGAATGGAGATTCTAAAATAACCACGAAAGGCACCTATCTCCCTTTAAAATAGACCTAAAAATGTGCCTATTTGGTCACCCGAACTTGGCACCTTGTAAAAGTAAACATGGAAAGCATGTGTCTACTTTCATGTCATTGGTATATCAGTGTTCTAAGGGGCACAGTTTGGACAGAATCAAATCCTAGTTGTGATATATATTTTATAAAATTCATGGTTGCAGAATACCTGCAAACATTTACACCATTTTTCAGTGCAGGTATAAATTTTTTGCATCAGCACTTGTGCACTGCTGGGGCTGGATCTATTTTATATCAGCACCTAGGTACCCTGGTTGCCTTAACCAAATAGGTCAAACATCCTTCCACTGGTTTAGGCTTATCTATAAATATATGAAATCAAATATCATATTTTATTGCATTTCAGAAATTTTCAAAAAGAAAACATACAAGCTACCACATGAATAAGAAAAGGTGTACATTGCTGAGGGGAGATATGATAGAGGTCTATAAAATAATGAGTGGAGTGGAAAGGGTAGACGTGAATCGTTTGTGTACTCTTTCCAAAAATACTAGGGCTAGGGGGGCATGCGATGAAGCTACAAAGTAGTAAATTTAAAACGAATTGGAGAAAGTTTTTCTTCACTGAATGTGTAATTAAACTTTGGAGTTCGTTGCCAGAGAATGTGGTAAAGACGGATAGCTTAGTAGGGTTTAAAAAAGGTTTGGCCGGCTTCCTAAAGGAAAAGTCCATAGACCATTATTAAATTGACTTGGGGAAAATCCACTGCATATTTCTGGGATAAGCAACATAAAAGGTATTGAACTTTTTTGGAATCTTGCCAGGTATTTGTGACCTGGATTGGCAACTGTTGGAAACAAGATGCTGGGCTTGATGGACCTTTGGTCTTTCCCAGTGTGGCAATACTTACGTACAATCATTACATGAGTTTTTGCCACATTCAAAACAAAATCACTGTTGCAAAGCAGAACTCTCTTCATTTCTTGCTGAACAGTAATCCAATAAATGAGTAGGACAGAACTGTGTTCTTCTTAACAAAAACAGCCCTAAACCCAACCTGGAATTTTATTAAAGGAAGGAAGAGTTAGTATCTTTTCTCCTGAGTGCCATTTTGAAGAGGCTGAGAGCACGACAGCATGTAGGTCATAGAAATAGTTTAAGAGTACATGATTTGGAATTGGGAATGTTTTTTAAATAAGATTTTTATTTTTCAGTGTTACTCCTGAAGAAGCTGCTATG
Organism: Microcaecilia unicolor; assembly: GCF_901765095.1. NCBI lineage: Eukaryota > Metazoa > Chordata > Amphibia > Gymnophiona > Siphonopidae > Microcaecilia > Microcaecilia unicolor. The sequence continues at coordinate 48,170,323 of NC_044034.1, forward strand.
GCGGTGAAACCTGGATCCGGGTTGGGTTTAACGCTATTTTTGAGAACAACAACACAGTCTTGTCCTACTGACTTGTTGCATTTCAGCAACAGTGATTACATTGCATTTCACTGTACAAGAATGCATCATCAGATAAATCTTCTCATTATTGGTTAAAAGATGCAAGACTGAAATTTGAAAAAGGATATGATTTATAGCAATTGATTGAGCGCCTAGGGAAGAACTCTTATGTGCAATGATAAAGGCCAGTGACTGCAATATCAAATAAAACACATACAAAATACAGCAATTAGGTTCTTGTATGGGGCCAGGTGTACTGCTTATATGACATCCTTACTTTGTGAACAGCATTGGATACTTGTATTCTCAAGAATTAATTTTAAGATCCTTACACAGGCAAAATTATTGGATAGTCTCATCTCATAAAAGTCTGGTCAGATTCTTCATGGTCTGCAGTTTTAGCTGTATCACTCCTCAACTTTAGAACTCTCATCCTCAAATTCTTAGATGTGAAGTCTCTTATTCCAGATTTAAAACAGGCTTAAAACATGGCTGTTTAATTAGGGCCTTTGATACAAATAATTAATAATTTTTATATGAAGCCCCAAAGCTCAGAATAGGGGTGGATTTGGTTGGTGGATGTCCGATTTTACAACCTTATCCCTGATGTTTACTATCACTCTTTAATGTCTACTGGAAGATAAATTGTTGTGCTATTGATATGCCCTTATGTTGTATCCATTATTGTTTCATTATTAGACGTCTGTCAACAAATGTCAGTACATTAGTTGATTGAGCCTGTTTATAAACTACTTTGATACTGTAGTTATGAAAGGCAGTATATTAAATAATCTGAAAAGAAATAAAGAAAATGATTTTTTTTCTTTATCATTTCCAGCACAGATACCATTGGTGTCTTTGGAAAGTTAATAAATCTCATGTTTAAAAGTTGATTAAAGTTATCGATAATCTCTAATTTCTGGTGGCCCAAATGTTTATCTTTTATCAGTTCTGCTCGGCAAGATTGCAATCACCTAGCTTCTTCTCTATAGTCTGCAGCTTAGTCTGTTGTTCATTAAGGCATTCACCTGGACTTGGAGGGACCCAGAGCCTTCCACAATCATGTTCCACTTTTTTTTAATATTGACTATTCCAGATCTCCAATTGCCTGCCATACTTCCTCCAAAATTATATCTTCTTTTTTTCCTTCACCCTCCAGAAACCCTCCAGAAGTTGTCTTGTCTTTAATGCCCTAAAATTATTCTTCCATCACAGGCTCTGCACTCAGCATCGGGGAGGACCCACCTCAGTGGCTCTCTGCTGACTCTCAGATACTGTCCCCATACCGGGCCTGGGGGAGGGATGAGGAATCTAGTACAGTTTGTGGCTGAGCAAGGCACCATATCCAATATGGGCAGAATCTCTTCCTTCATGCTCCTGGCTCCAAACCTGAACTGCAGCAACAACTGGTGTCAAAATAGTGTATCTCACTATAGATGCCTGCACTCTTACTAGTACCAAGGAGGATCTGCCCCTGGGTTGGTAAGGGCCAACTTTGCCCTATCATTTAACCATAGAACAGGATCTCAGGGTGCACACTGTTTGGCATCCTTTCACCCTGATGCCATCATGAGACTCATTTGTTTTCCGATTATTAAAAAGAAACAATATGCTAAAATAACATTACTTTTATCACAAATGAATTAACATTTGAAATTCCGATATTGCTTGTGTTATACTTGCTGAGATGCACTTGACTTGTAGTGTGTAAACATAAACTGGGTCTTTTACTAAATATTAACTCAAGTTATCTGTTGCAGAGTCCATTTTATTCCTGTGGCCCCTGCTGCAGATAACTTGAGCTAACGTTTAGGGAAAGATCCCCAAAGTGCACCGATGCAGGTGGTAGAGATGAAGACAGTAACAGAATTCAAAAGTGCGTGGGATAAACACAAAGGAATCCTGTATGGAAAGAGAATGGAGCCAAACAAACTTAGCAGTGCTTTGATGGCAACTTCAGTAATTGGGAAGCAAAGCCAGCGCCAGGCAGACTTCTACGGTCTGTGCCCTGATCTTCAAAGGGCTAGACTGCGGCTTCGATGACAGCTTCAGTAGTTGGGGAACAAGGCCAGTGCTAGGCAGACTTCTATGGTTTGTGCCCTAAAAATAGCAAGAACAAATCAAGATCAAGTATGCAGAGGTAGTATCACACCATACCATATGCTATGAGTTTATTTTGTTGGGCAGACTGGATGGACCATACAGGTCTTTTCTCCTATCATGTACTATGTTACTATAATGAAATCTGGACATCAAGATGCCATTATAGTGTAGACGCAGTGACGATCCTAGGTCTGCTACCACCCAGGGGCAGATCGCCGATGCGCCCCCCCCCCCCCCCCCGGGTGCATTCTTGGCTGCTCCGCGGCTCTCGGCTCCCTCTGCCCCGGAACAGGAAGTAACCTGTTCTGGGGCAGAGGGAGCAGGGAAACAGCGGAGCCAACAGGCGTGCGGCTGCTCTCTGCACCCCTCCAGCAGTGTGCACCCGGGGCGGACCACCGCCCTGCCCTTGCTACGCCACTGTGTAGACGCTCATCGTGCAGCATCAGGGCACCTAAAAGAAGGTGCCCATTTGTAGAATTGCTTCCTGAGGGGCCTTTTTACTAAGCTGTGGTAAAAGGAGCCTTGCGCTAGTGACGGTGGACATTTTTACTGTGCGCCAGGGACTCGTTTACCACAGCAGATAAAAAGGTAAAAAAAAAAAGAAACTGCCTACTGTAAGTTAGCATTTGCTGCATGGCCATTTTGGGGGGGAGCACTTACCGTCACCCATTGAGGTGCCAGTAAGAGCTCCCGTGCTAACCCAGCAGTATCTGGGCAGCATGCAGCACTGCTCAATTACTGCAGGGTAACCCCTGACTAGAAAATCAGGTCTGATTTTCTGTAGTGCTGGAAATGGCATGCAGGGGGGGTGGAACTACCGCCAGTACCCACGTTGGGCTGGCAGTCATTCCGATTTGCTGTGTGACAACCCTTTATTAAAAGGGCCCTGAGTGTATGAATTGAACATGTAGTAAATAATTTTTCTCGCTGGTAACTGCAGGGAACAATTTGGTCATTCCCTCAATAGTTAGCCTACAGTCTGTGCACTTATCATTCATTGATTTTTGTTGTTAAAATGTGGAATGTTAAAAAAAAACCCTTACTATATTTTTAGTAAATAGGACCCTATATTATTTGTTCATTTGTACAGGAGTTGAAAAAATGTGTTCAAGGACTGCAAAAGAGATTTGGGTATTTATTTATTTAGATTTTGTTCACACCTTTTTTAGTAGTAGCTCAAGGTGAGTTACATTCAGGTAACTGGATATTTCTCTGTCCCAGGAGGGCTCACAATCTAAGTTTGTACCTGAGACAATGGAGGGTTAATTGACTCACCCACAATCACAAGAAGCTGCAGTGGGATTTGAACTGAGCACCTCTGGATTACAAGACTGGTGCTCTAACCACTAGGCCACTCTGTATTGATACATAATCTTAGTAATTAATATGTTTGTTGTTTCAGTGAACAGTTCTGAGCTGTCCATAAAAGGGGAGCTAATGATTGACAGATTAAATGAAATGTGTTGATAAAATATTGATGTTTCAAAGTTATTTTATTGCAAAAACAATACTGAACATAATGCATATTAAACCAATACTAATATACAGAACAAACATTAGGGTAGATATGATTTAATCACAAGGAATGAAATCAAATAAACGTAGAACTGAAGCCAAAGGGAGTGTATGCAATGAGACAGCATTTGAGTGTAGGTAAACAAATCTCATTAAACAATATTTTCTGATAGCAAGTTACATTATTACTTCTAAATAAATCGGACATGAAGTGGCTGCCTTCAAATTAGTAAATCATCTCAACAATTGTAGAGTTCACTAGGAGGTGTAATATCTCATTTCGTTTGCATGGTGGATTTCATGGCACTATGAGAGAAGCTGAGCATATCCTTTAAATAGCTAAATACAAACCATAAACAACATCTGTTTACTGTTGCACAGAAGTGTAGCTAGAACACCCGAAATTCTGTTCACAGCATGTTACTCTGTTTCTCCTAACAACATATGTTTGAATCATGTTTTGTATTCATTTTAAGAAAATTCAATACGCAATAATTATTGTTGTTGTTGGATTGTTTTGGGGGGGGGGGGGGGGGGGAAGACCAGCTTCAGATTTCAGCTCATTTAACACTGGAACTATATTGCTATGCATTTTCATTTGCAATTGCCTGGGGTTTTCTCTCATTTTACAGCACCTGCCTTTGTTCTTAACAGCAACAATCCTTGACTCAGGGGCTCCAAACAGTATCATTCTCCAGAATTTGGTATGCGTACATCCCAAGTCTACTCACTAGGTACCACCATCATAAATGGGACCAGTTCTATAAAGTGACACCTAGAGATAGGTACTACTTAGGTACGTCAAAGGTACCTTTAATTGACAGGTAGGTGCCCGTATATACTATGCAAACCGCTTTGAATGTAGATGCAAAAACCACAGAAAGGCGGTATATCAAGTCCCATTTCCCATTTTTGAAAGAAAAAATGTCTAAAAAGTAGCATAAAGTGGCATTTCGATGTTTTTATTTCTTTATTTTTAACATTTTGATCCCACACTATCCCGAGGGAAGCTCAGGTTCAATGTGGCTTACATATCAAACACTAACGAACGATATATAATATAAAAAAGTAACAGATTATATAATGCAACATTAAACATAGTAGATATAGTAGATAATGGTTTACCAGAAATGCAACATTTTTATGGAAGTAGTTGAAGGATAGAAAAAGTAGGAGCTTGAATTGAATAAAAGAATAACTATTGGATATTATATCAGTAGTATGTAATAAAGGGATAGGTAAAATGGGATTCAGTTTCCATTGCAGGGGTTTCTCAGAGAGGATAAGGTTTGGTAGGAAAGTGACAAGTGTTGAATCAGTTCAAATTGAGTTCATTGGTTTATTGAAACCTGAAATAAAGAAGTGAGTTTTCAGTGAGCTGCAAATGACATATAGTTGTTAATATGCTTAGTTGGTTTAGGTAAGGAGTTCCAAGTTTTGGTGCCTTGATATGAGGAGTTAGCATAGTGAATTGTTTTGTAGATTGCATTCTTACAATTTGGAAAATGTAAAAAGAGATATTCTTTGGAGGATTTTGTCGCATTATAAGATGATAATTCAATGAGATCATTCATATAGGATGGAGAAATGCCATTTAGGATTTGGTGAATAAGTATGTATAATTTGAACGATGTTCTATCTTAAATTTGTAGCCAGTGTAAGTTATACAGAAGAGGAGAAGCTTTGGCGAAGCGTGGGGATCTACAAATAAGATGTGCCACAGTATTTTGAACAGTTTGTAGTTCTTTCAGAAGACCACATCCAAACTGTTATTTTTTGAAACCCATTTCTAGATATTTTTCTATGCTGTTCGTCTGCAGTGCATCCAAATCTGAAGGGGGTGTGTTGGGGGCATATTAAGGACAGGATTTGGGTGTTTCTGGGACCTGGATGTTTTTCAGCCATAATGGAACAAAACAAAAATGCCTAGGACTAAAACTAAGATGTTTTGAGCTAGACCTGTTCTAATAATGACTAAGCCACAAAAAAGTGCCCTAAATGACAAGATGACCACTGGAGAAATAAAGGAATGAATTCCCCTTATTCTCCCAATGGTCACTGACCCCTCCCATCTACCAAAGATGTAAAAGAAACAGTACATACCAGCTTCTCTGACAGCCTCAAATGTCATAACCAGTCCTATTAGAGCTACAAGCAGGTCTCTGGAGTAGCCTAGTGGTCAGTGCAGTGCACTGTGGAGAAGGGAACCCAAGCCCATATCCCACTCTCTTAGTGGAATGTGTCAGCCCTCCCAAACTCACCAAAAACCTACTGTACCCATATATAGGTGACCCTTTTACCCTTAAGGGCTATTGTAGTGGTGTACAATTGAAGGCGGTGGGTTTGGAGGACTCAGACTATATAAAGGCTGCTCCAGCTTGAGCGCTCTTTATAGAATGGTGGATTTCCATGCCCAACTATGGGTGTGAAGACTTATGCCTGCTGAAACCTGGTGTAAATTCTGGCTCACAAGTTGGGTGTGTAACCCTGGTTGTCTAAAACACTGCGCCTACATTTTTGGAACACCTCTAACCTGCTCATGCCACTCCCATGGCCATGTCCCCTTTTGGGTTTTATGCTATAAAATTTAGGTGCAGATGTTGTAGAATTGCGACTAGTCCAGATACATACACAAATCCAAATCGATGCCAGTTAACACAAATTATTGATTGTTGACCCTTGTTAACTCATTAATTTGACTATGCATCTGCTCTGTGTACCCAAATTTGGTCAACTTATATATATAGAACCCAGGGGACAATGCAAAGTTTGCGTATATGCAGATGGGGTTTATGATGTGCACACGTTTTGCAAATGGTACACCTTCTTTCAGAAATAATGTGCATTGTAGGAGGTGCCAGTTACATCATAGATGCCATGAAATTGAAATTTCGGCATCTGTGTGCACTAGGCACTATTGTATAAAGTGGAACACCTAACTGCAAGGGGGTATACACATGGGCATAGCATGGGTGGGCCATGGGCATGTCTCCCAGTTACATGCATACTTTGTACAATACTATAAATTATGGACATTTTTTTAACACACCAACATATGCCTGCCATGGAAATACATGTGTTTTACTGACAGTGGAGAAATACTGGTGTTCAAAAACCTTCACACAATTGAACCACAAACAATATAACCCAGTTGAACTCATACATAAAACATTTATATATTAGATAAAGTCATGAGGAAAAGACCTCAATCACCCAAACGCCTACATATTATTCAGCATGTTTTTCAGTCTTTATCATTTTTACTTAATCAGTTCAAATGTATAATATCACATCTAGAATTTTCCAAATTTTTGCAACTGCTTATAAAAGAGTAGAGCACTTAGTTTGCACCGATGGTGGTCCAGCCGTTTCACTGCTCAGGCTTCTTCAGGGGATAACCTTCACCAAACAGAACAGCAGTGGTTGCTTAACATTAACATACCAAACTGATTAAGTTAAAAAGATAAAGATTTTAAAAAAACAAGGCTTTTTGGACCAATGATAATATTCACTTCCCCAGTAAAAGATGCTGAATAATGTATAGGTGTTTGAGTTTTTTTCCTCGTGATTTTGTCTAATCTATATATATAAAACTCACCCTCAACGTTCTATTGTCTGATGACGTCACTGAAGCCAAGATTCGTAAGTTCGAAGCTCTGAAGCCAACAAAATCACAGTCTCGGGGGCCCCGCCCTCGCGTCAAACGTTATGACGTTGAGGGCAGAGGCGGAGCAATTCACTCACATCGACGACGGCCAGGGCGCCACAATGGGCCACCCACTGATGACGAAGGTGCGTTGGGTGGGGGGGCCACAGTCACACATTAACGGCGGCCACGGCGGCGCACTGCCCTCACTAACAACCAAGGTGCGTTCGGTGGGGGGGGGGGCACAGGAAAGCCTTGCTAGCCCCAGTTTCATTGGCTCCAGAAACGGGCCTTTTTTTACTAGTATATAAATGTTTTATGTATGAGTTTAACTGGGTTCTATTGTTTGTGGTGTTATGAACATGTCATTTTATATAAGCACATGAATATATACATACATATATGGCTCAAAACGGCTTTTATTCTTCTTATAAAACTAGATTTACACATGGGAACATCTTTCTAAAACTACCTCATACAAATCTCCTCTTTAGTTATCTTATCTCTGTAACCTTATACACAGAATACTGACATATTAATTCTGAATTATTGAATTGCAAGAACAAATAGTGGATGTATAAAGCCAAAACGTGAAGAAAACCAAGAATAAAGGAAGTAGAAAACAAAGATCAATAAATCAGTTGATAGACATGGATGGTACTGTAAAATCTTATAACAGTAGGCAAAGCACAGAACTGAAGAGTCTAATAGTTCCAGCAATATGGAGCAGCAAAATCGAAACCGTGACAGTGTGAAGGAGAAGTATAAGAGGGAGGTCATTTGTGTAAGAGACTGAGATTATAATCAACTGAAATGGGAAGTAAGGTAAGAGAGCTTCAAGGGAATACAAAGACTGGGATCAGTAGAAATAAAGACATGCATAGAATAAAAGTTCAGTCTTTCTTTAATTCTTCTTAGGAAATGACTTGCTATCTAGGATAAGAATGCCTTTAAGAGATGATCCAAAACAGAAGATGGAATAGAATGAGGGGAAAGAGGAAGACAATCCCTAAACCACCTGCATAGAGGTGATAAGCACTTCTGAGGTTAAAAAGAAAAATCAAGAGGATAAGTTTATAGAGGAGATGGAAATTGAGCTAAAACAGATAAAAAATCTCAACAGGTTAGAAATAACATCAAAAAACCAGGCGATGGTTATGTAATAATGTTTTTAATATTTGTGCCAACACTGACATTGTCTAATATTTGAGTGTTATGGTCCTTAATTTATGAACATTAGCATTATCTCTAGCCTTCTCAACAGTAATAGCAATGAACATTCACAGAAAGGGTGGTGAATTTGTGGAATTGCCTCCCGGTTGAAATGGTGGAGACGAAAACAGTATCTGAATTCAAGAGAGCATGGGGCAAGTACATAGGATCTCTAAGGGAGTGGTAAGGAGAGTAGATGACATGGATGGGCAGACAGGATATACCATACAGTATTTATCTGCCTACAATTTTCTGTTTCTATGCAAATTAGTGTATAATATTAGCAATGCCCTGTAAGGTATTAAATCTGAATGTAGTCTGTAGCATTAAAAACCCATACACTGATGAGGAATAGAGCAGCCCTCCTAACATGTGATTTTTCACTGCACATCATAGGCTACTTTTCCTCCATGTATCTATATGCTGCTTACTTCTTGGGTAGGACATGTGGAGGGGCATTTTCGATATGACGTCTAAGTCCAACTTTGGATGTTTTGCAAAAACCGTCCAAAATCTGAATAGCAAAGAAGGTCATTTTCAAAAAAGAAAAACATCTATCTTTTGTTTTTGAAAATAGAAGGTTTTGTGATTTGGATGATTTATTCTTTGGTCCATTTTTGAAAAAAAAAAAAAAAAAAAAACCATCCAAGTGCAAAATGCACAAAATCAAGCCATTGGGATGTAGGTAGAGCCAGCAATTTTAGTACACTGGTCCCTGTGACATCCCAGGAAAACAATAGGGTACCCTAGGGGGCACTACAGTGGACTTCATAAAATGCTCCCAGGTACACATCTGACTATTGCTCCCTTACCTTGTCTGCTGAGCCCCCCAAAGCCCAACCAAACCCACTACCCCCAACTGTACACCACTACCATAGCCCTTATGGGCGAAGGGGGCAGCTTTATGTAGGTACGGTGGGTTTTTGGTGAGTTTTGGAGGGATCACAGTTTTCTCCACAAGTGTAACAGTTAGGGGGAGGTAGAAGCCTGGGTACAGTTGTCTGTAGTGCACTGCACCCACCACTAGATTACTCCAGGGACCTGCATACTGTTCTAATGGACCTGAGTATAACATCTGAGGCTGGCAAAGAGGCTGGCAAGTAATGTTTTCGTCACACTTTTTGAGGGTGGGAGGAGGTTAGTGACCACTGGGTGAATATCGGGAGGTCACCCCTGAATCCCTCCAGTGGTCATCTGGTTATTTAGGGCACTTTTTTGTGCCTTATTCATTATATAAGTACATAAGTAATGCCATACTGGGAAAAGACCAAGGGTCCATCGAGCCCAGCATCCTGTTCACGACAGCAGCCAATCCAGGCCAAGGGCACCTGGCAAGCTTCCCAAACGTACAAACATTCTATACATGTTATTCCTGGAATTTTGGAGTTTTCCAAGTCCGTTTAGTAGCGGTTTATGGACTTGTCCTTTAGGAAACCGTCCAACCCCTTTTTAAACTCTGCTAAGCTAACCGCCTTCACCACTTTCTCCGGCAACGAATTCCAGAGTTTAATTACACGTAGGGTGAAGAAAAATTTTCTCCGATTTGTTTTAAATTTACTACACTGTAGTTTCATCGCATGCCCCCTAGTCCTAGTATTTTTGGAAAGCGTGAACAGACGCTTCACATCCACCTGTTCCACTCCACTCATTATTTTATATACCTCTATCATGTCTCCCCTCAGCCGTCTCTTCTCCAAGCTGTATAGCCCTAGCCTCCTTAGTCTTTCTTCATAGGGAAGTCGTCCCATCCCCGCTATCATTTTAGTCGCCCTTCGCTGCACCTTTTCCAATTCTACTATATCTTTCTTGAGATGCGGCGACCAGAATTGAACACAATACTCAAGGTGCGGTCGCACCATGGAGCGATACAACGACATTATAACATCCTCACACCTGTTTTCCATACCTTTCCTGATAATACCCAACATTCTATTCGCTTTCTTAGCCGCAGCAGCACACTGAGCAGAAATGGTGGAGACAAAAACAGTATCTGAATTCAAGAGAGCATGGGGCAAGTACATAGGATCTCTAAGGGAGTGGTAAGGAGAGTAGATGACATGGATGGGCAGACAGGATATACCATACAGTATTTATCTGCCTACAATTTTCTGTTTCTATGCAAATTAGTGTATAATATTAGCAATGCCCTGTAAGGTATTAAATCTGAATGTAGTCTGTAGCATTAAAAACCCATACACTGATGAGGAATAGAGCAGCCCTCGTAACATAGGTCTAGCTCAAAACGTCTTGGTTTTAGTCCTGGACACTTTTGTTTTGTTCCATTATGGCTGAAAACACGCCACTGATACACCCCCTTGAGATTTGGATGCACTTCTGGCGGACTTCAAAGAAAAATGTCTAAAAATAGGTTTCAAAAATACTGATTTGTACGTTTTTGTGAGAAAAACATCCAAATTATTTATTTTATTTATTTATTGCATTTGTATCCCACATTTTCCCACCTTTTTGCAGGCTCAATGTGGCTTACAATCTGTCGTTCTTGGTGATATATAGTAAAGAAGGCCCATTTCTGACACAAATGAAACGGGCGCTAGCAAGGTTTTCCTGGGAGTGTGTATGTTTGTGAGAGTGACTGTGTGAGAGAGAGAGAGTGAATGTGTGAGTGCGTGTGTGTGACAGTGAGTGTGGGTGCGAGTGTGTTTGTGAGAGAGAGAGTGTGTGTGTGAGAATGAGAGTGTGTGCAAGTGCAGAGGTAAGACACAGTGAGTGTGAGAGAGAGAGTGTGTTTTACACAGATACAGTGTGTGTGAGAGAGTATGTGTGCGATACACAGACTCTCTGTGAGACCGAGAGAGTGTATGAGAGCGAGAGTGACGTACAGTGTTTCAAGAGCTTGCAGGCAGTACATAAGAAATTTAAATGAAGTAAATATTATGCCTGACATGCTGGCCAAATTCTGTGACTGTGCATGCTGTGATGAAGGAATTCTGCTTTACCTGGCAGAACCATCTGTGTTTAGTTTCTCTCCTCCTTTAACATAACGTGCTGTTCATGGGTCGGATGTTAGAGATAGAGTGTGTTTGGGTGAGTGAGAAAAGCAGGATGCCTTCAGCACAGCAGTGTTAAAGTGAAGTTTGGAGTGCCGAGAAAGGCAGGTAGACGGTGCTAAGAGTGAGAGGACAGCGACTGAGGGGGGGGAGGAGTGTCACTGCTCCGCCCCTGACGTCATCACGTTTGATGCATGGGCGGGGCAGACACTCAAGGAGCAAAAAAGTGGTCTCTGCCACCTCACTTTTAGAATGTTGGGAAAGTGAGGCTTCATTAGAATGTTGGAGGTGCGTTTTATATAGAGAGATAACGTAATCACTTATTGTTACATAGAGATTTTTGAGTATCAAAGGAGAAGTTTATGTTATACAAACAGTTCTGAATATAGGTATGGGAGATGTATGCAATTACATTTGTTGCTCTGTGTGGTATGCCTTGTTAAAGAGATGAGTCTTTAATGATATATGAAAGTTTGTTAGATCGTAGATTCAAATGCTGCTTTATGCCACTTTTTAGACGTTTTTCTGTTTTGAAAATGAGCCCAATAGTGGTCATTAATTTATGTACTGAAAAAGGCATGTTCAATATAATGTTAGTCCACTATCCCATAAACAAGAAAGGGCAGAGATGGCCAGGGGAGTGGGTACTCATTCCGCATGTTTCACTTTGTGGAATTATTACCCACTCCCCTGGCCATATTTGCCTTTTCTTGTTTAGTGATATCTGTAGTAATTGGTTCTTCTGTTCCTTGTCAGTTATCATGGCTAGCCTACCTTGGAAATGCTTATTCTGTTGATACTCTCCCTCTGATCTACCCATAAGCTCTCTGGTATTGTAAACATGCATCTAATTTCACACTTCTCTGTGCTTTGTTTTTTCTCTATACAGAAAGAACATGTTGTTTTATCTATGCAGCAGGACAGTAGGTTCCAAGAGCTGCTAATCAGTAGGATGACCCTAGAGACTGTACTTGTACTGGCAGCTTTGGAAAAGGAAGAGAGGGCCAAGATGAAATGCTGCAGGAGAAAAATTAGCATAACCCACCCAGTGTATTGATCTAGGCAGTGATGGCAAGTGCTGAGGTGTTTCATGAGGAGGGCAACCGTGAAGTGTCTGGTGGAGAGGCAGACCTATAAGTTCTCCAGACACTTCAGGCCTTGAGGCCTGATGTCCAGCAGATCTTCATGGACTGCCTAGACACCAAGGGCAATATGGTTGTCCAGACTCTTCAAGCCTTGAGGCCTGATGTCCAGCAGATCTTCATGGACTGCCTGGACACCATGGGCAATATGGTTGTCCATTTGGGTGTCATGAAAGTAGAGCTACATTCTACCAGTTCTTGAGATCACTCATGCTCACCTGTGAAGCTGTGCACCAGCACATTGTGAAGCTCTGCACAACCACATTGTGATGCCCTGCCCCCTTGCACCCCCTTCATGCATACACACATAGAGGCAAAAATACACTGACACCCTACTATATACAGCTAAAAAGAGGCACTAACAGAAAACCAGAGAAGAAGATCTGGAAAAGATTGGGGGATGAAGTAGGATTAGGGGTAAAGATGCCAAGGGGGAACAGACGTAGCAAGCATATAGGAAGATAGCCCAATAGAAACAGTTATGGAAGACCAAAGAACAGGAGCTGAGAAAGATGGTGGGAGAGGGAGGAGAAAGAGAGTAAGACTGTAAAGATATCATGTCTCATATTTTCATATTATATAGCAACTGATAGTTGTAAATATGACTTTTTTCTTAATTTGTTTTTTAAAGAAGTTGATCACAAAATGAAAGTCCAGTTGCAGTCTATGATTTTTCTGTTTACTTATATGTATGTCTGAAACCCCAGGTTTGAACCTAGCCTGAAACAATTACTACCTGCTACACATAGGGCCATATTCTATAAAAGAAGCTCAGAAATAGGTGCTGGAAAAGATCAGCACTAAGAGCAATTTTAGAAAGCGCATGTACCTTTTATAGAATCATACTTAGCACTAATTCCCATGCTCTAGCTTTGAGCGCCATATGCCTGCTGAAACCTGGTATAAATGCTGATGCCCAACGCCCATGCCTCTCCCATGGCCATGTCTTCTTTTGATTTGGGAGCTGAGCATTATAGAATATGTATAGCCAGATGTGTTTGCAAATCCCAACTGGTACCAATTAACATCAGTAATCGGTCATTAGTGTGTAGTTATTGCTCATTAATGGCTAGTTAGCCAATGAAGTTGTGTGCACATCTCTGGAGCATGCCCAAATCTGGGTGCGATATATGGAAGGGCATTTTTGATTTGACCGCTAAATCCAACTTTGAATGTTTTGCTGAAAATGTCTAAAAATCAAGTGGTGAATATGGCCATTTTCAAGCCTGAAAAAGTCTTATGTTTTTGTTTCAAAAATGGCCAATTCCTAGATGTTTTTAGACATTTTTTTTACTCGGGACATTTTTTTTTTTTGGTGACCATTTTCAAAAAACAAAGTAAAAGGGAAAAACGCACAACAACAACAACAACAACAACAAGACATTGAGATGTCTGGGGGGAGGGCCGGTATTCTTAGTAGATGGACATCACAGACATCCCAGCAGAGCACTGGGGCACCCTAGGGGGGTGCTTCAGTGGATTTCACATAAAAGGTCCCAGGTACATATCTCACCATTACCCCCTTATATTGTATGGGGAGCCTTCCAAAATCCATTAAGAGCCAACTGTACACTGCTACAATAGTGCTTATGTCTGCAGGTGTCATCTGTATGTGAGTACAGTAGGTTTTTGGTGGGTTTTGGACAGCTCACACTTTCTACCACATTTTTCTGTTTCGAAAATGAGTCCATAGAATCTTACTGAGTGAACTGATATGCTTGTTTTTCCCAGTGATACTTCTCATTTGCTTAGTGTTAGTGCATTATGTTAATCAAGAGAAATAATTCTGTTAATATCTTTCATATAAAATATACTGTATATTCTACTATGTTTAGCAGTGACATAGAATTAGCACTGTGATGAAATTGGTTACTGAAATAAACAATTCATACTGAATATTTTCATTTGAGTGTTAGTATGCACAACAGATCCTGTTAATGCCCAGTGAAAGTGTATATTCATTCCTTAATAATTAGTCTATTTATAAGCTTGCCACTTAAATACTGAACTATAAAATTGTGTATAACAGATTATTATTATCAAAATACACATATACATATATTAAATATATGTATGAATAAAAATGCATATGTTATAAAAAGATAAAAATATTATTCATCAATTTACTTAACTCGGACATTGTTCAACTATCACCTGGACTGAAAAATCAGCATTTGGCCTCATTTGGTCCTGTCCTCATTTCCTGTTTCCGGAAGGACGGGACCAGAGGCAGAGCTGAGATACATGCAAAGGCAGTCTGAAGCGCCGCTCCTCTTCAATGCTGACGCCGAACCTTGAGATAAGATTTTTAAAATTACAGCCAGCACTTAGGAAGGCAAGGGGCTGCCGGAGGACAGGTCGTGCTTGCACTTGGAGGGCAGAGAGAGGCAGGGTGGCGCGGGGGCGTGGAAGTCGGGGAGAGGGGGGGCATGGAACTCGGAGGGAGGGAGGGGGCGTCCTGCAAGTTGAAGGGGAGGGGCCTGTAACCTTGATGGGAGGAGAGGGAAGGAGGCATGGAACTCGGAGGGGAGGGGGGAGGAGGATAGGGGGGCGATTCTGTAGTCACCTGAGACGCATCGCGGTTTCCCAGGCAACACAGTGATGTCACCGGAAGACATTACGAACCAGGCTTCAACTTCCTGGCAGTCAGCTTCAGAACATTGGAGGTGCAAATTATTATAGTAGATGTGAGGTACCTATGCACCTTTGTAGAACACTAATGTAACTAGGTGCTAGGTGTGTGTATATATATAAATGTTAGCAACTATGTTGTAGAATTGCCCTCAGGGCCCACCCTTTAACTTGTAGTTGCCATGCATTAATGTGGTTATTTTAAAAGCCATATTAGTGATTTGAATGTCCATCAACAGGCATTTAGATGTGCGTATTGCATAGATATCTACATCCAGGTTTTAAAAAGCCAGGATACACATGTTCAAATTTTGAATATATGCTTAGGACTAGGACTAGGGTGAGACTAGGACAAATCTGAAACATATCTATGCACCCTCCATTTTTAAAGTGGTTGCACGTTTACATCCCCTGAGATCAATATTGGGGTTTACACCTGCCCCTGAGGACATCTTGGTTATATAGGCAATGGTGTTATGCAGCTCTTTACTGGAGAGATTACTGGGGGTTACCCTCCTAATCCTCTATTTTCTTGCCCCCTGCCTGGAAAACTACTGGAAAATGATAATGGGCTTTTTGACAGTTTAAGGGTACACAGACATATATATGCAGTACAACCTGACCCAGCGCACACCCAAAAGACATGCCCACACTACCACAGTCCACTTTTAACCGCGGCTTTGTAAAAGGATCCCCCATTGTGACTAAAATGAAAATAGACACCATACACCGATGTGGCTTCACAACCTAGGCGTTCTTTTGTATAATTACCCTTCACAGGATTTTTAACAAGATAGCAAAAGCTTCTGTACCACCTGGTCTATAACAAATATAAAAGAACTCTATTATGGCAAGATCCTAATTGTCTTAAATTAAAATCACTGCAGCTTATTGGTAATTTCCCTATATCTTGCAGAGGAAACCTTCTCACCCCACATCTGGGACATCCAGAAATACAACAGATGCATTCAGTATAGGCTGAGGAAAACAAGAAATTAAGCCATTTATTTTGTTATGGTGCAATTTTGAGTTATGTTCATTTTTTTTGCATTTGTAATTAGAGAATGGAACAGATGGTGAAGGTTTTGTCTGAAGGGACATACTCATTTAAATGGCCTTCTATTCTGTGACTGCAAGTGAACAGCACAGGGAGATTTATTTACTATAGCAGGCTTTGCTCCATTGAGTTACACTGGGAAAGAAAAAGACTCCAGGATATGTGTATTATAATGTGTATGTGAAGAACTTCATTTAATTCCCTTCTCAAATGGGCAAAGGAAGAGAGATTAGGTTCATCTCAGATAATCTGAATGTGATTTATTAGGAGTTTGGTTAGAATCCAAGTAAACACTGAATATAAGAACTTTCAGAGTAGCTTGAGAGCTACCGATTATCATATTATCTCAATTCAGATTCAGATAACTATTGGCATGACAATTTTGTATGTATTGCTCAATGTCGTAGCTAGGGGTGGGCATAGGCCTAGCCATTTTTGTCTCAGACCCACCCTGTATGGCACCCAAAAGACATCAGTGGAGGGCCACTTCACTCCCCTGTCTTCTTTTCAGCCCCCCCAATCGGGTATTTGCTCCCTCCCCCCACTTGCAGCTCAGCACCTTTATCAGTGGCAGCAATGATGCACATCCGCTGCCTGAGCTGGCCCCACAGGCTTCACTCTACCATGTCCCACCCTCACTGCTGTCACTTCTTTTTCCTCTCTGGTGGGACACAGTAGAGGGAAACCTGTGGAACCAGTGGATTTTGCATCATTGCTGCCATCAATGCAGATGCTGAGGTAGAGCAGGAAGGGGAGAACTGCCAAGCTACAAGTGGGAGGCAGAGGGGACAAATACTAGATATGAGCAAAGGAGAGGGAGAGATACAGGACAAAGTAGGGGGAAGAATTTTGGATGGCCCATCCATCGTAACTCTGCGCCCACTCTAAAGGATATGTCTGGCTTTACCCCTGGTATTGCTAAAGTAATACATTAAAGGGAGAATTCAGTAAATAGTGCCCACAGTTAGGCACTGGGAAGATCCTCGAAAAACTACTTTTCTGCAAAAGGCGCTCTGTACAGCGCAATGTTTACACCTAACTTTGGTGCTAGATTTAAGCCTGCTAAAACCTGGTGTAATGCTGGCACCCAGCTTAGGCATGGAAATGACATTACTCTATAACATCACATCTAAATATCAAGAACACCCCTGACCCTCCGGTGCCCCTCCCATGGCCATGTCCCCTTTGTAGTTGCGCATAAGAGAAGTTAGAGGTTCTCAGAATATGTGCGTAAGTCAATTATTCATACAACTGCCAATTAGTGCTTATTGAGGTCAATTATTGGCACCTTTCTCCAATTAAGGTGCAAGCATAAGCAGCGTAAATCTGTTTTACTGTTCTGGGATCTTGCCAGGTGCTTGTGACCTGGATTGGTCACTGTTGGAAACAGGAAACTGGACTTGATAGACCTTTGGTCTGTCCCAGTACAGCAAAGCTTATGTTCTTAATTTTGCACCAGTTAACTAATTATGTTACATGTGTAACTGGCCCTATTCTATAACTGAGCGCACAACTGGACACAAGATTAGGTGCAATTTATAGAATTTGGGGGTTGGGGGCAATTCTATAACTGGGTGCAACAATTTAGGTGCCTAGATACAGTGCACTGAGCATTAATTCTATAATGACATCTGAGTACCAAGATTCCATGATAAATTACTAGCATAAATTAGCATCAATGTGCCAACATATAGGCATGCCCACTTATGTCACATAAATATTGGTCCCACTTGTGCCCTGCCCATGTTCCTGCCCTGTGAACACCCCTTGCATGTACATGCTAAGTGAGTTATGTGTGTCATACACAAATATCACTAAGTGTTCCCCTAGCACATAGGCATGCAAGTATACACGTACCTACACATGAATTTTAGCATTCACTTTTGCTGATGGTCTTTTTCCAAGTATAACATGGCTTATGATATTCACAGCAAGCTGCATTATTTAATTTACATAGTAATGAGCTGTTTTGCATTCATTTGCATGCTTCACATCTCATTACAATGTTTTTTTTTTAACCTCTTATTAATGAGCGTTATGGTAATATAATGAGCATTATTGCCCTTTAACATGTGTTAAGGAACAAATAATGCATGTCAGGATTGTCATGCACCTTAATAACTTACCACTCTTCCCCAAATAGGCTAACAAATGGACATTAAATAGAATTGCAGTGAGAATTCTCAAACAAAATATCAGTTTTGTTGTGTCGTGATGGCAATCAATGTTGTTGTTTCTTGATGGCATTGCTGCTTTAAAACCACATCACTCATCAAGCAACTGCACAGCCATTGAATCACTGAGTGGCAGCTTCTAAAGTTGTCATGCCCAGTGACCTGCAACCTCAAGACTGTCCACATGATACTATATCTCAGAATAATATTAAGATTGCAGAAATAGTAATGCACTGTGCATCCTCCTCTGCCCTTTGTCCCACAAGAGGCTGAGAGTTTAATTTCTGAAAATTTTATGGCTTCAGATGACCTCATATGTACATGTAATATTAGAATAAAAATTATTAATAAAATGTAACCCAGAGTTTCTACCTTCTTTTTAAATCTATGCATACCAAAAATGTTGGTTATGTCAAATATTCCAGGTCTTGAAGCTTTCTCATTTGAAGCATCTTTTGATGAGTTGGGTTAAGGGTTGCAGCAGCTGGCTGCATGATTACATATATTATAGGAACAATTCTATAAAAGTCATCCAGATTTGGGCTTTGAATGTAAATTCTTCCATGACATTTGGACATCCAGATTCCATTATAAAATAGAGTCTAAGTTGGCATTTGCACGTCAACATTTAGGTGCTACCATTTATTCCATGTAAAAGGCATGCATAGTAAGCATGTAAATGTTGCATTTTAGCATGTAACACAGTATTCTGTAAGTTACACATAGAAGAGTGGAACCTGCCCATGTGCCTTTCCCTGTGAATGCCCCTTGCAGTTACATGCTATCCCCCAAATTCTATAAATTACACTCAAAATTACACACATACATTTGGGCGCTTAACCAATTTGTGCATGCAATTTAATTGAGTAATGAGGCAATTAGAGTCAATTGGGTGTTAATCAAGTATTGGTGCTAATTGGCAACAATTTGAATTTACATGCACATCTTTCTAGGCATTGTTCTATAAAGCTGCATGTGTATATTTTTCAGCAAACAACTGAAAAGGGGGCATGGGTGGGTCAAGGGCACTAAAGATGCACGCAGTATTATAGAATACACAAGATCCATGCCTATTTTAGGTGTGATTATGGTCACAAAAGAAAAACGCAGAGCACAAAATGTCTAGGAAATGGCCAATTTTTGAAACAAAAATATAGATGTTTTTCAGGTTCGAAAATGGCCATGTTCACCACTTGCTTTTTGGAGATTTTCAGCAAAACATCCAAAGATGGATGCCCTTCATGTAACTTTGTAAGTCTATGTGCTTTAGCAATTCAAATCCACATATAAAGAAATATTCTTTTGCAACATAATTTGGATCTGAGTTATGGAAGGGCTGAGATTAGACCGGGCTTTTGAGAGAGGGTACTGTGGGCTGGCACCTGTCAGGGTTGTGTCTTTTCAAAGATACTGTTATATGAAAGAGATTAATTTTAAATTGTGAAGCCCTCCATATACTTAAGAAAATTTAAATTCAACCTTTAAAATTATTATTATAAAGAGAGTCAATGGAAAGATCACATTCTAAAGGTACTTTGCTAATTATACAAGGACATGTGCATGTAAAAATATTCCCAATCATGATGTTAGTAATTTGTGCCAAAATTCTTATTAGCCATTAATATTGCCCCTGAGCAGGAGTTAAATTTAATATTCACATTTTGCATATTAAATTTAGCATCTGTCATGGAGCTGTACTAAACCAGTGTACCAGTTTAAGATACTGCCTTACATGGACTCCAGGGGTTAAAAAAGTAGAATTAGGGATGGCAGTGTTGTTACTTTTCATTGAGTTTGTGGAGTGGGATGAGGATCAGGAAAGTCAGTGTCACTATATATAAGGTGCTAATTTTTATCAGTGGTTCCCAAACCTGATCCTGGAGGCATCCCCAGTGGCGTTCCTAGAAGGGCTGACACCCGGGGCGGATCGCCGATGCGCCCCGCCCCCCGGGTGCAGCGCCCCCCCCCCCCTGGTGCAGCGTGACCTCCCCCGGTTACTTCCTGTTCCGGGGCAGAGGGAGCATGGAAACGAACGACGCTGACCGGCGCGCGGCACCCCCCCAGCGGCGTGCACCTGGGGCGGACCGCCCCCACCGCCCCCCCTTGGTACGCCACTGGGCACCCCAGTCAGTCAGGTTTTCAGGATATCCACAAGGATATCCACTGCTTCCACTGAGTGCAAATATCTCTCATGAATATTCATGAATAGAGCAGAGAATGATTTATACTTGGAGAACAGTTGAACCTTATGGTTTCAGAGGTGGAGTGGATCTGAATCCACTGGATACATACTGTTTAAATGGTTCCCTTGAGTCTGCTGACCGTTCCATTCTACCGAGCGGGTTCTTTTAGGTAGATTGAACTGCCACTCTGGGTTCTTTATTCCCTGGCAAGTGCCTGCGAGTAAATTAATTGGCCGTTTTGTAATAGATTTATAGTTGTTGTATATCTCTATTTCTAGATGATATTGTGGTAATTATATAAAACTATAGGTTAAATGCATGTTTTTGTTTGTAGTCTGGACTCCTGAGGACGCCATAGTAGGCTGAATATGAACCCATGTTGATTTCGGGTTGGGTGCTATTTTATTTTTTTATTTATAGCATTTATATCCCACAATTTCCCACCCATGGGCAGGCCCAATGTGGCTTACAACAATCTACATAAAAACACAGTATGTCAGGGGTCAAACAATTAATGTCCTATAAGTATAACGGGGAAAAGGCAAAGCGGGGTAAAGTAAAAGAGAGCAGCGGTGAGTAATGTGACACCGGGGTAAGACAGATCAGAAGGTAGAGATGCTTGGCGGGATTGATGTGTACGCTTTGCCAAATAGAAAGGTCTTGAGGCGCTTTTTGAAAGTAGGGTGATCAGTAGTAAGTTTCACCAGTTTAGGCAGTTCATTCCAGAGATGAGCGCTAGAGTAGGAGAAAGTTGATGCATAGGTGCTTTTGTATTTAAGTCCATATATAGATAACCCAGTCAGGATAAGCTGGTGATAAGAGTGGATGGCACGTTCCAGAGCATGAACTGAACAACAACAAGATTTATCCTCGCGTCTTGAAGGTTTTTGTCCAGGATTTAAATATTGGCATGATACAGTGCATCTTTATAATGCGTCAGTGGGACGATGGTTTTCCGGAATGTAATACATCACATTAAGCAAGGAGATTGCTTTGAAGAAAGGACTGCGTACATCTTTTTTCTAGATAAGTATAGATAGTTATATCAAGGTCATATTTAAAATTTCTGGATAACTGGGGTTGTGGTCTTGATTTTAATTAATAGAGAGACAGAAGTTGTGTAAAAGTGTGAATTTTTAAAGTGTGAATTTTTAAATTAAAATCTGAATGGTTCATGTGGTAGGAAATTTATTGTAATTAATAACCATTTTTCATATTAGAACCCAATACTTGTAATTAGATTATGAATATTCTGTGTTAAATTGTACAGCGCTGCGTAACCCTGGTAGCGCTTTATAAATGTTAAGTAGTAGTAGTAGTAGTAGAATATTCATTGTGGATATCATGAAAACCTGACTGGCTGGGGTGCCTCCAGGACCTGGAACCACCTTCAAATGCACTCAATCTGCAGCCCCCCAGTATCTCTCTACACTCCTCTCCCTGTATGTTCCCACCCGTAACCTCCGCTCTCAGGACAAATCACTCCTATCTGTACCCTTCTCCACCACCGCTAACTCCAGACTCCGCCCCTTCTGCCTCGCATCACCATATGCCTGGAACAGCCTTCCCGAGCCCATACGTCATGCGCCCTCCCTGCCCATCTTCAAGTCCTTACTCAAAGCCCATCTCTTCTCCCTTGCTTTTGGCGCATAACCACCTTCCCCACTCATGATACCTACACTGACTACATAGTTTGTAACCTTTAGATTGTAAGGTCTTTTGAGCAAGGACAGTCCTTCCCCATGTTAAACTTGTACAGCGCTGCGTAACCCTGGCAGCGCTATAGAAATGCTAAGTAGTAGTAGTAGTAGTATATGAACAACTATGTGATGCTCAGTTTTACATAGAGATGGGAATTGAGACATTCAGGTTGGAATGTGGTTAATTCCAGAGGTATTGTACAAAGGATCTGCTAAATGCAGAGGTTTTTGTAAAATATATATAAGGAAGTCCAGGAGTGCACATGTCTAATTGCCACCAATTAAATAGTGAGGCTACAATTTATGTATCATTTATTTGGGGGCAAAAACAAGTGGCGGTTAGAGAAACTGTTTTGTTCTTTAAATCTAGGAGCTGCAGTGGATGGAGATCCAGAGCTGGGGGAAGATGGTGGTCCAAAAACCCTGAACCCTTTAAACAGCCTACCTAAGTGGAGTAGAGAGAGAGCTACAGGGAATTTTAAAAGGGCACAGTCAGAGGATGAGTCCCTTAAAGCAGCATGAGCTAGGGTTGTTATAGTGGATGGGAATCCCGTGGGCAGCCAGGATCCCTCTAAGGCAGCACTCCTGTATTTTATAATAAACAATGGCATGTTATTTAGGATGGCCAAGGGAACACCGGAGGGGTGGAGGTAGAGCAACTGTTAGTTCCTCAACCCCATCATAGGCAGGTCATGCAATTAGCCCACAGTCACCTCTTAGGAGGTCACCTGGGGGAGGAGAAAACCTGGGAGTCGATTTTGGCCCAGTTTTTCTGGCCTGGTATATTCAAGCAAGATGTGCTCTTTTGTCAGCCCTGCCCAATCTGCCAGGGTTCCATTTGTCCTTCTCGTGTCCATGTCCCTTGTCAGCACCCCATTTGAGAGAGTAGCGATGGACTTCATGGACCCACTAGAACGCACCACCTATGGCAACAAGTAAATCTTGGTTATTTTGGATTATGCTACTCACTACACAGATGTCATTGGCCTGCATAATATGAAAATTACTACGCTGGCGAATACTCTGTGGGAAGTTTTCTCCTGGAAGGAGATCCCTGTTGAAAATTGTGAAGCAAGTATGTGCCCTGTTAAAAGTGAAAACCTTGTGGACATCTGTTTATCATCTGCAGACAGAATGGTCTAGTGGAATGTTTCAACAAGACTTTCAAGCAAATGCTGAAGAAGCTTATGGCTGAAGATAGGAAAAACTGGGATTCTCTACTCCCATAAGTACTGTTTGCAATCCAGGAAGTGCTCTAGAGTTAGACAGGATTCTCTCCATTTGAACTGTTATATGGGAGGAGACCCAGAGGAATCCTGGATATGGTTCGGGAAGTTTGGGAAGGGAAACCCAACCCAAGAAGGAACTTGGCTAAATATGTGCTCACTATGCAGAAGAGACTGAAGAAAGCCAGTGAGGCAGCCAAGCTCTGTCTGGAAAAGGCTCATGTGGGTCAAGCCCGAGCTTACAATTAGAAAGCAGTACAGAGAACATTCCAGCCAGGGGATAGTCCTCTTTCCCTACTCAGAGAGTAAAGTATTATGCAAGTGGCAAGCCATATGAAGTTGTGGAAAAGATGGGTCCTTTTAATTATAAGGTGGCCCAACTGGACGAGAGGGACAAGGTGATGATCTTTCCCATTAATTTGGTGAAGAAGTGGGTTCCCATGACTGCAGTCACAGAAGGCTGACCTAGAGCAGTTGGTATTATATACTTCCTTGTTCCGTCTATACCTGTTCTTCCGGTTCACTTCCTCTTGGGCAGAACTAGGTCTCTTAAGGTGGATCAGGCGGTCTATGGGACTATTCTTAAGAATGAGGGTCAGAGTTCTATAAACCCCATCACAGAAGGGTTACCTGATGAGGGTAATGCCAGGTCTATAAATAGACTAGGCACATGTGACATCCTGGTTAATGCAATGCATAGTTTGTTTTACCACATGAGAGCTGATAAATAGTAAGACCATAGGGCTTTTTTTTTTTTTTTTAAAGTAAAAAGCCCTTTTTATAAAAAGTCTTTTTGTGGTGCTGCTTCTTTTAGTTCTTTTGTTAATTTTTGATCTGATTTACATACATTTTTGCATAATGTTTAATCAATTCTTAACTACTGAAACATTACATTCCACTGTATGTTGGTTAACTGGTATCAGCCATACTAATAGATTATATGTTCCTTCACTTTCTACCTCTTCCAGAGAATGCAAATTACCCATTTCCAGGAGAGAGATTTTAGGCCAATCCTGTATTTCTAATAATCCCTTCATCCTGATACATTATGGGATTTCAATGGGTAGAAATCAGGGATTATAAATCTCACACTGCTTTGGGATGCAAGTTTATAACCTGGAGTGACCAAAAAGTCTCCCTCCTGGAACTGAGCAACTTGGCAGCTCCACTTTTCACCTACCCCATGGCAGGAAACATTAACACCTGTAATTATGGCAGGATTTGCTGTGTTGAAATGGTTCTATGACAGCTGTTATGGAACATATAAAGCTCTCTGATGTAATTTAGCCTTTGTTAGATACGATGTTTAAGTACACTTGCTCAAGTCAAATGTATTATAGTACATAACTCACTGCTTCAGTAATATTATGCCTCAGCCATTTAGATAAGTAACAATTGTAGGGTATGAGTTATATGTTGAGGATGGTCCTTACTTCAACATTTGGCTGGAGCAGAGAGCTAGCAAAAGATAGGGAGAGGGCATGGAGGGGCGACGAGGGCAGTTGACACTATAACACCCTGCCATCTGAGGCCAAGAGCAACACAATTCTGGTGTGGCTTTTGCAAAAGTAGAGGGAATAAATGTCATGTTAGCAAAGTAATTGTGTGAATCGGTGATATTTTGTCCTAGATTTCTAGGATTCCACAGGAAATTGCAAGACTGGTCTTTATGGAAGCAATTTTCAAATACTCAATTGTATGCAGACAATTTTGTTCATAGACTGGTCTGATTTTCAAAGAGAAAACATAGAGGATATTGGTTAAATCAGCTGCATATATTGCATCTGCTATTTTGTTTAAGAAGCTATGAGAGGGGAAATAGCAGATATACATTTTAAATTATCAGTGATGCATGCTGTTTTCCTCCCCTGACCAAAACAAGCTTGAGAGTGCTTCTGGGGATGTCTTCTTACTGCCTAGCTAAAATACAAATGTTACCGAAGACTGAAGATACCTTTAGCTGGCCAGAGGATCAGAGGAAATGATACCTGCAAAAAAAAAAAAAAAACGGAGAAGGAAATTTTTGCAGGTTTTTGTAAGACAGTTTTGAAAATATGCTTGCACTTCCCGTTTGAGTACTGATACAAACATCATGGATAAAAACAACTGTAGATGTTTTAACAATGAGGACAATTTTGGAAAACTCCCAGGTTATGTTTTTGATGAAAGAGTACATTAAACATTTCATAAGCAACAATACAATCTTAGGTTTTTTTTTTTTTTTAAAAAGGTCACAATCAGATCCAGTGAGATCATTCTGGTTTAAAAATGAAGAGTTATACAAATTGGGGCTCATTTTCGAAACAAAAAAATGTCCAAAATAGCGGCACAAAGCTGCAGATGGACACTTTATTTATTTATTTAGCCAAAACTTCCAAATCACTATTTTTGTAACCCATTTTTAAGACATTTTTCTATGCAGTTCATATACAGTGCATCTAAATCAAAAGGGGATGTATTGAGGGTAGGATTTTGTTGTTCCCCAAACTTGGATGTTTTTCAAAATGGAGCAAAGCAAAAATGTCTAGGGCTAAAAGTTAGACGTTTTGATCTAGACCTGTTTCAATCATAACTAAGTCACAAAAACGTACCCTAAATTGCCAGATGACCACTGGATGGATTAAGGCATGACCCCTCTTACTGCCCCAGTGGTCACTGACCTCCTCCCACCACCCAAAGATGTAAAAGAAACAGTACATATCAGCTTGTATGATAGCATCAGATGTTATGGCCAGGCCTATTAGAGCAGCAAGCATGTCCCTGGAGTAGTCTAGTGGTCAGTGCAGTGTATCGTAGAGAAGGGAACCTAAGCCCATATCCCACTCTAACTGTTCCACTTGTGGTGGAAAGTGTGAGGCATCCAAAACCTACCAAAAACCAACTGTAACCACATATAGATGACACCTGTAGTCATAAGGGCTATTCTAGTGGGTTATAGTTGAGTACAGTAGGTTTTTGGTGGGTTTTGGAGGGCTCACCATACAATATAAGGGGGTAACGGTGTGATGTGTACCTGGGACCTTTTATGTGAAGTCTACTATAGTGCCCCTTAGAGTGTCCCACTGCTCTGCTGAGATGTCTGTGTGGCCAGTCTACTAAAATAGATGACCCTTCATAGATCCCAATAGCTTGTTTTTATGTTTTCCACTTGGACTTTTTTTTTTTTTAAAGAAAAAAAATAGATTTTTTTTTCTGTTACAAAAATCGTTATGTTCACTACTTGATTTTTGGATGTTTTCAGCAAAACATCCAAAATCAGATTTAGAGATCATACCGAAAATGTCACTCATTACCAATAAAAACATTTACATTAGGTAGGTTTGCCATTAGTGTATAGGTTAATCTGTTCTTGGAGTCCTAAACTATGACTTCTGGTGTGCAGAGTTATGAATTATATTATTGTGGAACACTCCATGGTGCAGCCGCACCTTGAGTATTGTTTGTGAGAATTTGAAAAAGTACAGCAAAGTTCTACAAAAATAATAAAGGAGATGGGATGACTTCCCTTTTGATGAAAGGCTAAAAAGGCTAGGGCTCTTCTGCTTGGAAATGAGATGGTTAAGGGGAGCTATGATAGAGGTCTATAAAATACTGAGTGAATTGGAACTGGTATACATGAATTGTTTGTTTACTCTTTCCAAAAATAGATGGACTAGGAAGCAAGTTAATAATTAGTAAATTAAAAACAAATCAGAGAAAATATTTCTTCACTCAATGTGTAATTAAACTCTGGAGTTTGCTGCGAGAGTGTTTTCCCCCCATATTCATGGAGGCAAGGTATATTGTGATGTATATTTATAATATGAATATTATTTATATTCAATTGCATTGTTTGTGTAATAGATAGCACTGTGTATTAGGACTGCTTTTCCTATAGTTTGCAGCACCTGTGATTTACTGCTTGTGAACTTTCCCTATTGGCTGTTAGCTCTGAGCTAGGGCCAGCCCTCCCCCTCTGCCCCTGTGGCCTGTGTGAGAGAGTCCAGTCTTCCTAGCATGTCTTTGCGATCAGCCTCTGTTCTAGGGGCTGATCCCTCCTTAATCTACTATAATTCCATCAAGAATTTTCACCATCGCCCCAAGGCATCTCCCAGACATTTCCTCAAGCTATCTGTTCAAGGCATTTCCCAAGTCATATTCCCAAGACAGCTTGCCCCAAAGTCATTCTCCATTTATTTTCCCTGAGTTCTCCCTTATTTTCCTTGAGTGTTACAGCTTTTCCTCTCAGCTGGACTGAGGCTGTGGCCATCTCCTTGCCTCTGTGGTGGTTAGATGTAGACTCTATGGGCAGAGGCTACAATTCTTTTACAAGCAACTGAACTGTAAATTAGATTTTCTTTGTTTATTCTGACTACTACAATAAAGAAGATTTGGTTAAGAAGTGAGAGTCTACTGGTGAAGCTTCTGCTTGGAGAAGGTTTATGCTGACTGTTTAAGCTACAATATGCTTTTCCTAGAACGGTATACTTTGCCTAGAACAGTACACAGAGAATGTGGCAAAAGCAGTTAGCTTAGCAGGGTTTAAAAAAGGTTTGGCCACAATCCTAAAATAAAAGTCGATAGGCCATAACATGGACTTGGGAAATCCACTGCTTATTTCAGGATGAGCAGCCTAAAATCTGTTTTACTTGGGCTCTTGTCAGATACTTGGATTGGCCACTGTTGGAAACAGGATACTGTATTTGATGGACCTTAGGTCTGTCCCGGTGTCGCAATGCTTATGTCCATATGCATTAAAGGAGGATAATCTTGCATTTATAAATGGTGCAATTGTTAAGGGGAAACCTACACCAAACATACTGGAGCATTTTGTACATATCACCCATAGCAACATAAATGTATTGCCATAAAATGTTTTTGTAGCTTATTTCATTAAAAGAAAATGCAACTTGTAATTAGCCCATTTTTGTAAGAATACTACCAACATGATTAAAAATAGTATTGGTTCTTTAGTTAAAACAAAGGCACACGATAGCATCAATTTCTCTCTACAGCAAAAAGCTTTATCACAGCACAGCTGTCCTCTTTATGTGTGTTATGTCCATGAAATGCCTTATTAGCAAATCAATGCAAAAGTAGGCTTATATGAACAATTTTGCCTGTAAAGCAAATATAGTTGTATAGTTATGCTTATATATTAATCTTTATAAAACTGTGCAGAGTATTAATTCCTCAAAAGATTATTTTATAGTATATTTATAGTAACCATTGCAAACAGAGATCCATAAGAACTTGAAGTAGAACCACCTGTTATGTTGAGAAACAAATGTTTTTGATTTGAACAGGTGCATCTCATTTATTATGAGGCCTTTTTGCCAAGCATAAAAGTGAGATGTTAGGAAGAGAGACTTGTGGTGAAAGAAGAGGAATCATTGGGGGGAAAGGAAACCAAAACAGTTTCAAAACAGTTTCAAAATACATCTCCATGCTGCCTAGAGGATACAAAAGTATAGATCATGTTATGCAAATTCTGTAGA
This sequence comes from Microcaecilia unicolor, assembly GCF_901765095.1. Lineage (NCBI taxonomy): Eukaryota > Metazoa > Chordata > Amphibia > Gymnophiona > Siphonopidae > Microcaecilia > Microcaecilia unicolor. Next base: position 48,199,457 of record NC_044034.1, read on the forward strand.
GCAGGGTTCTCAACCAGTCCCTGGGATATACCCAGCCAGTCAGGTTTTCTAGATATTCACAATGAATATGCACAAGATAAATATGCATGGACTTACCTCCATTGTATGCAAATGTATCCCCATATATCCCATATAAGACACATCCTGACTGGCCGGGTGTGTCTTAAGGACTGAGTTGAGAACCACTACTCTATAGTCTATATTGGCTGTCAGTGAGAACCACTACTCTATAGTCTATATTGGCTGTCAGAGGAACAGAGAATTCAATTTACCTTTTTTCTCAGTTGATTGCAGATGTCTCCTCCCAGCTGCTCATCAAAATTACTCTTTACTATGTACCACATGGTAGTTGAGCCTGCTTATAAACCCCACTATGAATTTCTCATCTTTTCCAACTGTAAAATTACATAAGTACATAAGTACATAAGTAGTGCCATACTGGGAAAGACCAAAGGTCCATCTAGCCCAGTATCCTGTCACCGACAGTGGCCAATCCAGGTCAAGGGCACCTGGCACGCTCCCCAAACGTAAAAACATTCCAGACAAGTTATACCTAAAAATGAGGAATTTTTCCAGTCCATTTAATAGCGGTCTATGGACTTGTCCTTTAGGAATCTATCTAACCCCTTTTTAAACTCCGTCAAGCTAACCGCCCGTACCACGTTCTCCGGCAATGAATTCCAGAGTCTAATTACACGTTGGGTGAAGAAAAATTTTCTCCGATTCGTTTTAAATTTACCACACTGTAGCTTCAACTCATGCCCTCTAGTCCTAGTATTTTTGGATAGCGTGAACAGTCGCTTCACATCCACCCGATCCATTCCACTCATTATTTTATACACTTCTATCATATCTCCCCTCAGCCGTCTCTTCTCCAAGCTGAAAAGCCCTAGCCTTCTCAGCCTCTCTTCATAGGAAAGTCGTCCCATCCCCACTATCATTTTCGTCGCCCTTCGCTGTACCTTTTCCAATTCTACTATATCTTTTTTGAGGTTACTAGATGCGACTTTTCCTGTTTTCAACCTCTTTTGTATTGGATACTCATCTAGAATTTCATTGTTACATGTGTTAAAAAATAATAATAATGCTCACCTATTTTGGGAGGTATTTGGAGAATTGGTTGAGATTTTAGAGAGTTGTTTTTTCTCTCTCAGGTTAATGTCTACAACAAACAACAAACTGTATCTGGAATTTTACCATAAGCCAATGAACTCTACTAATAAAGATATTATATTATCTATATATATAAAACTCACCCTCAATGTTCTATTGTCTGCTGACGTCACTGAAGCCAAGGTTCGTATGTTTCGAAGCTCTGCAGCCTTGAAAATCACAGTCTCTGGGCCCCGCCCTCGCGTCAAACGTTATGACGTTGAGGGCGGAGCAGATTCTCACCTCCAATGATCTACTCAGGCCACAAACTCTGGATTTCCACACTGTAGCTCTGCTCCACCCTCGCGTCAAAACGCGATGATGTTGAGGGCCGGGCACGAAAACCGCCACCCACACAGAGCTACAACGGAAACAGCAGCGGTGCACGCCACGAACCAGGTAAAACCGCGACGAGTCATGCAGCCATGAAACCCTTGCTAGCGCCCGTTTCATTGCGCTCAGAAACGGGCGTTTGTTTACTAGTATTATATTAAAATTAAATCAGTCTTTAAGTTTTATACTAACTGCACTAGTTTCATCACCACCACCCCTGGCAAGTTAAAGTAAATTGCATTGTGATAATCTAAAACTGGAGAAAATAGGTTTACTACTGCTCTGAAAGTACAAGGTATAATTACTGATAGCATTTATTTGAAACAACATCCCATGTACCCTCATATAATTTCTGGTTTCATATCTTCTTTAGCCTGAAATTACAGGAAAAAACTTGAACAATGTTTTTTTTCTAGCATCCTTATACTTCAAACTTTTTTCCCCAGTGTTAATAGCAGTCAGGTACAACCCATCCTTGAACCCATGATCTTTTGTGTTAGAAGGGAGCTGCATTTTAGGTAGAGCTATTCTGCCTCTTGAGAGTCTGTAACTAGTTCAGTCCTAGCTCTGTCTTATATTTCTGGTAATCTTAGTTTCTGTTTCATGATTGGCCCTGCAAAGACCAGCTCAGCGCAGGCTTCAGCATTTCTGCCCCACCTCTGGGCTTATTACTTGTTGCTTCAGTGCTGTTTTATTCTACAGTCTTCCATTTGGTTCTTTTTTTTTTTTTGTCTTCTTGAGGACTAAATATTCTATCAACTTGTCAAGCTCTTTGCTTTCAGTATTCCTCTTGCGCTAGTCTAGTATTTAAGCCTCAGGAGTCCCTGCTAAGGACTTTGTGACAGAATAAACCAACCAAATCAATGCTATTGAAAGACTGACTTGCCTGCTTATTTTCAAAAGAGAAGGGCGGCCATCTTCCGACACAAATCGGGAGATGGCTGACCTTCTCCTAAACACGGCCAAATCGGTATAATTGAAAGCTGATTTTGGCCATCTTCAACTGCTTTCCGTCACAGGGCCGGCCAAAGTTCAATGGGGCATCAGCAGTGTACCAAAGCTGGGACGGGGGCATGGTTAAGAGATGGCCGGCTTCAGCCAATAATGGAAAAAAGAAGGCCGGCTCTGACGAGCATTTGGCCGACTTGGTCCTTTTTTGTTCATGACCAAGCCTTGAAAAGGTGCCCGAACTGACCAGATGACCACCAGAGGGAATCGGGGATCACTTCCCCTTACTCCCCCCCAGTGGTCACCAACCCCTTCCCACCCAAAAAATAAAATTTAAAAACATTTTTTTGCCAGCCTCTATGCCAGCCTCAAATGTCATACCCAGCTCCATCACAGCACTATGCAGGTCCCTGGAGCAGTTTTAGTGGGTACTGCAGTGGACTTCAGGCAGGCGGACCCAGGCCCACCCCCCACCTGTTACACTTGTGATAGTAAATGTGAGCCCTCCAAAACCCACCAGAAACCCACTGTACCCACATGTAGGTGCCCCCTTCACTCGTAAGGGCTATGGTAGTGGTGTACACTTGGGGGTAGTGGGTTTTGGGGGGTTTGGGGGCCTCAGGACACAGGGTAAGGGAGCTAAGTACCTGGGAGCATTTTATGAAGTCCACTGCAGTGCCTCCTAGGGTGCCCGGTTGGTGTCCTGGCATGTGAGGGGGACCAGTGCACTACAAATGCTGGCTCCTTCCATGATCAAATGGCTTGGAATTGGCCGGGTTTGAGATGACCGCCATTAGTTTCCATTATCAGCAATAACCAATGGCAGCGATCTCTAACGCTGGGCCAAATGTTGAGATTTGGCCAGCCCCGACCTTATTATCGAAATGAGATGGCCAGCCATCTTGTTTCGATAATACGGTCGGGTATGCTGCTTTACGGGGCCGTCATTAGAGATTGCCGCCCTTATAGATGGGCGGCCCCGTTCGATTATGCCCCTCCACGTCACTTTATTAAAAAAAGCTGATAGTAGAACTCAGCTAAATTTGAATACTTACAGTAGCAACGCTGCCAAATTACCCAATTGAAAAGGGAGATTTTAGTCCAGCCCTAGCTTTGCAACAACCCTATTATGGTACATTATGGGACCTGTAGAATTAATTTTACTGGTTTACATCATAAGTTCAAAAGCAGCATTGTACAGTCTCCCTCCTGGAACTGGGTGCATTATAGAGTTTATTAATGAATTTCTCCCACAGAAGAGGCCCAAGTAGGTTTTATTGTCTCCTCTTCTAAGGAAAAACCTTATGCTGGGTTACTCCCTTGATGGATGGGAACAGCTCACTTCTGTGCAATTTGAAAAACAAAATGTAACTGCCATGACCCTCAAGCTTGGGGTGCTTTCACATGCTCCAAATATTAAATGGCTGTGGCTTTAAGCTATGTTTCAAAGCCTCCTGCTTCCAATACTTTGGATTCAATTCCAGGCACTACAGCTTTGGTACAATGGAGCTAAGAGTGAAGGGGGATCACTCCTGCCTCAACAAGCACATCAAGGTAATTTGCCTGTGCTGAGGCAGAATAGCACACAATCATATTATTTACTGTCAGTTAGTAAATAGACTGCAAACAATCTAGGGATAGGAAAATGTGTATTGTACCTGTTTATAACTCACTTTGAGTTACCAATGAGAGGCATGAACCTAATACAAATAAAATGAAGACGCTAACACCATATTGCTATGAGTCAGAAATATTATTATCTATAACATCTTGTTGTTATATAAGAACAACCTGTTCAATTTCCTTTTCAAAGATAGGTAAGTAAAAAATTAGATGAAAATGACTTAACTCGTGAGGATAAAGGGTCTTTGAGTACTGGACAAATGACAGCCTTTTTAAGGCATACAGGAAAACAAACTACTGACATTACGCATCAAAGCATCTCCCCTAGAATCAATAGCTGTTTTTACAAATCTGGTGGAATGTAGATCTAGCAGACAAGACAGATTCTTCATGTCAAACAACATCTTAATGACATCAGATCTATTTATTATGGGGGGGGGGGGGGCACAATTCTATTCAACCACATTCAGATTAGAGGAACACAGCCACTACATTAAAAAGATCTGTTCCAAGAGACTCAAGCAATTGTGTAATCCTAGTGTAGCAGTAAGCCAAAATGTACCTTTTCATTTGAGTAGCATGAGGAACATTCTGGGTGCCAGCTCCAGAAATGTGCATGTTGATGTGATGTAATGGGGGGGGGGGGGGGTGCTAAATCCAACAATCCCAATAATAGGAGGTGGTTCCCCAATCTGGTGCAAGGAGTGTCTAAGGGTCTTTCCTCCATTGTAATGTGCCTCAGGGAGTTCTGGGAAGTAAGGAGGAATTGAAGGAGCCTTGGGTTAGGTGTAGTGTGTCCTGGGTTGATATAAAAATGGTCACAAGAGGAACATTGTATCATGGGCTTACTTGGCTTAACCCAAAGCTAGCAAGTTTGCCTAAGAGGAGAAAGGAGAATAGATTCTATAAGGAGCTGTACAGAGGACTGTAAGAGAAAGAAAAGAGACACGGGATCTTTTCTGGGAGAGTTCCAAGACCTTATTTCCTGAATTCTATAAAGGTTGCTAAATATTGCACACACAAACTTGGGTGCTTTCCAAATTTGTGTGATCGATTTAATTGAACAATGAGCCAATTAGCACCAGTTAAGATCTTAATTATTGGCTCTAATTAGATTTAATTGAAATTTATGTGCTTAAATTTAAGCACAGGATCTGCACGTAAATTTTATGCACAGGTCCAAAAAGGGGGTGCAGCCATGGGAAAGTCATGGGGAGATCAGGGGTAGGCCATTAATTTATGCACGTTGTTATAGAATAAAGGGAATCTGCACCTAATTTAGTCATGGTGAGTCTGTCTGTGGTATTTTGATTTATACCTTTTCCATTTTTGTATTTTGGGAACATTACAAAAAGTTTATTGGCTTGGCGTTGTGCTCTAACTATGGCATTTTTTCAGCAGAGAGCTTGAGAGCAATCTCTCTCGATCTACCAAGTCCCTTCTGTCTGTGCCCTGTGGGTTGGATACTGTTTTACTCAAAGTTTGTACAACTGAAAGCAGCAGGCACAGGCATCTAAATCACTGTTTTAGTACCATTGGGACTGCCCTCACCCCAGCAGATGGAAGCCTGGCTACACTAGAGAATCAACCGAAATTTCAGAAAAATGAGACCATGAGTTGGGAAACAAATGCTTCACAGTTTGCAGCAACTCATGTGACTGATTTATTGCAGATTGGATTTTCTGTGTGAAAAGGGGTGTTAAGCCTTATGATTTACATTTTAGTGACAAATGAAGGTTTCTATCACTAAAAAAAGAATGACTTTTTTTTCCCCGTTTTTGTTTAGAACATATAACTTGTATAATTTTACTTGTGAAGTCAGTAACTGTACTTTTAGAGATAATTTTATAACGTCATTTTTGCACATATCTAGCAATATTTGCATGCAAAGGACTAGATTCAGTAAATTGCACCCCACTGTACACCACTACCATAGCCCTTACAGGTGAAGGGGGGCACCTATATGTGTGTACAGAGGGTTTCTGATGGGTTTTGGAGGGCTTGCTGTTGCCTCTACAAATGTATCAGATAGGGGGGGTATGGGCATGGGTTCACCTGTCTGAAGTGCACTGCACCTACTACTAAACTACTCCAGGGACCTGCACGCGCTGTCATGGACCTGAGTAAGACATCTGAGGCTGGCAAGTAATATTGTTAATCATGTTTTTTGAGGGTGGGAGGGGGTTAGTGACCACTGGGGGAGTAACGAGAGGTCATCCCTGATACCCTCCAGTGGTCATCTTATCATTTTCAGGAACCTTTTTGTGCCTTATTCATAAGAAAAACAGGTCTGGGTGAAAACGTCCACTCTGGCCTCAATAGGCAACCAATACAGCCTGACATAATGGTGTAGCCCTACTAAACCTAGATACCAAAGAAGTAAGTCTTGTTGCCATATTTTGCAGCATCTGCAATCTTCTATGAGCATCTGCATTACAACCCATATAAATTATATTGCAGTAATTGGTTTGTGATAAGACCAAAGACTGCACTATTAATCTACAATTATCTTGTTCAAAACAATGCCTAACATGTCTCAAATTTTGCAGTATCCAAACTATGTTCTTAATCAAGGCCTGTATCTGTTGATCAAAAGATAAAAATATGTCCGCCATTACTCCCAAGATTTTCAGATAAGGGGCCTTTTTACTAAGCTGCATGGGCGCCTATGTGCATTCTACATGTGTCAGTTTTGAACTACATCCCGGCTACCTCGTGGCCCGGGCGGTAATTTCATTTTTTACATGCGTTCACTGAGAGCACTGGAAAATATATTTTATCTTCTGGTGTGCGGTGCTAACCGGGTGGTAATCAGCATTGTACATGTGTAGACCATTATCGCCCGGTTAACACTTGAGACCTTACCACTAGGTCAATGGGTGACGATAAGGTCTCAGGCCCAAAATGGATGCGCGCCAATTTTAATTTTGCTGTATGTCATTTTCAACCAACAAAATGGCCTTTTTTGCAGGTGTACTGAAAAATGGACCTACGCACATCTAATACACGCGTCGACACCAGCGCAGGCCACTTTTCAGCCCACCCCCTAAGACTCTAATTTAATTATTTTATTTTCAACTTTGAGTTATAAATTTAGATTAATATTATGAGGGGCACCTAACAACAGAAATTGTGACCAAGTTTCTAAAAATTTTATACTAACCCCAGTAAGATAATTAATATCCTCCTGCCTGTCTCTGTTGTTTACATCATCCACCCTAGTCCTGTGCCATAGTGGTTACTGGTACAAATTATGACCTTAATGGCTGAAAGCTAATCAACATTAGTTGCCAAAACCAATTGAATATAATCTGCAAAACGTTAGCCAACAACCATTTACTTCAAAGAGGAAAAAATGAAATTGCCACAAAAGATCTCCAGAGGACTTTCATTTTATCAGCTGAGAAAAATAGTATCTTTGTACACAGCAGACATCTTTTAAACTTCATATCTGCACACATTGGCTTCCCTTTGGAAAAAGTAATCATGGCCCAAGTTTTAATATTTTTTAAGTGCTTTCTTCACTGCAGAATGTTAGTAGGCACATAAAAAGTACAAATTCTTCACAACGGCAATGATTTGAATGACAGTTTATGCCATGGAAAATCAATTTGTTCCTCTAAATACATGCATCTTACAGAGTAAATCAGACCGTGATTAAAAAGTCAATTTTCTCTTTTTTTTTCCTGATATTCAGCCTGTGCCATTAAACTGTATGCATACCTCAAAGAAGCTAGTATACCTACTAATGTAATGTCAAAGATAGTCGTTATTAAAATGTCCAGGAAATGACATCCAGACAACATCCATTTCATTACAACAAGAAAACCCATTCAGTTGATGCATTGCTACCAGCTGGAAACTGAGTTGAGGTGATATATCTACCACTGTTCCCTGTAGTTCAAAAGAACATCACAATTCCCACCATGCCAAGATACAGTTACTCACAGTTAGGTATTATGGGAGCTTGCATATTACAAGTATTAATCAGACTTCTACGTTCTACCAGTCTATTCTTGACAGGATGAGGAGAACATCCAGGAGGGAATTCAATAAAATGGCACCAAAAATTTGGGACCCCTTTTACAAAGGTGTTCTTTTGTAAAAGATTCCCTTGGTACCAAAAAAGTTGAGCACTGAGCCCGGGATTCTATATATGGCACATGAAGGCACGCACATAGATTTGTGCATGCACCTAATCTATGCATGTGTCTCAATTGTTTAACAAGCCACTTAGCCATGATAATTGGCTGATAATGACCAATTTTCAAAACTAATTGGCCATAATTGGAATTTATGTGCATGCTTTGCAAGGCATATTCTGAAAAGCGGCACACGTAGATTCCAATGCATGCAGCCAAAAAGGGGGTGGGGTCACGGGCAGAATGTGGGTGTGCGTGGCCTATCAATCAAATCTACATGCACTGTTATAGAATTTGGGCGTATGTGTGTAGATTTAGCACACGCAAAAACAAATGGGGTTCACACTTTCCACAAGAACAGCACACAACAAAAAAAAGGTGTAAAAGAACCAAGTCCAAGAGATCAGTACAAACACCAGGATAAGATGCTCCAAACACAACTTTATGTGGACTAAATAAAGTTGTGTTTGAAGCATCTTATCCTGGTGTTTGGACTGATCTCTTGGACTTGGTTCTTTTACACCCTTTTTTTTGTTGTTGTGTAGATTTAGCACAGCCATTTACACCAGCTTTTCAATGGCGTAAATGGACATACCTAAATTTAGGTGCATCCATCCGGCCTAACTGTATTCTATATGCCGCATCTGAATTTAGGTGCGTTTTATAGAATACACCTAGTTGTTTCTATTGGATTCTTGGATCTCACCTTTTATAAAATAGCGTTCAGTGACGTATTTATGCCTGCTAAAAGCAATTGTAATGCCGGTACCCAACTTAGGCACACTTCGAGCAACTTCCATAAATCCATGTGCAACTTTTTGGAATGCCCCCGACACGCCCTGGATAAGACCCCTCTTCATATACATGTAATTGAAGTTAGGCGTCATGCTTTGTAGAATAGCATGAGGAGAGATGCAAATGCAGATTTTTAACACTGCCAATTAACATAAATAATGATGTGTGCACAAAATTGAGTGCAGAAATATGAGCACAATATATAGAATCCGAGGGCTAATGTATACAAGAGAAGGGCAGATGATGAAATAATTGCACTTTATTGTATGTAATTTAGTACTGCCTCTAAGTGCAAATGTTTTTACCCATAAACAGATACTGTCATTTATTTCTTTGATTCTTTGATTGCAAAAGGAATATTGGCTTAATTTCCAGTCCCAGCTGCAAAGGAATGAAATACAAACTAATGCATGCGTCAAACTTTAGCTACCTGAGCACACAGTTATGGAACGCACTGCCGCGCAACTTAAAAATGATCTACGAAAGAATGAACTTCTGCATATCACTGAAGACCCATCTCTTTAATAAAGCATACCACAAAGATCAACCAATGTGAATATGCACAACTCGCCCATCTATGTTTAGAACTGTTTCTCAATTATCTGCTTGTATACTATAACTTTGTTTAATTATCATCATGATGACCAATACTTTGCAATACTAAATGTTTATTTACTAACATTCTTCCACTACTCATGATGTATTGTAAGCCACTTTGAGCCTGCAAAGAGGTGGGATAAGGTGGGATACAAATGCAATAAATAAATAAGATCCTTCATATCGGAATATGTCTGGAAGCTGTATTCAGCACCAGCATCAGCACAAGGAGAGATTTCCTAAAATCATGTTTAAGAGCATAAGAACATAAGCACATAATTGTTGCCATAGTGGGACAGACCAAAGATCCATCAAGCACAGTATCCTGTTTCCAACAGTGGTCAATCCAGGTAACAAGTATCTGGCAAGATCCCCAAACAGTAAAACAGAATTGTGCAGCTTATCCGAGAAATAAGCAGCTGATTTGCACAAGTCCATCTTAGTTATGGTTTATGGACTTTTCTTTTAGGAAATTAGCCAAATCTTTTAAAATCCTGCTAAGCTAACTGCTTTTACCACATTATCTAGCAATGAATTTCAGAGCTTAATTACACGTTGAGCAAAGAAATAGTTTCTCCAGTTTGTTTTAAATTTACTACTTAGTAACTTAATTGCATGCCCCCTAGTTGTACTATTTTTGGAAAGAGTAAACAAGCAATTCGCATATACCAATCCCACTCCACTTAATGTTTTATGGACCTCTATCATATCTCCCCTCAACCATCTCTTCTCCAAACTGAAGAGCCCTAGCAGGTTTGATAATAGTGCGTAGAAATTAAGTTCTGTTAATTGTGTTGCTTTGGGAGGGGATTGATGGCCACAGAAATGATGCCAGCTAGAAAACAATGGATGGACTTAATTATACATGAAGGACACAGATAAGGATTTCTGGGAACACTACAAAATACCCCATTGTTGCCAATGGCAGCTCCTTGTGACTCTGGGCAAGTCACTTAACCCTCCATTGCCCCATGTAAGCCGCATTGAGCCTGCCATGAGTGGGAAAGCGCAGGGTACAAATGTAACAAAAATAAAATAGATACTATTGGAGATTCTACATGGAATGTTGCTACTATTGGAGATTCTACATGGAATGTTGCTATTCCACTAGCAACATTCCATGTAGAAGGCTGCGCAGGCTTTTGTTTCTGTGAGTCTGACGTCCTGCACGTATGCAGGCTCACAGAAGCAGAAGCCTGCGCAGAAGCCTGCGCAGCCACATTGGTAATCTGCAAGGGCCGAGTTCTACATGGAATGTTGCTAGTGGAATAGCAACATTCCATGTAGAAGCTCAAATAGTAGCAACAGTGGAGGAGTGGCCTAGTGGTTAGGGAGGAGTGGCCTAGTGGTTAGGGTGGTGGACTTTGGTCCTGAGGAACTGAGTTAGATTCCCACTTCAGGCACAGGCAGCTCCTTGTGACTCTGGGCAAGTCACTTCACCCTCCATTGCCCCATGTAAGCCACATTGAGCTTGCCATGAGTGGGAAAGCGCAAGGTACAATTATAACAAAAAAAAAAAAAATATGTGAGGGTAAATTTTATAAAGGTTGGACCTTGTCATCTGCTCACTGAAGCTAGCCAGTTAGAACCTTTTTCAAAATCTACTACTAATTGATTCACGCGATGAGATCTTTCAAGTAAAATAATATTTTGCTTGCCAAAACTAGTGCAAAAAGAAGAGTTAAGCTAAATGGTTGAATGACTCTTTACAATGCACATCCCTCTAATTTGCTTTTTCTTTTACTTCATTTGGATAAAAATGTCAAGTCTGGCTTGGCTTTCATTTCACCGTGAGTTTTTAATAGCAAAATTAGGAATTCATCAGCATTTGGTGATATATTCATATTAATTACACAAACAGCTTTTCCCTTCCAAAAGCTGTCATATCATATATATATCCTATGTAAGAATAGCTTCAAATTGTATTCTGTTTTTGCAGTCTTCCTGTTTATAAACTGAGAGGTTTTAAACTGAAATTACTCAAAAGTATGTACATAAGAAGTTGGCAAAGGAAATCCTGCAACTCTAAACTTGGAAACATTCAGGACTGCATGCATTATACCATTTGAGGTGAATTCTATATATGGCACTGAAAAAGTGCTATTCAATAAACTGCATTTAAAGTAGGCACAGTTATGCCCAGGAATCGTGCCTAACTTTAGGTGCAGCCATTTGCACTAACAGAAATGTGCTGCAAATATTTTCGACTAAATTGGGCTCATATCCTCCCTTATCCTGTGACAACATGCCTAAATGCTAGGAATCAGTGGTGTAGGAAGGGGGGACGGTGGGGCGGTCCGCCCCGGGTGCACGCCGCTGGGGGGGTGTCGGCTTCGCTGGTTCCCTGCTCTCTCTGCCCCGGAACAGGTTACTTCCTGTTCCGGGGCAGAGAGAGCTGGGAACCAGCGGAGCCGACACAGCTCCCAGCGACGTGCGCTCCGGGCGGAATGGCCCTCCCGCCCGCCTGCCCCGTTTTCTATGGTAGTGGTAAGCATTCTGGGGGGGGGGGGCGCACCGAGGGGGGGATGCGCAGCGGTGACCCGCCACGGGTGTCAGCCGCCCTCGCTACGGCACTACTAGGAATGTCCCCATTCCACCCATGACCCATTTCCATGCCTCATTTTTTTTTACTCATGCATAAAATGTAGACGCAGATCCTGTGCCTAAATTTACACACAAATACCAATTAGATCTAATTAGTGCCGATAATTGCTTGTTAAAAAGCCAATTATTGGCACTAATTAGTGTGTTAGTCAATTAAATTACACATGCAAATTGAGCATGTGCCCACATTTGCACACACATTTTTGACAACTTCTATAGAATTAGGGGGTTTATGTGCATCATAGCTTTTGGCAACTTCAGCTCCTATATTTTCTCCTTAAGCATAAGAGGTAAACAGCACCGGGTTTCTCAAATGAGAAATGAAGCTGCAAGATCGTATTTTGACACAGAAGGGTTCCGAAAATATACAGGACAAGTTTTACATTTTGTGCATGAATAGGATAGGAGAAAAGTTCAAAAAATTCCACAAGGTCATTTTGTTCAATGCAAGAACAAGTTGTGAAAAGCACAGTGGAGCATTTTCTGAACATGCGACTGCACCTTGAGTATTCCCCATGATTCTATAAAGGTCGCCAAAAATTGCTTGTGCAAATTTAAGCATGTTCCCAATTTGCGCGCACTAGTTAATAGAATAAGGAGCCAACTAGTGCCAATACCTGGGATTTTAAACAAGCTGTTAGTGGCACTAATTAGATTTAATTGGGACTTACCCATGTAAAGCTAGGCACGGTCCATAAAAGGGGGCAAAGAATTGGGAGGGTTGTAGGTGTTTTGGAGTGGATTATGGGCATGGTCCATCCACCGTGGAGTTATGCATGGAATTGTAGAATAATGGTGCTCTGCATGTAAATTTAGGTGTGGGCATTTGCACTATAGGGTCCTTTTACTAAGGTGCACTGAAAAATGGCCTGTGGTAGTGTAGGTGCAGGTTTTGGGTGCGCACAGAATCATTTCTTTGCTCACCTGTAAAAAAGATCTTTTTAAACTTTTGCCAAAAATGAACGTGCGGCAAAATGAAAATTGCCAGGTGTCCATTTGGGCTATTGACTTAGTGGTAGTCTCACGTGGTAACTGGGTGGTAATGACCTACGCACACCAAATGCCACTTGGCAGGCGTCCAATATGCACAGCAGAAAATAAAAATTATTTTTCAGCTGCCTGTATTGGACGCATGGCAAAAATGAAATTACCACAAGATTCATGCAGCAACTCCATTTTGGCACGCGTTGGGAGAGCGTAGTTAAAGGATCCCTATATTTTTATTGGTGCAAATGGCTACACCAAAATTTACATGCAATCTCTCCACTTAATCATTAATTCTATAAAACATGCCAAATTTTAGTGCCCAAAAACTTACAAGCGGTCCAAAAAAGAGGGCACAGATATGGGAGGGTTGTTGGTGTTTCGGAGTGAATCATGGGCATAGTCGAGTTATGCACGGAATTGTAGAATAATGGTGCTCTTCATGTAAATTTAGGTGTGCAATGGTTGCACCTAAATTTACATGCAATCTCTCCACTTAATTGTTAATTCTATAAACCACACCAATTTTAGGCATGGCTTATAGAATACTAGTAAAAAAGCCCCGTTTCTGATGCAAATGAAACGGGGGGCTAGCAAGGTTTTCTTCAGAGTGTGCATGTGGGAGTGATGTAACTTCCTGTTACGGAGGCGGGACGCGGAAGGCCCCGGAGCAGGACGTCGGACGTCAGCGCTGCATCTGTAGCGTTGCCGTCAGGTAAAGTGTAAAGCGCCGCCGCGGGGGTGGGAAACTGTAACAGCAGCGCCGACAACATTAAATAAAGCGCTGCGGCAGGGGTGGGAGAGGGTGAGGAAGTCAGTGGGGTGCTGCGTGCTGGCCCAGTAAGGGGAGGCAGGGAGGGGAGGGAACAGAAGGGTGCTGGACTTGCAAGGGGCAGAGGGTTGGAGGGAAGGGAGAGAGATTTTGGGATTTGCAGAGGGGAGGTTGGAGGGAAGGGAGAGAGGTTTTGGATTTGCAGAGGGGAGGTTGGAAGGAAGGGAGAGAAGTTTTGGGATTTCCAGAAGGGAGGTTGGAAGGAAGGGAGATAAGTTTTGGGATTTGCAGAGGGGAGGTTGGAAGGAAGGGGAGAGGTTTTGGGATTTGCAGAGGGGAGGTTGGAGGGAAGGGGAGAGGTTTGGGATTTGCAGAGGGGAGGTTGGAGGGAAGGGAGAGGTTTTGGATATATAGGCGGGGTAGAAGGAAGGGGAGAGGTGCTGGATATGCAGGGGGTGGAGGGAAAGGGGAGAAGTGCTGGATATGCAGAGGGTTGAAGTGAAGGGGAGAGGTGCTGAACATGTAGGGGGGCTGGATGAAAGGGAGAGATGCTGGACGTGTGTGTGGGGGGGGGGGGGGGGGGCTGAAGGAGAGGTGCTTGATATGCAGATGATGATATGCAGAGGGAAGGGAGAGAGATGCAGGGAGAAAGAGCCAGATGCATAAGGGGAAGGAAAGAGAGGAAGAGAAGCTGGTTGGGGGGTGGGATCAGAGAGGAGAGGGACACATTGGTGTGGAGGAGGGAGAAAGGGGACATAGGGAAGTATACAGATACAGAAGGGAGATGATGGGCATTAGGTGGGAGCATGGGGACAGGGACACAAATGTGAGATGCTGTATGGGGATGGCACATGGGCACAGAGGGGTAATGCCTGACAAGGGGGGGGGGGGACGGGGATATGGAATAGAGATAATATGCTGGACACTGGAGAGGGGGGTATATGGACACAGAGGGGGGGGGGGGAGAGATACCAGACAAGGGGGAGAATAGGAATACAGAAGGGATATGCTGGGCATGGGGTGCATAGGTGCACAGAGGAATGATGATGGATGAGGGGATATGAACACAGGGGAGATACTGGACAAGGAAATATAGGAAAACAGAGAAGGGAGATGGATGATGGACATGAAGAAAGAAGAAATGTCAAATAGGAGACCCTGGCAAGTGAGTTAAGAGAAGACAGAGGGAAGCAGAAACCAGAGACTGGGACCAATATGATTTGAGAAAAAATGACCAGACAACAAAAAGGTATAAAAAATATTTTATTTTCAATGTTGTGAATATAATATGTTGGATTTGGAATGTACATCTTGCCAAAGTTGATGGTAAAGATGGCTGGGGTCCAGGACAGAAATCTAGGAAAGGACCCCAAAGTCCATTACCAGGCTGCTCCTTCAGCTTCCAGCATGCAGGCTTTCTCTGGCCAAGGAACCAAGCACAATTGCCCTAGTTCCATCCCCTAACACCATCCCTGGCATGTGCCATCTTTATATTTTGCACAGGAGCAAGTGCCTTTTTTTCTTGTTTCTCTGGTGTTGTACTACATGCAAGGTCTAGTTTCTTGGGGTTTCCATTTAATTTATATTTCTAGAGTTTGTGGTCACTTATTCTGTATTTGGCATTTGTGTCTTGTGTGTTTCCATGTAGCATTCTGTAGTAATTTGGCTTGTTCAGCTTTCCTGATACATGTATTTGTATTTTAGGGCCCTACTATAATATTTAAGGCACTTCTTTTTCATAGGTAGGATCTTTGTTTTTGGAAGTTAGTGTTGGCATGGTAGATTTGCTCTAGGTTCTGAGTGACTTTTGTTTTATAGATTTTTTTAAAGTTAATTTATAATATGTCTGTAATTGAGATTACACTAGAAAACAAAATTTCTTTATATGATGAGTTTTATGGAGAATTGTCCTTGCTGTGCTCTGTATCCATTGTTGGTGGACGGCCAGGAGGTTCTCTGGATGCAGAATGTGTTTGGCTTCAATACCATATATGTGTTGGAGGACCATGGCTCAGTGGGGCTGAATAGTGCAGTCTATTGTACTTCCCTTAGCTCTAAATTGGCCTGCAGCCACTGAAGCCTGCACTGCAACCCTCATTGAAGTTATGGGGAGTGGGGTAGGGACAGAGCATGGGTGCATCAGGTTTGCTGTTTTTTTCTTTTTCAAAAAAGTTGGCAACTCTAGTGCCCACCCATCCAACCTGTTGGCCCACCCAAAAATTGCCTTCTGGCTACGCCACTGGAGCAAAGAACAAAGAAGTGAGGTGAAATCCAAGAGGAAATCCTGACTTGCTGGGGTTCTCTCAGGACAGGTTTGGGAATCACTGGTTCTGTCCTTACTGTATGTAGCAATGTATGCAACTACACAGAAAGATAAACTTGTATTCGGCTTGGTATATAAGAAATCACTCTTTCTTCCCTCTGGAGTTCAAGAGAACATAAACTAAGCTTTGGAGGAGTCAGGATGGTGAGAGCCACTTTTTTGGTGTGGAAGGAGCCAGGACTTAAAGGACCCTACCAATTTCATTAGAATTTTGGTCTAGCTAGATGTCACCACCAAGTTGGGGCTGTGACAGCAATTTAGCTGAATGCCTTTGGGGACCTATTTTTGGTAACAATTGGCTGTATTGCAAAGGGGGAATTAAGGCCCGAACAGTTCTCATCACTATCCCACTAAGAAGGCTACATAGAGGTAAAGGTGTAATTTGGGACATTGCCTGCTCCTTTCTTTTGTTTTCTGAGGACATCTGCTTGTGGTATAGCTAATTTTCTGGCAATAATATGGGCTTCCAAACCACATTGTTGTATTTACATGGAACGCAGTTCATTAATTTTGACATGAGTTGGGCCTAATTTTCCCTATGTGTTAAATCTACACTTAAATCATGTTAGGACCACTTAACCTCCATAAAGTGGCCTTTAAGGAACATAATTGTAATAACACAGCTTGGTAAATGGACCCCCTAGTGAGATGATTGTTTTAGTATATAGCTCTTGAGGCAAAGAAGTGTGTATTCATTTATCTGGTTCTGTGCCTCTCCATGTTATCCTGTCTTGATTTCACAAGTTGTTTAAACTATGTTCTGTCTGTTTTATTGCCTTGCTGGTCTGTATTATTGATTTAATATGAAATGCTATGTAATCTAATTTTGTACTTATGGATATGTTTTCTACATTTTTATTTGTACTTGAATTGTGCTCACCACCTTGGATGTATGCTAGAAGGGTGGTTGAAACTTAATAAAATACATATTTTATTGAATTAATAGTCTATTCTGGATTGAGAAGAGTAGTATAATCTCTCTCCAGCAGGTGTAATACCCTCTAGGCATCTGACAGCGATAGATACTTACATATAGATGTCTTTGGTTTCACTCGGAGCTGTAACTCCATTAGCAGTGGATGTTTCTAATAGATGAGCAACCACACAGTTAAGGTCACCTCCTAACATTAATGAAGATCTGTCTTGTGAGGTAATGCATTTTACAATGTCTGAAAAAAAATGTGATTGTATATGTTTTGAGCATACACATTACAAAAGATTAATTTCTCATTAAAAATGCAGCCTTCTAAAATGACACATCAGCCTAGTGGATCCTTAAGGACTTTATCTGTACAAAATGATATTGATTTATGAAACATTATAATCATATCAGCTTTTTTCCTGTGTGCGGAAGATGCAAAGCACTGACCAACCCAATCTCTCTTGAGTCTGGCAGGTTCAATACCTGCCAGTTGCATTTCTTGAAGCATTACTGTTTCCATTCCAGCCTTTTAAGAGCATCTGCATTTTTCTCCTTTCTGCAGACAGATGTGGATCAGCTACGTTCCAAGATAACAGGTTTAATGCTACTCATTTATTTGCACAAAGAATTTGTGCAGCCAGCACCAGAAATGAATGTATCAAATTGATATAATATCACTGTATACATGATACGAATGTGAACGGTTATTAAGCCTGCTCCATCAACGTTTGTCCTTTGTGTGCCTTGTCCTGGATAATTATTTATGCACTAACAGGCCTATTCATGAAAGTGCAGTAAGTCAAACACATATATTAACCTGCCTATGTTAAGCTTTACTGCACACAAAATGCCATCTATATAATAATTGGTTATTCTGCTTCCCTGGATAGCTGGCTGGCTAGGTTCGTAACCGCATGCAAATGAGCTGACATCAGCTCGTCTCCAGCGTTCCCTTCCCTCTCAGTGTCCCGCCCTCGCGGAAAGATGAAATGTTGTCAGAGGAGGGCGGGACACTGAGAGGGAAGGCAAGGGAAGGCTGGAGGCGACGCGAGCCGAGCCTGCTGCCGCTGCGACCTGAGGTAACATGAACAGCAGGGCGGCAGGAAGGAGAAGAGGGCAGGGGAGAATCGCTGGGCATGGATGGGAGGGGAGAGTCACTGGCCAGGGAGGGGAGCAGAGAATCACTGGACATGGATGGGATGAGAGGGCGGGGCAGAGGAGAATCGCTGGACATGGATGGGATGGTAGGGGAGGAGAGAATCACTGGACATGGATTGGAGGGGAGGGCAGAGGAGAATTGCTGGTCATGGAAGGGAGGGCAGGGGAAAGAGGAGAAATTGCTTAGATGAAAGCCTTCCTAGGGCTCGTTTCATTTTTGACGAAACAGGCTTTGTTGCTTGTTACAGATGTTTGTGTTAACCATTTCCAGTAATAGCACCACAGTAACTAGGTAAATGATATGTAGATAAGGACAAGGAGGTAGCTGAAGGTGAAAGACCTAAGTAGCATAGGGGCCCTTTTATGAAGCAGCGGTACGCACAACGTGAGCTTACCGCTCGCTAAAAGGGAAGTACCGCTGGGCTACTGCAGCAGCCCAGTGGTAATTTCCTCCCCTAGCGTGCGCCATTTCCGGCACTGTAAAAATATTTCAGTTTTTGTAGCACCGGTGTGTACCTGGCGGTAATCGGGCGGTGTCGTGTGCTGGTTAGTGCTGAGTTAGCACAGGAGCCCTTACAGCCACCTCAATGGGTGGCAGTAAGTGCTCCCCCTGAAATGGCTGCACAGCAAGTGCTTCACTTGCCCCATAGCCATTTGTTGAAAAAAAACAAAGACCTGCCTTTTACCTGCTGTGGGGCCTCGGTGTGCATCAAAAATACATGTTGATGCCAGTGCAGGCCCCCTTTTGCAGCAGCTTTGTAAAAGGACCCCAGTAATGTTTGAATTTTACCTGAAAATCAGGATGTGCAGGTAAAAGTGTCAAATTTTGATGCTTTAGTGTCAGTCCACTGTTAGGGAAGCCCGGCAAAGTGGCTACTGTATTTAAACTGGCATCTCCTCCAGTTCAAGAAGGTCACATCACTGTTCTCAATTTATAATGTGGTTGGTGCACCTGAGCAGGGCCGCCAAGAGGGGGGGCAGGGGGAGCAAAATTCCCTGGGCCCAGGCCTCCGCCGGCGCTGCAGTCCCTGGTCTCACCTGCCTGCCTCCTCGGTTCCGGGCCCCCTGCATTCAAAGCGGCAGTCGCAGATCGCCTCTCTTCTGACCTTCCCTCCCTGTGTCCCGCCCTCACAGAAACTGGAAGTTACATCAGAAGAGGGCGAGACACAGGGAGGGAAGGCCAGAAGAGACATGATCTGCGACTGCCGCTTTGAATGAAGGGGGCCCGGAGCCGTAGAGGTAGTTGGGCGAGACTGCGGACAGCAGCGGCGGGGGGAGGGGGGGAGCGGAGGCAGGGTGGCCTTGTTCCAGGCCCGGCCTAGTCTCTTGGCAGCCCTGCACCTGAGGTAGCAGTCGGCTCTGGCAGCTATGGAAGCACAAGCAGATCAACTAGCATCATTGGACTATGGAACACCCTTTCCATCTCTTTGCATTCAGATCCATCCTTTGATAAATTTAAGGCCCAACTGAACTCATAATTATTCCACAATGCTTTTTCTCTGCCACACTAATAGGTCTTGAATAGACAGGATGATATGGACAACCTTAGTCCTGTTCATTTCCTCCACTATGATTGTCTACATTCTTTCTTTCTCTACCTAAATATGGCTGACTATGAGCGGGATATCAAATAATAAATAATGTTTCCTTATTAATAGGTATGTTAATGCATATACCTCTACTTTTCACACTGCCTCAAGCCATACAGTACTTCCTACCACCATCAAACTATATAAACATACCAAACTGCGGACCTTTTCCCTAGAGAACTATTCTGCATGGTGGATTTTGCATGAGGAGTGGGAGGTGCAGAAAACAGATGAGTCGGGATGGGAAATGGAGAAGACTCACTTCTTCCACCATAACATAGGGTCTGCAGGAAGCAGGCCTCATGCTTGCACTGCCTATGAACCATGTTGTTAATAGTTATATAGCAAGAAGTAGCATGGCCTTGAATGAGGATATTAGTGATAGCCTATTAGAGGAGTAGCTTAATAGTTAAAGCAGCCGGTTGAGCCATCACTGCCAGGTTGAGCCATCACTGCCATCAAATCCCACTGCTGCTCCTTGTGATTATGGGCAAGTCACTTAACCATGCATTGCATGAGGTGCAAGCTCAGGTGTCAATTCTATAAATTGCTGACAAGATTTAGACACTCCAATACCATGCGCTTAGTGCTTATTCTATAATGGCATCTTGGCACCAAGACGCCATTATAGAATACTACTATAAGTTGGCATTGACATGACTAAAGTTAGATGCCATATCACGACTATAGCTGTGCCCTGCGTTCAGATTCACTTTTCCTTCCAATGGTCAGGCTCCGCGGCTTCTCCAGTCTGCCTCTCCCTGCACTGAGACCTATGCTGCCAGTTTCCCTGTGTTCCAAGCCTCACTCCGAAGCCCCAGCATTCTAGCCTCATTCCTGGTTCTATTCAAGCCTCTCTATGCTGTTTCAACAGTCTAGCCTCTTCCTGGTGTCCTGCTGCCTCCTTCAGTGTGGTCCAAGCCTCATTCCTGGCACCAGAGAACGTGACATCATCAGTGAGGGTCCTTATAAGGAACCATGGGACACTCATGCATTGCCTTCACAATGCATGAGTTGCATGGCCCCAGTGCTGTTCCTGTTGTTGGTACCTAATTGTGTCCAGAATTGTGTGCAGCTTCTAATATTCTATAAGTTACATGCATATCTCTGAGTCATACCCATGACCTGCCCATACTCTGTTTGGGATTGCGCCCCCTCAAACGTATGTGCTAAGGGGGAAATTCTAAAAATGGTGCTCAAAATTCAGCACAAACAAATTGGCACTGAACATTATTCTATAACGGACATTTCAGGATTGGTGCCGTTTATAGAATAGTGCATAACACTGGGGTCCACGCTCAACTTTGGGCACCTGAAATCAGGTGCAAATCCAGATGTGCAAGTTGGATGCAGATCTGCATTATTCTATAACACTGCATGCAATATAAGGGCGTGCCCCTAACCTGCCCATGCCCCTCCAATGGCCACGCTCCCTTTGCATATCTACACGGAAACACTTAGGCGCTATTCTATAAATGGGCATGTGAGTGTGTTTTCACGCGGCTCTGCCATTTCTGCACCTTGTATCCATTAGAATGTTTCAGCATGGAAGTAATAATGTTCTGCCCCAGAAATAGAATTCCCCCATTAGCAATTTTGACACTTATGTTATAGAATAGCACCTAGCACTTAAAACGCGTAATTACCAAATAGTGGTTCCAATCACACATCTAAGCACTATTATTCTATAACATATGCACACAACTGGCACCTATCTTTAGGCACCAATGTATAGAAATGCCCTTTAAGATTACAAGCCTTCTGGGGACAGGAAAATACCAATGGTGCCCTGAATATAACTCATTAGAACTACTGAGAAAGGTGTGAGCTAAATCCAAAGATGATCTCTAACCTCTGACAGGAAATGCGATAGAGGTTGTCACGTTTCTTAGCCTCTAGATCTGTTCAGATCAGTGTTTTTGGTTGGTAGAATATTGCAGTCCTCTTTTAACAGATGATTATGTTTATTTATTTATTATTAGGATTTATTTACCACCTTTTTGAAGGAATTCACTCAATGCAGTGTACAGTAGGAATAAATCAAATATAAACAATGGACAATTACAGCAGAAAAAATATTCAAATAACAAGACAAAATTCCCATTCAGAGACAACAATGCAAAGATCACTGATATGTTTTTGATGATACATCTGATAGTCCAGATGCAAATGGTTATACTGCTATGGATTTACAGCCTGCTTCACTAACACAGACTACTCAATAATTACTGTGGATTCTTTTGGATTCGTATTAGGTAAATGAGACCTTTATTAGAGGTTCTAAAATCTACAATGATTAAGATATACACAATGATTAAATCATATAACTAAAAGGAAGGTATAAGACAGATATATACATATTATACATACAGCATCACTGGTCAGGAATTTCAGGCCCTTATCAGCCAGGAGGCCAGTTGCAACGAAAGCACGAAGTATGTTTATGACCAGGAACAGTCTTTTCTGTGCAATGCATCCACTCACAGATGAGCCTTAGAGCTCTGCTGCAGTAAGACCCCTTTTTATTAATCTATAGCTTATTTTCAGAGCCATGGAAAATTATAGAATGCTTGAGAATAGGTAAACTGTGGGAATGTGGTCACGTTTCCAAGTCCAGGTGGCCAGTCTGAACTCAAAAACAAGCGCCATCCCCCTCTTCACATACCAAATTAATTAGAGCTGTGTCTTATCTTCTACATTCTAACTTGTTTTCACACAATCGAAGTTAAACAATTATTTTTAAACAGAATTACTTCTAATCACAAATACAGACCCCGAGTGCACTTGTTGATCAAGGCAGATAGAGTTGAAAAGCAATCTCTAAAATCCTTTTATTACAATGGTACAATTGATTGTACCCATGTGCCACTAGCATCATCTCTGCAGAAGGGAGAGACTTCTAAATATGGTAAGCATTATCCTTCCCTTATTGTGCAGGTAATGTGTAGCATAGCCATGGGTAGGCCTGGGTGGGCAAGGTCCCTCCCAGGTTTGCTTCAGGCCCTCCCAGGGGCAACCCATATCATTAGTGTAGATGGCGGGGATCCTCTCAAAAGTCCCCCAGAGTAGTCTCATCCCTGGGGCAGTCATCAGCACATTTACTTCTGCTGACATTGGCACTCACACTCTCACACATGCTCAATTTAATTGCCATGTGCGGGGGGGGGGGGGGTGCTTCTTGAAATGTGCATGCATGGGGGGGGGGGGGGGAGGCAATGCCAGTGATGGCAGCTGGAAATGTGCTTCTGACTGCCGTGGGAATGAGACTGGGAGGACTCCACAAAGAACCGTTCAGCTGGTGGGGCCCAGGGATCCCCTCCATCCAAGGTATTCATTTTTACTGCTGGTTGAAGTGGTGTATATTCAGGTACAGTAGCTATTTAATCTGGGAAGCTGTATCCTGAGATGACCTTTGTAAGATTTTAGCATAATTCAATTTGCTTTTTCCTTGTCTTACATTTTTTTTAAGATAATTAAGGTTTTATTTGTATACTTTAAAAATCTTTATAAAATTAATACATAAAGATGGGCTATATTGGCATGTGGTGATATCTTAAAGCACACTATTTTATGATAACCATAGTGTTGAATCATGCGATTGGAACATAGTAACATGGTAACAGATGAGCAGGTAAAGATTATTAGTGTGGTCCATCTAGTCGCCCCTGCAACATGGTTAAACTTATGCAGGGTTACCTCCTCTGTGCCTTTGTTTGGGATTGCATCTGCTATTCCATGTAGGTTACACCCCTCTGTGTCATTTGCTTTCCTTTGATCCTATGCTCTTGCTAAATAGGGATCCTCTGTATTTGTCTTACACTTGTATGAATTCTGTCACTGTTTTTGTCCCAACCACTTCTACCAGAAGGCTGTTCCAGGCACCCAACACTCTTTCAGAGAAAAAGTAGTTCTTGGTGTTGCTTTTAAGCTTTATCTCCTTTCCGTTTCATTTCATGTCCTCTAGTTTTATAATGACCCCCATCTTTGAAAAAGATGTGTTTGCTCAAAGTATTTATAGTGCATGTCTATATCATGCCACCCTTGTCAGTTTTGTGCTAATTTAATTAAAAAACTTATGAGTGTGTCTTTATACATAACAAGGGCCTTTACAATATTTTGATGTTGTATTGCCATTATTTTTATTTGAAGCATGTTTTTAACAGGGACTTACAGTCTGCATTTGCTTAGCACATTCAAACTACAAGTTCCTACAGACCTTAGCTTAAACTCAGGACTCGATCAAACTGTTATAATACTTTACCTCCTGCTGGTTATCCTCTACCCAGCATAACATTTATTCTAAATTACCCTGTATCAGCCTGGCACACTACTTCCTGTTGCCATCTAATTACCTATTCTTTTTTTTTTGTACAAATAATCACAGATATAGCTGTGGCCCATGGCTTATTACTCATGTAGGTCATCCTAGGACTCTGCTTACTAATCCTTTTTGAGTCATAACCCCATATTTGCAGCCACAGCAACATCCATGACCCTGCCAAGGCATGTTGTAATGATGCATCTATTTATTTCTGAGCCAGGTCTTGACCCTAAACACAGCATGCACGGCCCTTTATGGAATTATAACCCATAGTTTGAGAAGCCCTGCTCTAGGGTTTGTACAGAAAAGATGTACCGAGAAGCACACATTTCCACTCACTATACTACTGAGCACATGTTTACAGTGTTAGAAAAGTTACTTCATGTATTTGAACAGATTATGTAACCAGTACCTGTGCCCTTAGCCTCTGGACAGTGTTTTATCCCTGGGACTAGGAGCAAATAACTTAAAAACACTGTTGATATGCAAGTCCCTCTGAACTTCTAGCTAATTGATAGAACAATCTTACTCTCTCAGTAGAAAAGAAAGACAATCTCCCTAATTCTAGAAAGTTGCACATCCACATTTACAACTAGTGCACAAATTTGTGTGTGCAAGTTATAGAATAAGAACAATTGTGCATGTAACATACTTGAATAATAAGCCAATAATTAGTGTTAATGAGCACTAATAGGCTATAATTGGCCTTAATTAGAACTACTTGGCACCAATTAGCAGTTAGTCGGTCTTCTATATAAGTTATGAACCACTCAAATTCCAGATTGTACAACTGTAAGAGGGGGTGTGGACCTGGGAGGGGCATGAGAGGGTCAGGGGTATGTCAACCAGCTATCATGGTAGTTATAAAATATTAGCATTTGTGTGCCGAACTGCCTACAGTCAGGTGTGACCATTTATGCCAGCCATTGAGCTAGCGTAAGTGCTCGCACCTAAAGTTAGGTGTGCAAATGTGGACTTGCACTAGTATTCTATAACAGCAGCTGTGCACAAAACCAGTGATATAGAATTTATGCTTAGTGCACATCATCCCAGCACCTAGTTTTAGGCAATCTTTTGAAAATTACCTCCAAACTGCCCTTTCTTCTCATGGAGCCTGGAGAAATATTGCCATACCTTTTGATTTCTTGTTCACCCGTGCAGCTGCTAACTCATGAAGTCACCCTCCTGAGGCAATCTATGGATATCATTCACAATATATTGCATGCCCCTGAAAACTTCCACATCATGGGGATAGCCATGGATGGGTCTAGTGGGATATGCCCCTCTCCACCCACACACATTTTGGAATCAAACTTACCAAGTCAGTGACTGTAGTAAGAACAATGAGAAATAAAAGACTTGGGACTCTATTTACTAAGTTGCGCTAGCATTTTTAGCATGCCCTAAAAATGCTAGCATGCCTACAGCATGGCTTAGTAAACAGGGCAAAGTTGTCAACATCTGCATTGCCTATAGTGCCCACCCATCTTAGGCGTAGGCCCCCACAAAAAAAAAAATCAGTCCTCGATATACTAGTGCCACATATACTGGGAACCTTCACATACAATAAAGTGTAGTCAGCCTTATTTTATTCTTTTGAGAACCACATTAATGGTGTGCGTGAGTCCTGCACTGCATGACATTCGGAGGAAAATTCTGGAAAACATCAGACGGTTTGTAATCAGTCTGTTGAAGCCTTTTAGTCATTGGTGTGACCCCTGACGCAGGTGCGGTAGCACTGAAACACGGCCCGTGTCGGGTCTTCCTCCAATCAAATTCTACTATTAAAAGTTTTTTTGAATGAAAGAACTATGTTCCCTCTGTTTTTAAAGGCTCTTTGTACTCGTTTTTTTTTTTGTTTGGACATATGAAACTTGGCATGGAATATTTAATACATATGAAAAAATGAAAAAAATAAACCTCTAGAAACTCATTATTAACTCTGCTGGACTCCCTCCGTGACTTACGTTTCTTGCCCTGCTCTACTAAACATGAATAGAGCATAAAGAAGAAAAGGCAGAACCTGTTCTACGGGGAGCTCATTTTGACCATTGCATAAGAAATGTTAGTGGAGAGCAATTTTATAAAAGGATGCATATATTAGATGCCTAGATGGCATCTATTTGGAATGTATTCTATAAAAGTAGGTGCCTCCTTTCCTTTACAAAATAGTAGAATAACTGGGTATATACAACAATTTTGCTCTATTTTGCTACTAGGGTCTTACGTTCATCTCAAGAAATTTGATTGACAATCCCATTGATTCTTTTATGGTGAAAGTCTACAACAAGGAAAAGATCAATTGTAGGTATCGGTCCTGAGCTCAGGAACAAATTGTCACATAATCTAAGAGCAGTAGACTGTTATTTCACATTTAGGCATCTCTTGAAATCCTATTTGTTTGATTATTTATTTGAGAGGTTGAACTTTCTTTACGATTAATATTTTGCTTAGTTACTGTTTTGATTATATGTTATGGGATTATAGCCCAATCTTTTGCTTTTCTATAATCCACCTTGAGCCACAATTGATTAAGCAGACTATAAACGATCATATAAGATTATATTAGATTATGTATGTAAACAAAAGCATTTACACTAGCCATAGAACTGGTGTACATGCCCATGTCTAGATTCAGGAGATAGATGCGTTATCTTATACTATTCTTTCCATTTATATGTTACATCAAAGAATAATATATGAAAGGAAAATCAGACATATTAAACAAGCTATTAAACAAATTAGCTAAACACTAGAAAAAGAAAAGAAACAATTTTCAAACTATACTATTCTATATGTAGCATGAGTGTGTGTGCTCCACCCATCTGATGCCCAGATTCTACCCATGTGAACTCACACCTGAAAATATTGAGCTATCGAAGACATGCATGTACTTACAGAGTAATGTGTCGCCAGATCAGTGCCATTTATTCACATATGTCTGCTCATCTCTCTATATAAAAGGCAACCCCAATGTTCTGAAGCCTCCATGGAAGTTGAGGCGCCCGAGATATCTGGTGTGCCCTGGAGTGTCTGCACCGCCCTCACGTCAAAACGTCATGACGTCGAGGGCGGAGCTATAACACTCGGAAGGCCGAAACGCGAGGCGAACGCGAACCCCGAACAACGCAAGTAGCTCGGAGGGACGGAGGGAGGGTCTGCACTGCCCTCACGTCAAAACGTCATGAAGTCAAGGGCGGAGCTATAACACTCAGAGGGCCGAAACGCGACGCGAATGCCAACCCCGAACAAGGCAAGTAGCTCGGAGGGACGGAGGGAGGGGGCTTTGGATTATGCTCCATTGATAACAATGTTAAGAGCAGATTTGTGTAGCAACTGACAACACAGATCGTATCCACTGGAGCAATAACAACACATTTGTTGGCTGAAGAACATTGTTATCAATGGAGCATAATCCAAAGCCCCAGCCCCTGACATAGCCATTTGTACTGGCAAAACGTGGCCATGTCAGGCAATTTATGTTGAACTTCTGGGAGCTTTTAATCCATTAATAAAGACTGTATTTTGTTTTACAAACTCTGCCTTGTTGTTTTACCTACCACAAAAGTCAGGACAGCAAAACAGCTGTCCTGACTTTATGCAGTGAGTTAACTGGACTCACAGGTCTGAATGTTGTCTGGTGCCCGGTTAACTTCCAGTCCGGCATTCATACTTGGTTTTTCAATGCTGGGAGCTGCACGTGCCCCAGCATTGCATATCCATGGTTAGTTTAGCCTACGCTTGAAGTGGCTTACCAGCTGCTTACCACCATGAACGCAATATCGGGCCCATCATTTTTTATTTATTTGTTTTATGAACAGCATAGAAAGTTCCATAGATATTCATTACTAATCTCGTTATGTTTTAAATTAGCACAGTAAGATTGTTCCTGCTTATTTGACTGAATGTGACTCTTCTTTCTCAGATAAATAACAGGCCACAACATTAGCTTATGACTAGGAGAAATAACATTATAGTGCATGCTTCTTTCATTATGCCCTATTAGACTTGTGCCATTTTATTATACAAAATAGAGGTCTTTCTGACTTGCATTAGGAGAAAATTGGCAGTGTGCTTTAAATATTCAAAATCATAGCGCTCCAAAGAAAGAACTAATGGACTGCATCAGAAAGAAATAAAAGGTAAGCCTCCTGGTGTACAGAGCTAAATCAGAGTGGAGTCCAGATGGTTTAAATGAATGGGGAAGGCTGCCATTTCTAAATAGCTTACAGGCCATTTTTCACAGATGTTGTTGGTGATTGAAGTCTTGCTTTGCCTGGATATTAAGTTCCATTATATCTCCTACTACACAGGCATGCAGTGAATTTTTGAATTATTTTGTACAGTACTTTTTGCTTTTCTGTATGCTATTGTGGGATTCCAAGCTAGAAGATGCAGAAGACTAGAAAAATAAAATAATTGATTAGGGATAATAAGCAATGAATCATTGATGACTTTTCCTTTGGCAAACCTACCCAGTGTTCTAAGCAGTTATTTTGGGGTTCTTTTAACAAGTGTTGGAAAGCACTACCGCATGCTTACTGTGCGAGAAAACGCTCAGCATAGTTATCAAAAATGATAGCAGCAGCTCTTGAAGGTTGCTTGGATTTGGGGGATTAGAGTGTTTCCCAAAAGAGATTTTGATGGCAGGTAGTGCCCACCTATGTTAGGGACCTATAGGTTTTACTTGGGTTCAGGCAAAGTTTGTTGTTTTTAGCCCATTCTTGAATTGATGTTAGACTGTCAGTGTATTCAGGGCTGTGGGTAAATCAGGTTCAGTGGGAATCAGTAGCTGCACATCATGCGTGTAGATGTAGAACTGAGTGTCCATCGACTGAATCAGCTTGGCTAGTGGCTTGAGGTAGATATTTAACAGAATAGGTGACAGTATCGATCCTTGTGCTACCCCACAGGTCAGTGCCCATAGTGGTGATGAGGTGCTGCCGAACACTATGGACTGTTGCATGTCTGATAGATAGGATCTGAATCAAGAAAGTACTGTTCCATTGATACCTGTTTCTGTCAGTTGTGCTGACATGATTTCATGATCCACAGTGTCAAAAGCTGCTGAGAAATCTAGCAGAACTGAGGTGAATCCCCTGTCTTAGTTTCTGTGAGATCATCTAGTAGGGATACGAGGACCGTTTCTGTTCCATAACCGGGTCTGAATCCGGATTGACATGGATCTAGCCAGTTTCTTTCTTCTAGCCAATCACTGAGTTGAACACAGATTGTTTGTTCTATAAGTTTTTCTAGAAATGGGATGTTACATGGTAGCTGGTAACATTCAAGTTTGTCTTGGTCCAGGTTGTTATTTAGCAAAGGTCGCACCACTGACCTTTTTAATGCTGTTGGCAGTTGCCCATTAGAAAGATAGAAGTTAACAATTCTTGTGGCACCTTCTATGAGGCACCTACAGTACTTGCCTGCTGCATTATCTTTGATGGGCAAGGATCAAGGGAGCAGGTAGTTGGTTGAAGGTCTCTTAGGATTTTGTCAAGGCCCTCCTCTGTTATTTGGTTAAAAGGGTCCCATATGTCTGTGTCAGGAGGGATCAAGTTTGTGCGCTCCTGGTTAGCTGATTGAAGACTGGGTGGGACTGCCTGTAAACTCTGGTGGAGACTTTTAATTTTGTTGGCAAAGTATGCAGCAAAATCGTTGCAGTTCAGTTTTGACTGGACAGGCTGGTT
This sequence comes from Microcaecilia unicolor, assembly GCF_901765095.1. Classification (NCBI taxonomy): domain Eukaryota; kingdom Metazoa; phylum Chordata; class Amphibia; order Gymnophiona; family Siphonopidae; genus Microcaecilia; species Microcaecilia unicolor. The sequence goes on from NC_044034.1 coordinate 48,229,410, forward strand.
CTGTTGTAGGGGTGACAGTAGAATGTTTACTATGCTAAGCAGGTGCTTGGTTGAATTGGCAGCCTGTTCAATGCACTGAGAAAAAATATCGATTTTTGGTTGCTGTTAAGGCTTGGTGGTACTTTGTCATTTGTTTCCTATAGTGTAGCCTGCCCTCATCCAGGTAAGATTTACGCCATCTCCTTTCCAGTTTCTGTCCTTCGCGCTTAAGGGTATGAAGTTCTGGGGAAAACCAAGGTAAGCATTTGTGAGTGGAGCAGAAAACCTTTTTTAGTGGAGCCATTTTCTCTAAGGTCCTAGCTAAGTGTGTATTGAAAATATCAACCTGTTCTGACACTGTGGTTGTATTTTCATCCACATGCGGATAGTCCAAGGCACCTAGGAAATTCTCAGCAGTCAGCTTTTTCTTGTCTCTGATTTCCTTCCAAATTCTGGGAGGTGCCATTGTTTCAGGTGGTCCAGGGGCAGCCCAAAGCAATCTGACACCCCACCACCACCCAGTGGTATCTCCCCCCTTCCCTCATCAACCCCCTTCCCCACATTTACCTTATTTTATTATTTTCCAAAAGGCAGGAGCAGCAGCGATTCCCTTAGGCTGCTCTGCCGCGGTGCCGTTGGCACTGGCATCTTCGTTGTACTATGTCCCATCTTTGAGGAAACAAGAAGTTACATCAAGAGGTGGTCCACAGTAGGGAGAAGTGGCCGGTGATAGCGGCAGGGCAGCCTATGGAAATCGCTGCCACTGCCACCTTTTGGAAAGGAAAAAAAATAAATTAAACAACAATGTTTAAACGTTGGGAAGAAGGTTGAGGAGGGAAGGGGAGAGTGACACTCCCTGGAGAGTGTCACCTGAGGCTCCCGCGTTAGTTGGCCTAATGGTAGGGCTGCACTGAGGTGGTCACTTAGGGGAAACTTATTTAGAAAATGGTCTGTCCACGATAGGGGTGTTATTTCAATAATGCTATCCTCGTATTCTGGGATGTCAACTCCTTTGTAGAATACCAATTCTACTATATGACTCTTTTCGTGGGTCAAAGTGTTGATCACCTGTGTGAAACCTAGTGCTCTCATCGTGTCCAGAAAGACATCTGTGGTGGTATCTGCAGTTTCAATGTGTTGATTGAAATCTCCCACGATCACCATCCTATGGTAATTAAGGTTCACTTGTGTAATCAAATCAAGGAGTTCTTGTACAGATGAAGTGTTGTTATGAAGTGCTTGGTATATCATGAGCGGCCAGATTAGTTTCTCCTTTTCGAGCTGGATTAAAAGAAATTCTGATTGATTTAGCTAGAGAATAGTAACTCTGCACAGTTTGATTGTCTCCCAAATCAGGACTGCTACCCCTCCACCCCGTCTTCCTGGTCATGGTTAATGTTGGATGTTAAAACCTGTTGTTCAGCCAGTGATAAACACCTGCTTTCATCTAGACAGGTTTCACTTATTTCTAAGATCTCAAAATGTTGTTCGTGGATGACATCATGGATCACTGAGATCTTCTTAGCAGTTGCTTCGGCATTCACCAGTCCTATAGTTCTAAAGGGTGGTCTTGGGGTTGCTTTGGTATGGCAGTGAGGTGATCTTTTAAGTACTGTTATGTAGGTGTTTGACCTCTTGCACTTTTGTCTTCTCTTTGATTGGTGAGGATTATAATTTCTTTTCCACACACCACTGGGCCAAGGCACATTCTTTGTGTCAAAAGCTCCTTAAGCAAATTTCACTGGGTGGCACTACAGTCCTAAAAGACTCTGTGGATCAGCAATCTTACCAGTTGGCACTATAGGATTAAAGGTTTTAAATCAACAATTTAGAGAGAACAGACCCTTTAAACCAGACCTGGGAGAGCAAAGGTTTCCAGTAATAGAGAAACAAATGACTGTACTTTGCACTTCTATGTGAAATTGCTTTGAAGACTTAATGTAGAGGGGGTTATGGTGGACTTTAGATTTAATAGAATCAGAATATCAAAAATGGTTAAAATAAAATTTCAACTCGTAGATTGTAGTTTTGCATTTTGTAATTTCTGGTTCTGATATCCTTGGATGGTCCAATTGATGCAGGTTGCTGTAGGCTTTTTCTTTTGTTGTCCAGGAGGAGGGTTAGATGTAAATATAGATCCATCTCAGATCACAGGATATAAGAAGAGTTGTTTGTAATATTAATGGAAGATAAAAGTTTCCTTTCTCCAGACAAAATAAATGAAAGAAGTTCAAAGTAAAACTGAGAAGTAGTGATTCAACACAGACTGAACAGACGTCTGTAAAAGTTTGAGTTATAAATAAAGAAAAAGTGTTAATCTAAGCTACAGGTGCCTGATGTGAACACAGCCCAGGTTTTTTGTTGTTGTGTTTTGATTTGGTTAGGGTGATGGAGGGCTCAGTATGTTGAGTCTTAAGCTTTACTTTCTTATATGAGAGTCAGAGTTCTAAAAGACTCATATTCTAGGTGTTGCTGGTTGGCTTGATGCATTTTTTTGTTATTTTATAAATAATAAAGGGCCCCTTTTACCAAGCAGTGGTAAAAGGGGTCCTGCAGTGGCATCAGCACATAGCTTTACTGTGTCTAGGCCCCCTTTTACCGCAACCCGGAAAAAGGGAATTCCCAGCTCAGGAAGGAAATGACCATGCAGTAAGTGAAACACTTGCTGCGTGGCCATTTCCTGGGGGAGTCCTTACTGGCTCCTATTTAGGAGGTAGTAAGGGCTCTTGCGGTAACCCATTGGCAACCAGGCAGATTACCACCGGTTAAGACCCTGGTGGTAAAAAAATATATATTCTTATAATGCTTGAAATGGTGCATGGTGCAGGCAACACTGCTGGGATCCTGTGGAAATGCCGAATTGGCATGTGACAAGCTCATGGTGTCAAATTCTAGTTAGTAACTGGAGGGAAGACATTAAGAGGCCCTTTTTACTAAAGGGCATTAAGCTCTAATGTGCAGTTAGCACATGAGAAAAGGTTTACCTCAAAACATGTTAAAGTGCGTGTTAACTATTTTTATCAAATATTTTTGGAGAGGCATGTCATGGGTGGAGAGTGGGCATCCTGTGTTATCTGGCTAGTGTGTTATGATTAGGATGTGCTAACTGGATAACGCAGATGTAACGTGGGAGCACTTAGTGCCTCCAAAATTGTGCCGCACTGTAGTAACAGGAAATCTACTGAATTAATATTTAGTTTTCAAAAAGAATACTATAATAAAATGAAGAAAATATAAAACAAAACAAAAAGGAGCAGCTGCAAAGACTAAAGGGCAATTCTATAACTGGCGCATAAGTTATAGAATAATAGAACGTATGCGTGTGATTGACACCACAAATTGGCATTTATTTGTGTAAGTGCTGGGTGTTATTCTATACCCTATGAGTCAAAATTGCTTAGTGTGTTGGTTCAAGGGAGCACACATATGGGCAGTTATAGGCCCGCCTCTGAGGTACACACATAACTTATGTAATACTATGAGTTATATGTGCTTTAGGGCACACTTGACTGCCAACAGTCAAGACTGCATTGACTTGGCGTAACCGTTGGTGCCTAACTTTAGGTGCACCAATGCCAACTTATGCTCATATTCTGTAATCAGGACTGTTTATCTACCAAAGCATATATCTCTGTATCCTGTGTCCCACGTAATGTCACCATTTACACAAATTGACATTATAATGTTTTTTTGAGTACCCTCAGATATAACCCACTGTTCAATGCAGTCAATAAAGCTGCCAATCAGTGGTATAGCACTTCTTTCATCGGGTTACTCATTCAATATTTATTTAAGAGGGTGTTTCTTGTGGATAACTCATACACCCACGCCCAAGTGCTATACACATTATTCAATCACACTTCAATAATGAAAATCGTGAGGCACAATGACAATAATGAAAATCAGTCTCGCCGAAAATAAGTCCAAACTTAGGATTTCTTCCAACAAATGCCTTCCCCTGAAACCGCCCGACTCTGCAGGTTTCAAACTCTTTCATCAGGGACAAGGGTTAAGGCTCTGATCTCTCTCCATATACGTCCTTCAGAAGCAATACGAGACCACCACTAATATGTGCAAGTAGCTTATATAGGAGCTTCCTCCAAGGTCAAAGCTGGAAGTATCTTCATCGTGACGTCACTGTAACAACAAACTTTATGTGTATGAACATGCACAACATATTCCCAACTCACACTAACAGTGTCTATAACAACGATGACTTTGAAAAAAACTATTAAATAATGGTATTCCACTCCAGATTCTCATTGAGTCCTCCTGGACTAACAGTTCCCAAAGTAAAAGTCCACCACTGTTCATGGCGGGCTAATACTGCTACCCGATCCCCACCATTGGCTAACTGAGGAACGTGATCAATAATGTGCCACTGAAGTTCCGCAAATTGATGATGAAATTGTTCACAATGCATCACCATAGGTGCCGTAACAGTCTTTGTAGTGGACCTACTTTTATGTTCAATAAGACGTATTTTCATAGATCTTTGACGTACGTCCCACATAATATAAACAACAAGGACATTTTATGATATACACCATGAATGAAGATATACACGTAGTTCTGTACTTCAGTTTAAATGTTTGTTGTGTTTGTTCATAAGTCCATTGCCGCATACTTATTATTTATTATTTATTGCATTTGTACCCCACATTATTCCACCTTTTTGCAGGCTCAATGTGACTTACAGAGTGTTGTTATGATGTAGTCATTACATGGTCTTAGATACTTAAGCTGAAAGTGAATGAATAAGATGCAAGGTCATTACTTGAATATAAATACATATGCTGAAATTAGATGAATTAGATGCGTCTGACCACAAAATTGACAATTGCCACATGGTTGATGCAAACCTTCCTCCTCATTGTCTCTCTCTTGTGTCAAAGATGTATGTACCAGCTGATCCCTGAGATTACGCCCCCGCGTATAAGCAATACATGGCTGTTCAGCAAAAATAGGATGAAAGGTCAACACCTGCCAATGTCTATACAGGATCTGTGCCACCCGAGGGGCCAAAGTAGAAAAGCCCAACACACACACCATCTTATTCATTTGTTCCTTAGGCTTATCTGCTAATAAGAAAGAACATTGGGCGTACCATGCTCATTTAAATGCCTGTCTTATACATTGGTCAGGATATCCCCGAGCTCTCAATTTATTCGATAGTTCAGCGGCTTGTTGTTTAAAAATTTCATCGGTGGTACAGATTCTGCGGAGTCTCAAAAATTGTCCTATAGGCAAGGACCACTTCAACCTATATGGATGATGACTATTGGGAACTGTTAGTCCAGGAGGACTCAATGAGAATCTGGAGTGGAATACCATTATTTAATAGTTTTTTTCAAAGTCATCGTTGTTATAGACACTGTTAGTGTGAGTTGGGAATATGTTGTGCATGTTCATACACATAAAGTTTGTTGTTACAGTGACGTCACAATGAAGATACTTCCGGCTTTGACCTTGGAGGAAGCTCCTATATAAGCTACTTGCACATATCAGTGGTGGTCTCATATTGCTTCTGAAGGACGTATATGGAGAGAGATCGGAGCCTTAACCCTTGTCCCTGATGAAAGAGTTTGAAACCTGCGGAGTCGGGCGGTTTCAGAGGAAGGCATTTGTTGGAAGAAATCCTCAGTTTGGACTTATTTTCGGCGAGACTGAGCTAAGTACATTGTGTCTCACGATTTTCATTTTTGAAGTGTGATTGAATAATGTGTAGAGCACTTGGGCATGGGTTTATGAGTTATCCACAAGAAACACCCTCTTAAATAAATATTGAATGAGTAACTCAATGAAAGAAGTGCTATACCACTGATTGGCAGCTTTATTGACTGCATTGAACAGTGGGTTATATCTGAGGGTACTCATAAAAACATTATAATGTCAGTTTTTGTAAATGGTGACATTACGTAGGACTCAGGATACAGAGATATATGCTTTGGTAGCTAAATAGTCCTGGTTTGTGTAGTGGATAATATATGGTACCAGAGACTAGGATATATTTTTGATTACATATTCTGTAATGACATGTTGGTGCCCAGATGCTGTTACAGCATTAAGGTGCCTAACTCTTGGTGCTAATTTATAGAATTACCACCTAAGAGTTTACATCATGCATGAACATTGTTCAAAAATAGTCCTGTAAACCCAGACAAATCTGGGCAAAGGCATGAATAAGAATGTGGATGAAGATCAGCCACTTGATATAGGAACTAATTTTAGAAAGCTTATTAGTGATTTTAATGTGGATAAACCTGGCATTAATACATGTTAACCACATCCATGTAAAAATTGTGATTTTAGAATAATGGCAATTTCAGTGGCTAGGCCGGCCAGGCCCATAATTCCTTATGTGTATAAAAGATGTGTGTTACATCATGGTGTAGGGGGCATTGTGGTTACAGGTGAAGAACATATTTTGCAAAGCACCTCGACATCCAGGGTAGTATATATAAATGTGTTTATTAATAGCTGCTATAAATTACATATAAATGCTGACCTTACTTGTCTTGTGGGGTTAATTGTGATTTTGCAGACTGTAGGAGATCTGATGGCCAGTCTTTTGCCTGATTGCATCTGTGTCCGTGTTGGTCTGTCCTTGACTATTTATTATTCCCCTGCTTGGTGCCCTATCCTAATCACTAACCCTTGTAGACCCACTCAATTGTACTCCTCTCAAACTCATAATACACAAGCATTTTCAATGAAATTATGTGACTGCGTTTAAAGCAGGAGTAAATACAGTGATTATAATACCCTTCTTCTTCCCATTTTCCCCAATTGTGAGTTGATTACTATTTTCCTCTTACTTATTTAAAACATTTCTAGCCCACCTAGCCCTAGGTGGGTTACAATAAACATATATAAAATCAGCAATACAATACAAAACACTATCTCATATAAGAGCATCAAGAGCAAAATGTCTGAACAAATAAGTGAGCTTTTAACTGTTTCTTAAAAATGGATAAATCTATAAGATTTCTGTTTTATTTCTATTTTATCTTCCCTGTCCTCCTTCATATTTTCAAACCTCCACCTTCTAAAAACCCCAGCTGTTATGACACACAGATGTTCTAGATAGGGTGTCACTGCTCTCAGCCATCCAATAACACTCTGTGTTGTGCAGCCCCATGAAAGTCAGGAAACCCCATGGGGGCACATGGCCCACTGGACTGCACTGGCAGTGGAAGTGATAGTGGAGGGTTCTCATGGATAGATAGCACTTGATGCCAGATTGCAATTGTTTTAATCTGCCTTTAACTGTTTTTAATTAGCCTGTTGATTGTATTTTAAATGTTTCTTTTGTTAACCGCTTCAGACCCTGTTGGAAATTTAGCAGCATAGAAAACTCAGATTAGATTAGATTATTAGATTAGATTAAATTAAATTAGCAGTAAGCACATAGGGCAATGAGCTGTACTCCTCTCCTTAACTGCCAACTCCAGACTCCATTTCTCCTATTTTGCTGCTCTGTACATCTGAGTTATTAGATTGTGCTCCATTTCTAAATTTATTCAAATCCAGGCTAAAAGCCCACCTTTTGAGGGTGCTTTTAACGTATAACCCCTTATATCCATGTTGTTTTAATCATTCCCATAATATTGAAACTCCCTGGTCTCTTATTTGTCCTTTTTGTCTTTCCTGAATAGATTGTAAGCTCTGTCAAGCAGGGACTGTCTCTTACATGTTTGTATACTGTGCTGCTTATGTCTAGTAACAGTATAGAAATGATTAGTAGTAGTAGTTGTAGAAATCTATATATATAAAACTCACCCTCAACGTTCTATTGTCTGACGTCGCTGAAGCCAAGGTTCGTAAGTTTGAAGCTCTGAAGCCACAAAAAACACAGTCTCGGGGCCCCGCCCTTGCGTCAAACGTTATGACGTTGAGGGTGGAGCAATTCACTCACATCGACGGCGGCCAGGGCGGCGCAATGGCGTCAATGACGACGAAGGTGCGTTGGGTGGGGGGGCCAGAGGAAAGCCTTGCTAGCGCCTGTTTCATTGGCTCCAGAAACGGGCCTTTTTTTTACTAGTAGTAGTATAATCTGCTTGGCAGTGACTTTGAGGCTTGATGTTTCACAGGTGCATATGATAGAGAAACAATAGAAGTGGGTCTTCCTGGTGGTGGCAGGGTGGTAGATCAGATCCTTGTGCAGATCTTTAACATCCTTGTGCAGGACCACAAAATCATGGGTGATAGACAACATCTCATTCACCATCAGCTTGTTAACTTCTACCTGTCTCTCTTACAGCTCGTCACTCTGAGAATGCCATAATTTGTTCTTGGGGTTGACGTTTCCTTTCCTGGTAGGCAAGCAGTGGTTGGTTTTGCTCTGGGAGGTGCTCACCACTGCTAACCAATTGTTGACCTTGTTGACTTACATGATGGTAATCCTTTTGTTCACCTCCTGTAGATCTTTGGCTGGTACACCTTGCTCATTGTAGGACAAGGAAATATAATAGGTGTGTCAGTCTCCTCATTTGAACCTCTAAATCAGCTGCCCTGGTGAAAGAAACTGCAGCCTCCTGTTTTGTGCTCCTCTGGTGGCTCTTGATGAACCACCCTTGTTGCAGGCTCATTGCAGGTGTTCTTGGTCACCAGGCCACTCTCTTTCCTGTCCTGGCTGTTCCTATCCTCTTCATCAACCAAAGCCATTGCCTCATCTGCAGATAACAGTTGAATGCCATCAATATCTGATTGTGATAGGTAGCTACAAACAAAATGACCAGATGTGTGCTCTCCTTAGAATTTCTCCCTGTTTCCATACAGCCAGAATGTGCAACACAAATGGCAATCACTACATTATGTAATGCCTCACCTGGCTATAGGCTCATATCTCCAAAATATATATATATAATGTGGTTCCATTGCATCCTACACACACTGCAGACCAGGTACCCAGTCTAGGCAATGGGCTTGAATGCTTTGAATGCAGCAGGGTATGTTAGTCTCTATTAGGAATGTGTATATAGCCATCACACAGCTTATTGCTTGCATGCAATGCTGATGAGGTTAAATATTAGGAATGTTGCCACTCCAGTTCAATTGTGATGTTATTTTGATTGCACTCTAATGGGGCTTCAAGGATTTCAGGTAGAGGTCAGGATGTACCCTGACATGTACATAGCCTCTAGCTATCATCAGTTGCTAGCAAGTCAGGTGATGTGTAATATAGTAACATAGTAAATGACGACAGATAAAGACCTGAATGGTCCATCCAGTCTGCCCAACTGTCACACTCAATATCAATTCATGTCACCATTTTTGTCTCTACCACCTCCCTCAGGAGGGCATTCCAGAGGGCCGTCAGGAGGGCACCCTCTCTGTGAAAAAGAATTTCCTGACATTACTCCTAAGTCTAGTCTACTGCCCCACAATCTCAATTCAAGTCCTCTAGTTTTACCATTTCCCTTTCTCTGGAAAAGATTTGTTTCAATATTAATACCTTTCAAGTGTTTATATATCTCTGTTTCATATCTTCCCTGTCCCTTCTTTCCTCTAGGATATACATATTCAGGTTTTCCAGTCTCTTCTCGTACATCTTTTATTGCAAATTCCATACAATTTTTCTTGCCTTCCTCTGGATCGCTGTCTTTTTACATCCTTAGGAAATATGGCCTCCAAAACTGAACACAAGTGGGGCATCACTAACAACTTGTACATGGGCATCAACACCTCCTTTCTTCTGCTGGTTATACCTCTCTTGATGCAGCCTAGCATCCTTCTGGTGACAACCACTGCCTTGTCACACTGTTTTGTTACGTTATGATCCTCGGATACCATCACCCCAAGGACCCTCTGTCTGTGCATATCGGCCTCTCACCTCCTAGGACATACAGCTCCCTTGGTCTTCTACTTCTCAAATGCATCACTTTGTACTTCTTTGCATTAAATATTAAATGCCAAACATTGTTCTTCTAACTTTTGTAGATCCTTTTTCACGTTTTCCACTCCCACCGAGGTGTACGCTGTATTAAAAAATCTTGGTGCTACCTACAAAAAGGCAAATCTTACCTTTTAACCCTTCAGCAAGGTCACTTACAAATATATTGAACAGAATTGGCCCCAACATCGATCCTTGAGGCACTCCGCTACTCACCTTTCCATCCTCCAAATGAATTCTATTGACTACCACCCTCTGGTGTCTGTATGTCAACCAGTTTCTAATCCAGTTCACCACTTTGGATCCTATCTTCAGCCTGTCAAGTTTATTCAAGAGCCTCCTATGAGAAACCGTGCCAAAGGCTTTGCTGAAATCCAAGTAGATTATATCTAGCTCATGTCCTCGATCCAATTCTCTGGTCGCCCAGTCAAAAAATTCAATCAAGTTTGTTTGGCATGATTTACCTTTGGTAAAATCATGCTGCCTCAGGTCTTGTAACCCATTGGATTCCAGGAACTTCACTATCCTTTCCTTCAGTAACACTTCTATTACTTTTCCAATAACAGAAGTGAGGCTTACTGGCCTGTAGTTTCATGCTTCTTCTCTGTCACCACTTTTGTGAACAGGGACCATATCTGCTCTTCTCCAATCCTGCAGAACCTCTCCCATCTCCAAGGATTTATTAAACAAGTCTTTAAAAGGACCCATCAGAACCTCTTTAAGGTCACTCAATATCCTAGAATGGATCCGGACTGGTTCCACGGCTTTGTCCACTTTCAATTTTTCCAGTTGTTCATAAACACTTTCTTTCATGAATGATGCGATATCCACTCAATTCTCATATGTATCTGGGCCAGCCGATCGTGGTCCTTCTCCAGAATTTTCTTCCATGAGCACAGAGCAGTTCAAAATTACAGTCCTGTATACTGCCCAGTGTTTGAGATGCATCCACACCAACACTAGGGGTCAAATTACCAAATAAAGGTCCATGTTCCTTATTTCTCACCTTGAACCCTAGTAATAGTATGACCAAGATTTCTGTTAGGGGTCAGAGGCACCATTTTGATCCCAAGTACCCAACTTGGCAGGAGCAAATCCTACCCTCTCCTACTGTACACCAGAAAGAGCAATCAGTAAGATCCAGGGGGTTGAGAGTTGAGGAAGGGCTCAGCGTAATGTCAGGGGAGGTCTGGGGTAAGAGAGATGTGCTTCAGAAAGGGAGAAGATGGTAAATGTACAAGATGTTGTTGGTGAGGACTGAGGATGGGAAAGGGGTATGGGGGTCCAGGGTAATCAGAGGGAAGAGTCACAGTTTGCCTTAAATGTTCAGATCTTAACTGGGAGATAGTACTTAAATGTATCATGGTGGGCTCACAAGCTAACAGAGTTTTCTTTTTTTTTCTTAGAAGTATCTTTGGGGCCCTTTTACTAAGGCACACTCAAATGTAGCCTGTGCTCAGTGGTGTGCTGGAGCCGGTTGTTAAATTTACTTCCGGCTTGCGAGCCGGTTGTTGCAAATAGCGAGCCGACTCTGGCTCTCCTCTCTCCCTCCTCCCTCCCTCCGGATCCGTCTCACCGCCCGCTTGTTTTTTAAATTCTTCGCTTCCAGCGCCGAGTCGCCGACTGTCCTGAGTCCTCCCTTGCCGATTTGCACTTTAAAAATGGCCGCCGAGACTTCCAGAGGCGGCCTCGCGAGACTTCGGCTGAAGTCTCAGCGGCCATTTTGAAGAGCGAATCAGCAAGAAAGGACACAGGACAGTCGGTGACTCGGCGCTGGAAGCGAAGAATTTAAAAAACAAGCGGGCGGTGAGGGACCGGATCGGGAGGGAGGAGAAGAAGAATTCACAAAACAACTCGGGAGGGGGTGGCAGGGGGGAAAAGAGAGTCACTGCTGGGCATGGGTGGATGGAGGGCAGGGGAGAGGAGGGTACACTGCTGGACATGGGTGCATGCAGGGCAGGGCAGAGGAGGGTCATTGCTGGACATGGGTGCATGCAGGGTAGGGGAGAGGAGGGTCACTGCTGGACATGGGTGCATGCAGGGCAGGGGAGAGGAGGGTACACTGCTGGACATGGGTGCATGCAGGGCAGGAGATAGGAGGGTCACTGCTGGAAATGGGTGCATGCAGGGGAGAGGAGGGTCATTGCTAGACATCTGGGTGCATGCAGGGCAGGGCAGAGGAGGGTCGCTGGGTATGGGTGCATGCAGGGCTGGGGAGAGGAGGGTACACTGCTGGACATGGGTGCATGCAGGGCAGGCGAAAGGAGGGTCACTGCTGGACATGGGTGCATGCAGAGGAGAGAAGGGTCACTGCTGGACAGCTGGGTGCATGCAGGACAGGGCAGAGGAGGGTCGCTGGGTATGGGTGCATGCAGGGCAGGGGAGAGGAGGGTCACTGCTGGACATGGGGAGAGAGAAGAAATGCTGGACATGGATGGAGGGGAGAGAAGAGTGAGGAAGGAGATGAGATGAGGGAAAAGGAAGAGAGGAGAAAAACTGTACATGGATGAAGAAAATAGGCAGAAGCTGAGGACCAGAAATGAAGAAGAAAGGAGGAAAGAAATAAATGAAAAGGAAGCCCTGGAAACGGAGTTAAGAGGACAGATAGCAGCAGAGTCGGATACTGGGCCAGCATGATCAGAAAAACAGTCACCAGACAACAAAGGTAGAAAAAAAAAATCATTTTATTTTCATTATAGAGTTTGGAATATGTTCACTTTGAGAATCAGGTGCTCAACATTAAAAGTTTATATTTTAATATAAACTTTATCTCTCACACTTTATCTCTTTATCAGCTTTATCTCTCCACACCAGAAATCACCGCGGATACCCAGGCCAAAGTCTCGGCCTGCTTATCCAACATTGCTGCCTGGATGTCCAACCGCCACCTGAAACTGAATATGTCTAAGACTGAACTTATTGTCTTCCCACCCAAACCCACTTCCCCTCTCTTTTCACTCTCTATCTCAGTTGAGAACACCCTCATCGTCCCCGTCTCATCTGCCCGCAACCTCGGTGTTATCTTCGACTCCTCCCTCTCCTTTTCTGCGCACATCCAGCAGATAGCCAAGACCTGTCGCTTCTTCCTCTATAACATCAGCAAAATTCGCCCCTTCCTCTCTGAGCACACCACCCGAACTCTCATCCACTCTCTCATTACCTCTCGCCTTGACTACTGCAACCTACTCCTGACCGGCCTCCCACGTAGCCATCTACTCCCCCTTCAGTCCATCCAGAACTCTGCCGCACGTCTTATCTTCCGCCTTAACCGATATACTCATATCACCCCTCTCCTCAAGTCACTTCACTGGCTCCCAATCAGATACCGCATACAGTTCAAGCTTCTCTTACTCACCTTCAAATGCACTCGATCTGTGGCCCCTCCGTACCTCTCTACCCTCATCTCCCCTTACGTCCCTACCCGTAACCTCCGCTCTCAAGACAAATCCCTCCTTTCAGTACCCTTCTCCACCACCTCCAACTCCAGGCTCCGTCCCTTCTGTCTCGCCTCACCCCATGCCTGGAACAAACTCCCTGAGCCCATACGCCGTGCCCCCTCCCTACCCATCTTCAAATCAATGCTCAAAGCCCACCTCTTCAATGTCGCCTTCGGCACCTAATCACTACACCTCTTCTCAGAAAACTTATCTACCCCAACTTGACATTTCGTCCTTTAGATTGTAAGCTCTTCCGAGCAGGGACCGTCCTTATTGTCAATTTGTACAGCGCTGCGTAACACTAGTAGCGCTCTAGAAATGTTAAGTAGTAGTAGTAGTAGTATTTTATCCCACATTAAACATGAATTAGATTGGAACCTGGGATCATTTAATTTTTTTTCCTGGAGAGAGTAATGCATTGCCCCCCTCCCCCGCTATAGCCAGCTCTGCAAATTTGGGGGGGGGGGGGCGCAGAGGTGGCCGGGGGGGGCGCTGAGGTGGACCGGGGAGAGAGCCTGTTGTTAAAAATTTACCAGCACACCACTGCCTGCGCTGGTGTAGGTATGTGTTTTGGACGCATGCTGGTCCATTTCATGAGTGCGCCTGGAAAAAAGGGGATTTTTTAAAATGTGCCAGACAATGGATATGCGGCAAATGAAAACCAGCACACGTCCATTTTTGGCCTGAGACCTTAATGCCACTTATTGACATAGTGGTAATGTCTAATGTGCTAACCGGGCAGTAAGCATACAGCGTGTGCCAACTGCTGATTACCGCCGGGTAACGGCCCCGCGGTAGAAAATAGAAAATATTTTCTATTGTATGTTTTGTGCACAAGCAAAAAATGGAATTACTGTCCAGAGCACATGGTAGCTGGGTGGTAGTATCAATTCGATGCACATTGGATGAGCATAGGCCCCTACTTGCCTTTGTAAAAGGGCCCTTTTGTATTGTAAAATGGGAAAGGGTTGTCCACCAGCTCACTCTAACCCTGCCCAGTCAATACTCCTGCAATGCTTTTTTTCAATCGTTGTGTCATGAGAGATATAAATGTGCAATTAGCAGTTTTATAAAATAGCTATTTACATGTGTATATGATTTCAACATGTATCTGTTGCTATTTACTGTAAGGTCTAGATACTTCTTATATGACTTCAAAAATCCAAGTAATGTCCATAGGCCTGTTGGATTTGTTTCTGAACCTAAAGTGTATTCAGTACTTGTGAAATGTGTAATGGATTTATGCAAACATGTCAACAGAACAAGTTAAAGCATCATTAAAATCTCTATATGTTTACACAGGTACCATATCCTTGCTAGATTTCATATTTTGTTTGCTTAGGAATGTAACAAACATTTTTTTTTCTTCAGATCTAATGGAAGTCAAATGATTTTGTCTAACCTGAAGTGACATATGTCTGTTTCAAGTCTGATTTGCAATATTTCACATATTCTTACTGTTTCTTTAATATTATCATTCATGTATTACCTACAGTATGAATTATGGAACATGAACTGCTAGTCATCAAAAACAATGTAGTCATACATTAGTCACACAATTATATTTAATGAGGCTTAGCCTACTTTGCAAAAGGTCATCTTTTTTCACAGTAGTTCAAAGCTCTGTGGTTGTATTATTATATTATTATAAAGTATTATTCATGCATATCATGATACATATTAAAATATACATGTGAATCAGCTCAGTGGTATCCATTAACAAACACATTTACCCTGAGCTTTGATTATTTGCAATAAAGCCCCTATTCTTGGATCACCATAGCTTGTTTGTACATGAAATTCTAAGCCAATTAATTTCATTGACGTACAAGGATACATGGATCTTATTTATTTATTTTAATCTGATGGTCCTAGATGTAAATTCTAGGTTTGCAGAGAGGTACAGGATAAACTATTATATCTGTTAATCAGGGTGAGCATCATTATGGTATATCCTATGAAAATAATGTAATACAATGTGGCAGGGGCGTAGCCATGGGTGGGCCTGGTTGGGCCCAGGCCCACCCTCTTTCCGTCCAGGCCCGCCCGCCCACGTCGCTCACAGAAATTCGTTGTCCTCCCCGCCAGCGCTGCATTCTTTTCTTCGATCGTCGCCGTCAGCGCTGCCATTCACACAGGCAGCTCCGCCCCCCTTTGCCGCGTCCATCTGGCCCTATGTACACAGGAAGTGCATCAGAGTGGGCCGGATGGACGCGGCAGAAGACAGCGAAGCTGCCTGTGTGAATGGCAGCGCTGCCGGTGACGATCGAAGAAAAAAATGCAGGGACTGAAGCTGCCTTGTCTCTTCTGCTGCGCCGGTTCAAAGGGTTGCTGCCAGTGTGTAAGAATCACTGCTGCTGGCTGAGTCTCACCTGAAATCCTTCCCTCTGCCATGTCTTCCCCCCAACTATGATGTCATTTCCTGGGAGGAACGCGCAGGAGAGGGAAGGCTTCTGGGTCATCAGCAGCAGTGCAGCAATTCTCTCTTACATGCTGCCAGCAACCCTTTGAAACGTGCTGCGGTGCCATGATGCTCTTGATGCTGCATGGAGGATGGGTTGGAGAGAAGATAAAATTGTTGGGCTGCTTGGGCATGGGAGTAGAGGGGAGGGAAAGAAAAGAAAAGAGATACTACACAGGGGGTGTAGGAGTGAGGGAAATTGTTAGGGAGGGGAGGGAGAGATGCAGGGGGGTGTAGGAGAGGGAGACATGCATGGGATAGTAGAAGAAAGGGGATCATTATTGGGATATGGGGGGGGAGAGAGAGGGATAATTGCTGGATGTAGGGTGGGGGGAGGGAAGGAGGGGTGAATGACAAAAGAAGGAGAAATGTTGGACCTGGGAGGGAGGGGAGGAAAAGGTACTGCACAGGGGAGAGAGGGATGAAGGAGAAATGTTACATGGTGGTGGAAGAGATGCTGCAAGGGGGGAAACAGATGTTAGACTTGGGATGCAAGGGTGAGAGAGAAGAGGAAAAGAGGGAACAATGTTGAACATGAGGGTGGAGGAGGGGATAGAAGGAGGGAGATGTAGGATCCAGGGGTAGAAGACAGGGAGAAATGCTGGAATGTGGGTGGGAGGGAAGAGGGGGAGAAATGCTGGCCCCTGGGGGAAGGGGCAAGAGGAAAGAGAGAAAGGACAGGAAGATGCTAGGAGGGGATAGAGGGTGGAGAGAGGAGAAAGAGGGAGCAGATGCTGGGCTAGAAGGGTTGGAAGGAGGCAGACACTGGGATGGTGGAACCATGTGGAAGGCCAAGGGGGTGGTAAGGAAATGAACAAGAGGATGATAGTGATTACGGGGAGTAGATTGAAGATGGAAGGCTGGAGAAGGAGTGAGATGGGGAATAGGAGAGCTAGTGGGTGAAAGAAGGAGATGGAAATCAGATAGGTATCTGAAAAGGATTAGAAGATGAAATTTGAGTGGACAGAGAGCAGGAAAGAAAGAAAAAAGATAGGAAAGAGCTAAAATGATACAAACATCAATATGTCAGTGTAGTGAGGGAATGGAACGAGAGTGGAGAAAAGACAAATGAATAGCAGCTGCTTGAAGGAGAATTAACAGAAAGACAGGAAAGTGGAAAAGAGAAACTTGAACCAACATAATGGAAAAATAAAATGACCAGACAACAAAGGTAGGAAAGACATTTTATTTTGAATTTATTAACTGAAACTTGTTAGCTTGAGAAATGTGCACAGCGGATATCATTTTATTGTGATCAGTAGAAAAAAAAGAAATATATTTCTGATTTTATTTCTCCACTGTAACATGCTGAGGTTCCGAGTTCAATTTTTGTCTACATATTTTTATTTCTAATTTGTTATCCCTTGTTCTGTATTTGGTGAGAGTCCCGATCCTTGCTGTAGCTGGTGGGGATCCCCAACCTACATCAGCTGAGGACTTCCTCTAAAAGCAGCTAAAACTCCCTTCTACTAAGCTTGGCAGATGGCGGCAACATCCTTGAGCCACCGATAACTAAGCATGCATGGGGTGCCAGCATCGGTGAGTCAAGGCATTGTTGCTATTGCTGCCTGCCAAGCTTGGTAAAAGGGATTTGTGGCTGTCTTCGAAGGAAGTTTTCAGCTGACAGAGCTTGGGGATCTTTATGAGCTAAAGTATATTTTGAATTGGGAGGTGCCAGGGGAGATGTGGAGAGTGCAGGGAGGAAGGGGGCAGAGACAGAGAGAAAATTTTGTGCCCACCCACTTTGGGCTCAGGCCCACCCAAAATTGGCCGTCTGGCTACGCCACTGCAATGTGGAGGATAAATTTATAACCCATTTTTGCATGTAAACTGTTGATTTACAATTGCATGTCTTATAAAATATCAACTGGTGTAAAGAACTATGACAGAATAGCATCTAATTTGTTGGTAAGTGTTTACAGAGGTGGAATTTGAGAAGACAAAGGACAGTATTGCAAAGGATAACCTTGAATCCTGTATTAACAAGCCTCTATGGTTTTCTTCAGGGGTAGAATTTGGGCAGAACATGGGCAGAGTTTCTCAACTATGTACACAGATTATAAACGACACATGCCCTTGCTCAATCCAGGTGCAGATTTGCATATCTCAGAAGCAGGTGTAAGTATCTATGCCTGCAAGTTTGGTACAATTTTTGCTGCTTACACTGGCATTTTATTAAGACACTAGTGAAAAGGCCCTTTTCTGACAGAAATGAAACGGGCGCTAGCAAGGTTTTCCTCGGAGTGTGTATGTTTGAGAGAGAGTGTGTGTGTGAGAGATGGAGTGTGTGTGTCAGAGAGAGAATGAGAGAGAGAGACAGACAGAGAGTGTGTGTGTGTGTGTTTGTGAGAGAGAGAGAGAGAGAGAGAGAGAGTGTGAGAGACAGAGTGTCTGTGTGTGTGAGACTGTGTGTGCGTGTGTGCAGAGAGAGTGTGATAGACAGAGTGTGTCAGAGAGAGTGTATGTGAGAGACAGTGAGTGAGTGTGTGCCCCCCCTCTCGCAGGGCCCCCTCCCCACCCTCCTCTCTGGTCTCAGGAACCCCTCCCCACCTCCCTCTCCCCTGCCCCCCCCCAAGTGGCAGGAAGCGGCACACTCACAGCTGATTCCCAGGCAGGGGGAGGAGTAGGGAAACACGCGGAGCAAGTTGTGAGCCCTCCAAAACCCACCACAAACCCACTGTACCCACATCTAGGTACCCCCCTTCATCCCTAAGGGCTATGGTAGTGGTGTACAATTGTGGTGAGTGGGCTTTGGGGGGGGGTTGGGGGGCACAACACACAAGGGAGCTATGCACCTGGGAGCTTCTTCTGAAGTCCACTGCAGTGCCCCCTAGGGTGCCCGGTTGGTGACCTGGCATGTCAGGGGGACCAGTGCACTACGAATGCTGGCTCCTCCCATGACCAAATGGCTTGGATTTGGTCGTTTCTGAGATGGGCATCCTTGGTTTCCATTATTGCCAAAAATCGGGGATGACCATCTCTAGGGACAACCATTTCTAAGGTCGACCTAAATGTTGAGGTTTGGGCGTCCCCAACCATATTATTGAAATGAAAGATGGCCACCCATCTTGTTTCGATAATACAGGTTTCCCTGCCCCTTCGCGGGACATCCTGCGAGGACGCCCTCAGGAAAACCTGGGCGCCCCATTCGATTATGCCCCGCCACGTGGCACCATAGATCTCCATGAAGAGCAGAGATGTAGTCTAATGGCTAAGGCAGTAAGCCAAGAACCAAGGGCTCTGGGTTTAAATTTCACTTAAATTGGGAACCCTCCAGTGACAGAATTTACACACTTAAATAGCATTCAAGTACATAGGACTAGATTCTATATATCACATCTAAAAATTCAGCACTGAAACAAAATACGCCTACGTATATTCTATGAAGTACGCCTACATTTAGACACACTTTGTAGAATATGTCTAAATTTCCGTATGGTTTATAGAATACGCCGAGTGGCCATCCATGCAACTAAATTTAGTCACAGTTATGCCAAGTAAAACTTGGTGTAAATGCTGACACGTAAATTAGGCAAAGGTTTATTCTATAACAACATGCATAGACTTTAGAAATGCCCATGACTCGCCCATTCCACGCCCATGGTCACATCTGTTTTCAACTACGTAACTGAATTTACACGCATCACATTATAAAATACACTTAGACAGTTGTGTATGTAAATTCTAATTAATGCCAAATAGTGTCAGTAAATGCTTGTTAATTGGCAATTATTAGCACTGACTGGCTTGTTAACTAATTAGGTTGCGCTCACAAATGCAGAATACGACTGGATTTGTGCGTGCAACTTGAGTTGTGCTATATAGAATCCAGGGGATAATGTATTTTTCTATCCCTGGAGGGCTCACAATTTAATTAAACACATAAACACAGCTGAAGTTGAATTCAAACCTTGGTCCCTTGGTTCTCACTCCGGTGCACTAATCTTTAAGCTACTCTTCAGATCTACATAGAGGTCTATTAAGAATGCTTATAGTTCCTGAAACTGTCATAGATCCTGGTGTCCCTTACCAGTTTCACATTAAGGGAAGGAAGGGGGAGAGCAACTACTAGGAGATGAGGGAAATGACTTGCCCTAATCCCTCCCGTGAACAGCTGCTCAATCGGAGCACCTTTCTGTAACATGGAAGTGGGGCAAAGAAAAGCTACAAAAATGGTATGGAATTTGCATTACAAACCATACGAGGAAAGACTTGCCAACCTGAATGTGTATACCTTGGAGGAAAGGAGAAACAGAGGTGACATGATACAGACATTCAAATATTTGAAAGGTATTAATCCGCAAACAAACATTTTCCGGAGATGGGAAGGCAGTAAAACTAGAGGACATGAATTGAGGTAAAAGGAGGACAGACTCAGGAGTAATGTCAGGAAGCATTTTTTTCACGGAGAGGGTGGTAGATACATGGAAAGCCCTCCCGTGGGAGGTGGTGGAGATGAAAATGGTAATTGTATTCAAACATGTGTAGGATAGATACAAAGAAATCTTGTTTAGAAGGAATGAATCCACAGAATCTTAGTGGAGATTGGGTGGCAACACTGGTAATTGGGAAGCAAAACCATTGCTGGGCAGAATTGTATGGTCTGTGCCCTGATCATGCCTGAATAGATACGGATGGGATGGAGTGTAAATTTTAACTTCAGAAATTTTAGTACAAGAACAATGCTGGGCAGACTTCTACGGTCTGTGCCCTGAAAATTGCAAGGGCAAATCAAACTCGGGTAAACTTATAAAGCATTGCATACCATGTATAATAAGTTTATCTTGTTGGGCAGACTGGATGGGACCATACAGGTCTTTATCTCCCTTCATTTACTATGTTACTGGTGGTCTGGCTGGCTGGTGGGTTGATTGGCAGCCTGGTGCCTACAGCTGTCCAATTCATGGCTTAATCTATTTTCCCCCCCAAATTGCCTTTTTTTCACCTCCTTTGCATGACATGTTTACCTTCACTGTATGCCACCTTCTGGTCTTCCACTGCAGCACTCCTGTCCCCCACACCTTTGGATTGTAAGGATGCAGTGGGCCTCTTCCTCCATGGCGTCATTGCCACCTTGCCACTTTCCCCTGCAGTGTCCCTCTTCACCGTGAAGTACGGGGTTAGCCAGTAACTGAGCTGAGCACTGCAGTACTCTTGGTTTCCACTATCCACTGCTCCTTGCTGGAAAAGAGCTCCGAGAGGACTCCCAATCTAACTATGGAAGGTATGTGTGCACTGCAATTAGCTGCCAAGATTTCATTGTGGACTGTGAAGTGCCTCTTGTTTCCTCACCAGGAGGACACAAGGGAAGTAGCGGAAAACAGCAAAAGACACCCGCATGCTGGCAATATAGATGACTGCAGACTCTAGCTGAACATTTATTATCCCCCAAATTATAGCATGAATGTAGTATATTGTTTCTGTTTTATTTGCTTAGAGGCTTTTTTTTTTCTTGTTTTACCCTTGCTAACGTCTGTCATTGGCACTGTTTTGTGCTGAATATATTGTAAGCTGCTTAACTGTTTGAATGGGATGGAATGTTTTGTTTGGAGGTAGGGGTACTGGAGGAGAAGTACCACAAATTAGGCTGTAACAGCTATTGTCTTTGATATAATATTAAAGTTCTGTTAAAGAATAGAAAGGGGCTTAATGCAAAGATGATGAAGATGGCAGAAATCCAGGACTGTCTGCTCACACTTACGTCTTAAAATTAATCATTGTTCAATTGGTGCTGCCTGTTTGTGATACTCTGTCTGTTATAATAGAATAGGCATGAGGCTATTGGCCCCTCGTTTTCAGTTAAGCTGAATAGAATTGGAAAAACCAATTCATATGAGCAAATTGAATCAAATTGAACATTTTTTGACTAGATTGGACAGTTGGGGCGGGGCCAAGGGCAGGGTGGGGAGGCATTTTATATTTTTTGTGTGTCCTCTTTTTTGTCTCCATGAATATAGTAACCTTAGCCAGATGCCTTGTTATAAAATTACCTTCTAAAGAACTTAACAATCAACCTGAAAATATAACTTTCTTTTCAGATTGGTAAGAAAATTGGCAAGAGACACAGATTTGTTTTTTTTTGTTTCATACACTGTGAATATTCCACAGAGTGAAAAAGAAGAATCTCACTTTATTATCTTTAGGAACCAGAGGTAGGAAACATACAAATGGATCCTTAACCTTCAATACCTCTTTTATTCCCATTTACCTCTTTATCTGTAATTTCTAGCCAAAGCTTTGGGAAATAGGGAAAGTAGTTTGAATTCCTGCAGCCTTCATTTTGCAAGGTGTATGTAACACCCAGGCATAGGAAAACAAACCAATGCATAACACATACTGCAAGCGAAAATAACTAAGTCTGGGAATTTCACAGTTACTGCAAGTCTCATAAAACTGTTGTACAATTGTCAATAAATAATGCCCTTTTCAATTTTCATAAAGAATATTCTTTCAGGGCATTTACCATGGTAAACATGTTGAAACAGGTCCTATGACAGGTAATTCCCAGCTTCAATATCCTAAAGTAATTGGATGAGGATGAAATAGTGAAAGCGTTAATCAGAGCTGATTTCAGATTCGGCTAGGTTGAAAGAGTGAAAATGGAATCTTTCCTCAAGGGAGAACATAGAAGTGCTCTAAACAGACAAGACCTCTGGAGCCATCTGGCCTACAAAAGCAGCAACAGTCATGATGGGGGCTTTAATTGTTAAACCTGGGGAAAGGCACATGATATCGGTATCTATGAATACTTGGTTTGCATTATGGCTGCTTGGACACCTGGCTTCAGTGGAATGACTGCTGCCTCTTATAAGCGCAAAAAAGTCAGCTTTTATAGACAAAATTACATCTCTAAGAGTATATTTTATTTTTGCAAGCATTTCTGATTCATAAAATAACTTGGCATATCTTTTGGTTGTCTCATAAAGAGGGGCATTTTCGATATGATGTCTAAATCTGAAGTTGGACGTTTGACACAAAAGATCCAAATTCTGAACAGGAAAGGTCATTTTCAAAAAAGAAAAACGTCTATCTTTTTTTTTTTTTCAAAAATAATATGGACGTTTTGAACTTTGAATGTTTTGTGATTTGGATGAGGTTTTTTTGGTCCATTTTGGGGGGAAAAACCCCTCCAAGTGCAAAACATTCAAAATCAAGCCATTGGGATGTAGAAGGAGCCAGCATTTTTAGTAGACTGGTCCCCCTGACATCCCAGCACAGCAATAGGACACCCTAGGGGGCACAGCAGTGGACTTCATAAAATGGTCCCAGGTACACATCTGACCATTGCTCCCTTACTTTGTCTGCTGAGCTCCCCAAAACCCACCCAAAACCCACCCAAAACCCACTACCCTAAACTGTACACCACTGCCACAGCCCTTACGGGTGAAGGGGGCACCTATATGTGGTTACAGTGGGTTTCTGGTGAGTTTTGGAGGACTCATAGTTTCCTCCACAATTGTAACAGGTAGAGAGAGGTAGGAGGCTGGGTCCACCTGTCTGCAGTGCACTGCACCCACTACTAGACTACTCCAGGGACCTGCATGCTATTCTGATCAACCTGAGTATAACATCTGAGGGTGGCACAGACACTGGCAAGTAATGTTTTTCATCACATTTTTTGGGGGGGTAGGAGGGGGTTAGTGACCACTGGGGGAGTAAGGGAAGGTCATCCCTGATTCCCTCCAGTGGTCATTTGGGGCACCTTTTTGTGCCTTATTCATAATTAAAACAGGTCTAGCTCAAAACATCTAAATTTTAGTCCTGGACGTTTTTGTTTTGTTCCACTATGGCTGAAAAACATCTAAGTCTTAGGAACGCCCAAGTCCCGCCTTGAACACGCCCTTGGCATGCCCCCCTTAAGATTTAGTTGCACTTCTGAAGGTCTTCAATGTCTAAAAAGACGTTTCAAAAATACTGATTTGGATGTTTTTGTGAAAAAAGAGAAGTTATTTTTTTAGCATGCAGATTGCCAAATTACCATGGGATACCTCAGCACGTCCAGCAGTCAATGTTTTTCAGCTGTGGTGAGCATGCACTACTGCTTACTGCAGCTTAGTAAAAGGATCCCTTAGTTACTTAAAAAAATATATGTATGTATCATTATATATACATAAGCAAACAACTTGTTATAGCAAAAGAAATAGCAACAATAGATTAAAGAAAACAATGTCACCAAATAAAGGAAAATAATACGATGCCATTCCTGCTTGTCTATATTTTTATTAGCATATTTATAGCTAACATAACAAACAACTCAAAGCAGCAAATATGTCAAAGTAGCAGGGTGGTAACACATCTCGTGGGTAGACTTATGTGAAATTTGAAGTTCAAAGAACAGCAGGCTTTAAAACAGAAAAGATGAATCACACTATATTACAGAAACAGAAGTGGAAGTCAAAAAACTTGCACCTCTTTTTGGCAGTTGCTTTAACAACCCTCAGTATTTTAAGCATCTTAATAAATCCAAATTACTTGTAGTATGTGCAGCCAGTAAAACTGTCTGGATAAGGACTATTACCGAAGAATGATTGCATAAATGTTTCTTAACTAACCTACATAAATTCCTGCTGTATAAAAATCTTGAACCTAACACTCTACTGATAACTGATAACTGTCCAGCCCATCCTCCATTTTTATAAAAAATTAGTATCAAACAATGGTCAAACGCATGTGCTCTATTTTCCCCATTTATTTATTTGTTACATTTGTATCCCACATTTTCCCACCTATTTGCAGGCGATAGGACTATTTATTTATTTATTTATTGCATTTGTACCCCACATTATCCCACCTATTTGCAGGCTCAATGTGGTTTACAGAGTGTTGTTATGACATAGTCATGACAGGATCTTGTATACAATCGGTATTAAGCAGAAGATGTATGAGGAATTAGAGAAGGAGGTGTTAGATAGGATGGTGTAAAAGATGTACTTTGATACTTGAGTGGGTTGGGTGGTGATTTGTGTCGTTAAGGGTTCTTTTTGTAGGCTTTGTTGAAGAGATGTGTCTTCAAGGATTTGCGAAGGTTGATTAGGATTGTCCATGGTTTTCAGAGCTGTGGGTAGTGCGTTCCATAGCTGTGTACTTCTGTACAAGAAGGTAGTGGCGTATGCCTGCTTATATTTAAGTCCTTTACAGCTGGGGAAGTTCAGATTGAGGAATTTGAGGGCTGATCTTTTGGCGTTTCTGAGCGGTAGGTCCACTAGGTTTAACATGTAGGGCATCTGCGTGAATGATTTTGTGTACAGTCGTGCAGATCTTAAACTCAATGCGTTCCTTGAGAGGGAGCCAGGTTTCGCACTTTCGTATTTGGTTTTTCCAAATATGAGTCTGGCTGCGGTATTCTGGGCTGTTTGGCGTTTTTTAATAGTCTGTTCTTTGCAGCCAGTGTACAGAGTGTTACAGTAGTCCAGATGACTTATTACCATTGACTGTACCAGGGTTCAGAAAATGTTTCTCGGGAAGCAAGGTTTTACTCTTTTGAGTTTCCACATCGAGTAGAACATCTTTTTCTTTGGTATGGGATCTCTTACGGTATAGACTAAATTGATTTCAGGTAAGCCATAGAACATTTTGAAATTCATGAGAAGTCCGCATTGACACACACACAAATAAAATAAAAAAGTTAGTTTACTTAAAATGTTTGGGATGGTATGAAACAAATCAATTAAAAACTATTGCATGAAGATTCTCAGGCTAGCCTTTTCTGTTGACTAATTTTGGATTCATCCTCTAAAACCTCAAGCCTCAGTAACTCTGAACATAGCCTAAGAATATAAGAATAGCCATACTGGGTCAGACTGATGGTCCGTTTATCCCAGTATCCTGCTTCCAATAGTGGCCAATCTCAGTCACAAGTACCTGAAAGAATCCCAAATAGTAGCAAGATTCATGCTACTGGTCCCAGGGCAAGTAATGGCTTTACCCAAGTCTATCTCAATTGCAAACTCTGGACTTTTCCTTCAGGAACTTGTCCAAATCTTTTTTTAAACCCAGGTATGCTAAACACTGTAACCACATCCTCTGACAACGGGTTCCAGAGCTTAACTATTCATTAAGTGAAAAAATATTTCCTCTTATTCATTTTAAAAGTAGTACCATGTAACTTCATTAAGTGTTCCTTAGTGTTTATACTTTTTGAAAAAGAGTAGAAAATCAATTCACTTTTACTCATTCTATATGACTCAGGTTTTTGTAGATCTCTATCATATCCTCCCTCAACTGTCTCTTTTCAAGTTGAAGAGCCCTAACCTCATTAGGCTTTCCTCATATGAGAGGAGTTCTATTCCCCTTATAATTTTGGTCTCCCTTCTTTGAATCTTTTCTAATTCCGCTGCATCTTTTTTGAGATACAGTGTACATAAGTACATAAGTAATGCCACACTGGGAAAAGACCAAGGGTCCATCGAGCTCAGCATCCTGTCCACGACAGCGGCCAATCCAGGCCAAGGGCACCTGGCAAGCTTCCCAAACGTACAAACATTCTATACAAGCTATTCCTGGAATTGTGGATTTTTCCCAAGTCCATTTAGTAGCGGTTTATGGACTTGTCCTTTAGGAAACCGTCTAACCCCTTTTTAAACTCTGCCAAGCTAACCGCCTTCACCACGTTCTCTGGCAACGAATTCCAGAGTTTAATTATGCGTTGAGTGAAGAAACATTTTCTCTGATTTGTTTTAAATTTACTACACTGTAGTTTCATTGCATGCCCCCTAGTCCTAGTATTTTTGGAAAGCGTGAACAGACGCTTCACATCCACCTGTTCCACTCCACTCATTATTTTCTATACCTCTATCATGTCTCCCCTCAGCCGTCTCTTCTCCAAGCTGAAAAGCCCTAGCCTCCTTAGTCTTTCTTCATAGGGAAGTCGTCCCATCCCCGCTATCATTTTAGTTGCCCTTCGCTGCACCTTTTCCAATTCCACTATATCTTTCTTGAGATGTGGCAACCAGAATTGAACACAATACTCAAGGTGCGGTCGCACCATGGAGCGATATAACGGCATTATAACATCCTCACACCTGTTTTCCATACCTTTCCTAGTAAAACCCAACATTCTATTTGCTTTCCGAGCCGCAGCAGCACAACGAGCAGAAGGTTTCAGTGTATTATCGACGACGACACCCAGATCCCTTTCTTGGTCCATAACTCCTAACGTGGAACCTTGCATGACGTAGCTATAAATCGGGTTCTTTTTTCCCACATGCATCACCTTGCACTTGCCCACATTAAACGTCATCTGACATCTAGCCGCCCAGTCTCCCAGTCTCGTAAGGTCCTTCTGTAATTTTTCACAATCCTGTCGTGAGTTAACGACTTTGAATAACTTTGTGTCATCAGCAAATTTAATTACCTCGCTAGTTACTCCCATCTCTAAATCATTTATAAATATATTAAAAAGCAGCGGTCCTAGCAGACCAGAATTGTCCACGATTCTCAAGGTGAGGTCACAGCATGAAGTAATACTGAGGCATTATAGTATTCATCATCTTATTTTCCTTACCTTTCCTAATAATTCCTAGCATCCTGTTTGCTTTTTTGGCCACTACCATACACCAGACAGAAAATTTCAGCGTATTATCTATAATGATACCTAGATCTTTTTCTTGGGTGCAGACTCCTAAGCTGGACCCTAGCATCAGGTAACAATGATTTGGATTATTCTTCCCAATGTGCATCACCACCGGTCCCAGAACAGATCCCTGTGGCAGCCTACTATTCACCCTCCTCCACCGAGAAGAATTGCCATTTAACCCTACCCTCTGTTTTCTATCTTCAATCGGTTCCTAATCTGAACCAGAATTTGAGGGTATTCTAATTTCAAATGTACAATTAGAAGAAGAAAAAACTAAGGGGCCCTTTCACTAAGCCACAGTAAAAAGTGTCCTGTGCTAGTTTACGCACTGGGCCATTTTTAACGGTGGCAGGAAACATGCCTTTTTAAAAATGGGGCAGTAAATGGCTGTGCGCTAACATTAGTGTTTTTGTGCCGGTACGTGCCGGTATGGTGTACCGGCACCTTTTTTCTGAGGTCCGGCTCTTGCACACTCCCGTTCGTGCACCCGTGCTCCCTGCATTGAAATATTTTGTTTACCCGAAGTCCTGACGAACCGGCAGTGAAAGCAGCAGGCAGGCAGGCTCGCCTCCTCGTTGCTTCTCTTCCCTCTCAGCGTCCGGCCTTCCTCTGATGTAATTTCCTTTCCGTGAGGGTGGGACGCGCTGAGAGGGAAGGGAAGCGATGAGGAGGCGAGCCTGCCTGCCTGCTGCTTTCACTGCCACTTCACCACAACTTCGGGTAAACAAAAGATTTGAACGCAGGGAGCACGAGTGCACAAATGTAAATTCGGAGAGCTGAAGGCGGGCAGATGGGGCTGGAGTTTGAATGATCTCAGGGGCAGGGGGAAGTGGAGGCTGGGGCGAGTCAGTGGACATGGAAGGGAGGACAGGAGAAAGAGGAGAATCGCTGGGCATGGATGGGAGGGGAGGACAGGGCGGAGAGGAGAATCGGTGGACATGGAGGGGAGGGCAGGGGAGAGAGGAGAATTGCTGGACATGGATGGGAGGGGAAGGCAGGGAAGAGAGAATTGCTGGACATGGATAGGAGGGGAGGACAGGGGAGAGAGAATAATCGCTGGACATGGAGGGGAGGGCAGAGGAGAGAGGAGAATTGCTGGACATGGATGGGAGGGGAAGGCAGGGAAGAGAGAATTGCTGGACATGAATAGGAGGGAAGGGCAGGGGAGAGAGAATAATCGCTGGACATGGATGGGAGGGGAGGGCAGGGGAGAGGAGAATCGCTGGACATGGATGAGAGGGGAGGGCAGGGGAGAGAGGAGAATCACTGGACATGGATGGGAGGAGAGGGCAGGGGAGACAGGAGAATCGCTGGACGTGGAGGGGAGGGGGAGGGCAGAGGAGAGAGGAAACATGCTGGACATGGATGGCAGGGGAGAGAGGAGAATCACTGGACATAGATGGCAGGGGAGGACAGGGGGCAGAGGAGAATTGCTGAACATGGATGAGAGGGGAAGGCAGGGGAGAGAGAGGAGACATACTGGACATGGATGGGAGGGAAGGTCAACGAAGAGAGAATTGCTGGCCATGGATGGGAGGAAAAGGCAGAGGAGAGAGGAGACATACTGGACATGGATGGGAAGGGAGGTCAACGAAGAGAGAATTGCTGGACATGGATAGGAGGAGAGGGCAGGGGAGAGAGAGGAGAATCGCTAGACATGGATGGCAGGTGAGGACGGGCAGAGGAGAATCACTGGACATGGCAGGCAAGGACAGGGCAGAGGAGAATTGATAGACATGGATGAGAGGAGAAGGCAGGGGAGAGAGGAGACATACTGGACATGGATAGGAGGGGAGGGCAGCGAAGAGAGATTTGCTGGACATGGATGGAAGGGGAGGGCAGGGGAGAGAGGAGAATCGTTGGATATGGATGAGAGGGGAGGGAAGGGGAGAGAGGAGAATCGCTGGATATGGATGGCAGGTGAGGGCAGGGGATAGAGGAGAATTGCTGGACATGGGAGTGGAGGGCAGGGGAGAGAGGAGACATGCTGGACATGGATGGAGGGGAGGGAAGACAGGAAGGAGATGTACATGGAGGGGAGGACAGGGGAGAGAGGAGAAATGCTGGACATGGATGGATGGAGGGGTTGGCGGGGAGAGAGGAGAAATGCTGGATTTCGATGGAGGAGAGGGGAGAGGGAATTAAAGCTTTATATGGATACAGGGGAGGGAAGAGAGAGGAGAAATGCTGGACATGGATAGAGGGGAGTTAAGAAAAAAAAGAAGCACATGGATGGAGATGAGGGACAGGGGAAGAGAGGAGAAAAACTGCAGACGGATGGAGAAAATAGGCAAAAGCTGGATCCACATTATACCTCCTCCAGTCAATTCCACGGAGGAGGACCCAGCTTTTACTTATGGATGTAGGGCAAGATATGAAGAAGAAAGGAGGAAAGTAAAGAAATAAATGGAAAGGAAGCCCTGGAAATGGAGTTAAGAGAACAGATAGAGAGCAGCAGAATCAGAGACTGGGACCAATATGGATAGAAAAAAATGAGAAAAATATCCATCCCAATAACAGACTGATGAACGCCCTCTGGGTGATAAAGACCCAGACAATCAGCAGTTAATAATTCATGAGAAACTACCAGCCCCCTCCAGAGCTACTAGGAATTTAGAAATATCAGCATTTACTCTGTACCACAGATGCTCAATAATCTTTGGATTCTTGGCATCCCTCAAACTATTCTAAATTCTTCTAATGAGATCAAAACCTTTCACTCCAGGCACATACGTGTCACGTCACAAGGACACTGGTTCTACTTGTTGATCTACCACTTAGAAGGAAAGTGGAGATCAATTGAACAAATAGTAGCTCAAGGAACATTCACGGACTCCGTTTAAAGTACTCCTTGGGGGTTTGAAGACGGGTGAAGATTTGCTGGACTTTTCTTCGGAGGAATTAGATGCGATTTTGAAAAGAACTGCAGGAGATCTTAACTTATTAATCCTAAGAAGATTGATGGGACTTTGTGATACCTGAGCCTTATGGTCTTGCCTTAAACTATTAATATATGTATAAGATTGTAGTAGTTGGTATGAATGAGGTGTAGTATGAGTAGGAATGAATGTGGTATGAGTATAGTGATACAAGCACAAATAGAGCAATAAGTATATAAATGTGCATATTGAAAAGATAATAAAAAGATAGTAATAATTCTATATTATGCAGTCAAACTATCCTAGGGATAAATACATGATCAAACCAAATTACTATAAAGTAAGTAACATGTAGTGGAAAACATATCTCTTTCACGTGCCTAATTAACTCCACCCCTTTGACATGAGATAAATCATTACCCTGAATGAATAAAAATTAACTGAGAAGAAAAACATTTGTCTTGCAGCAAAGATGGAAGCAGCTGGCCCCTGATGCATTCCTCACAATCCAAGCCAATGATTTCAAATGTCCATTGAGATTCAGCTACATGCTAATGAGATCAGAAAATGAAGGAATGTCACTATAGGCAAACACAGATTTCAGGTGGCAGGACTCCTGGGACTGACACTAAGACACAAAAGAAAAGACATAAATTAGATTAGTCACCTAACTCATGCAAAGGACACACATAAGGTAAATACTGATTACAGCACCAACACCCCACATGCTTAATCAATGCTGATGATGCTCCATTAGCAGCCACAAAGGAATAGCTCCAATGTGAAAGGAATGTATCCTGTATTTCCCAGGGCCCAAACCTGTAAAAGCTAGAATCTGTTTGAGAATTGCAGCAAACTGAAAATGAGTCAAAGGATCCCCAGGACAACATATAAGCTAATAAAACCAACCAACCGGACAGTATTGCCTATAAATCCTTGCACTGCAAACAAGGCAAGTTAAACAACTAGGTCATGCCCACAACTTTATCAACATTCCTTACTCAACTGATTCATCATGAAATTGTGAATGCTCAAGTGCAATTGTATCCTGCTCTAAAATAACATCTCCTAAAAGGAAACCAGAATAACCCAAAGCTGACTTGTTAGGAGCAACCACTTCAACAATCCATAGGACCACAAAAAAGGCTACAGAGAATGTGAGCTGAAAAAATACCACTTAAAAAATGATAAACAAATATGTTAGAAAGCACTAAATAACAACAATAAATCATCCTGTACAATAGGCAACCTCGATGTTTGATTCAAATAGGTTTGTTGTTCATGGGCATAACCTCTTATCAATCTTTTCACCAAAAAGGATACTGTACGGACTGGAAATCAGTGAAGCTTAGATTCAAAATCCATGCTGGTTAGAGACAAAGATGTTGGCCCAAATGATCATCATCCAAGCTCCAATAATTTGCATAAGCCAAAACAATAATTTTATAAAACTTGTAATAAGGCTTATGCTCTATAATTCAATTTATTGGTTTGGAAGACCTCAGTCCACCGGAGTTGTGGGGCACTTCTGTAGTCTTAGCCTCCACTCTCCTATCGATAGAAGACCAGTGAGAATGTATTAGATTGGTGAGGCAAAATTTCCCTTGACTAAATCCATATTGGCTTTGTCGCACTAATCCATGCCTATTTATATGGTCAGTAACTGTATTCTTTATAATAGTCTCTACCATTTTGCCCAACACCAACGTCAGGCTCACTGATTTATAATGTCCAAGATCAGCTCAAGAACCCTTTTGAAAAACTGGTGTTACATTAGTCACACTCCAATCTTCCGGTACTATGCTCAATTTTAAAGATGAATTACATATTACTCATTAAGGTGTGCTGAAAAATGGCCCACAGTAGTGTAGATGTGTGTTTTGGGCGTTCGCAGAATCATTTTTCAGCGCACCTGTAAAAAAATACCTTTTTTTTTATTTTTGACGAAAATGGACGTGCGACAAAATGAAAATTGCCACGTGTCCATTTTGGGTCTGAGACCTTAACGCCAGCCATTGTCCTAATGGTAAGGTCTCGCGCGGTAATGGCATATGCATGTAAAATGCCAATTACCACTGCCGCGCCAGAAAGTAAAAAATATTTTCCAGCGTGCTTAGCAGATGCGCATCAAAAATGAAATTACCACAAGGGCCACACAGTAGCAGGGTGGTAACTCAAAATTGACATGCATTGGGCGCGCGTAGTCGCCTACGTGGCTAAGTAAAAGGCCCCTAACTCTTTCATTCCCTTCTCCACCCATGACATGCCCCTTTCAAAAACAATATTTCCCAAAAAATAAATAACATGCAACTAGCACCTGGAAAACACATTTTCCTGTATGCATTACACAAACAAAAAAAGCCTTCAAGACTAGGGCAAAGGGAGTATTTATTAGACAAAATACCCGACACGGGCCGTGTTTTGGCATTAGACAACACCTGCCTCACGGGCCAGGGTTTAGTCCTTAGAATGTATGATGTGTATATGTGACCAATGCCTCTAAAATTAAATGGAAAAAAGCAAAGTGATCCTGTTTGACAGGACAGCCGCGATGCAGGAAATAATCTCCTGTATTAGCCTTGTCTTTTACATTGCCCCACAAGCTAAGCTCATGTTACGGTTTAATTCCCTTTAGTAAATGGTCCCCTTAATATTTTCAATTTCGATTTTTCAATTTGATTTGATTAATTTTATATATGATTAATCTTGATACATGACACGATATAATAATTGAATGACTTGAAATTAAAAAATAAGGGTCAATTACAAACTCATAGTTAGGGCCCTGTTTACTAAGCCGCGTTTTAGGTGGGTTAGCATTTTTAACACGTGTTAACCATGTATGTGCATTAACTGTGTAGATGCCTATAATATCCTTATAGGCGCCTACAGGGTTAGCACGTGCGCTAATCGTAGGTTTGTTAAAAACACTAATGCACCTTAGTAAACAGGGCCCTAAATCTGAAATAGTTTCAAGTTATTAGGCTGGATCAGACCATGAAAGTGATACCACTGTTTTAAAGATATAACCACAAGAAACAAATCTATCTCTTCTTTTTCTTAATCAGGTGTAAATATAACATTTTTTATTGGTTAAAAAGAGATTAATAGTTTTCAGGAGTGTCCCATATTCGGCCAGATTCAGTAAATGATGCCCAAAGTTAGGGGCTGTTAAAATCCGTGCTAAGCACCAGTAGTATAAATTTCACTTAGTGATGAGCAACCTTTATAAAATAGCACCGATTCCCGCATCCAACTTTTGGCGCAACATAAGAGTAGCCATACTAGGTCAGACCAATGGTCCATCTAGCGCAGTTTCCAAACAGTGGCCAAGCCAGGTCACAAGTACCTGGCAGAAACCCAAATCGTGGCAACACTCCATTCTGGGAATGCATGCAACCCATCCATACCCCTCCCATGACCATACCCGCTTTTGAGTTGTGCACTATGAAATTTAGGTGCCCAGTGGTATAGAATAGTACATAAGCTAATCCATGTGCAAGTCTTAATTAGTGCCAATTAAAGTCAATAGTTGATTGTTAAGAGCTCATTAACTAAATAGGGGTCCTTTTACTAATGGCCTGTAGTAGTGTAGGTTCAGGTTTTGTGTATGAGCAGAATCATTTTTCAGCGCACCTGTAAAAAAAGCCTTGTTAAAATTTTTGCCAAAAATGGACGTACGGCAAAATGAAAATTGCCGCACATCCATTTTGGGTCTGAGACCTTACCTCCAGCCATTGACGCAGTAACCAAGTGGTTATGACCTAAACGTATCAAATGCCACTTGGCGCACGCAGCTGACACGCTCCAGAAAAAAAGAAATTTTGCAAGCATGTAGCAGACGTGCAATTAAAATGAAATGACCGCAAGGGCCAAATGGTAGCCGGGTGGTAACTCAGAATTGGCACAGGTTGGGCGCACGTAGGCGCTTATGCGGCTTAGTAAAAAGGCCCCTTAGCTTGCAGGTGGATTTGAGATCATGCCTACATGAAGACAACCTTTGTAGAAGGGGATTATGTATTATGTGGATTTAGTTTAACAGCATTTTTAACAGTCCCCTTTAAATACAATGGACTAAATTCTGTAAATGGTGCCAAAAAATTGTCGCTGAAAAAAATGAGCACTAAGCCCTATTCTATAAATGGTGTTCCAAGTTGGGTGTCATTTATAGAATAGCATTTGGTGCTGGGATCCATGCCCAGTTGTGGGCATGAGGATTTACACCAACTGAAGCCTGGTGTAAATCCTCACACCTAAATTAGGAGCGGATCTTCCTAATTCTGTAACGCTGCGCTCAAATTCAAGGAACACCTCTGACCCACCATGCCCCTTCCATAGCCATACCCCTTTTTTGGATCCACATGTAAAAATTAACACACACGTCTTTATAGAATAGTGACTAAAAGGTGCAGATATAAGTTAAAATTATTGCCATTTAGCGCCAATAATTAATTGTTAGCGCCCCATTATCGGCACTAAATGGCTCATTTTGCTATTAAATTTGCACATGCAATTTTTTGCACCATATATGGAATTAGAGGGTAGATGTTTAGAACATGGTCCAGAATACTTTTCTCCCAAAGACCACATACAAAGTGACCTGTACTGTGTATATCTATATCAACTATAGATAGACACATCTATTTATCTGTATCTTCTTTTTTTAAACTTTGTTTTATATTTTAGGCCTCTTCTCTTCATTTTGTTTCTGCCATTTTCCTTTTTTTTTTTTTTCCAAATTATTTGTATACTTTTCTACTGGCAAGAAAACATTGGTAAAAACATGTGAACAACAATCTAGAAAAGTGAACGATAAAACATTCTTAACACTTGACTGCTTCACTTTAGGGCATTATTAAATTAGCTGTTGATCTGCAATTAATTACACATTACCTCTCCACCTTGAGGGTGAAGTTATTTAGATAATATTGCATATACTTACTGCAATGTGTTTAATGTTTCCATGATAGCACTTTCTATTCTGTAATAGAAAATACAGTAATAAAAATAATAGTAATAGCAAACTTGCTTTATATGGAGTATATAACTAGAGCATTGCCATCAACACTGCTGCCTGGAAGAGGTTGAATATAAAAGTGAATAAGTCATTCATTAAAAGACGGTTGGACTTTCGTTGGTCAGACTGAGCCAACTGTTTTTATACTGTCAGAACACACAATAACATAAGGGTGTCATTGCAAGTATAATGATGGTCTGCTGCCATTCCCAGCTGTGTATGAAATAGTTGACTCTGGCACTCTAGCAGATCCTTTCATTGGCCTCTATGTTAATATAGTAATATGGATACAGACAGGCCTATTATGCTTAACAACTACTACATTGCATGTCACCACTTGTTGGTAACTATTTAAAATAGATATTTCTCTGTTAGAATGTGTTAAATGATTTTTATCAGGTGCATACTTTGTTTACAAGATTATGATTAGCGTGGAAAGGGGAAAAAATGCCTTGGACCCAAATCCTCTTGGAATCAAAAACTTCAATTGCTTGTTTCTCTTTTTACCACCAAGGCTTTTCAAACTATTATGACCAATGGAATTTTGTAGTTTTTTAAACATAATTTTAAAACTACAATAACATACACGCTCTCCATGTGCATATACGCCAAAGTTAATATCATCTTTATAGCACAAAATGGTAACATACTAAATGACGGCAGATAAAGACCTGTATGGTCCATCCAGTCTGCCCAACAAGATAAACTCATTTTACATGGCATGTGATACTTTATATGTATACCCGAGTTTGATTTGTCCTTGTCATTTTCAGGGCACAGACCGTAGAAGTCTGCCACCACTGTTCTTGTACTAAAAGTTCTGAAGCTAACGTTGAAGCTCCTTAAAATTTACGCTCCAGCTCACCCATATTTATTCAGTCATGAGCAGGGTGTAGACCATAGAAGTCTACTCAGCACTGGTTTTGCTTCCCAATTACCGGTGTTGCCACCCAATCTCCGCTAAGATTCTGTGGATCCATTCCTTTCAAAGAGGATTCCTTTGTGTTTACTTATTTATTTATTTATTGCATTTGTAGCCCACATTTTCCCACCTCTTTGCGGGCTCAGTGTGGCTTACAATAAGATATGAATAATGGAAATACATTTGTTACAACTTGGTTATGGGTTACATTGTACAAGTTATGCGAGACCATCGAAGTATGGTTAGGAATATAACAATGGGACATCAACATAGAAACATTGGAAGGAGACAATGGGAAGCTTAAAGGGCAGTATTAAGACACAAAGACATATGGTGTACATATTTCTGTGAGTAAGTGTATGAGTGATGTGGAATTACGGGGGATGAGGGTCAGAAGTGGATGTATGATGCATTGATGAACAGTGAGTGTGGACTCTATGTGTTTTGGCTCTTTCCGTAAATTGTTTCAAACAGATGGGTCTTCAATAATTTGCGGAAGGAAGCTTGTTCGTAAATCGTTCTTAAGTTGTGCGGCAGTGTATTCCAAAGCTGCGTGCTCATGTGAGAAAAGGTTGACGCGTGTAGCGTCTTGTATTTCACGCCCTTGCAATTAGGGAAGTGGAGGTTGAGGTATGTTCGGGATGATCTTTTAGCATTTCTGGGTGGTAGGTCTATCATCTCGGACATGTAGGCTGGGGCTTCACCGTGAATGATCTTGTGGGCTAATGTGCATACCTTAAAAGTGACGCGTTCCTTAAGTGGAAGCCAGTGTAGTTTCTCTCGTAGTGGTGTTTCCCTTTCATATTTTGGTTTTCCGAAGATGAGTCTGGCTGCTGTGTTCTGGGCTGTTTGAAGTTTCCTCAGTATTTGCTCTTTGCAGCCTGCGTATAGTGAGTTACCCCACACATGTTAGAATTCCATTACTGTTTTCATCTCCACCACCTCCCATTGGAAGACATTCCATGTATCCACCACCCTTTCCATGAAAAAAATACTTTCTGACATTACTCCTGAGTCTGCCCCCCTTCAACCTCAATTCATGTCTTCTAGTTTTACCGCCGTTCCATCTCCAGAAAAGGTTTGTTTGTGGAATAATACCTTTCAAATATTTGAATGTCTGTATCATGTCACCTCTGTTTCTCCTTTCCTCCAAGGTATACATGTTCAGGCCGACAAGTCTCTCATGCGGTTTGCAACACAAATCCCATACCATTTTTGTAGTTTTTCTTTGGACCGCTTCCAGTCTTTTTACATCTTTAGCAAGATACGACCTCCAAAACTGAACACAGTACTCCAAGCATAGGCGCCAACTCCGTGGGTGCTGTGGGTACTCGAGCACCCCCAATATTTCACCCACAGGAAGTTCCCTTCGCCAGCCCAGAATATTAAAAGTCCCTCCCTCCCTTCAAATTCCAGGCCCCTTCCCTCCGAATTTTAAGTCATCTTACCTCGTCGGGGTTACGGCAGCAGCAGCAGTGAAAAGCGTGCAGGCTCAGCGCTTCAGCTTTCCCTTCTCTCAGCTCTGGTCCCGCCCTTGTGGAAACAGGAAATGAGGGCGGGACCAGGGCTGAGAGAGAGAAGGGGAGGCTGAAGCACCGAGCCTGCACGCTTTTCACTGCTGCTGCCGCCGTAACCCCGATGAGGTAAGATTACTTTTAAAATTCGGAGGGAGGAGGCCTGGAACTCGAAGGGAGGGAGGGGGGCCCTGAAACTCGGAGGGAGGGAGGGGCCTGGAACTCAAAGGGAGGGATGGGGGCCCTGGAACTTGAAGGGAGGGAGGGGGCCTGGAACTCGAAGGGAGGGAGGGAGGGAGGGGTGGGCCTGGAGCTCAGAGGGACCCTGGAACTTGAAGGAAGGGAGGGAGGGAGGAGAGGCCTGGAACTCAAAGGGAGAGAGGGAGGAGGGTGGGCCTGGAACTCAGAGGGACCCTGGAACTCGAAGGGAGGGAAGGGGCCTGGAACTTGAAGGGTGGGAGGGGAGGCCTGGAACAGAGAGGGAGGGAGGGGGGCCTGGAACTGGGAGGGTGGGAGGGAGGGCCTGGAACTCGGACAGAGGGAAGGAGGGGAGGGAGGGGAGGTGGGCCTGGAACTGGGAGGGAGGCAGGGAGCAGGGGGCCTGGAACTGAGAGGGAGGGAGAGACTGGAGCTTGGAGGGAGGGGGGCCTGGAACTCGGAGGGAGGAGGAAGGGGAGGAGGAGAGGGAGGGGAGAGGAAAGGGAGTGGGAACAGGGAGGGGGAGGAGAGGGAGGGGGACAGGGAGGGAGAATGGAGAAGTGGCCTAGTGGTTAGGGTGGTGGACTTTGGTCCTGGGGAACTGAGGAACTGAGTTCAATTCCCACTTCAGGCACAGGCAGCTCCTTGTGACTCTGGGCAAGTCACTTAACCCTCCATTGCCCCATGTAAGCCGCATTGAGCCTGCCATGAGTGGGAAAGCACGGGGTACAAATGTAACAAAAAAAAAAAAAAAATGCACCACCTGTAAAAAAAAAAAAAAATCAGCACCCCCAATCATTTTGGAAAGTTGGCTCCTATGACTCTAAGTGGGGTCTCACCCACGACTTGTAGAGGGGCATCAACACCTTCTTTCTTCTGCTGGTTATACCCCTCTCTATGTAGCCTAGCATCCTTCTGGCCACAGCCATGTCCTTGTCACATTATTTCTTCACCTTCAGATCCTCAGACACCAACACCCCAAGGTCTCTGTCCTGAGTCGAGCTTACTAATCTCTCCCCTCCTATTCTGTATCTCTCTTTTGGGTTTCTGCACCCCAAGTGAATCACTCTGCACTTCTTGGCATTAAATTTTAATGACTGGAGACCCCTTCTCATTGTTTCCACGTTGCTCTTGTAGTTTCTAGTGAAGTATATGCAGTTTCTCTGTAACTTGAATACGTGTGATACACAAGTATTTTTTCAATAGAAAGAAGGAGTCCACGTCAATCCAACTAATTTAGAACTCCGTTCCCAATGATCAGTCTCCAGTTTCCTGGAAAATGCTCAGTCTGCTACATGGGGTAATGGGTCAGCGGTGCCAAAATGTAAAAACAAAACAAAAACAAATAATGACCATGAATCATACTTTGGCACCCTGTAGGAACTAGGGTACCTTTTTTATAAGCAACATTTTAGCAAAAATTATATTCAAAGCACACCTAAACAATTTCTTGCTCTCGCTGCAGATCCACTCAAGCCCCATTTGATTTTGGGCACCTGGGTTGCAGTGCCTCCTTGTAACATGGGGTGAAGCCAGAAGTTACCTAATTAGCAGCAATATTTAGGCTGTTAAGCAGGTAACTGTCTGGAACACATTAGGGCTGTCCTATCTTTACATCCAGATAGTGGTCACAATACAGATATCAGTGCTAAACATCTGGATTTATGTCAGCTATGAAAGCTGTTATTTTATAAAAATGCTCGCTACTGAGGTTAAATATCAGCTGAACTTTTCTTTTTTGCAACCATTAAGTATGGTATGTATGACACTGTTTGTGAATACTAATAAAGAAACCAATTGAAGAAGTGGCTACTGTTCATTAGAACCAGTTGCCATGAGGGGGGGGGGGGGGGGGGGGGGCGGCTCCATGACTCTGAAGGTGTAAAGGTTAATACTGATGCATTGGAAAGGAACAATTTATCCACAGGGATGAGGTGAGTCTATGGATGGACATGGTATAATAATTGACTTTTTAGGGCTCTGATTTGCCATCAAAGAGTTGCCATCTGACACCACTTTCTTTGGATCCATCCCTTCCAAACAGGATTCCTTTTTGTTTAGCCCACGCATATTTGAATTCCATTACTGCTTGCAACACCACCATGTCCCGGCGGGAGGGCATTCCAGATATCTACCACCCTCTCACTGAAAAAATGCTTCCTGACATTATTCCTGAGTTGGCCTCCTTCCAACCTCAGTTCATGTCCTCTAGTTCTACCACCTTCCCGTCTCTGGAAAATGTTTGTTTGTGGATTAATACCTTTCAAATATTTCAACGTCTGTATTATATCACTCCTGTTTATCCTTTCCTCCAGGGTATACATTTTCAGGTCAGCAAATCTCTCCTCGTACCTCTTGCTAGGCAAACCCCATACCATTTTTGTGACACTCAAGGAAAGTCCTTGAGTGTGAGAAAAGTTATTTAGAAGGGGATAACTCAGAGGAAACTAAGGAGTTTCCATAGATAAGTCTCTCTACTTTACAATGTTATTGACATATCACTATGTAGTGGATGCTTGTATCAAGGAAAATAGTGAACCTTTAATAAAAACTAAGGGTTTAATATTCAAAAGGGTTTAACTACACAGGAGAGGCTCTCACCTGGTTAAATCCCACTGAGCAGGCCATCCACCAGTTTTCAGTGAGACTTAAGAAAGTAGAGTCATTGAATATTGCCTCTGACTGCTGTAACACTGTCTGATTATTTTTTATTTATTTAGATTTTGCTCGCACCTTTTCAGTAGTAGTTCACTGGGGACTTGCCCCTATTGTGAAAGTAGGTGAGCACACCTGAAATCGTCATCAGTCCGATTTTTTGTTTTTTAAAAATTTTACAATACATTTAGTGCCTTTATCCCAGCTTCATGAGAACTCTAAAAGTGAGCTTAATAAGCATTCATATATTCAACGGTTTCAATTGACTTATCTTAAGTATCACTGTTGTAGGAGACAGGTGCCGACATGTGTTTCGCCTTTGCTGTTTCAAGGCTTCCCTCTTATTTTGTATCAAGTTGCCTTTGCGTCCTGCTAGTCAGCTATAAAAAGGGCCACATAGCACTTAGCACATGCTAAGATTTAGTAAAATGGCCCCTATGTAAGTTAAGCCGGAATTTGCATAGTACATAAGTACATAAGTAGTGCCATACTGGGAAAGACCAAAGGTCCATCTAGCCCAGCATCCTGTCACCGACAGTGGCCAATCCAGGTCAAGGGCACCTGGCACGCTCCCCAAACGTAAAAACATTCCAGACAAGTTATACCTAAAAATGCGGAATTTTTCCAAGTCCATTTAATAGCGGTCTATGGACTTGTCCTTTAGGAATCTATCTAACCCCTTTTTAAACTCCGTCAAGCTAACCGCCCGTACCACGTTCTCCGGCAACGAATTCCAGAGTCTAATTACACGTTGGGTGAAGAAAAATTTTCTCCGATTCGTTTTAAATTTACCACACTGTAGCTTCAACTCATGCCCTCTAGTCCTAGTATTTTTGGATAGCGTGAACAGTCGCTTCACATCCACCCGATCCATTCCACTCATTATTTTATACACTTCTATCATATCTCCCCTCAGCCATCTCTTCTCCAAGCTGAAAAGCCCTAGCCTTCTCAGCCTCTCTTCATAGGAAAGTCGTCCCATCCCCACTATCATTTTCGTCGCCCTTCGCTGTACCTTTTCCAATTCTACTATATCTTTTTTGAGATACGGAGCGCTTGGGTGGCATATTGGCATGAACACGTGTAAGTGTGCACATACATACATACATACATTCAATGAGTGTGTAAGTATTAGCACCTAGTTCAGTGATTCCCAAACCTGTCCTGGAAGAACCCCAGCAAGTCAGGTTTTCAAGATACCCACAATAAATATTAATGAAATTAATTTGCATACACTGCCCCTTTGGATTGCAAATCTATCTTATGCATATTTATTGTGGATATCCTGAAAACCTGACTGGCTGGGTTTCTCCCTAGGACAGGTTTGGGAACTCCTGGCCTGGAATATACTTGGGGGCCTTGCTTACTAAGGTGCGCTAGTGTTTTTAGTGCTCGCTAAAAGTTAGCGCACACTAATGCTTGAGCCACCCATACATTCCTATGGGTGTCTCCAGCATTAGCATGCACTAATTTTTAGTGCGCACTAAAAACACTAGCACGCTTATAGCATGGCTTAATAAACAGGGTGACAAAATTAGAATTAGTGATTGGGCATGCGCTACCCATGTGTTAGCCCTCCTGTGCCTTTGTAAAAGGACCCCATCTTGACTGAATATTGCTGCTATAAGCATGGCTTCCAGTCATCAGACATCTACATGTATATTCAGGCAATGCATGCAAATGCATATTCATTGTGAATTTCCTGAAAACCCGATGGCACTAAGTGTGCCCCGAGGACTGGGTTGGGAATGGCTGGTATATAGGATATATTTGAACAAGCATGTCATGTGACTCTGTAGCAACCAGTTTGCACCTCATTTCACCTACTTCAACAGTGCATTCTTAAACTACAATAAGAAAGCAATTTTTTTTGTTTTATTGCTAAGCTCTTCTGATTTTGTATTACTCAGAACTTTTTTTTTGTACCTTACTGGTTTATTCCAGACAAGTATCAGAATGAGAAATCACCGACTACCTCCCCATTATTTCTAACTTAGATACTATCTTTGACAGTGGCTTCATAGATGAAATATTTTAATGGTTAAAAAAGAAACAGATTGAAGGAGTCAAATAATACATTTTTGCCTTATCCTTTAAATCAAAGGCAGTTTGTCTTCTTCTCAGTTTATGACTGAAGGTGAATAACCAGGCTATAATATCTTCCATATTCTAATCCATATGTATCCTAAGAACAGTTGCTTTGAAATACCTGTGAGGGTGTATTACAGAACTGATGCCATTTCTACAAATTA
This sequence comes from Microcaecilia unicolor, assembly GCF_901765095.1. Classification (NCBI taxonomy): domain Eukaryota; kingdom Metazoa; phylum Chordata; class Amphibia; order Gymnophiona; family Siphonopidae; genus Microcaecilia; species Microcaecilia unicolor. The sequence continues at coordinate 48,272,194 of NC_044034.1, forward strand.
TAAATCTGATTTAACATTCTTGGTTGGAGTCATGCTTCTGATTGCTTCATTTTCCACTCATGTATATCGGTCACTGCTATTTTGGGTTGTTAATTTGGAAGACTCGTAGAACGTACTGATCTTGAAGAAAATGATATTTGCATGATTCACTTTTTCTTTATTACTGTCAGGGCTGTCAAGAGTCAGAAACTGAAGAATCATGAGGTCATTTTACAAATTCTAATTAGAGGTGTGAGAATTAAAAAAAACTTCAGAAAATTTCAACATGGAAAAGAAAAAGTATAGAAAGCTATAAAAAAATTCTCTTTTGCTAATCTTATTTCATTTTTTACTCAGATTTAATTCTGGAAACTTCGTTGGCTTGACAGTTCATAAAACTCCAAGCATATGCAAACAGATTCATATAAGGAAAACTAATTCTAACTCTAGGTAAATTTTGTTGGGTTCCAAAAGTCAAAATCCTCCAAAAATGTTTTTGGAGTCATTTTGAACAATATCACATTCTCAGTTCAGTGATGGCAATCAAAAAAAGCAATACAAAATGGAAAGGAGAGAGTGAGCCTGGTGACATCATCAGACAAGACTCTGCTTCTTTAAATCAGATCCCCTACCACAGTGATCCTGTGCAGGGCAATTTGACTCAGTTGTGTACATTTTCTGAAGAAGCTTCAGCTAAGATTTGTGATCATGGTTATACTCACTTTGTTGGACAGACAAAATACCCCTGTTATCTCATTTAAGTACTTTGGCATCTTCATAGGTCCAGCATTATCTTTCACTGCTCAAGTTTCCCATGAAATCAAAACTACTTTTTTCTACACAATCTAAGGTGAGTATGTAATATTGTTGATTCTGACTCATACTGTTTTCTATTCTATACTTACATCAAATCACAATATGACTATTGCAATGTCATCAATGCTGTTCTTGCTAAATCCAATCTTAAGCACCTTCAAACCCTCCAAAACACTGCAGCACATATTATTTGTCGAGCAAATCATTATGATCATGCTACACCACTACTGAAATGACTCTCACTTTAACACATAAGGTCCTATGCAATCATAACCCTGCCTATCTTACATCTCTGATTATTCCTTATATGCCTTCCTTTCATTCTCTGAATGACAACTGGATGGTACTCCTCCTTCAAAAGCACAGTGAGAATCAACAACATCAACAGCTTTCTACTTTCTTGTACATGCCCTTTGAAACTCTCTTCCTCAATATCTATGTCTAGAAAGTTCATATCCATTGCTTCATGCTTGTCATACCTCTCACCTGTTTCCAGAAGCCTTCCGTGGTCTCCAGCAGCTTCCCTTCTCTGAAGAATCTGTTCTATTTCCTGGAACTCTGCACTTCCTTTTATAGCCCTGCAAGAGGGTGCTGACTGATGACATCACATCCTTCTTAAGTATATAAGGAAGTTCCATCCACTCAACCAGTGCCTCGGCAACAGGCTTCCTTATATCCTGCAGACTTCAGTTTGCATTATTTTGTTCCAGCGTCCCTACCTGTTTATTCCTGTCCTGCCTTGTTCCAGCATTCCTGCCTGTTTGGTCCTGCCCTGCCTAGTTACTGACCTTGGGTTCTCGCTGCCTGCCTAGATCTCTGCCTGATTCCTGACCTTGCCTGATCGCTGCCTGCCTAGACCTCTGCCTGATTCCTGACCTTGCCTGACCGCTGCCTGCCTAGACCTCTACCTGGTTCCTGACATTGCCTGATCGCTGCTTGCCTAGAACTTTGGCCTGTTCTTGAATTCACCTGCTGTCTGCCTAGACCTTGGGTCTGCTCCGGTCTTTGTCTGTGGCTAGCCCCAGCCTTCAGCACCCCCATCTTGGAGTCACTACTGGACTTTGTCAACATCTGCGTCAGCAGCCGTCAGTGAGGACCTATTTTGTGCTTGCGTCGCACTGGTAGAGCCAACCTCACTACGACTCAAGAGCTCACTTCCCTCAAACCGTGACAGTGCTTCCTTAAAGACTCACTTTTTTCACCTGGTGTTTGGCATGTGAATCTTTTTTTTTTTGGTTGGGTGTCCATGCGATGGAGAAGCTGACCCTATGAGGTACCAGGGGTGTAGCCAGACCTCACGGTGGGAAGAGGCCAGAACCCAAGGTGGGGGGCACATTTTAGTCTGCTGACCCGCTGCCACTCCCACCTTGTCCCCACCGGTGCCTCACCACTCCCCCACCGCCCTGCTGTTTCCCACCCACTGCTGCAGCAAAGTACCTTGGCTGGCGGGTCCCGCCAGCTGAAGCCTGCGGCAGCGCCGGAGACTAGCACTGGACAAGGCTTCATCTGGCAGGGGTTGGGGACTCCTGCCAGGAAAACCAGGTGCCTGGAGGACATTTTTTGGGGGCCCAGGTAGCTACACCACTGTGAGGTACTGCAATCATGATGCGTATATGTTCTTATGTGAGTGTATGGTTTGATAGCAGGTCTTACTCTTTCCTATCCATATATGGTGTTCCTTTTACTTTTTCTTCACTTGTTTTTATAATTGTAAACAAAGTAAGCAGTATAATAAATTAATAAACAATAAATGATAACATCTTTGATGCTATGGATGTTTAAAACTGAATCTTAGGTATCTGTAATGCAGTCAGCAATTGCTGCAGCTGTGAAGGACAGTTTATTTACTCAGTATTTAGAGAATATGGAGAGTGCTACCAGGACATGTAAATTTGAGAATACTTAATTTACACCTTATATCAATCTACACTTGTATATGATGCTGTTCAAACATGTCCAAAGTGATGTACGTAAGGAAGAATAATCCAAACTATAGATATACATTATGAGTCACTACCTAGGAAAAGGATCTTGGTGTCATTGCAGACAATACATTGAAATGCTCTGCTAAGTCTGTTTTGGCATTCAAGAAAGCAAATGCACTATTAGAAATTATTTGAAAAGGAATGAAGAATATTTTGGCTCAGTATTCCTCCTTTCTAGGGGTTTGAAGCACAAATATTCATTTTGTATAGTTTCGTATATCATGGGATTTAAAAAAGAAATCTTGTAATAATGTGCACTCTTTGGAAAGACTGCACACTCTCCATGATGACTGAATGCTATTTGTGAATTATGGACACTACTTTTCAATAATGAGTGTTCATACTCACTAACAATCCTCCTAAGCCATGGTTCAACAATCCCAGTTGTCAGGTTGCTGTAGGTCCTACAATCTGAACTTTGGTGTTTAGGATTTTATGCTCCTGATCTGTTGGTGCTGCTGCTGCCAAAGAAATGAGTGCTGCTCTGCCCACATGAAACTCTTATTAGGTTTAAGCCTTGCAGTATAGGAAGAAACTCTGGTGCAAGTCTTGTGAGACTTCAGACTGCAAGACTAGCATCAGAGTTCATTCTTGCACTGTGCAGCTTAAATCTAATAAGAGCCATCTGTGCATAGTAATTTGTGCCACAGTAATAATAAGCAGCTATAGGAAGGAGAGGAAGCAGGTATAATAATTGTTTTTTTTCTCTGAGAGGGTTTATCAGAAGTGAGAGGTAAGGAATGGCTGCCAATTGAGAGGATGTCTGATGAACTGAGGGGTGCCTCAGAAGTGGGAAGGAGGTGAAGGGGGGGGGGGTAAAGGGTAAGGAGTGCTAGAATGAGAGACTGGATGAGGTAGGGTGTGGGACATATGACACCATTATGCTGTTGTCAGCATAATTGTTGGTGGTGGTAGGAGCAGGAAAGGGGTCACTGCCTTCTTTTGGAAATGTGCAATGGTCTGATTTATTAATTTACTTTTTGCATAGACACAGAATGGTAAAACAATAAATCAGACACTATAGGTGTCACAAAATGTCTAGCCATTCACCTGGGGCTACCCTGCGGCCACTTATAGATCTATACCCAGCACAGATCAGGTCTGCCTGCACCTGCCACTTGTGCTCTGCACTAGCACCCTCCTCCCACCGACTGGGTCACAACCATCTCTGGGTGAGTCTCCCACTCTCCAATTATCCCCAGTGATTTCTAAGTTACTGGGGCCACAATCCCAGTGGTCCCACAGTTCCTAGAAAACACTCACAGACCCAAAACACAAACCATCAGGATCCTTTATCAGTCCAGATCGACAGAAAAAAACAATGTGTTTATTCTCAGAACTTGGAACAGTGGACAAAAAAAAATGTGCAAATAGCAAAACAGTAACAAGTAACTGAAATAAATGGATCAATTAGAAAACTAACTAAACATTTGCATACTTCCTAGAAAGTATCTGGGGAGATCAGGACATATATCTGTTCAGAGTTTCAGCAAAGAGATCTTTCCCTCTCTTCTTCCGGGCTGAAACTGAAGCAACAGCCAGCATTTATTTATTTATTTTTATTTATTGCATTTGTATCCCACATTTTCCCACCTATTTGCAGGCTCAATGTGGCTTACAGAGTTTGGTTATGACATCTGCTGGGTAGTTTTTTTTGTTACATTTGTACCCCGCGCTTTCCCACTCATTGCAGGCTCAATGCGGCTTACATATTGTATACAGGTACTTATTTGTACCTGGGGCAATGGAGGGTTAAGTGACTTGCCCAGAGTCACAAGGAGCTGCCTGCGTCTGAAGTGGGAATCAAACTCAGTTCCTCAGGACCAAAGTCCACCACCCTAACCACTAGACCACTCCTCCTTCAAACTCCAAGCCAATCAGAGCCCAGAACAGTCAAGTTTTCAAATAAAAACTGTTTACATCACTACAGGCTCTTCCTATTATCTGTGTGCCAACTAAAAGAAAGAGAAGTCAGTCCTCTGTAACAGCTTTAAGCATAAACATGCACCATCTGTTGGCCAAACAGAAGAAATACACCAGACATATTTAAGACAGGAAAATATCCAATACATAAAACACACTGTTTTTTTCACATTAGGAACTGTAGTACATCCTTTTGGTGGTGGTGGTGGTGGTGGTGGTGGGGGGGGGGGGGGGGACATTTTAACATAGGTCTTAGTGGCCAGTTCCTAAATTTTGAGGCTGCATCCTAGATTCTAGGTTCAAAATTGTCACGATCTATCCTATATGAGGAAACAGGTTGAGGAAACATGACAAGAAAAGAGTAACTTACCTCCTCTTCATGTGGCTTCAACTGACAATCTAGCACTGCTGAGTAGAAGGACATTTGAAGTATTTTTAGTTCATTGGAGAAAAGGGGAGAAGAGCAGATAGGATATGGCCACTCCAGGGCGGAACAGTTCTAAGACGTGGACCCAATCAGGTGCTTAATCTAGGAAGAGGAAGTCTCAGAGAGGTTCTGCATTGGGGGGAGGGAGTCCAAGAGGAGAGCCAGTAAAATGTTTGGCAGAAAGTCAAGGACTAAATGTTTGCAATTTGTAAACTGCTAAAATGCCAAATTAATCAGTTGCCTCACTCGTAGTTTCTATAAGTATACTGGCATTATATCAATATTTGTTGTAATAACATTGGATGACACTCGAATCTGGCACTGCATTAGATAATTGAATTAGAGACCGTTATCTTACGTTATATTTGATGATGAGAAAATTAAGCTTTTATTTTTTCATCAGATATAACAAGTAACAAAGCTAATGAAGTCAATGATCATCTTCAGTTAGTATCATCACCCAAAACTTCAGGAAAATGTTTTGCAGCATGAGAGTCATTTTGCCAAATGTCGACTCTGAAGGAACAGGTGAGCAAAGCAGTGAAAAGCAACTTCTGCCATCTGTGTGTAATATGGAAATTATGAACTTTTCTCTGAATCATAAATCTTAAAACAATCATGAAGACACTGATCAATTCCAAGGTTAGATTACTGCACTGTGCAATATCTTGGCCATCATTCTAGTATACGCACAAATTCCAATTTTTACAAACACAACTGCTAATCTCATTACCAAGTATCGTTGGAAGACTATTATACCTGTTCTTGTTTCTAGTAAGTCAATATTTAAAATAAATTATAGATGATAAACACTATCCCCAATTCTATATATATATATATATATATATATATATATATATATATATATATATATATATATTGCTTGAAATTGTGCATGCAAATTTTGACACCCCCCCCAAGTTGTGCACATAATTTAATTGCATAGCAAGCCAATTAGCACCGATAATTGGGCACTAACACTCTTTTATTGGCAGTAATCACCAATAATTGGAATTTACAGGTGTATTTTTATATTTGCTATTCTATAATGATGTGTGCATACATTTTTCCATTCGATCTGAAAAGGAGGAGTGGCTATGGGAGGGGCATGGATGGGTCAGGGGTGTTGCCAGGATTTGTGTGCAGTGTTAAAGAATTCAGGGGATCCATGCCTAATTTAGGCATTGGGGGATTTACACCAGGGTTTAGTTAGTGTAAATCCTTGCACCCAAAGTTGAATGTGGATCCCGGCACTAAATGCTATTCTACAAATGGCACACAACTTTGAATGCGGTTTATAAAATAGCTCTTAGCGTTCATTTTTCTCGCTCCACATTTCAGCACCATTTATAGAATTGAGTCCTATATAGTTCTTTATCTATTAGTCCAGATACACCCCAGAGATCGAGAGCAATGATTTGTACTTAATTGATCTTTAATGTCCACTAGGAAGGATATATTATTTTCTCCTTAGGGGTCCTTGGCATATATATCTGACAAACCTTCCAGTGCTTATATTTTCATTAATGTTTGTGGTATTTCAGAATGTGATTTTGGGTTAAAAAAAAAAGTTAAGACATCATGGCAATTTTAAGAGTATGTTTTATGACTACATTATTGTGTATTTTCTAACTAGAGAAGAGGGTTGAGATGTGTACGTGTAGAAAGTGAACCAGTCAAGTCTCCCACATTGAACAAGATATTCCTGATTTACTACTACTACTTAATATTTCTAGAGCGCTACTAGGGTTACGCAGTGCTGTACAAAATAAACAAAGAAGGACGGTCCCTGCTCAAATGAGCTTACAATCTAGGGTCATGTGTAGTACACAATCAAGAAACTCCTTCAGAACATGGGAGACTCAGGAGCCACTTAGTTTATTCTCTTTGTGAACCTGATCATGCATAACTTCATGTCTCACTGCTTCCATTTCCTGTTGATAGAGTAACAGACAGGAAATGTCATTGGTGAGATCTGAACTATTCACAGTCATGTTCCTGGTAAAGAAGTGTTACAGAGGAGGTAGAGTGGGGGTAGGGCATGGGCATAATGTGGCAAAGCATAATCTAGGTTGAGAGACAGTGCAAAAATCTTGTACTTAAGCATGGCTTCTGGTGGCTTCACTATAGACGGGTATCCAGTGGCGCTCCTAGAGGGGCTGACACCTGGGGCGGATCACTGATGCGCCGCGCGCCCCCCCCCCCCAGTGAAAGCACACTCCCCACCCCAGCGAAGGAACCCCCTGGGTGCACACCGCTGGGGGGGGTGCCGTGCACTGGTCAGCGTCTTCGTTTCCATGCTCCCTCTGCCCCAGAACAGGTTACTTCCTGTTCTGGGGCAGAGGGAGCATGGCAACGAACGATGCTGACCGGCGCGTGGCACCCCCCCCCCAGCGGCATGCACCCGGGACCGTACCACCCCCACCGCCCCCCCCTTGGTACGCCATTGAGGGTATCATGCAACTGGGTGTATGTGAAGGTGCGTTTATGTTGGAAAAGTAAGGTGTGTGTCTGTGTATTAGGAGAGTAAGGCTGAGGGTGAAAGTGTGAGGATGTACAGTGATGCACATGGGGAAGAATAATCCAAATCATAATTACTTGATGTTAGGGTCCATCCAAGAAAATGATTTAGGTATCATTAAGGACAATACCCTGAAATCTTCTGCTCAGTATGTGGTAGTGTCCAAAATTGCTAACAGAAAGCTAGGAATTATTACAAAACGGAAAGAAAATTAGAGAGAATATTATAATGCCTGTGTTCTCTCTATGTTGTGACCTCATTCTGCCAGGTACTTGTGACCTGGATTGGCCACTGTTAGAAGCAGGATACTGGGCTAGATAGACCATCAGTCTGACCAAGCATGGCTATTCTTATGCTCTTATCCACCACCAGCTACTCTGCTTTTTCAGCTTGAGGATCTCATCCAGCCTGAATATTTTCACTGGTGGGCTGCATCAATAAATGTATGTTTTACTGAAGTTTTCATGGTTTACTGCAATTTGCAGTGCCATAGTGTTACAGTGATGGTCTTCCTCACAATACTGAACCTTACTGTTGCTATACCTGCTTGCTTCTACATCCTGATCATGACGTTAATATTATTTTTGACCAGGTGAAGGGCAGACAATGCTTTATCTGCTTGTGTTGTCTGTTGAAAAAGGATCTGTGCACAGTTGATGATCTGATTACCCATGCAGGCTGTATGAAAACCAATGCCACAAATGGTCACCACTCATCTAATTTCCCCTATGTGGGCACTCAACAGTAAACAGTACAGCATGGAATGTGTTCCTACAGTGCTATATCTCACAGCATTACCTTCCAGCTTCAGTCCTTGATGCCACAATACATGAACCATTTCACTCTTCTGTAGACTATCTTACCCAACTATCCTGTACAGGTAGCCACACCTAAGGAAGACCAATGCAGACAACATGGTTTGTCTCCTGAGCTGAGATGCCTGTGCAGTCCATCTTGCATGTAGGTGGCAAGGCAATTCAACTCCCTAGTGCAGGATCTCGAACCCTGGCCAGAACATACCAGTAACTACTTTCATAGAAAGACCCTGTTTGCCAATATAATCTGACAATTGTATTTCATCTTGCAGTTATACTGGGTAATTATATATATACTAGTAAAAGAAGCCCGTTTCTGGAGCAAATGAAACGGGCGCTAGCAAGGTTTTCCTCCCCAACACCCCCCCTTCTCCCTCCCTCCCTCCCTACCAACCCCTTCGTCGTTCTGACGCCATTGCTCTGCACCTCCTGAATGCACCGTACGCCATTGCTCTGCCCTCAGTGTGTGACGCCATTGCTCCGCCCTCGACATCATCATGTTTGACGCGAGGGTGGGGCCCCGAGACGGCGATTTTGGTGGCTTCACCACCACGAACCCTTCGAACCCGTTTTGATGACGGAAGTGACGTCAGTGTCCTCAGAACGTTGAGGGTAAGTTTTATTATATAAGATATTTTTCAACTTGGACCTTTCAGCAGATAGGGAATATTAGTATCTGCTAGTCCATTCAAAAAAGAGACCAGAACTCATTCTGATTCCGCAAGCTTTTTCTTACAAGCTATAATACAGCACTAAGGAAGACCTTCTGTCAGATTAAATACAATTTCTAGCAGATTGCCAAGACCTGTCGTTTCTTTCTTTACAACATCCATAAAATCCGCCCCTTTCTTTCCGAGCACTCTACCAAAACCCTCATCCACACCCTTGTCACCTCTCGTTTAGACTACTACAATCTGCTTCTTGCTGGCCTCCCACTTAGTCACCTCTCCCCTCTCCAGTCGGTTCAAAACTCTGCTGCCCGTCTCATCTTCCGCCAGGGTCGCTTTACTCATACTACCCCTCTCCTCAAGACCCTTCACTGGTTCCCTATCCGTTTTCGCATCCTGTTCAAACTTCTTCTACTAACCTATAAATGTATTCACTCTGCTGCTCCCCAATATCTCTCCACACTCGTCCTTCCCTACACCCCTTCCCGTGCACTCCGCTCCATGGATAAATCCTTCTTATCTGTTCCCTTCTCCACTACTGCCAACTCCAGACTTCGCGCCTTCTGTCTCGCTGCACCCCTTGCCTGGAATAAACTTCCTGAGCCCCTACGTCTTGCCCCATCCTTGGCCACCTTTAAATCTAGACTGAAAGCCCACCTCTTTAACATTGCTTTTGACTCGTAACCACTTGTAACCACTCGCCTCCACCTACCCTCTTCTCTTCCTTCCCATTCACATTAATTGATTTGATTTGCTTACTTTATTTATTTTTTGTCTATTAGATTGTAAGCTCTTTGAGCAGGGACTGTCTTTCTTCTATGTTTGTGCAGCGCTGCGTATGCCTTGTAGCGCTATAGAAATGCTAAATAGTAGTAGTAGTAGTAGTTTATTAAAAAAAAAAAAGAAGAAGAATGAGAGAGGAAGGATGCCCATCTCCTGATTTGTGTCGGACGATGGGTGCCCTTCTCTTTTGGAAATGCCCCTGATAGGCTTCCTGCTTCTCTTGTTTTTGTCTACTTTCCTCACAAAAAAGATCAGTCGGCATATTTATAGCAGCCTTTAGCTTGGACCACTGTTTTTCCACTTCTCCTATGCTTTCCCATGCCAACAGCTCCTTCTTCAGGTATTCCCCCATTTTATCAAAATCAGTATGTCTGAAATCCAGTACTTTGAGTTTTGTGTGTCCAAACTCCGCCTTCGCCCTTATATCAAACCATACGGTGTGATTATCACTATTACTTAGGTGGGCACCCACCCGGATATCGGAAACACTACCTCCAAATAGTAAGCACTAGATCCACCATCGACCCTTCCCTCGTGGGTTCCGTCACCATTTGTCTGAGTATCCACAATTTCCCTACTTCCTTCTGATTCCACAGACGGGATGTTCCAATCCACGTCAGACAAATTGAAATCTCCCAACAGTAGCACCTCCCCTTTCATACCAATCTTTTGAATATCTTCTATCAGATCCTTGTCTAACTTCTCCGTTTGCGCAGGAGGTCTGTAGATAACTCCCGTGTGGATTATCTCCTACCATGTACAATTAACGCTAGGAGGCTAAGTTGGAACACACACACAGTTTCCCGCTCCAGGGAAACATTTAAGCTCAGGCTACTCCTCTTCTTTGGCACTTCCTGTCTCTCTCTGCATATGCATAAATTTCTGTTTTCTACCACGGGGGCATTCCCAGTGGTAATCAGCAGTTTGCATGCACTGGATGGTGAGCCCTTACTGCTAAGTCAATGGGTGGCACTAAGGGCTCAGGCCGTAAATAGACATGCTGGTTTTCACTTTGTCAAATGTCCATTTCCTGCCCCCCCCCCCCCAAAAAAAAAAACATTTTTCCCAGATGCGGTGGAGAAATGGACCAGCACACATCCAATACATGCGCCCACACTACCAAAGGTCATTTTTTGGCGTGCCTTTGTAAAAGGGCTCTTTACAGCACAAAAGCAACCTGCTACAAAATCATGTTTTTCATAATTGTAGCTTTGGTGGGAGAATTGTTTTTGTAACATCACAATACTGTTACCCGATCATGGCAGCCGTGGGGCTTATTGACAATTGGAATTCAAGGTTGATGATTTAATAGACCAACAGTTCTTTGAGCTTTTTTGCTGTACAATTACCAGACTCATGACGCAGGCACTTTCTCTAATACATGACCGTGTCGAGTTGCATTGATGAACTACCATTAAAGCTCTCCAGCCACTTTTGTTGCATCCGCTGTTGTTCTTTGCTTGTCTATTTTGCTTGTTTTATAAAATCATGTCACACAGGCCTAAAAAAGGGATAATTAAATGAATCAAAGTTTTAATGAAACTGATGATAAATTATATGATGGAGAGTAAAGTTGGCTGAAACTTTCTCATGAGGGGGTTTATTAAGAATTTATGTGCTCTGCAGAGCTCCTAGGTGATTTCAAACTTAAGATATATTTAGGTGCTTAGTTTCAAAGCAAATGGACATCTTAAAAATGCCTAAAAAAAAAAACCATCCATCTGCTAAAAATGTTCAAATCCTGATTTTGGAAAGTCAGAATTTGGATGTTTCACACTGTAGTTTGTCCAAATAGCAAAGAGGCATGTTATGGATGTGTTTTGGGTGGGACTAAGGAGGGTCCAAAAATAGGACGTCCAGCAGGGATTTTTGAATGGGAAGAAAGTCCATGTCTTAAAAAAAAAGGATGTTTTTATCTAGACCTTTTCAGTCACATCCAAGTTATAAACAATTGCTTTAATAGAGCAGCTGACCACTGGAGAGATTAAGGCATGATCTCTCCTTAATTCCCCAGTAGTTGCAGTCCCTTCCCTCGCCCCTGAAAGTGAAACTGGAAAGAAAAAACAGGCTATATGTCAGCTGCAGGTATTATGATCATTCTGAAAAAAGAAGTAATCAGGTCAGAAGATTGGCCTAGTGGTACTGCAGTGCCCTGTGAGGCAAGGGGTCCAGGCTCATGTCCCACTTCAACTTTTTAAAAAAATAATTCTGAGCCTCCCAGAAACAGAAAAATGCCTACTGTACAAAAACATATAAGATACCTGCAAACCTGAAGGCTATTAATGTGGTGTATGTTCATGTCCAGTAGGTATTTTTCAGGTCCTGGAGAGATCACATTTAAAAAGAGGTTTGACCTTTTTCAGTAGTAGCTCAAGGTGAGCTGCATTCAGGTACAATGGGTATTTCCCTGTCCCTGGAGGGCTTACAATCTAAGGACCCTATTTACTAAGGAACACTAGCGTTTTAGCAGACACTAAAATTAGCGCACACTAAATGCTAGAGATGCCCATATATTCCTATGCCCAGCTTCTTATATATTTACTCTCTATCAGTCAGGAGCAGCAATTTTTTGTTGGATCTATCAGATACACGTACATACATCCATATGGCTAAATAATTTGAGCCAAGCAATTTATAAGGCGTACGTAATCTTCTTCAATCCGTCAAAGTTATTTTTAGTATTTAGTCCATATTTTATTTTCAGTATAATTTTTCTAAAACAATTCCAGCGTAATAAGTACTTAGCTTTCCATTCATTCTAAACAAGAGGTCAATACTGGAGACCTATTGTCACCGATACTAATTCATGTTTTGCTCGTAGCTGTTTCAAGGTAGTCGCCTATAAATGAAAAACATCTAAGTTATTCATTAAATATTTTCAAATTAAGCATTATGTCCCACAAAATGTTATTGACCAGACTTTCAATATACAGCTGCTTCTAAAATGGCCGCTGCATTTTTTTAGTGTTTTTCTTATATATTATTAGTATCATCATGTGATCTAGCGAGCAACAATCAAAGGTCAAGGATCAAAACAGCTTTCAACCAATATTCATAGCTATCAAATCAGTGTCATCCATTCAATATCCCAATTTAATCCCGCAGATTCAATAGTATTCAAAGTAAAAATCCAAAATTGTTCTCTATAATTAAGGATTTTCTCAAGATTTTGGAGAACAATTTTGGATTTTTACTTTGAATACTATTGAACCTGCGTGCCAAAAAGACGTGTTAGAAAATATTTTCTATTTTCTACCACGTGGCGCTTACCTGGCAGTAGACAGAAGTGTGCGCATGCTGCATGCCTACCGCCTGGGTAGCATATGAGACCTTACCGCTAAGTCAATGGGTGGTGGTAAGGTCTCAGGCCGAGAATGGTCACGTGCTGTTTTTTCTTTTGCTACACGTCCATTTTCCGGCCCCTTAAAAAAAGTCCTTTTTCCAGGACGCAGTAACAACTGGCCCAGCGCGTGCACAAAAGACACTCTTGCACTGCCGCAGACCACTTTTTGCCATGGCTTAGGAAAAGGGCCCCTAAGTCTAATTGCAAACATAAAGATTAAAATTGCTGACTGAAATTTTTTGAGAAATTAACTGGATTTGCCTGTTGATTTCTTTTAAAGGCAGCAGAAACTCATTAGCAGAATCAGAAACTGACTTTGCTATTAATCTTTATTAGTTTGCAATTTCATGTCTAATTGAAAATCAAAGTAGAAAAAAGTTAGTCCACATTATAGGTATTTGCATGCCTGAGTACTTACTTATGTACAGTAGATAGATTAATCTGATTGCAAGGTTGTGAAAGTATGCCTAAAGGACAAGCTTTTTAAGCTAGTGTAATGTAATTAAAGCTCTGCACAAGAAAACAAATTGCCTTAACTCTATATAGTAATTTCCTTCTTATACATAAAATCTTCCGAGTTTGCATTTTTTGTTTACTTATGAGCAGTAAAAATGCATGATAACAATGATTGTGTATGTGTGTTTTAATTTTAATTGCCACCACTTGTACATAAAACATTTGGGTAAGTTGCTATAACACCAAAGTTAGCATGAGAACGAGGCTAACTGTGCAAAAATCAACAAAGAAAAAAATACAGAATGGATTCTAAGCATTGTAGTGATAATATTGGATCATAAACACAAATCTAAACATGATTATTATATAACAAATTAATAAAACCAAAATTGGCGCATATTGCAAAGACCTACATTGCATCAAACCAAAATAACAACAAACTGATTTTAAAGTCTGTTGTTATTTTGCAATGTGCATTCTGTATGTTATATCTACTGTGCCTAGCCTTGATGCAGACACTGTCTTTCTGCTTTTTACTTCCAATATTAGCCATTTTAAACCGAGGTATATTTAGGAAACGTTTGACAGCAGGGCTAAGAGTTATTGTACAGAGAGAACTGAAATTTTTATTTTAGCAGGAACAACTAAACTGATCATCTAGGCTGGGATTTTAGGAGGAATAACTTTAAACTAAACATCAAGCTTAAGAGAAAGGGGCTCATTTTCAAAAGAGAAAAACATCCAAAAAGTGGCATAAATCTGCATTAGGGCGTTTTTCTCACAAAAATGTCCAAATTGGTATTTTTGAAACCAATTTTTAGACTTTTTTTCTATGAAGTCCATTAGAAATGCATTCAAATCACAAGGGAGCATGTCATGGGCATGTTAAGGACAGGATCTGGGTGTTCCTAACACTTGAACATTTTTCTGTATCACCGGTATCATTTTGTACCCGGCACCTGCAAGAGCAGGAGCGACTGGGGATCACACCTGCCTAGACTCCACTAGATCCTGGATATTTTCAAGGTAGGCCTGAGTCTTATGGGAAGACGAGGAGCCATTGGATGATCTTTGGAGGGGTGGAGGGGACATTGAATTGGGGGTTTCAGGTGGGGGGGGTCAAGAGGAGAGGTGCTGACTGGGGGTAGGGTATTGGGGGAGCTCAATGCTTCTTTGGTTGGCCTCTTTAAGAAGTGCCTGGGAGCACCAAGCCACCCACTTGTGGCCCGATGCTCCCGAAACAGAACAATAATACTGCTTGCAAGGGTGATCGCAAGTTGCATTATTGTTGTACCACGGGAGTCAGTACCTTGTGGTAGTGAGCTATCGCAGGATGGTGGCTCACTTGGTAAATTAAAGTGCGGTAAAAGACCAACTTTTACTGCACCTTTATAGCTTCCCCTCTATAGGGATCACTTCCATTCGTGTGCACTGACATTACTGTGTGTTGTGTCTCTCTTGGCCCATGGGAATATGTCCCCAAAACAGTTCATACATGGAAATAATGTTGGCACACACCA
The DNA here is from genome assembly GCF_901765095.1 of Microcaecilia unicolor. NCBI lineage: Eukaryota > Metazoa > Chordata > Amphibia > Gymnophiona > Siphonopidae > Microcaecilia > Microcaecilia unicolor. Next base: position 48,287,430 of record NC_044034.1, read on the forward strand.
ATCATTAGCAAATGGCATCCTAACACTTGGCATACATGGGTGTTCCTTCTTTTTGGCACACCAACATCAGTTTTTAGCAGTATTGTATAATGGCATCAGGAGGCTTTGATGCTGTTATAGAATTGGCACTCCCTGCACTGCTTCAGGGTGCAAAAAAGGGGCACCAAATTATCATCTATGTATTCTCCCCCCCCCCCCCCCCCCCCCCCCCCCCATAAATACAACACGGGCTCAGCTGTGCCTTGAACAACTCACTTATGGGCCCTTTTTCTATTAATGGACACATGCTAATTTTCTCATTATCAGATGGCTATTAGTGCATAAGTCCCTACCGCCACCCATTTTGTAGGTGGTAGAGACCCACGTGCTAAATCTGCGCTAATGGGTTAGTGCAAGGCGATGCCGACCGATTTGCACAGATGTACCCACTTTCCACACCAAACATGCCCCCTGCGCAAAAAATTAATTTATGTAGGTAGTGCGCAAATATGACAAAATTACTGTGGGACGCCTCAGCGTGCCCCGCAGTACACCCTTAACCTCCTTGGTCTTACATTTAGAATGAATGATCACTGGGGCAAGACCCTGGATACTATGCAATTTATGTTCTGTGCGGCACTAAGAACACTGTTTGCTTTGTATAAATAATAGATATTATTTACCAGTCCTTCTTAATGGCAAGTGTTATCTGATTTGTATCCTCAAATACCGTCACATAATTTGTGGCGCTCTGTTGACACGCCAAGTATATGAATGCTTGTTTGATTTACTATCTCTACGATAAACATATTTATGAATCTTACATAATTAACCTGTCAATCCATCTCATTCTGCTGAAAAACTGCAGTTCAATGGGGCAGACCATATTAAAAACTAGAAATTGAAGCATCAATATTGTGAGGTTTGTACACTAACCATTTCAATGTTATTTTTAATTTATTTGTCTGATTTAATTTTTCAAATTGAATATTGATTGAGATACAGTAATAAAAATATATGCATGCTCTAATGGTAAAAATAAACAGATTAAGAAATCATATTCCACTCATATAACAAGAAAACAAAGATTTGTTTGTTTTTTTTGCTACTGTTGATGATGTAAATTGATGCCTCCTTTGTTGTGCCCTGATGCAGCTCGGGGAGCTCCTGATGCCATTACAGAATACTAGTGCACACCCGTATTAGTGTCCCCCCCCCCCAAAAAAAAGTGTACCCGCTTATTCCAAGTCAATAGTAGGTGCAAGAGAGTGCGCTTAGATCTGTCAATCAATGCTAGCCTCTCTTAGCATTCTATTACACGCATTCATTAATAGATGACACTCCCACTTCCCATCCATGCTCCTCCCACATGTGTGTACCCTTTTCAATTGCATGTTATGCCACTTGAGTGCTAGTTTACAGAACAGTGCTTTGCATAAGCATAAGCTTAAGTGGCACCTATTCTGCATTAGCTGCATCAGACATATTTAAATGCAAGCTCACCTTACATAGAATTGCCCTCTGTCTTTTTAAATTTGTTAAAAACATTTTTTAAGTAACATTGTAAGAGTAATTTTGAGTAAGCTTTGTAATTGCAAAGATATGGGCATTTTAACCTCGTATATGATGTAGGTAGTTTCCCTTTGAAAATTTACTATTATAAAACACACATGAAAAAAAGGGCTCATGGACTCTACACCTGCTCTTTTTGCAGAGGAGCAAAGGAAAAAATAGTGCATGTACTTTTCAAAAGGTCAATTATGGTAGCGGTTTTACAAAGTTTATGCTGAAAGTACAGACATCCAAAGGTACAGACACACGCATCACTATGTTCTCAGTTATGCAGTACATATGATTTTTTTTAAAGGGGGCTACCATGCATGCACATTGGGCTGCAGGCTTCTGTTCCATCCCACTATATCACCAGGGATGGACCCCAGGTAGGTTATGAGGGGTTGGCTGGGTGAGGGGAGTATATGAGGACGTATTTGTTGCATGGAAGGAACAATTGGGGGACTCTCTTGACTGAAGGAGCATCAAGGGTGGTCTATGATGGCTGGGGAGAGCATCAAGGGTGCTATTTTAAGGCAGAAGGATCAGAATGGGATATATGGGAGGACTGGGGGATTGGAACTGGGGGAGAATAGAATGAGGGTATAGGGTGGAATAAAACCATGGGATCAGGGAGATTGAGGGCAGGATATGCTCAGCAACCCAATGGCCATGACCTAGAAGTTACAGTATGTGGGGGCTGGCCAGTATTCAGTGCCAGCACCCGTATAGCTAAGCAGCCAAAGATAGGACTGCACAAAAGGCTGTCCTATCTGGCCACTTAGCTATGTGGGTACTGATAGTAAATATGGGCCATGCCCACAGAAGTGCCAGCTACTCTCTGACTCCACCCCTTGACTGGGCTATACTGCCGTTTTGACATGGGGAAGGGTTAGAGCCCATATTTAGTGCCACTGCCCTGTTAAGTGCCGCTGATTATCAGCATCTGACCCACTCAGTGTGGTTTAACTGGGCAGGAGCTTCTTCTACTCACTTAAACCATACCAGATATCATATCAACCCCATGGATTTCAGGAAGCTGCTATTTACACATGGAGAGCCATACCATGCGGATATTTTAAGGGGGTATGGTTTGCATTTGAGCGTAGCTTGCTGGAACTAATATTTACCAAGGGAATACATATATATGGGGAAAAATCTTATTGTGGTAGAGGGTCTTTGTCTGGCTGATATCAGCCTGCGGGGGGCAGACCAGCTAAGGCCCGTGATCTGCGTTGAGCCTGGATATTCAATTCTGGGCCACTTCTGGTGACCGGTATTGAATATCTTTTTTTTTTCAGCTGGTTTAAACTTAACTAGACAAGTTAATATTCAGCGCCGGTCAGTTAAGTTTATAGTGGACAAAAATAGGACTGCTATTTAGGCAGTCAGATTTGGCCGCTAAATATTTGTGAAGTGCTGAATATTTGTGGCTAGCTGGTTAGCCACTTATACTAACTTCCGCAAACTACTGAAGACCCATCTCTTTAACAAGGCATACCACAAAGACCAACAAATATGAACGCCAATACAACTATCCAGAAATGCCTTACAATATTAGCTTGTTAAACTACTAGTTTGTTTCATCATTATCACGTTCGCTTGTTAAATTACTACTATGTCTTATCATTATCATATTACCCAAGATCCTTCTATAATACTAATTGTATATCTTCTTAGATGCTTCCACTATTCATGATGTATTGCAAGCCACATTGAGCCTGCAAAGAGGTGGGAAAATGTGGGATACAAATGCAATAAATAAATAAATAAATAAATAAATACTAAGCGCTAATATTCAGTGGAGATAACTGGCTACCTCACATTGAATACTGCCTCAGGTCCTGCATTCCATTCAGTTCGAGAAACCTCACAATCCTCCACTTTAGAAGCGTTTCCATTAGTTTACTCACCATCGAGGTCAGACTGACAAGTCTGTAATTCCCAACCTCCTCCTTACTTCCTCTCTTGTGCAAAGAGACCACATCTGCCCTTTCCAGTCCTCCAGGACCGTTCTGGAATCTAAGGAAGCATTGAAAAGGTCAGTCAGCGGAGCCGCCAGAACTTCTCTGAGTTCCTTGAGCACCCTCGAATGTATCTCACAAAGCGATGGGGTCTGATAAGAGAGAGAGAGAGAGAGAGAGAGAGAGGGTAGCAGTCAGACACAGGAAGCATGGTAAGGGTGCAGGCAGGGGAGCATGAATGTGTGTATGGGGAACACGGCGTGGTGGCCTAGGTGGGCCCGACTGTGTCTCTCGGCAGCCCCGAACCACGCGGCAATGCCAACATAGCCCATTCACAGTGAATGGGCTGTGTCGGCATTAGCGCACCATCAGCCACTAGCGTGGCTTAGTAAACAGGGGGTAATTAAATAAAGAGCAAATGAATGCATAATATAAAATACTGTAATAATAAGAACAGCATTCCTTTGTTTCCTCCGTAAGATTGATAAATGTTATAGATAATGCAACATTTCTCAGTTTTAGAGTCTGACGTACTGTCTCGAATGTGCTATAATAATAGCTGCTCAGAAAATGTTCTATAAGTAGAAGATTCAGATCTCCCAGATGACAGGTCATTAAGAATAATAGTATGCTGCAGACCACAAGCAGGCCTGTACATCACCATCACTTTCAAATCATATAGGCTGGAGTTAGTTTGCTACCAGTGCTGTGCTGTATTGTGAGATTCTTAACAAGAGGAGGGAAGGTATTCCAACAGGCAAAGTTAGGGAAGGTAGCCTGGAAAGATGAGACAGGGGGACATATGTAAAGAAGAATGCTAAGGGAAGACTGGGCAGTGAGAAGGAATAAAAGACATATGAGTCGAGCTTACTAATCTCTCCCCTCCTATCCGGTATCTCTCTTTTGGATTTCTGCACCCCAAGTGCATCACTCTGCACTTCTTGGCAGGAACAACATGCTATTGAAGAGTTTAAATTTATAGTGCTCATCCAGTTTTCCTTACCTCATGGTGATGATGTCCCCCGGAAGAACTGATCTTCCGTTGTAACACAGTGGCCCCTAGTGGTCTGAATAGGGAAATAGAGTGGCAATCACTGATTTAGAATTTTCCCGCGCTTGCATGTCAGCTGATAGCCTATAAGAGTAGGGCGCATGTGTGTTCATGCAGGTTTTAACTCAGATGGGAGTTGTTCCTCCCTATAGTTGCTGATCCGTAAGTAACAGAGTATAGTTCTTACAATTGTTTTGAACATTGATATATTAATTACAAATGTTATACATCGAGCTTTGTTCTATTTCATGCTTGATTTTTGTCTTGTTTTCAATTTTTATAATTTCTTCGCATTGCTCCTAGATTAGTTCCCCTGAAGACGCCAATACATTGGTGAAACATGGTCCATGTCGGGAACCATGAATATTGAACAATGGACACTGAACCATTGAAGTCACAGAGTAAACCTGAAATATAAAAGTCTTACTCCGATTCGGCGCTCACATCAGTTCCTGCATAGCAGTACCCTATTGAAGATTGGAAAATGGCTCTCCCGCTAAGTTAATGCAAGCTAAGTAGCTACCAGTTTATAATAATTTTTTGATGGCTCTATTTTGAGACTGTTTAATTTGGTACACCAACATATAGTGGAGGTAGGGAGTGCTATGATGGTGGAATGGTGTTTTTACAAATCTCAAGTCTTCGGGTCGCAGTAATACACCCAAAAAACTGAGCACTATTCTTAATTTTGTAAACATATATATTTTTTGGCACTATACGTTTTCATATAAAACAACACAGTTTGTTTCAGCTTTAATTTATTTTTACTTTTGGTTTCTTTAATAATTTCCAGTTTACTGATTGGGAACCAAAAATTTTCTTTAAACCCAGAATACTTATTTCTCTTAGTTAAATTTTAACTGCCAGACCCTCGACCATTCTTCTAAAGTTCAGAGATCCCTTCTCATTGTTTCTACTCCCTCCAGGGTATATTGGCTATTTTCGTGTCATCCACAAAAAGGCAAACCTTTCCTTCCAACCCTTCAGCAATATCTCCCACAAATATATTAAACAGAATAGGCCCCAGCACCGACCCCTAAGGAACTCCACCGCTCACATTCCTTTCCTCTGAGCGGATTCCATTTACCACCACTCTCTGCCACCTATCGGACAACCAGTTTCCTATCCAGTTCATTACTTTCCGCCCTAAGTTCAACCCTTTCAGCTTATTCACGAGTCTTCTGTGGGGGACCGTATCAAAGGCTTTGCTGAAATCCAAGTAGATTACATCTAGCGCACGTCCTTCTTCCAGTTCTTTGGTCACCCAGTCAAAGAAGTCAATAAGATTAGTTTGGCAGGATTTTCCTTTTTGTAAAGCCATGTTGCATCGGGTCCTGTAACACATTGGTTTCTAGAACATTAACTATCCTTTCTTTCAGCAGCGGCTCCATTTTTTTCCTACCACCAACGTGAGACTTACCAGTCTGTAGTTTCCCACTTCTTCCCTGTCTCCACTTTTGTGGAGAGGGACCACATTCGCTCGTCTCTAATCTCGCGGTAATATGGTAAATGCAGTTAGCATGGCAGGGTTTAAAAAAGGTTTGGCTAATTTCCTAAAAGTCCATAAGCCATTATTAAGATGGACTTGGGAAAATCCACTGCATATTCTGGGATAGGCAGCATAACATCAGTTTTGCTCTTCTGGGATCTTGCCAGGTACTTGTGATCTGGATTGGCCACTGTTAGAAAAGGATACTGGTCTGTCCTAGTATGGCAGTGCTTGTGTTCTTATACTTTTAAAGCTCCTACAGATGTTTCACTAGCTAAGAGGTAAAAGTTGCATTATGATGATAAGATTTGGTGCCTATCTATGCCATTTGTAAGAAAGAAGATGCATAAATGCTGATGCTACCTGCAGGAGTTGGTCCTCTAGGGCTCTGTCCATTTTCTGCTCCAGGGAATTCCTACATTTATATTGTAAACAAGTAAGTGTTAGAATTTTGGAGCACCAACCTTTATACATCAAAATGCCAGCACTATCTTTAAGCTCCTACTTGAGCATGTAAAATGCTACCCCATGGGGACCTTTTACTAAGCAAACAGTGGCATTTGGATCAGGGGCGTAGCCACGGGTGGGCCTGGACGGGCCCAGGCCCACCCACTTGTCCTCCAGGCCCACCCATCCAAATCCTTCATCGCTGTCGCTGCCTTTTCTCCCGCGGCTTCCGGGAGGCAGCGATCAGCGTTACCTGTAGTGCCTGCCCTGAAATTATGCGTCTTTTCTCCCCAGGCTTCGCCCAGCTCGTTTCTTCGCTCGTCGACAGCGCTACGCTGCTATTCAAACAGGCAGCTCCACTTCTCTCTGCCGCGTCCATCCGGCCCTACTAAACAGGAAGTGCATCAGAGGGCCGGATGGACGCGGCAGAGAGGAGCGGAGCTGCCTGTTTGAATAGCAGCGCAGCGTATCGCTGCCGACGAGCGAAGAAACAAGCGGGGCGAAGCCTGGGGAGAAAAGACGCATAATTTCAGGGCAGGCACTACAGGTAACGCTGATCGCTGCCTCCCGGAAGCCGCGGGAGAAAAGGCAGCGACAGCGATGAAGGATTTGGATGGGTGGGCCTGGAGGGCAAGTGCTGGATTTGTGGTTTGTTGGTTGGGGGGGGGAAGGGATACTTTTGCCAACAGTCAGACTTGTAGGAGGAAGGGGATTAGAGGGAACTGGGAAGGAAGAGAGCTGCTGGAGGTGGGAGGAAGGGGCTGGAGAGCTTCTGGAAGAGGGAGGGAAGGGAGAGAGCTGCTAGACATGGGAGGAAGAGAAGGAGGGGACGATGGAAGGGAGAGAGCTGCTGAAGGAAGGGGAGGAGGGGACTGAATGGAAGGGAGAGAGCTGCTGGACATGGGAGGGAGAGGAGGAAGGGGCTGGAGAGCTGCTGGACAAGCTAGGAAGAGGAAGAAGGGACTGGTGGAAAGGGGGAGAGCTCCTGGACATGGGAGGAAGAGGAGGAGGGGACGATGGAAGGGAGAGAGCTGCTGAAGGAAGGGGAGGAGGGGACTGAATGGAAGGGAGAGAGCTGCTGGACATGGGAGGGAGAGGAGGAAGGGGCTAGAGAGCTGCTGGACAAGCTAGGAAGAGGAGGAAGGGACTGGAGGGAAGGGAGAGAGCTGCTGGACATGGGAGGAAGAGAAGGAGGGGACGATGGAAGGGAGAGAGCTGCTGGACATGGGAGGAAGAGAAGGAGGGGACGATGGAAGGGAGAGAGCTGCTGAAGGAAGAGGAGGAGGGGATCTGGGTGGAAGGGAGAGAGCTGTTAGATGTGGGAGGAAGAGGAGGAGGGGATCTGGATGGAAGGGAGAGAGCTGCTGGACATGGGAGGAGAACTGGAGGGAAGGGAGAGAACTGCTGGTACAGCACAAGGAGGGAGGGAAGGGAAACAGAGATACCAGACCAAGGAGATTAAGGAAAAGGGAATATTAAACCTACAGCTTGAGGGAGGGAGGCAGGAAATCAAGCAACCAAACCAGATGCTGGAAAGAGGAGGGAGTGAGAAGGAGAGAAGCTGGATGGGGTAGGGTCAGAGAGGGTAGAAATATATTGGCACTGGGGACAAAGAGAGGGGAGAAGATGGACAGAGTAATATAGGGACACAGAGAAAAGGAGATACTAAACATGGAGGAAGATAGAGGTACAGAGATGGAAGAAGATGGAAGGATGGCAGAGAAAGAGGGAAAACGGATGGGTGGGGAGAGAGACACTGGATGGAAGGATGCAGAGAGAAAGGGGAGAGACTGGAAGGATGTGGAGAGAGAAGGGACACTGAACAGAAAAGGGTAGAGAGATAGACACTGGTTAGAAGGAGGGAGAGAGACATTAGATGGAAGGATCAGGAGAGAGGGTAGATGGGTAGAAGGATGGGGAGAGAAAGAGGGAAGACACTGGATGGAAGGGTAGGGAGAAAGGTGACACTGGATGGAAGGATGCAGAAAGAAAGAGGGGAGACTATTGGAGGATGGGGAGAGAGAGGGGAGACACTGGAAGGATGGGGAGAGAAAGAGGAGAGCTGCTGCATGGAAAGGGGGAGTAGTGAAAGATTGGAGAATAAGAGGAAGGGGCATGGGGAGAACAAGGGTGAGAAAAAGATGAAAAGCCATAAGTAGATGAAGGAAATTAAAGAATGGATAGTAAGAATGAATTAAATCTGGACACAGAGAGAGGCAGAAAAATATTGAAGAAAGCAAAGAAAAAGGAGAGAAAAATGACAAATGGCCAGGAAACCCTGGCAGAAGAGTTAAACGAAAGAAAGCAGAATCTAGAGACACAATGAGACAAAGTAAATGGCCATACAACAAAGGTAAAGAAAATAATTTTATTTTTAATTTAGGATAAAGTAATATGGTGTTAATAAAGTTTCAGAGACCAATACTTCCTTCCTTAGGTCAGGAGAGGATACCGTAACAGCATTATACTGACCTGAGGCAGGAGGTTTTGGCCTCTGAAAGCTCACTGAAAAGGATTAGTAAATTGTCTGAAATCGGATGCACTGAAAAGCAGCACTTTACCCTGTGTGACAAATGCATCTGAGTGTGACTAAATTTTGCTGGGGGGGGGGGGGGGGGTACAGAGAAACTTTTGTGCCCACCCACTTTGGGTTCAGGCCCACCCAAAATTGGCAGTCTGGCTACGCCACTGATTTGGATGCCCTTACATGAGTCTTTCTTGTTTGCTAAAGCCACTTTTAAAGCAGCTGTAAAGTGACCAATTTTTCACTTTTTTGTTATTAATGGCCATGTGCTAATATTTCAAGTCAAACAATGAAGTAATGTGGTCAACCGGACACATCCAAACACACCAGAGAGATGGGAGACATACAATTTATTTCATAAAATATGTTGACTTGACACGGCACCGTGTTTTGGCCAGTCTCAGGCGCTAATATTGCCATTAGTGTGTGGCCATTTTTAAAAATTACTGTGTGAGCACTTCCCTCCACTTATGTTGTAAGTGCTAAGGGCACTGTGCTCCTGTGCTAACCAGATTTGACAGTTATGAGCGCATCCCACTGTACACACTATTAAGCACACATTAGCACCTATTTATTTTATTTTATTTATTTATTTAGCTCACACCTTTTTCAGTAGTAGCTCAAGGTGAGTTACATTCAGGTACACTGAATATTTCTGTGTCCCAGGAGGGCTCACAATCTAATTTTTTTTACCTGAGGCAATGGAGGGTTAAGTGACTTGCCCAAGATCACAAGGATACCTAGTAAAGGGGCCCCTACATGCTCAGCTCTCTTACATAATTGCCACCACTCTTACTCAAGGCCATATTCTTCACCTTCCTCTAAACACTACTGTATGTAAATGATTCTGTGCTAGAACTGTAAATATTGTGATTTATTGGCTTACTTGCCACTTGAAAAAAATACTTCAAAGTGTTTTTACTATTGTGTGTCTTAGGGGAAACATGCATATTATACGGGTCCCTTAGATGTCAGCAGATTGTACCTCTATCCCCAAAGCACAAATGTTATTTGTTATTTTACCTCTCTTGGCAACTTTTAAATGCAGATTGTAAAAAAAACTTGGATTTAGATTTGTGATAAGCAATGTTGTTTGGTAATAAAAAATGTTCTGGATAAACTCACAAAGGTAGGCTTCAAAGCTATGCTTTTGTGTTATTTTGAATTTGTTGCAGCTTTTAAACGTTTTGCAGTCTCGGAAATGGTGAAAAAATATTAATAGGTGAGAAGCATTATATAGATCAAAGTCAGCTTAAAAATAACCTCGGGCAAATAGACCAGCAACAGCTACATAAAGTGATTGATTACAGTAAAAATGCTTATTGCATGGTCCTTACTTCAGACTTCAAGCAGTAAGGGTGCTGTACAATAGAATCTATAAATTTGTTTATTAATGATGTAAAATCAATGCATTGTTTTTTGCTAAATAAGGAGTATGTTTAACATAGTAAATAGTAGATGACGGCAGAAAAAGACCTGCATGGTCCATCCAGTCTGCCCAACAAGATAAACTCACATGTGCTACTTTTTGTGTATACCTTACCTTGATTTGTACCTGTTCTTTTCCAGGCACAGACCGTATAAGTCTGCCCAGCACTATCCCCGCCTCCCAACCACCAGCCCCGCCTCCCACCACCGGTTCTGGCACAGACCGTATAAGCCTGCCCAGCACCATCTCCGCCTCCCGCCACCAGCTCTGCCACCCAATCTCGTCTAAGCTCCTTAGGATCCATTCCTTCTGAACAGAAGTATGTTTACTAAGGTGCGTTAGCGTTTTTAACGCATCTTTAAAGTCAAGGCACATTAAACGCTAGCGCACCTATACATTTCTATGGGTGCATTAGCGTTTAATGCGCATTAACCATTAACACATGTTAACCACACTAACACGCCTATAGCAGCACATCTTAGTAAACATAGGCGTAAGTATGATAGATCACATAGAGATGAACAAAGACAAGAAAAACTGTGCCATTATTTGGCATACAAAAGTTACTCTTAGTTTGCTGCTCCCATATTGAACACTCGTTTCTTCTGAGATATTTATTTATTCTTTGAGGTTAGTTGATCATCCCCTTACCCTACCTCCGAAGATACCCTTTAAGAAACAATAAATTAAGAATGTCAATGCTACACTTCTTGTCTGCAGCTTTCTCATAACTTGGATTCAGCGTGATATACAAAAGGAGCAATAACACAGCAAAAATAAGAACTATTATTTAAACCCAACCAAAAAGATAGGTTTTCAACTTTTTTTGTGAAATGTCTGATAATTCCATTCCAAATGAATTATCAATCGGAGAGAATTCCATTCAGGAATTATAATAACCAAAAAAATTGAGTTAATCGTCTTCAAAAAAGCATAAGTTTCTAAAAGATGAAGGACAAAGAATAAGCTGATCCCTTAAATGAGAAGTGACCAAATAGTGAATTGGAGAACATATCCTATATAATAAAAAGCACCTCCAATATTCTGAAGCTGACTCTGTGGCACTGTGGCAGTGTAGGGTTTGTAAGTCTGTAGTTCAGCGTTTCATTGGCTCTCACTGTCCCCGCCCTCACGTCGAGGAAATGGAACACTGCATAGTTGCCAAGCAAACAAATGCGACGTCACAGGAACGAAGAACCAATCAGACAGAACGGAACTTGGAGGAGAGAAGTGGAGTGGATTGAATCTCTAACAAACAATCATATACAGGGAGGTACGAACATCAGTGGAGGCAAGTGCACAGAACGGAAGGGAAGACAAACATTTAATCACTTTGTCACTCACACACATCACACACACACACACACTCAATCACTCTGTGTATCTCTCTCTTACACTGTCTGTAAAATGGGCAACTGTATGTTGCATTCTCACGAGTAAGGAGCTCTTCTGATGTGATTGTTAAACTGATTGAAGGGCTTGAACAAGTAAAACATTTACCACATTGTAACACAGTTTACACAAAAAATATTGTATATAAAGAAATCTTACACATGTAAACAACAATTATATTCAGAATACAACCGTGGAAACATTAATGGCAGGAACTCATTACATTGCTAGCGCCCGTTTCTTTGCTTTAAGAAACGGGCCCTTTTTACTAGTTTATTAATAAATGTGATGTAGAATCATAAATAATTTGAAATAAGCAAAATGCCTTAAACAATATCCTTCCGGCCATGGGGCAAAAGCTGGAAAGGTCTGCAGGATCCAGGTGAGTATTTTAAAGGATGAGTGCAATGGTGGCATGTTTCTTAGACAAAGGCTCATAGGCTTGTGACAAACAACATGACAGTAGTGGTAGAATTAAGGGCAGGAGATGTTCCATAAGTTTTAGAGACAGAAATGTGGAATAAGAATCCAGTAGAGAAGAAGAGGGTCTAAGGGCAATGATAATGCTGAGCACTACTGATAGACCACCCCCCCCCCCCCCCAAAAAAAAAAAAAAGTATTTGTTTTCTGTCATTTTTGGTTAAAAATAAACAAATGCACATCCTTAAAATAAATTGGCCTAGCTATACGTTGGCTTACATTTGGAGAGGAGGTTTTACTTTTTATGAACCCTCATTTTGATGTTATTGGGGAGGTTCCTGAAATACAGCATCTTCTGTGCCCTTACCATACTCTAATATTGTTGCCTCTTCCTACCATTGCTTACCCATGAACCTAATGGTCCTCATTCTAATTCTACCAACCATGATGTCAGTATGCAACCTCTATGATCATTGTCTTTCTATAGAGATGCCAGTCTTCCTTCTCTGATTGTTTTTTTTGCTTTTCATGGTGATGTGGGTTTTCATCCTACTGTTGGCAGTGCTGTATTACCCTGTCTGCAGTGCATTGGTCTCCTTCCCCAAATTACCAAGGGCCTTCCAGAAAAATATTTCCTTCTATGCTAACAAATTTCATGTATCCAGTTATCTTAGGATACACTTGACAACTAATAACACTTCTAATACTGATCTGCCACTGAATCCTAATGGATAAACCTCGGGGGAGGGGGGATAATATCCTATCAATGAACAACAATGTCCAACCTTCTCATATTCATTACTAGGGTCTTCCATTCATGTTGGTGTTGCTTTACCCCCTTCTGTTTATTTATTGATTTCATATGTTCCAATCCTATTGTCTCAAAAGCTGTGTTTGGCACTGGCTAATAGTAGCTCCTGTATGATGGTCTGTACGATATCTGAACCATAACTTCACAGAACCTCTAGCTTAGAAAGTCTGCAAGGAGGATTGGCTTCCCCAAAGAATTTGCTACTCATTCATGTGGTCATCAGTTTCAGAACATTTACCCTCTATAAGTGTTCTGTAGTGTTGGGCAGAAACACCTGGATAACAGAATCCTTGAAGGTCTCAAAACACTGAGAAAATGACTCCACAATCTAAGTAAATGAGTTAGCTTCAAAGAATTCACAGATGTTTTTATGTGCTTTACATTTTTAATATTTATATCCTGCCTTTATCCAAGACGGGTAACAAAGAGAATTGTTCATGTGGACGAGTCAGAATGTCTGTAGTGCTCAGTGTGCAGTGGCAGCTAAGAAATCAAATAGAATGCTAGGATTTATTAGGAATGGAAAACAAAACTAAGAATGTTGTAATGCCTTTGTATTGCTCCATGGTGTGACTGCACCTTGAATACTGTGTGCAATTCTAGTCACTGCATCTCAAAAAATATGTAACAGAATTAGAAAAGGTGAAGAGAAGGGTGACAAAAATTACAAAAAGGGATAGAATGACTTCCCTATGAGGATGGGCTAAAGAAGCTAGGACTCTTCAGTTTGGAGAAAAGACAGTTGAGGGCATAGGCGCCCAGTATAAGAGGCTTGGGGAGGCTAAGCCTCCCCAACCCAACCGCTGCCCCCACCCCACGAGCTGCAGGCTTCCCCGCTCCCCAGCCAGGTCGCCAATCATCTCCCATCTGCCCTCAGCTGCCCGATAGCCCTCGATTCCTTCCTGCCCTCGCCCTACCTTAAAATATTGTAATTTTCCTCGAGCGGGTGGCGCCAGCATTGTAAGCAGCAACAGGCTCCAGCCTTCCCTCGCATGGCTCCGCCCTCTTCTGACGTATTTCCTGTTTCCGTGAGGGCAGAACCATGCGAGGGAAGGCTGGAGCCTGCTGCTGCTTACAATGCCAGCACTGCCCGCTCGAGGAAAATTACAATATTTTAAGGTAGGGCGGGGGCAGGAAGGAATCGAGGGCTATCAGGCAGCTGAGGGCAGACGGGAGATTGACGACCTGGGGAGTGTACATGGTGTGTACATAAGACTGTGTGGGCCAATTGGAGCCCTCTCCGTGGGTGCTTGATGTGCCAAGTATTTTTCTTATAGCCAAAGTGGGCTTGGTGCATCAGGCACCCCATCTGAGATGATACTGTCAAAGTTGGAGCTGGGCTGGTATGAGGAATTCCAAGAACTGCTGAGAAACTGTTCAAAGAATTTTAAAAAGACTAATAATGAAATGGAAAATTGTTTCACCCAGAGAGGGCAAATATTTCTGCATGTTGTTCATGGAATATGGCTTAATTGTCCTGTGCTGGAATACTGTGTTATGCTTAAATTCACATGTATGATCATTGGAATATATTCACTCATGTATCTATAATGTCAGAATGCAGGATCTAGAAAACTGAAGCGTGGGAATGGGCATGCTATTCAGGCGTGTGCTGTGGATCTAATAGAATTGTTTTACATAATGCCACTGGTGTGCGGAGCTCAACACATGTTTGCAATACACCTTCTGCCAAAGAACTTTCAAGCTAAAAGGATCTATTAATCAAAATGCATTATTTATTTATTTTATTTGTTGCATTTGTACCCCACATTTTTCCCCACCTATTTGCAGGCTCAATGTGGCTTACATAGTACCGTCAAAGGCATTTGCCCATTTGGTGGATAACAAATACAAAGTTGTATAGTGATCGTATGAGGTATAAGTGGAGGGTCAGAATGGATGAAGATTGTGTGATGTCCTGTTCAATCATAGTGAAGTCAGTCGTCCCATTCCCTTTATCATTTTTGTTGCCCTTCTCTGTACTTTTTCTAATTCCACTATATCTTTTTTGAGATGCGGTGACCAGAATTATACATGGAGGGGCATAATTGAAAGGGACGCCCAAATTTTGCTGAGGACATCCTCACAAAACATCCCAGTGAAGGGGCGGGGAAACCTGTATTATTGAAAAAAGATGGACGCCTATCTTTCGTTTTGATAATATGGTCGGGGATGCCCAAATCTTGAAATTTAGATCATCCTTAGAGATGGTCGTCCCTAGACTTGGTCGTTTCTGATTTTTGGCGATAATGGAAACCGAGGATGCCCATCTCAGAAATTATGAAATCCATGCCATTTGGTCATGGGAGGAGCCAGCATTCCTAGTGCACTGGTCCCCATGACATGCCAGGACACCAACCGGCGGGCACCCTAGGGGGCATTGCAGTGGACTTCACAAATTGCTCCCAGGTGCATAGCTCCCTTACCTTCGGTGCTGTGCCCCCCAACCCCCCCCCCCAAAAAAAAAAACCCACTCCCCACAACTGTACACCACTACCATAGCCCTTAGGGATGAAGGGGGGCACCTATATGTGGGTACAACGGGTTTCAGGTGGGTTTTGGAGAGCTCACATTTACCACCACAAGTGTAACAGGTGTGGGGGGGATGGGCCTGGGTCTGCCTGCCTGTAGTGCACTGCAGTATCCACTAAAATTGCTCCAGGGACCTGCATACTGCTGTGTTGGAGCTGGGTATGACATTTGAGGCTGGCATAGAGGCTGGCAAAAAAATATTAAAAAAATTTTTTTTGAGGGTGGGAGGGGGTTAGTGACCACTGGGGAAGTAAGGGGAGGTCATCCCCAATTCCCTACAGTGGTCATCTGGTCAGTTCGGGCACCTTTTTGTGCCTTGGTCATAAGGAAAAAAGGACCAGGTAAAGTTGTCCAAGTTTTCGTCAGGGATGCCCTTTTTTTTCCATTATGGGCTGAGGACGCCCATGTGTTAGGCACGCCCAAGTCCCGCCTTCGCTATGCCTCTGACACGCCCTCATAAACTTTGGTTATCCCCGCGACGGAAAGCAATTGGGGATGCCCAAAATTGGCTTTCCATTATACCGATTTGCGCGACCCTGTGAGAAGGACGCCCATCTTGCGATTTGTGTCGAAAGATGGGTGTCCTTCTCTTTCGAAAATAAGCCTAATAGTGTTCAAAGTGTGGTCGCACCATGGAGTGGTACAAAGGCATTATAACTTCCTCATTTTTGTTTTCCATTCCTTTCCTAATAATACCTAACATTTTATTTGCTTTCTTATCCGGTGCTGCCACACACTGAGCAGAGATTTTCAACATATCATCAATGATGATACCTAGATCCCTTTCCTGGTCGATGACTCCTAATGTGGAACCTTGCATCACATAACTGTAGTTTGAGTTTCTCTTTTCTAGAAGCATCACTTTGCAATAGCTCATATTAAACATTATCTACCATTTGGATGCCCGGTCTCTCAGACTCGTAAGGTCCTCTTGTAATTTTTCACAATCCTCTTGCGATTTCACAACTTTGAGTAACTTTGTATCATCAGCAAATTTAATTACCTCACTAGTTAATCCTGTCTCTAGATCATTTATAAATATATTAAAAAGCAGCAGTCTCAGCACAGACCCCTGGGGAACCCCACTATCTACCCTTCTCCATTGAGAATATTGACCATTTAACCCTACTCTCTGTTTTCTATCTTTTAACCAGTTTTTAATCCACAATAGAATGCTACCGCCTATCCCATAACTCTCCAGTTTCCTCCGGAGTCGAAAGCCTGCGATGGAATCTGTGGGGCCATTAGATCATGAAGGAGCAAAAGGGGCATTCAGGGAGGACAAGGCCATAGTGGAGATACTGAATGAATTTTTTACTTCTGTCTTTATGGAAGAAGATGTAAGAGATCTGCCTGTACTGGAAATGGTTTTCAAGGGTGAAGTTGTGGAGGAACTGAAAGAAATCTTGGTGAACCTGGAAGATGTACTGAGCCTAATTGACAAATTAAAGAGTAGTAAATCACCTGGCCCGGATGGCATACATCCAAGGGTACTCAAAGAACTGAAGCATGAAATTGCTGATCTGCTATTAGTAATATGTAACCTGTCATTAAAATCATTCATAGTGCCTGAAGATTGAAGGATGGCCATTGTGACGCTGATTTTTAAAAGGGTTCTAGGGGTGATCCTGGAAATTATAGACGGGTAAACATGATGTCAGTGCTGGGCAAAATAGTGGAAACTATTATAAAGAATAAAATTACAGAACACAAACAATTTGTGTGTGTAATTTAATTGATAAACGAGCCAATTAGTGCTGATAATTGGGTGCTAATAATCAGTACTAATTGTTATTAATTTAAATTTGCTCAAACATAGGCACCGGGATTCATGTGTAAATTTTACATGTGGATCTAAAAGGGGGTATGGCAATGGGAGTGGCAAGGGTGGATCAGGGGTGTTCCTGGAATTTGCACACAATTTTATAGAATACAGGAAATCTGCATCTAATGTAGGCGTTAGAATTTACACCAGGTTTTAGTTGATGTAAATCCTCATACCCAAAATTGGGTGCAGATCCCAGCATCAAATGCTATTCTATGAAGGGCATCCAACTCTGAGCACCATTTATAAAATAGCACTTAGTGCTAATTTTTATTGGCGCCCAAATTTGGGCAGAATGTAGAAGAAAAGAGGAGGTGCAACAGGGGCGTATCTGGACTCCGGCGGTAAGGGGGCCAGAGCCAGAGGGAGGGGGCACATTTTAGCTCCCCCCCCGCCACCGACCCCCCCCCACCATTGTCAGACCCCCCCCCCCCCAGCCACCAACGACTCTCTTCACTCCCCTCCCGCCGCCAACCCTCCCCTGCTGCTGTTGCTTACCTTTGCTGGCGGGAGGGGCCCCAACCCCCGCCAGCCGAGGTCCGCTTCCACCTGCCGCTGCCTTAAAAAACTATTTCTTCAGCTGGAGGGGACCCCAAACCCCTGCTAGCTGCCCCGAGGTGTTTAAAGTTCATCTTCGGCCTCCGTGGCCGTGCTGTTGTTGATAGGAGCTGTTGAATCCAGTTCGGAGTCTGACGTCGCAGCACATACAACAGCACGGCCACGAAGGCCGAAAATGAAGTTTAAACATCTCGGGTCGGCTGGCAGGGGTTTGGGGTCCCCCGCCAGCTGAAGAAATAGTTTTTAAGGCAACGGCAGTTGGAAGCGGACCTCGGCTGGCGGGGGTTGGGGTCCCCTGCCAGCAAAAGTAAGCAACGGCAGCGTGGGGACGGTTGATGGTGGTAGGGGGGTCCAGGGCAAAATCTGCGGGGGCCCAGGCCCCTGAGGCCCCACGCAGATATGCCCCTGAGGTGCAAACCTCATAGGTATGCCACAACAAAAGAGAAATAGTGAAACTGTTTTTGTTGCAACTGTTCTGTGCAGCTGTTTGAGCATTTTTGCATTGTTGATTTGAGTTCAACATTGACAACAACCCTGTTTGAAAGACTCCTGATGCAGGCATTGGTGCCCAAACATGGCCGTGTCAAGCCCTCTCAACATGTTGATTACAGACTTTTCAATAAAACTTGCTTCATGTTGGACTATTCGAAACCTTGTCCTTCTGTGCCTCACTGTTTTTCTTTTGTTGTGGCCCAAATTTGGATGTCATTTATAAAACTGAGTCCTTGGTTCATTATTCCTTCAGGGTCCTTTTACAAAGCAGCGGTACAGCTAACGCTTGGGTACCGTGCTCCAAATCAGCACTAAAACTGGTGTAGCGTGTGCACCTAGTGGTAATTTCGAATTTTGTGTGCACTGAATCCCGCGGTAGAAAATATGTTTCTGGTGGTAATCGGCAGAATGGCCACATTGGCACATGCTGCATCATTACCATGTTGGTAGCGTGTGAGCCCTTACTGCTAAATCAATGGCTGGTGGTAAGGGCTCAGGCCGTAAATAAGCACATACAAGTTTTATTGTTTGCACACACCCATTTCCAGGCTCAATAAAAAATATTACCTTTTTCCCAGCCACGGTAAAAAATGGTCCAGCATGTGCCCAACAGACGTGCCCACACTACCACAGGTCACTTTTTACCATAGCTTTGTAAAAGGACCCCCAAATGTGGTAGGTTCTAAATCGATTTAATATTTGCTAATCGGTGAATTAATATTTATTGGTTTGAAAGCTTCCAAAGTTCTAACACAGGTTAATGTATTATTATTATTATTATTATTAATAGTATATCAATTATGTAAAATAAGCATAAAGTGAACAGAAAGTTATGCCCTATGCATATCCTTGCAGTTTTTCTGCTATTTCATTCTCTACGACATCCTACTCAGCCAGGATAAATTTTGTGTTTCAGAGAATATGTACTGTAAATAAGGGAATATGGTAATCAATGCATTCTTGGCTTGTTGCCCTTAGTTCACATTGGCATCAGTGTGAGCATACACTCTCTGTTTCCTCCACCCAATTGCAGGTCTTGTTGACATCAGTGGAGTGACTTTGCATGTTGAAAATGAAATAATGAGGCTCATACATATTTTAACAAGGCAGGTAATGCATTTTGTGGCTCAGAGCCGGGTCAGCCACAAAAGCCTCAGTGTGCACTCATTAATGGCCTATTTGTTACCATTATGATTCTCAGGGCTAAATATTTCCAACACATGATAGAATTTAAAGTATTTGGCCAAGAAGAAGGTCTGGGAGAAAAATTTAAGAGCACTTGTTAGAGATGAACAATGGAGTTATTTTTGTCAGAAGAAAAAAGATTTAACACAATTATCATCTTGCTATGTTGCTTAAAATATTTTGTAAGAATTAACCTGAATCTGCAAACTGGAAGCTTGCAAAATGTCTTTTTTTCTGATTGTCTCCAGGGCTAGTGTGAGACCAAACCAGGTCCATGACAATCTTGATGGGCCCCCCACCTTTCAGTAGTTACTTCTCACTCGGTCTGTCTTCTGCTCCTGTGTGCTGGGTTATCTTGTTATTGCATTAACTCTGCTCTGCCAGCTATAGTCCTTCTTCCTGTCACGTCCCCTCCCGCATGTGAAGTACTTCACATAGGAGGCTGGACGTGGTTGGCAGAGCAGAATTAATGTGATAAGGTGATAATCTGGCCCAGAGCAGCAGGATACCAATCCAGCCTTCTGCCTATGCCTACCACTGGAAGCCTAAAGAAAATGGCTTTTCTATTGCTGGCACTGGGCTCCCCTTAGAGACCAGGCCCCGGGAGAATCTGGCCCTCATGCTCCGCCTCCCTCGGCAGCTCTGATTGGCTCCTGTTCTCAGGGGTGTTTTAGCCTTCTGAACTGGAAGGAAACTGGAACATTTGTTATAGTTGTAACAATCTTTATGTATTATTGATTTAGGTCGACTTGCCCTGAGCTGGAAAGTGTTGAGATATATACAGTGGAGAGAGGAGCTAGAGATGTGCACATTTGTTACTGTGCATTTGTTTTGTTTGGGTCCCTAAATAAAAAGCGCATGCATAATTAATTTTGTGCACAAACACCTACAAGTCTGTGTGTGTATACAACTGAATTGCATGTAGATGATCTTTTATTGAAATGAATGTCTGAAAAAAAAATAAAAAATAAGAACTCAAAGATCTGGGAAAAAATGGAGGCTAATCCAAAACTGAATAGAACATTTTTGGGGGTGCACATTCTTATCAAGGGCTATCTTTATATATTAGAAGCTTTGACTTCTCAGGAGAATTATAAGCAGGATCTCAAGAAAAATGTATCCTTTGAACAGAAAACTGTTCCTTTGCATTCAATAGTTTGATCTGCCTGCCATAAGAGCTGGCATTTTCTCGCTTATGGCTGAATTGAAGTTAACTATGACCATTTATCTAAAACTAGTAGGTTTGAAAAATGAAGTTGAAGAGACCAAGGCAGACAAGGAAAAGACAGATTAAACTAGACCTCCCTCTTCACTATCCCTTCAGCTGTTGTAGAAGGGAGGGAGAGGGGATGGTGCTTTGGGGTTTTCAGTAAATATGTGGTTCTTATTTTTGTGTGTTCTAATATCTGATGTCAGTTCATCTATGGCAGTTGCCTGTTATTTTACTGGTGTGTTGCATGCATATGATACCAAAGAAAGCATTATAAACATTGGAATATAGTAGAGTAGCTTGTGTGCATGAAAAATGATTGTAAGTAACAGTATTAAAAGCAAAGGCAGGCACTATTCATACTAGTAAAAAAACAAAACAGAACAGATTTACACATGTAAGTAGTGATTTCATAAAAGGTACTATTTACTGTATATATGTGTGCAAGCAGCATGCACAAATTTACAGAAAGTGTACTGGGTATTTTTTATAAGTATGTAAGTATGCACATTTTTTGTTGTATTTTATGGAAATGCACATTTGCTTCAACAAATGTCCCCAGTTAACTATTCAACTGGATCTGTGTTTTGAAATTGTGATTGAGGAGTGTTGTTACCTCTTTGGCATTCAAAACCAGCTCGAAAGACAAAGACAAAAACAAAATTGAATTCTGGAGGTTGGCTCCTTAACTACATTTGAATGTGCAATTTTTCAAAACCTGAAATTTACATATGTAAGATGAAAATTACCATACATATTATAACTGGCTCTACCTACATATACAAAGCACTGAGTGATGCCACGTTTTTTGTACATTTTATTTTTGGAAAATTGCTTCTTCAGATTGTGTTGAGCTAAGTACTCTTGTTTTTCATGATCTTTTACAGATTTTATAAAAGACTCTTCAGCTAGCCTTTTATAAAATGATATCACACATTTGTACTCATGGGCCAAAATGCCCTTTTTTATAACTGAGACAACCTATACAAAATTGGTCTGATTATTTATGGGCTAGATTCTATATATGGCATCTGAAAAATCCACATGGCAAAAATATACACCTAGGTGTATTCTCTAAAGTACTACTACTACTACTAGTACTACTACTACTACTACTACTAATAGCATCTATATAGCGCTACCAGATGCACGCAGCGCTGAACATTTGACATAGAGAGACAGTCCCTGCTCAAAGAGCTTACAATCTAGGTAAAACAAACAGACAAGACATTACGGGCAAGGGAATTACAGGGTAAAATTTTATAGAATAGGCTTAAATTCCCACATGGTATATAGAATATGCTGAGCACCTCTCCATGTGACCAAATTTGGTTGTGTCCATTTAGGCCATGTTTTACTTGGCGTAAACCTGATGCCTATATTAGGCACAGAGTGGGTGTATTCTATAATAATTTATTTATTTGTTACATTTGTATCCCACATTTTCCCACCTATTTGCAGGCTCAATGTGGCTTACATAGTACCTTAGAGGTGATCGCCAATACCAGTTATAACAAATAAAAAGTGAGGTTGTGGTAAAGTAAAGTTCATGTGTGACAGACACATTGGGGAATCGTAAGACGAAGAGTTAGGTAATGTCCAGTATGTCCAGTATGTGCTTTGGTTTTGTTGTGTTGCTGGGTTAACGCATTTAAGTTGGATCGTGTGTATAGATGTATATAATGTATATGTGTATAGATGTATATAATGTATATATGTATATAATGTATATAATCATGTGTATAGATGTGTATAATGTGTATAGATTATAGAAATACCCATTCCACACCGATAACCATGCCCCCATTTCAACTGTGCGACTTGTAATTTATGCGCACCATGTTCCAGAATACGCTTAGCAAGTTGTGTGCGTAAATCATAATAAATATGTATGAGATAAATCTGCATACAATGGAGGTAGTGGATGCAAATCTAATTCATGCATATTCATTGTGGATATCCTGAAAACCTAACTGGTTAGGTGTGTCATGAGAACTGGGTTGAGAACCTCTGTGTTACATAGAGGGGCATAATCGAAAGGGGACGACCATCTCTAAGGACGTCCCAGCGAAGGGATGGGGAAACCGCTATTATCGAAACCAGATGGATGTTCATCTTTCGTTTCAATAATGCGGTCGGGGAGGCCCAAATCTCAACATTTAGGTCGACCTTAGAGATGGTCATCCTTAGGTCATCCTTAGAGATGGTCGTCCCCGGTTTTCGGTGATAATGGAAACCGAGGATACCCATCTCTAAAATGACCAAATCCAAGCCATTTGGTCATGGGAGAAGCCAACATTCATAGTGCACTGGTCCCGCTGACATGCTAGGACACCAACTGGGCACCCTAGGGGGCACTGCAGTGGACTTCTCAAATTGCTCCCAGCTCATAACTCCCTTACCATGGGTGCTGAGCCCCCCAAAACCCCCCAAATTCCACTACCAACAACTGTACACCACTACCATAGCCCTAAGGGGTGAAGGGGGGTACCTACATGTGGGTACAGTGGGTTTCGGGTGGGTTTTGAAGGGCTCACATTTACCAGCACAAGTGTAAAGGTAGGAGGGATTGGCCTGGGTTCGCCTGCCTGAAGTGCACTGCACCCACTAAAACTGCTCCAGGGACCTGCATACTGCTGTCAGGTAGCTGGGTATGACATTTGAGGCTGGCAAAAAAGAAAAAAAAATTTTGGGTGGAAGGAGGTTGGTGACCACTGGGGGAGTAAGTGGAGGTCATCCCCAATTACCTCCGGTGGACATCTGGTCAGTTTGGGCACCTTTTTGAGGTTTGGTCGTGAAAATAAAATGCACCAAGTAAAGTCGCCCAAATGCTCATCAGAGACACCTTTCTTTTTTCCGTTACCGGCCGAGGATGCCCATCTCTTAAGCACGCCCCAATCCCACCTTCGCTATGCCTCCGACACGCCCCAGTGAACTTTGGTCATCCCCGTGATGGACTGCAGTTGAGGACGCCTAAAATCGGCTTTCGATTATGCCGATTTGGGCGACCCTGAGAGAAGGACGCCCATCTCCCGATTTGTGTCGGAAGATGGGCGCCCTTCTCTTTTGAAAATGCCCCTGATAGTCACATGGGCATAGGCACTGGCTATTTGAGAACATGAAAGGTGTATATTTAAAACAAATGTTTTGCATGTGTAAGTATAGAAGATAATCTGTTGTGGCCCTGGGACAAGTCACTTAACCTTCCACTGCCCCAACTAAAAAATATTTACGCTCCTGTTTACTAAGCCGCACTATCAATCAAAGCAATTTACATATTATATTCAGGTACTGTCTTTGTCCTCAATGGGATCTAAGTCCAAAGGGTCTGTTTACTAAGGCACACTAGTGGCTGTCCCGACGCTAATGCCAACAGATCCCATAGTGTGGCTTAGTAAACAGGAGCGTAAATATGTTTTAGTTGGGTCAGTGGAGTGTTAAGTGACTTGTCCCAGGGCCACAAAGATCTGTAGTGGGAATCAAACATTGTTCCTGTGGCTCTTAGCTCGTTGCTTTAACCTTTAGGTTACTTCTCCACATGGTTTATAGCAAGGGGCATGGATGTATAGTGAGGTGAGGTGTGACTGAATGTATCTTGGAGAGAGGCAAGAAGGATACAAAAACAAGAAAATATATCTAAATTAAGATCAGCATGAAGATGGCTACATGTTCCTATCTGCATTTCGCAGTGCTCTGTTTGTTGGTTTTCAGTTTTATCCCTTAGTTTTATGCAACATACTAAAAGGAAGAGGGAAATTAAGCCCACAACCTCCATGGCCCATACTTTGACCCCCGTGCAACAGACTATTGAGCGATATGTGCTCGGGACTCTCAGGTGGTAACTGGAGTTGGAGAGCCTGCTGCCCTCTGATATGAACAGAGCTTGGGCTTTGACCACTCTTTTTCTCCTCTGGTCTGAAAAACACCCTCTTGTCTAGCAAGTGAGAAGGAAAGGGCACAGGAATTACAGGGTGTGGAAGTCACTTTTGGTATTCTGGCAGAGGAGGCCCATCCTTCCACAAGGCTTGTTTGAGATATCGGAGGCCCAGTGCAATCTTTGGCAACAAGAGGGGTGATGCTGGAAGGCATTTGGTAGGTGTTGTCTAAATTGGAGGCAACGATGACAAAAACTATTTCATACCTCGTGCGTAAAATGGGCTTAATAACTATAAATGTGGAAAATGTTAAAGAGGAGCTTACTGTGCAGATTTAACATGTTAAGAAGGATTTACAAGTTAATCAAGAAGTGACTACTATGGTTACGGATAAGCTGGTGATACACAGGAAAATAGGGCAACTGGAAAACTTTAATAGGAAGTTAAATCTCTGTCTGTTAAACTTCCCTAAATTGAATGGTATGGCTCCCTTGGATATATTCAAGAAATAGTTGGTTGATATTTTACAATATTCCTCAGATCATATTCCCCTTACAAATAAGATGTATTTTTACCAGTTTCCTCTAGTAAGACTTGAAGCAATACCTCTCAAGGAATAGTTCAAAGGGAAGAATATTTGTAGAATAATAATGGAATGGATTTGAATAATTGAACAGCTTTTCTGGAAAAGATCCAGTTTTGAGGTAGTGGAACGATTTATCTTACTTGTGATGTTTGCTTTTGAGCAGGACTTTAATTCCCTTCTTCGACTGTATTTTAGAACATCTCAGGAATTGTTTTGGACAGAAAGTTTAGATTTTTCCAGATATTATAAAGTCTACACAAGAAAGAAGGAATTTTTTTTTTTTTTTTTGGGGGGGGCATTAAAACAACAAGTTAGAGATCTAGAAACTTCATTTCTATTGTATTATCCGTGTAAATATGTAGTTTGTTATGTAGGGGTTAAGTATATATTTTTTACTCCTGAACAGCTAAAGGCTTTTGTTGATTTCAGAAAACACTATCTTTGCCTTCCACTTGATTGTTGTAGTGATTTAGAAGATGATCTGAGAGATAAATGTGTTAATAGGCTTTTCTATAAATATATAAGGCCCTGTTTACAAAGGTACGCTAATGTTTTTAGCCCGTGCTAACCATGTAGACACCCATAGGAATATTATGGGCATCTACACGGTTAGTGCATGCTAAAATGCTAGCATACCTTTGTAAACAGGGCCTATAGTGTCTTTATATCTCCTCTAATTTTCTTTCTTCACCCACTTATAAATTGTGGTCTAATTAAGAGTTAAATAGTTCTTGTAACCAGTTTTGGACATATTCATGATTTCATATGCTCTGTGTTTCTGTAGGAATTTTATTCTTGTGAATAATTTGTTTTGAAAGATATACATAAAGAATTTTTTAAAAATAAATTAAGATAAGCATGGCATATTTACAAATTTGGCCACTGGGTTAACAAAAGCCGTTTCTAAAAGATAAGCACTATGGCCTTTGATAGGGGAAATCAACACCAGCTCTTTAAAAACAGTGTTTGCAATCTGGTTTAGTATTGGCCAAATTCAGGTTTATTGCCTAGTTCTGATGCATTTGTTCTATTACTCTACTTTTAATGGGTTCTGTTTATTTGGTTTCCTCTTGTGAAAATGGATAAAAAAGAGCAATCTGGCTTTCTTATTTAACAAACTTGAACAGATCAATAATTGCAACTCTGTTAACCATAATGGTCTTCCAGAAAACTAGGGACTCTGTTTAAAAAGCCATCCTGTAGGCACGCTAGCATTCTTAGTGTGTGGTAAAAATTAGCATGCACTAAAGCTAGAAACACCCATATATTCCTATGGGTGTATCTAGCAATAGCGCACGCTAAAAACGCTAACGCACCTTAGTAAACAGGGCCCTAGGTTTTTGTTGATTGTACAACTTTTCAAACGTAGAAGATGACCTGTTTGAGAGACGTTTTAAAAATTTTTCACATCCTATAGACTCCAATACATAAAAAACAACAACCAAATAGCAGTAATACAACTAAAATAAAAAAGAAAGGAAAATATTCCTTGATGGATGTTTTCAAAGTAGAGATTTCTGTGAGCATTAGTCCTTGAATACAGACCTCAACCTCTCTCAGGTATACGTATGCTCACTGTCAACAGTACATATGCTATATGTTGCACTGCCTGGAAATGGGCAGCACTAGGAGTTTGTCAGCTGAGGTACATGGAGGTATTTGATTTAAAAAAGAGCTGCAAATTAATCACAGTCAACACTGCAATAAAACATTATTTATTAATTGTGATTAAAAGAATTAATTGTGATTAAAAGAATTAATCCTGGTGCAGCACCTCCTGTCTCTTCCAAACTTCTCTTCTGCTCTCTTCCACTCCCAACCCCTGTCCTTAGCATGATCCAGCATATTTCCTCCCACCCATAGGCAGTGTATGTGCAATGCTGCCACTACCAGGGACCAACAGAAGACCACCTTTAAGGTAGACCAGTGGGGTGGGGGCAGAGGAATGAGCTCCAGATCCGTAAGCAGGACTGGAGGGGCCACCAGAGGAAGCTGTGGCTGAGGCAGTGAGCTCCAGTAGCCATGAGAAGAGATTGCTGCTGCTCACCACCTAATTTGTGTCACTGTTCATGGGGGTGGAGGGGAGGGTGGAGGAAGGAAGGAAGGGAAGGAACAGAGAAATAATAGACCAGGGGGAGAAGAGGGAGGGAAGAAAGAGAAAGGGAGAAATGTGGTATATGAGGGTGGGACGGAGGGAGATTATTAGCTCTTTAGGGAAGGAGGATGAGATTTGATATACCACCTTGCTGTGGTTAATGGGGGGGGGGCAGGGAGGAGGGACAAGCTGGGACATTTTGAATAAAAATGTAATGGGGTAAGGCATTTTTGGAGCACATGAGAAAAGATGCCGGTATTCCTTAGTGGTGTGTACTGAAATAAAGCCCTGATTTTAGAACAGAATCTACCGATGTACTAAAATACATCGAAAAATGTACTTTTATGCACCAGTTACATGTGGTAGGAGAATACATTTTACAACCATAAACATCTAAAGCATTAACATAAATGTGTAAGCTCTGAAATACCAATGTACATGTTTTATATGCTGGACTATAACATTTATGTCAGGCATTTCAGAAACATAAATGCTTATCTTTTCTAAGGTGTCACTGAATCTGATACAACTTACCAGTTTTGAATTTTGGGGTGGAGCATCATCCACTGCAGGATTAAGGGGGATACCTCCCCTGATCCCTCCCGTGGAGCATTGCTCACTCTAAGCACTTTTCTGAAACCTAGTCATCCCTGATAACAGGTGTATATCCCAATCTTCTTGGACATAGATGTGCATTCCCCTTCTAAAATGGGAAATACATCTTTATTTTTTATGCTCTCTTTAGTGCCACCCAAAATGCTCACAGACCAAGCCATAGGAGTCAACTTTTCAAAATTATTGGGGGTGCTAAGCCCAATGGAAATAACCCTCACTGGACACATACAAGGAATTTTCTCAGTATTAGGGGTGCTCAAGCACACACAGCACCCACAGAGTCGGCTCCAATGGATCAAGCCCCTTGCCATATGCACATTTTCCAGTTTTAGGCATATCTATATCTAGATAGATAGATAGATAGATATAGCTACTCTTATGTCCTACCCTTTATTCCTCCATGGTGCCCTGCCATCCCAGACATGATACTTATAGCACATTACCTCTGCATCTCTAATCAGGGTGATTGCTTGTAGTCAAGCGTAGGGGAACACCATGCCTAGGACCAGTGATGTATGGAAGCCTTCCTTCCTCTTTCTGTCATCTCCCTCAATTGGCCTTAAATTGAATTCTGACTCCTTTTTCTGTAAGGAGAAGGATGGGGCCTGCCACCATGTTAAATGTGGTAGTTGGGCATCTACCTCTGCTATCCTCAGTGAGATATTCAGGTCTTGATGCTTTCCAACATGTCCACTATTGTTGCCTAGATCTGCATTATATAAGACCCTGCTTCTCGTTGTCAGGAGTCAACCAAAATTTAGGTTAACTATCTTCCAGGTCAGTCCTGCCTTCTAGTACAACAGATTGAACTTGATTCCTGCATCTGTTTATAGTGTTTCTGTTTTCATACTGTATGTTGCAACATCTCTCGCTATCAGTCTTCATGTGTCTCCAGGGGTCTCTTTCTGGTTTTTACCTCAACATGTTTCTATGTCTACTTCTATTGATTTGAACTTGTCTTATTGATCTTCCAGGTTGAACCCTGTTCCTGTCTCTTCCAGGTATGAACCCTGTTCCTGGCTCATGTGACTGTTTTTTTTTTAAGTGAGTTTAGACTCATGCTTTGTTCTTCTTGTCCTGGCTAGATCTAAACAAAATCTACGTTATCCTGTTGAAGGAAATTTAGTAAAAAAAAATGAATATATAAATAAAGAGCCCTTTATTGAACTGCACTAAAGAACAGGCTTAGCACACCCTTAATGGGCTTTTCCTGTGTGCTACGCCCATTTTTGGCACAGCCATCAAAAAGGGATTTTTTCTATTTGTGTCATTTATGGCCGAGTGGTAATGTTAGCATTAATGTATGGCCACTCCTATGGTAGCCCTTACCCCTCCAAGGGCTACCTTTAGAACACTGGTGGTCTGGCTGGGGGAGGAGGGGGTTCAAGCAGGAAGGATGTCCAGTTCCTCCTGCCCAATCTAGCCCCAGCTGCAAAATGGCAAGACTTATGTTAGAGATCATATTTCCATATAAAAAAATATGACCCCTAGCTATAGTCACAAAAGATTAAAGCTAGTGGTGTCATTTTGCAGTTGTGAAATGACTGGGCATTGCTTCTGCCTAAAGACCCCCCCCCCCCCCACCTCAGACCACCACTGTTTTAAGTACCTAAGTATTGCCATACTGGGACAGACCAAAGGTCCATCAAGCCTAGCATCCTGCTTCTAACAGTGGCCAATCCAGGTCACAAATACCTGGCAAGATCCCCAAACAGTGCAAAATATTTTATACTGCTTATCCCAGAAATAGAGGATTTCCCCCAAGTCCATTAGGAAGCCGTCCAAACCTTTTTTAAACTCCGCTAAGCTAACCGCCTTTACCACATTCTCTGGCAATGAATTCCAGAGTTTAATTACACGTTGAGTGAAGAAACATTTTCTCCGATTCATTTTAAATTTATTATTTTGTAGATTCATCGCATGCCCCCTAGTCCTAGTATTTTTGGAAAGCGTAAACAGATGCTTCACATCTACCTGTTCAACTCCACTCATTATTTTATAGACCTCTATCATATCTCCCCTCAGCCGCCTTTTCTCCAAGCTGAAGAGCCCTAGCCACTTTAGCCTTTCCTCAGAGGGAAGTCGTCCCATCCCCTTTATCATTTTTGTCGCCCTTCTCTGCACCATTTCTAATTCCACTATATCTTTTTTGATATGCGGTGACCAGAATTGAGCACAATATTTGAGGTGTGGTCGCACTATGGAGCGATACAAAGGCAGTATAACGTCCTCATTTTTGTTTTCCATTCCTTTCCTAATAATATCTAACATTCTATTTGCTTTCTTAGCTGCAGCAGCACACTGAGCAGAGGGTTTCAACGTATCATCAATGATGATGCCTAGATCCCTCTCTTGGTCTGTGACTCCTAACGTGGAATCTTGCATGACATAGCTATAATTCAGGTTCCTCTTTCCCACATGCATCACTTTGCACTTGCTCACATTAAACGTCATTTAAAGCCTCCACTGTTCTAAAGGTAGCCCTTAGAGGGGGGCAAAGGCTACCTTTGGAGTTGGGGTGTGGGAGAGTGAGGGGCTTGGAATTTGTGGGGAGGGGGGCAGGCCTTGACCCGGGAGAGAGCTTCAGCCTTGGGGAGTCTGGAAGGAGAGGGGAATCCTGCTTCTCTTGCCCAGGGGCATCAGGCTGCGGCTTTGTGGCCCAATGCTCCTGGCCCACTGGAATAATGGCCCTTGCAAAGTGCCTGAGATCCCGCAGGTTGCAGTACACTTTACACATGACTATGCACAAATCAGTTAAAGCCAAACTAAAGCCAATTGAATGTACTGTGGAATCCCTTATGTTGAAATAATTTAGATTTAACTTCGTAAATTGAAGTATCATTCAGTATCTTATGTCCATAATGCAGAAATTGCAAGTTCTATGATTGAAAAAAAAAAAAACTATTTAAAAAGACTGAAATATTAATAAAACTATTCAGTACCTATCTTTGGGCTAAGTATTAATGTTCTAGGTTGGCAATTATGAGTGACTTTTAGAACTTTTCTCAAAGTTTAGTGTTAATTTATTACTTATCCAACACTTATGAAATATCACAAAATTGGTTGGTGAAGGTGATTCAATTTCATACAGTGTTGGACTAAGTCTATTATACATTGCTATCTGCATATAAATGACTTTTGAAGTGAAGGAAAATTATTGCTCATATCTATGATAGTAAAAGTGAAAAATAATAGATCTAAAATCAATACCATAGATATCTTATTGGGATATAAACAATTTTTGATTTGCATAGTATAAAGAAAATGTTTTAGTTTCTAAATAGTCATTGATCACTGCAAATGTGCTGCACAACTTTCCATGAAACATTTCCACAGCAGTTAAGAAGTTATATTGGCATAAATCTGACATTTTTAATTATCAGTACTACTTAATGGCTTCTATTGCACGTTCATTCACTCTCTCTTCACAAATGTTCAGTCATCATAGCCAGCTCAAAGGGGCCCTTTTGCTAAGGCACTGTAGGCCTAACGTGGGCCTACCACAAGGTAAAAGGACACTACTATGGAACATGCTGAGGCCTCCCAAAGTAGTTTTCCACTTAGCACATGCTAATCCCACACTGGAAATATTTTTTATTATCTAATGTGGAAAGTATGCCCATGGGTGGAGAATAGGCATGCCTGCGCTAATCGGGTAAAGTGGGCATATAACTGTGCACTACCCGATCAGCATGGGAGCCCTTTCTGCCTCTTAAATAGGTGGTGGTAAGGGCTCCTGTGGTAATGCCCATGCATTAATGGGGGAATTAGTACATGGCCATTACAAAAATATATGGCAAGGTGGCCATTTTACTGCCACACTAAAATTAACTGCAGTGGATGAAAAACCCATGCGCTGACAGACGTGTCAGCCTCTTTTTAGCATGACTTGGTAAGAGATCCAGAAAGAGAAGCTCGAAGAGAAAATTAGGGGATCCTTTTACTAAACTGCAGTGGAAAGTGGCCTTAGCTTCCCTTGCACAGGTTTTTTCCACACCAAAAGACCATTTTGGGTTTTTTTTATTTTTTTATTAGTTTTAAATAAACATCCATCCAAATTCATTACAAAATATAATGTAATTTCCATTCCACAAGAAGAACTATATGATAACAAACATAGAACTAACAAAAATTAACTAATTCGAATTAAGTATACAGTCACCAAGTTTGGTTAACATTGCAGCAATATTTGGAATCAAACCCCACTAGTTAGCCATCTTAGCACACTATTATGATCCCTTTTCCCCCTTTCTTCCCTTTCTTAATTTTACCCTCTGTCCTTCGTCTTTCCCTCCAAGTTGTTATTTATTTTTATGCATCTTAGTAAAAGGACCCCTAGATAGTGAAAGCAGGCAAAACCTGGATTGCAATCCCAGGCCTGGTTTTTTTTGAACATCTATGAATATTTAGAATTTGAATTTGCTTCTGTGAAATTGTAAATGCTGAAAATCAAAGTTAGAGAAGGCACTTCCATTGAATAATGTATATAAAAAGAGTTGAAAAGGGATGGATGGGATGAAAGATACATCAGTCTTCAAAGAAAGGTTAACATATAAGCCTGCTTTATTAATGAGTTCCTATCATTCTGTGACTGTGAAGAAAAGTTTAGTGTACAGTAATTGTTAAAATAACTAAGCACTCTGCCAGAATTCTGTCATCTTCCTGCATAAATTCCTAAAAATAATTCCAGTTAGTTTTGTAAATGTTCAGTTATAGGAGTCAGTTAAAAACAGAAAATCCAATTTTATAATATTGGCAACAACATCATCCTTCGTGTTTGGAAAACCATTGCAAACCAATGCGGAAAATTATATGAAAGCTATGGGGATATTAAAATATCATCTATACAAAAATCCCATTCATTTCAAAAAGTGTCCATAACAACAAAGTTTACCAACTTTTTTTTATAACATTTTTATGTGCTCATAAAATATTCTTAAGGACTGCCAGAGACCAACCAAGGCCTTATTTTGTCTACAAGCAATTAATCATTGCACATATTGTTTTTTCTTTGTGCCAGTCCATGCTCCCTGTGTAAACACACTTTTTAATACAAGTTGGGGGTGTGTGATTTAACTGGAAAGC
This sequence comes from Microcaecilia unicolor, assembly GCF_901765095.1. Taxonomy (NCBI): domain Eukaryota; kingdom Metazoa; phylum Chordata; class Amphibia; order Gymnophiona; family Siphonopidae; genus Microcaecilia; species Microcaecilia unicolor. The sequence goes on from NC_044034.1 coordinate 48,320,545, forward strand.
TGTGGAGACATGAACAACAGTGGATCTACCAATGGAATACTATGGAACCCAAGGGTCTTAATAGGGAGGCGGAATGGTGGGCGTACTTATGACATCATTTTTGATGGTCCTGAGAGGGTCAGGTGCTTCCGCATAGCTTTAAAAGCAAAGCAGCTCACTTCCAGGTGTGCAATGTAGTCTTATGTCAGTTAATGGAGGTTAAGTGGTAAGCTGTTTTTCTGTAACAGACTCCATCCAGCCGAGACAGAACTTTTTTTTAGATTTAAGAGTTTATTGCATTTAAAATTATTACCAAATAAAAGAAAAACCTTTTTGAATTTTTAGGAACAGCCACGATCAACAAGTAGTTTCCAAAGTTGGGTCCCTTGAAACAGCAGGTCAGCGAAATATAGTCCATGTCGGGTCCCAATTGTTTATGGACAAAATAAAACCTTGGTTGGTCTCTGGCAGTCCTTAAGAATATTTTATGAGCACATAAAAAATTTTGCAAAAAAAGTTGGTCCATTTCTCATGTATGTGAGTGCAGGCAGTATGTCAGCAGACCCTGATCTAAAATACACAAGAAATGGATGTCCATATTCTGAGTTGGATGTCCTTTCTAAAATTCTGCTTCATAAAAATAAGGGGCCATTTTACTAAGCCATGTAGGCACCTGTGCGGGCCCAATGCACGTCAATTTTGAGTTACCACTCGGCTACCACATGGCCTTTGCTGTAATTTCATTTTTGACGCGTGTCCGATACACACACCGGAAAATATTTTAAATTTCTGGTGCACGGGTGGTAATTGGCATTTTACGCACATAGACCATTACAGCCCGGTTACTGCATGAGTCCTTACCGCTGGCTGGCGGTAAGGTCTCAGACCCATAATGAACACATGGCAATTTTCATTTTGTCATACATCCATTTTTCGCAAAAATTTTTAAAAAGACATTTTTTTACAGGTGTGCTGAAAAATGATTTTTCTCGCGCCCGAAACATGTGTCTACACTACCGCAGGCCATTTTTCAGCACACCTTAGTAAAAGGACCTCTAAGTGATAGCGTCCCAATCAAAAACCTAAAACTTACAAGTCCTACCAAGAACAAAGTATGATTTTAACAGTTTGTTCTATGTCCTGATGGGGATTGTAAGTTTTATGTACTTTTGGTAACCTAGGGGCCCTTTTACTAAGCTGCGTAAGCATCTACACGCCCCTAGTGTGCGCCAAAATGGAGTTACTGCCCGGTTACTGCGTGGCTCTTGCAGTAATTTCATTTTTGGCGTGCATCTGATATGCGCATCCAAAAAATTTATTTTTGGATGCGCACCAAGTGGCATTTGACACATACATAGGTCATTACTGCCTGGCTACCGAGTGAGACTTTACTGCTAGGTCAATGGCTGGCAGTAAGGTCTCAGATCCAAAATGGGCATGTGGCAATTTTCATTTTGCCGCACGTCCATTTTCGTCAAAAAATTTTAAAAAGGCATTTTTTTTTACAGATGCGCTGAAAAATGATTCTGCGTGCGCCCAAAACACACGTCTACACTACCACAGACCATTTTTCAGCACATCTTTGTAAAAGGGCCCTCCATCGGTTGCTATGTAACTGTTATGCAGGAAATTCTGTAAAGTAAGAATTAACATTTACATACCAATTTCATACTTACATGATTAGAGCAGAGGTACATGCATGTAAATGGCAAAGGTCTGCCTAAGTGCTATTCTTGAACTATATAGTTTACAGGGGAGCACTGAATAGGGTGCATGCTTATATGTGACACTTATAGAATGCTATAAGTCATGTGTATATCTCCAGAACCTATATGTACATATATGTGACATTTGTGGCTGGCATATGTTCTCATGACTAAGTGCATACATGTGCATGTACCCAGTTACACTTATATTTTGCAGTTTCTCCGCAGTTCTGCCCAAACTATGCTTGTGAGAATACTTGTGCACAAATCACATTTAAAAAATGCCAATGAAAGGAGGAAATATTTTTTTCTCTCATAGTTAAGCTCTGGAACTCGTTGCCGGAGGATGTGGTAACAGAGGTTAGCGTATCTGGGTTTAAAAAAGGTTTGGGCAAGTTTTTGGAAGAAAAGCCCATAGTCTGTTATTGAGATAGACATGGGAGAAGCCATTGCTTGCCCTGGAATTGGTAGCATTGAATGTTGTTACTAATTGGGTTTCTGCCAGGTAGTTGTGACCTGGATTGGCCACTGTTGGGAGCAGGATACTGGGCTAGATGGATCATTGGTCTGACCCAGTATGGCTACTCTTAAATTAAGGCCCTGGGAAGCCTCTCAGCCTTGCCCCCATTCTTCCCTCCACCTATCACAATCAGTCCAAAACCAACCCTCCATGACTATTTAAATTCTTTGGTGAGGCTATCAGAATTTGCTTTGACTGGAGATGCTATTGGGCACCTCCCAGAAGCTTATGCTTTGGCAGCTGAATAGATTTGCCTAATGACTGCGCTGACCCTACAGAAACTACCAAGATTAATACAAGCTAACTTCGCTTTACCCCTAACCCCTAGTGCTTCCAGCCTCTCTATCAAGATAACATGAAACAGTGTTGAATATAGTAGAGATGCCTGAAGACACCTAAACTGGGGATTCTCCTTTATTCATAAAGTGTAGTGTCACATTTTCCAGGGACACCAATATGATCTCCATACTATAATTACTATAAAAACCAAATTGAAACCCATCCAACCCTGATAAAGCATCCAAAAATTAAACATTCCACTTAGGACCACCCACGCTACAATTTTTACAAGGAAAAGGCTCCTGACTATAGGCTCTAATTCTTAGACCCACACTTGCTTACTCATTGCCTTTTCTTAACTGATTATATATCATACCTTGTAACAAAGTAGCTCTTTTTCACAAATATTCAAATAAAATCTACATACTGGTATAATCACAGGGCTTTCACATGCTGACACCACAAATATAGGCAAAAAGTAACAAAAAGTTTGAAAGTGTTTCCTTTATAATTACCGGCATTAGTTAGAATGGTGCTGTACTGCCACAGTATGCTTCAAGGCTGGCTAAACACCAAAGAATCAGTTCTGCATTTTTAGATCCTCCCTCGTTATAAATTGCCCTGTTTTTCTACGCATACTTAATTTCATTTGTATACCACATCTGCACTTCATTTAGCCTCTACTGAGCCCCTAATGACACCTATTCAGTAGAGTGAAATGGATAATCAGAGGATTCTTAAGTAAGGAGGGATTGGTAATTGTAAAGATGGAAATGGAACGCCAAGCTTTTTGCAGCTACATCAAAGGAAACATATTTCAAGTTTCTGGATTTTTTAAAATGTTTTTTTTTAGGTGAGTTTCTCATAAAGCGAGGGCACCTATTATTGAGGCTGTGCCTGTATATATGTTCATCTGTAAATAACACACATTTTAATTTGTGAATGCATGGTCAAGTATGTCGGAACAGGAGGAAAGGAGCCAAAAGCTGTGGAAGTGTCAGGGATCACAGGACATGTCCTCCACAGAAAGGAGGATCTGCTTTTAAGACAGCAGGAGCTGCAGGAGTGATGGGGAGGCCAGGCTCTGCTACCCAAAGGAAAGGACTAGGCTTCTGTTAGGAGATGCCAGGAATTAGAGGAGAAAGGGGTTAAGTGGAGGGAGAAATAAGTAATAGTGGAAGAAAGGAATCAAATGGTCGAGTGACGGTCATAGAGGGGGCAAGGGGATGCATAGACAGGGAAAGATGAAATGGAGAGCTCAAACAGGAAGGTGGGTGCCACTGTTCCCACACACTCATACATAAATATACCTTCTTCATAGAATCACACGCATAGATATATTTTCCCTATAAGTGCGGAGGGTTTTTAATTTGAGTAAGAGCTGCTGAGGTGCAGAGATTTGGATCAGAGGATCAGGAAGATCTGATCCAGGGATTGGAGGAGTGGGAAGGTCTGATTAAGGACTGGAAGGTGAAGATTACATTCTGCATTGGCCCTTTAAAAGACAGCAGGCCCAGTTTGGAGTCTGATATTTTGATACTCGTGTGTTCCATGAATGCAGAATGTGCCTGGCTGCAGAAACACTAAATTAAATTCACCACATGAGTTACTAGCATGCGGTGCTCATATCCCAGAAGTTAGTGACTTGTAAGGTAAATTTTGCTGTAGTAAAATGTGATATTTACTGTAACTTTGTAACTACTAGCCTGAATATTTAAAAAAATAAGTCTGTGTACTTTCTTTAGTGCATATTTAAGCGAAAGGGTGGTTTATGATTGGTGAAGGGTGTAGCCGCAGGTGGGCCTGGGAGGTCTCAAACCTAATTTCACCTCAGACCCACCCAGCAACAGCACACCACTTGTATAGCTGGCAGGGACCCCAAGTCTCACCAGCTTGACACTCAAAAGCCCAGTAATCCCTTTTAGAAAACTGCGGCAGTCAGCAGTGGGGCTATGGGAATGCTCAGTTTTCACACATGTTCAGTTGGTGTGTCGACAGTTCAGAGTGCTGCAGATGACTGCTGTAGTTTTCCCGAAGTGGGTTAGCGTGCTTCTAAGTCTTCATCTGGCAGATAAGGTATTTAATATATATTTAAGTTTGGGGGGAAGGAGAGAAGGAATTGAATGGAGGAAGGCAGGAGGTGAAATGCATACCCACCCAATCCACCTGTTGTCCCACCCAAAACTTGTTTGCAGCTGGATAGAAGTGTGGTCAAGTGCTTTGTGTTGTCCTTTATTTGAACTGGTGAAAGCATGCTGTGTGGGCTTCCTGTGCCTGATCCCAGATAATGATGATGACCTTGGGAGAGCAATTCTGAATATCAGGACAGGGAGAGCGGTCCTCACATCTATTCTCGTGAAACTGATAGTACATTCTTCAGTTTGGAACAGGTGTCATTCCTAAAGAACAAGATGTTTATTAGCTTTCTTTGGCTATCTAAATCCAAGTCATTTTAATTTTTTTATCAGGTATAATTATTTTTATTCATTGAGTCAGTAAATACATTTGCCTAAACCCCCATTTGAGTTAATCAACCCCCAACCTATTAACTTAAATTATCTGTAACTATAAAAATAAATGTTTCTAAGTTTCAGTTCCAACTCAGGAAATATTCCCCAGTAGAAACACTATAACAGGGTTGATTTCACAAACTGTTTTTCTGCCATCTGTTCTAAAGATGTATACTGATCCTAGAATTTAGATATACTTGTAGAATGCCAAGAAGAATGATAGCAATTAACTACATAATGATTTTACTTGAATCAGATTTTGCTAAGTAAGGCTAAGACTCATAAAAGTTAGATAGAATTTTGCATTATAGTTTCATGTATATATAATGGACCCGATTTCAGGCCAGAAACAGACCAAGCAGATCTGTACACAGGTAGTGAGCAACTTCTACCTGCTTGACTGTGAGTACTGGGGCCGTACTTTGATCAAGCAAAATAAATCCTTATGCCCCCATTCATTAGGAAGGCCAAATAAGCCAACCTTTCAAAATGATTGGGGGTGCTGAACACAACCCAATATTCTCCCTCCGCCTGCCACCACCAAAAAAGAAATAGTCTTAGATTTCATCCAAAGATAACACAAGGCTCCATTTCCTGAACTTTAGCTTGAACACCATTCCTGAGACATTACTATATCATCAAAGCACTGTACCCTGCATGTTTTAAAATCCAAACCACACCTTGTTAAGACATCTTTAACGCTATACACAAATTTGGGCACAAACACACTCAGAACCTTACCATACCACAATAGCACAATAACCTTGCTGTGACAGAACAATATGTTTTAAACCTGTACAATTGCCTTTATTAAACCTTGGAGTGCATTTCTCTAGTTTGGCCAGCAGGTGGTGCATGTTTTATGTTAAAGTTGTTATAGAAAAGTGAATGTTTCACTCAGTGAAGACGTGAATCTACAGTACTGTGAGCAGTATACTTTTAAGACTTGTTGACTGGGCTCTGATTGGCCTGGAGTTTGAAATTACCCAGCAGTTGCTGGCTGCTGCTTCAGTCTTAGCCAGGGAGAAAAGAGAGACAGATCTTTGCTGAGGCTCTGTGAACAATTATATATCATGATCTTCCCAGGTACTGTTTAGACAATATACAAATGTTTAGTTAGTGTTATAATTGATCCATATTTCAGTTACCTGTTATTGTTTGCTGATTGCATATCTTTTGTTCATTGTTCAATTTTTAAGACAATAGATAATTGCCTCTGCCTATCTGGACTGATAAAGAATCCTGATGGTTTTTGTGTTGGGTCTGTGAGTGTTTTCTGGAAACTGTGGGACCTCTGGGAGTGTGGTCCCAGTAACCTAGAAATCACTGGGGATAATTTGAGAGCAGGAGACTCACCCAGAGGTGGTTGTGACCCAGTTAGTGGGAGGATGGTGCTAGTGTAGAGCACAAGTGACAGTTGCAGGCAGACCTGAACTGTGCTGGGGATAGACCCTCTAAGTGGCCAGGGGTAACCCCATGCTGGTGGCTAGGCATTTCGTGACACCCAGGACATGAAGAGCTACAACTTAATATTTGAAAAGGCAGCCCTGTAAATACTACACTGGGCCCTAACATCAATTCACTACCTAGTGAAAAAAAAACCCAAATAAGATCTGTATGCAGATACTACATACTAGCAGAATAATGCACCTTGGTCACACATAAAAAAACACATGACACAACAACAATATCACAAGGGATCTGAGATCAAAATGAAGACAGAAAAAACGAACTGGAAACCTCAAGAAGTCAGATTTGTGATAGAACAATACTAAAGAAATTGAAACTAAAATGCAAAATATCAGAAATGTGTATTTCCAAAAGCAGATATATTCCAATTAATAAATTCAGAACACTTTTTTTCTACCTTTGTTGTCTGAGCATTTTATTTTTCTGTTCCCTTTGGTCCCAGTGTCTTTTCTCTGCATCTGTGTTTTTTTTTCTTGTCTTTGCTGCGGTCTGTCCACCATGTCCATGTCCACCATCCTCCTCCTGCAACCTTATCATCTCCTCTGTGTATCCCCATCTCTTACCTTCCTCCATTTTCAGCATCTTCCCCCTTAGTGTCCTGATCCAGCCCTTATATTCAGCATTTCCCCTCTATGTGTGTCTTTCCCTATTCTCCAACCCCTCACTGTATCCCTGTCCCAGTCCAGCATTACCCCTCTATGTCCCTCTCTCTTTTTCCTTTATGCCCTGCTCCTTCCCTCTCTCTTCCCTTCTTCCCCCTGGGGCCAATATCTCTCCCTGTAGGTTTCCATCCACACCCCATACCCTCCACCCTGGGTCCAATATCTCTCCCTGTTGGTTCCCACCCACACACCCCTCACAGTTCAGTATGGATCCCTCCTGGGTCTCCAGTGTCTCTCCCCCTCTCTTCCATCTAGCATCCTTTTTCCATGTCTTCTCCCCCAGTCTCTCTCTCTGTCTTTGTCTTCCTCTCCCCCCCCCCCCCCCCAAGCTGGTTCAGCATCTATCCCTCTACCTCTTCCCTTTCTGTCCAGCACCTCTTCATGTCTGTCTGTCCCTACCACATCTTTTCCCTTTCCTGGTCCAGTAGAGCAGTACCTCTCTCTCCCTTCCTCTGGCCCCCGTGGGTACATTGTTTCTCCCCTTTGTCTCCCCCTGCACTGGTACTGCCAACTACCTTGATCGCTGCTGCCAGTCAAGGTACTGCGGCGATTGAAAGGTTCTGCTTCTGGACCTGTGACGCACCCTGCCCATGCAGAACAGGAAGTTGCATCAGAGGAGGCAAGCAGCATCTTAAGGAAGACCAAGATCCCAAGGCAGCTCCCTGTAATCACTGCAGTGCCTCTACCAGCAGCAATCAAGGTAGTTAGCAGCACTATTGAGCTGTGAGGAGCGGGAGAGCTGCTGTCAGTACATGAGTCGGGGGTGGTCCTCTTGTGGAGCATTGCACTTGCTGTGCCGCCTATGTCGGACCCTGAAATATTGGGGGTGCTCGAGCAGCTACTGTTACCGGCCCTCCCTGTTAAGGCCTGCGATGGCAGCTATAGTTTCTCTGAGTGTTAGTTATCTGTAGTCGTGACCACGCTCAGGACTCTTTGGCCACACAGGGAGAGAGGTATCAAATACACTAACCTCGTCTCCTGTTCTCAAAAAAACCAGGAGAGGAATAAAAACTAAATTAGGATAACTCTTGAACTGAAATAACACCAGACTTTTAAAGCGAACTCAACAATGTTTATTTAAGTACAAAATGTGAACAAATAAAAAAACTTGTATATTCTTTTGTTTTGTAATGGTACCATTTGTATTAATCAACCTTTCTAATTGGTAACATTTTTCATGTATTTTCATTCCCTATAATATGGTAATTCTCTTTCTCTTTATTTACAGAACCTCCTTATCAACAACGCCTTTCACTAAAGATATCAGATAAGTATTGAATTTTCATCTATTTCTTATAGTATACCCCAGATTCAATTTATAGAATTTTACTAATAAAAAATGAATTGATTCTTTGGGTTTCCTTTTTGTCTCCCTCAGGATTTCAACGAATTTCTATCTCCGTTCAGGTAAGTATAAGTCTTTTTCCTGTTTTAATTTGTGTTAACTGTCACTTAGCTGAAGCTTCACTTCCAAATCGTTTTCTCGTAGTCTTTCTTGCGTCGGGGCCCTTAAACTCCTTCTGGACTCACGGCTGTCAGAATTCTTCACCGGGTTGACTTCTCCCTTCACCTCTCTTAATAAACATAAAAGGGAGCAAAACCCTAACTGCCTGTCTGAGTTAAATTTTCCCTCTTTCTTAGTGAGATTTTAATTATCAAACTGTGGCTCAGCCCTAACTCAAAATTAAAATAATCCAATCACCCTTTCTATGCAGCCTAAGCTTTTCTTTTGCGTTCCCTGTGCTAATGAAGGAGTGCCTTCAGCGGTACAGGAACCCAACCACACAAAACATTTACACTCTTATTTCTATCCTTATTACTATTTCTTATATTCTAATAATATCATATAATCCTTCCCCTCAAACCCACTAACACTACTCACCTCTTTCTGAACCCACTTAATCACTAATGAAATTTTAACCCCTATTTATATGAACTATTAAAAAACTTTATTCCTAAAATAGCACCACAATCACTCCTCCCCCTCTTTCATTCCCTTACTTTATGTCCCTTTCCAAGAAATCCTCCCTTGTTACCCTATTTGCTCACTTATCCTCCTTTCTCTCCAATAGCACCAGCCTCTCCTACACACATCCACACTCACCGCACTCCCAACTCCTTCTGATAACTGCCAGCGACTCCGTATCCTAGGTTACGGAACTTCCGCTGACAGTTCCGAAGACCCTGAGCCAATCCGTCACCACTTCCAAGGTTCCAAGATTCACTGCTGACCAACGGAATGTTGGCCAGCAGTGCTAAATCTCCATTTTGTTTAGTTAAATCCCATAGGAATTAATGGAAAATTCTTCCATTAATCTAAATCCCCTCTTAACCTTAATTAATTTACCCCAAAATTTCCACACTAATAAAACTTCCCGTCCCCTATCAAATCATGTTTTTAAAATTTAAAAATACCCCTTTTTACTATCCGCCTACCCTTATTCCACTTAAATCCCCTTTTAAAAATCCCAAATTCCCTAAAAACCCAATCAAAAATTAAATTAACCCTTCCTTCACATACCCCGTCGAATAAATTAAATTAACCCTTTCCGAACCCCTTAAAACAACACCCTACCAAAAACTCCCACTAAAAATATAAAAATTCAAAAATTAACCCACCAGAAAAATTCTAAAAAATTCCCCGACCCCAAATCCAAAAACAGAATTTGAATTAAAAAAAATCCTGATTTTTTAAAAATAAAAAAACGTATTTCTCACATTTTAAAAATAAATAAATTCAAATTTTAGATAAAAAAACCCCTCACCTGGAAGTAGATTTTTCCCACTCTCGAAGACCCCCATCTGTTTTGGTCCCCACGTCCTCCTCGCGAAAACGGAATCAAAATAAAAAAACTTCCGAGCCCGGGCCCAAAATTTAGGCCCCGGCTTCGGCCTAACCGCGGCAACGCGCGTTCGCGATGTGTGCATGAGGCGCGCCGCCTCATGCACTCTCGCGCCTACATCTGCTAATCGCCGGCCATCTAAAAAAACCCCGCTGACTCTTTGCAGCTCTCCTCTTCGGCCTTCAGCCACAAAACGGCCCTTTTCTTTGCCGATGACGGCCCGCAAGACCCCGAAAACGGCCCGAAGCCCGAAAACGGCCCTATTCCTCCTCTTCGGCCCCGGAGACACACAGCCCTAGCGCTGACTGGCCCCAAGCAGCGCCAGCTTGCTGCCACTGCCGCCTGCCCAAACGAGGCCAAACTCCATCCGGAACACCTCCGGCAGCGCTCCCCTCACTCTTCCCGACCCCGGACGCCCTCCGGCCCCCAAAATGGACCCCAGGTAAGAATTAAATTTATTTTTATTTTTCTTAACCCCTGGTTACACTACAGCACCTGCAGAACCAGAGATTTTAGATTTAGCTCATGCTTTTTTTCAGTTTCAGTTCAGGGTGAATTACTGTACATTCAGGTATAGTATTTTCCTGTTTCCCAGAGGGCTTGCAATCTAAAGGGACCTTTAACAAAACTACAGTAAGCACTAATGTGTGCTTACCGCAGCAAAAAATAGCATCCCATGGGGTGTGCTGAGGTATCCCACGGTAATTTTGGGATGTGCATTTGCTAAAAAATTTATTGTTTAGTACAGGGGGCATGTTTGGGGCAGAACTGGGAATGTTCTGCACTAATCAGCACAGCTACATTGTAGCCTTTATACATAATGGGTGGTAGTAGGGGCTCACATTTTAATGGCTAACATAGTAACATAGTAGATGATGGCAGAAAAAGACCTGCATGGTCCATCCAGTCTGCCCAACAAGATAAACTCATATGTATTACTTTTTGTGTATACCCTACCTTGATTTGTACCTGTCCTCTTCAGGACACAGACTGTATAAGTCTGCCCGGCACTATCCCCGCCTCCCAACCACCAGCCCCGCCTCCCAACCACTGGCTCTGGCACAGACCGTATAAGTCTGCCCAGCACTATCCCCGCCTCCCAACCACCAGCCCCGCCTCCCAACCACTGGCTCTGGCACAGACCGTATAAGTCTGCCCAGCACTATCCCCGCCTCCCAACCACCAGCCACGCCTCCCAACCACCAGCTCTGGTACAGACCGTATAAGTCTGCCCAGTACTAAGGTCAAAATTAGAGCATTGTCATTAAAAATAAAATGGCCATTTTACCCCCACAGTAAAAACAGCCTTAGCACGTATGAAGACCCATGTAAGAGTGTGCTAAGGCCACTGTTTACTGCTGTTTGGTAAAAGGGCACCTAAGTATTACCTGAGATAACGGTTTAAGTGACTCTCCTAGATCAGTTTGGCTTCCCTGGTTCTTAGCCTACAGCTTCAACCATTAGGCTACTCCAGGGTTACTAAACCCAGTCCTCAGGACACATCTAGCTAGTCAGGGTTTCAAGATATCCACAATAAATATGCATGGGATAAATAAGTATGTACTACCTCCATCCTCTGCAAATCTATCCCATTCATATTCATTGTGGGTATCCTGAAAGGTTGTGTCCTGAACCCTAGGGCCACACCTATAAAACATTTTATACAGTTCAATTTAGGACTGACTGCAAAATTCACAGATAATATATATTTTTTTTCTAGACTGTATAAACTGGCTTGCTAGATTTGGCTCTCCACAACCTGCATACTTTTGGCTGTATTAACAAGTAGGACTCCCTGAAACATGTTTTATTCAGGGGAGTAAAATGCACTTACAGAATAACAATTTCAAATCTGTGTACATACAGTTAGCATCGTTGCTTTGCTAGCAGAAAAAGGGATATGAACATTTTTTCCAGGCTGGTTTCTGACTCCCTATCCAGTACTTCCAGTCCATCAATAACTGAGCCACTTCTCTTCAATCCAACTGCCAGTTCTCACCTAAAACCTTAGTCCTCCTTTTAGTAAAAATGTGCATAGAAATTTGCTACTAAATACCCCAGTGCAAGGATATCCAGATATTGTATCCTGATATCTTATATTAAATATTACTGCTATTCAGCTAATGTGAAAATCTGTCTTCCAGACCTCTGATTCCATCTGTTTATCAATGGGTAACATTTGGCCAGGCATGTCAATATCTAACTAAATATGATCTGATTGTCAGTCCAGACATTTATGTTTAAATCTTTTTATTAATTGTAACAAAGCTGATACAGAGTATGCTTTGAAAAGAGACCATTATAAATTGTCAGTGTCATAACTCCAGTCGCTATACAAATTTTTCCCTTTTATCCCCCCGTCCCCTCCTCCCGTCCCCCACCCCTCCCCCTCTGACTACGTTTCAACAAGTGTTATTGGTGATGTAACAAAATATGTTTCCCACGAGTTCAGTATACAATGGATCGAAAAACTTAAACAAAGCAGTCTAAACAAGAGCTGACTTTTACCTCATTGATAAGCTTTGTGACATGTATGAACAGTCCCTACCCCTTCCCCTTCCCCTTCCCCATACTTTAATTATTAACAATTTTGATTGATGATTCACCATGTCAAACAAAAACCAATAAATTCACTCACTGTGTAACCATTCAGTCATAACACAAGTGTTCACCTGCATCAAATCTTACATCATCTTCCTTATTTGTCAGTCCAGACATTTAAAAATACAGCTGTTGGTTAATTCCCAATAATTATTATGATTCTTATGATAAATTATTCATAAATTATTATGATTGTAAAGCCATTGTACTAATACATTTTGATGTGGAATATAGTATTTGATGTATCAATTTATGGTTGTTTTATAGAGATTTGTAGCTTTGATGATGTTGCTTATCATACATTTAATTTGGGTATCAAGTTTAGCTTAGCTAGTCTTTCCTGCTCTAGGATTTAGACATGCTCATCCATGTTCATTAGGGGTGTGGATTCATTTTCATTCACATGACTTTAAACAAATTCAATGAGATGGAATAATGAATCAAATCCTTATTTGATCCATTTGTTTTCAGAAGGAACACAGCCACGGGAATGGGATAGGTTCCTGACAAACTGCATTCAATTTGGGAGGCATTTTATTAATCATGTTGAAACTTTTTGACAAGCAGTCAAACAAGCCTATGAATGTCTCCCTTTAATAAAATTCCATGGTTAACATCAGAAGTAGCTAATCAATATAGCAAAACAAAGTAGCAGTAGAACTGTATTTTCTCTTCTCTGTTTAGTAACAGACGGTGATCGCTACTTGCAGCTTAACACGTTTCCTTTCCTAAGGAGCAAAAGGTATAAAAAGTAAAATAAATAGAGACTGACAAACAACACTGTATGAATTTCAGAGGCAGAGAGAAGTGAGTTTGACAAATCTCACAGGCCTGGTTCCAGAGCAAAGAGAGACTGCAGGTAGAGCACTCCTGGAGAGTCACGCATCACTGTATATGTTGCAAAGGTAAAGAAAATGGAATTTTAAATATATCTCAAGCTATCTGGCTTCACAGAGCAGAGAAATGGAATAGCCAGAAACAAGTAGCAGAAAGAAAGAGCTCAGAGATAGACACAGTATTGTATATATTTCAGAGGCAGAGAAAAAAATAGTTATTTTTTAAAAAATATCTCAGTCTATGTGGATCTAAAGTCAGAGAGAATGCATGGAAGAGAAATACTCTGCCTGATATTCAAATGCCATCTAAACAGCTAGAAGAGGCTCTTGTGGGTTGATGATCAAAACCTGGTGCTATTCAGGATAGCGCTCTCAAAATACCGCCGTTCCACCACCGTAGTAGTGCGTAATAGCAGCGCGGTCATGATCAGAGTTAATATATGCAGATATAAGCAGTGCTGTAGTAGCGCTAGCCCCCTCTAAACAGCGTGGTAAAATATGCTAAGCAGCCGTGGTGCACACGCACTAATCTGACGCACTAAGAAGAAGCCAGGAATAACGCGCATGTGCATAGGTGGGGCGCATCATCGTGTGCATCCTTGCATCCTTGCTCATCGGTGTGTCATAAAGTGCACCGTGTTGTAAAGCGCGACAAAACATGCTGTCTGAAAGTGCCGTAAAAAATTGTTCTATAGCTGGTCCTAGTCTTTCTTTGCATTGGCTTTGTACCTCATTTGACTGTGCCTGTAGCGATTTCCTTCTGGCTTTTTTGTCACATCACAGACTAGTTTGAGGTATGTGAATACACACGTGTATTTGAGTAGCCCCCTCATTTGTCTGGGGGGGCTTAAAAGTAATGCTTTTTTGTTTTCTATTTTTTCAGGTGCCTGTCCTTGCTTTCATTGGCAGTCCTCTTTCTTTCTTGTGCTTTTCTTTTGCTCTGATGCGATCTATTCATCAATAATGGCAGCCAGGACCTGGCGTTATTTTGTGGCGTTGTTTTCTGTCTAACGCTGTTCAACGCCTCTGTTCAATGCGGCACTATGTTTTCATCATCTAGGAGGAATAGGAAATGGCCTTATTTACATGAGATTGACTACATTTACATGCTATGCACAAGTGCCTGGTATGCTTGCTGTTTATGGCGGTATCATTGCTGAACATCCCACGTTGTTGAGTGCGTGTGCAAGGACAATGATAATGGCTGTTAGCACTTGCATTGACTTTTGATCATCATCCCTTTGGCCATTTAAATGGTTTGCCTAGGGCTATCTGGGGATATTTAGTGGTACTTAACCGGTTACTGCTACTGAATATCCCTGCTGTCCAACCATAGCCTAATTGGCTAGGATAGGGGTAGAGAGGGGCAGGGCATAGGCGGAGCACAAACTTAGCCAGTTAGTGGTCATTTTCAGCTGCTAACTGGCTAAGTAACTGCATTTATGGCCCCTTTTACCAAGCTGTGGCAAAAGGGGGCCTGCTCTGGCATCAGCACATGTTTTTGACGTGTTCTGAAGCCCCCTTTTACCACAGCTGGTGAAAGGTAGGTTTTTCTGTTTTTAAAGAAATGGCCATGCAGCAAGTGAACTACTTGCCACACGGCTATTTCGGGTGGGAGCCCTTACTGCCACCCATTGAGGTGGCAGTAAGGGATCCAGCGGTAACCGGGCAGCGCATATATATATTCTATATACCGTGCCTAAATCTAGGTGCCGCTTATAGAATACAGTTGGGTAGAATTGTTTACCATGTTGATTTTTCAGGCACTATATAGTAACATGGAGGGGCATAATTGAACAGGGCGCCCAAGTTTTCCTGAGGGCATCCTTGCAGGACGTCCCCGCGAAGGGGCGGGGAAACCCATATTATCGAAACAAGATGGGTGGCCATCTTTCGTTTTGATAATATGGTCGGGGACGCCCAAATCTCAACATTTAGATCGACCTTAGAGATGGTCGTCCCTGATTTTCGGCGGTAATGGAAACCGAGGATGCCCATCTCAGAAACAACCAAATGCAAGCCATTTGGTCGTGGAAGGAGCCAACATTCGTAGTGCACTGGTCCCCCTGACATGCCAGGACACCAACCGGGCACCCTAGGGGGCACTACAGTGGACTTCAGAAAAAGATCCCAGGTGCATAGCTCCCTTACCTTTTGTGCTGAGCCCCCCAAAACCCACTCCCCACAACTGTACACCACTACCATAGTGTCATGGAGTTGGGTATGATACTTGAGGCTGGCATAGAGGCTGGAAACAATATTTCAAAAAATGTTTTGAGGGTGGAAGGGGGTTAATGACCACTGGGGGAGTAGGGGGAGGACATCCCCGATTCCCTTTGGTGGTCATCTGGTCATTTAGGGCACATTTCTGTGGCTTGGTCATAAAAAAAAGGACCAAGTAAAGTCGGCCAAGTGTTCGTCAGTGATGCCCTTCTTTTTCCATTATCGACCGAGGACGCCCATGTGTTAAGCATGCCCCAGTCCCACCTTCGCTATGCTTCCGACATGCCCCCGTGAACATTGGCAAGGGCAGGACCAGAACTGAGAGAAGGGAAGGCTTTTCACTGCTGCTGCCGCCGTAACCCCAATGAGATAAGATGACTTTTAAAATTCGGAGGGAGGGGGCCTGGAACTCGAAGGGAGGGGGACCCTGGAACTTGGAGGGATGGGCCTGGAACTCGAAGGGACCCTGGAACTCGAAGGGAGGGAGGGAGGGTGTTCTGTCCTCTGACAACCTTGGACTAGTTTATAATGTGATCCTAAAATGTGTTTAATGCTTTTACTGTTATTCTCACTTCTAAAGATTTTCATTGCTGTAGTTCTCACTGCAAAGATACGTGAGCAATGCATTGTGTGTAATGTAGTTCACAGGCAATGCAGCCACACTTGTCTGTCTGTATAAGAACTGTTACCACTGGTTGTGCGGCTGCCCAGACCTCCTCTCTTTCTCAGCCAAGCTTGGCTGCTTTGTCTACCTGCTATCATATCCTGGTCATTCTTACTATCTCTGTCCTGAGAGGTCAGCCAGGTACGACCTTTCTCTCCAATCGAAGGCTGTCCTCTAGGACCACCCCTTGCTACCCGATGGCAGGCTTTGTCCCCATTGGTCTATTTACCCCCTTCTCCCTGAGCCTGTGTGAGCCCTTCTTAGCCTCTCCCTCCCCCTCACCATGAGGCATTCTCCATCTTGCTTCAGACAGCACTTGTCCTGCTAAAATTCCCCGGAACAAACTTGGCTTTTTACCTTGAATATATCCTCCTAATGAGATATTGCACTCTCCAGTCACCCAGCTCTGAGCTACTTCTACCTGTTCAACTATTTCTCACCTCTGCAAGAAAGCTGCCTTTCTTCAGATTTCTACCTCCAACCACTGTTACAGCTCTCAGAATCACAGAGTCTCTGTGCCCTGGGGCAACACTTCTGAACAACTGACTGTGAGTAAATTACCTGTACTTATTCAATAAAGGAAACTTCAGAAAATAATAGAGACTTCAGGTGTGTGTGCTGGTGTGCCAAGGTTATACTTCAAGATATTGAGACTTTACAGAGGGAGGCCTGGAACAGGGAGGGAGGGAGGGATGGGAGGAGGGGAAGCCTGGAACAGAGAGGGAGGGAGGGAGGCCTGGAACTCAGAGGGAGGGAGGGAGGGGGGCCTAGAACTTGGAGGGAGGGAGGGGAGGGGGTCTGGAACTGGGAGGGAGAGAGGGAGGGAGGGGGCCAGGAACTCAGAGGGAGGAGGGGCCTGGAACTCGGAGGAAGGGAAG
Source organism: Microcaecilia unicolor (assembly GCF_901765095.1). Taxonomy (NCBI): domain Eukaryota; kingdom Metazoa; phylum Chordata; class Amphibia; order Gymnophiona; family Siphonopidae; genus Microcaecilia; species Microcaecilia unicolor. The sequence continues at coordinate 48,337,716 of NC_044034.1, forward strand.
GGGAGAGGAGGAAGGAGGAGGGGGAGAGGAGGGAGGGGGAGGGAAGGGGGAATGCACCACCTGTGAAAAAAAAATTCAGCACCCCCAATCATTTTGAAAGTTGGGTCCTATGCCAGCAGTTGCAGCAGCAAAAGCAGCATCAGTGGAGCAGAGAGGAAATCTTGAAAAGCATTAGCGGTATGGAGGCATTTAAAAGTGCTTGAGGACAGTAGGATCCAAGATGGCCGCAACCTACTAAGTTGCTGCGAGCCTCAATTCCTTTGCTCTCAAAAAATGCCTAAATGGAGAGGAAGATTAGCGGTTAGAGCTTCCCAGCTAACTCCCTCTTTACCTGGTCCTTTGGATCATTATTTGAGACCGCAGGGGGCCCTCCATGACGGCGGATTGCTGCCAGTGGGAAATGCTGGTGAATTGGAGAATTCGGCGTTCCCTGGCCTAGATGTCACCTTGAGCTCCGCCGAACGCATTCCCCCTCCCCAACCGAGGGTCCACCCCGGAAGAAGGTAGGGGCCCAGAAGATCGTCAAATGGAAGCTTCTATTACATCAGAGGTCGGACTGGAGGGCAGTTTGTCCATGGAAACGCCGCAGATTGAGGGGAGAGGAGCTGAGGGGCAGAGCGAGACTCGTGAATAGTCTGTAAGGTTTGACATTCCTAAAGAATTAGTGGTCAAACCAAAAGAAGTTACATTAGAAGCTTTGTGGGATTTAGTTTCTAACCTAGGACAAACTTTCTTAAAACAAATAAATGAGGTATTGCCAAAAGTAAAATCCTTGGAAAGTGACTTGCAAAAGAAAGAAGAGCAGATTAAGAAGTTGGATGAAAAAGTTGTTAAAATGGATCAAAGAATTATGAAGTTTGAAACAGTACAACCTACTATGATGAAAGACTTGACGAATCTCAGGGTTAAAATGGAAATCTTTGACAATTATACTAAAAGTCATAACCTGATTTGTCAATTTTCCTAAACTACAGAATGTTGCTCCTCTGGAGATGTTGAAGCGCTATATGCGTGAAATTTTATCTATTCCTGAACAGAATTTACCACCAATGACTATGACTTATTATATTCCGGGGAAGGACTTGATTCAATCTGACATTCCGATAGATGTTTCTCTTTTGCTTGAGACCTCTGATACTGAATTAGTGACTGCCGCTACATTGGTGGCGACAGTCGCATTATTTTCTGAAATAAAGATAAACCTTTTTTAGGTTTTAAAGTATTATTGTTTCCTGATGTCTCTAAGGAGACTAGATGACGGAGGAAACAATTTTTGCTCCTTAAGCCTGAAATTCTGCACTTGGGGGGGGGTACCTTTTTTTTAAGGTATGCCTGCAAGTGCATAATAAAGTTTAGGGATAAGAAATATGTATTTACAGAACCTGCTCACGTGTCGGCGCTTATAGCCTCAGCAAATGTGGATAAGCGTTAATAATAAGAGATAACTCCTCCTAGCAGAGTTTGCATGATCTTGTATTTTTTTCCTGTTATGTTTTTCTCCTGTAGATTACCAAAATCTTGGATCAGAATTTATGGACTTGAATATGGTTTACCTGCAAAAATGTGAATTTTTATTTTCACTTTTTCTTTTCTTTTTTTTATGTTTAAGCAAGTTATAGATTACTAGATACTTTTCTAAACAAGATGTTTTCTTGTAATATGTTTGAAAATATGAATAAATAAATAATTTAAAAAAAAGTGCTTGAGGATCCACATAATGCAAAAATGCATTTACAGCCTGAAGGCCAAAAAGACAATGGGTCATCATTTCCAGAAACAAAACAAGGGAGGATGCTGATTCTAGGCAAGTAACCGTGGCAGGAGAGCTACAAGATAGAGGAACCCTGTTTTACAAGATTAGCTATCAGTCTTTTCTCTTAATGATGCTGGTGCCTGTCTAAGTAAATCACTGCGGAGGAAATGAGGTGGTGTTCAGCATCACTGTCCCAAGGCAGCCCAGTTCATGGACCCACTGCAGCAGGAATAAACCACAGAAGTTAAAGAAAAATGAACAGGCTTATCTATATTATGTACACTTCTTTAGAAACAGATTACGTGGACTACTTAAGATAAAGAGGAAATAACATACTGCTATCTGTATGCTACAAATCCTATATTTAAATCAATATGGTATACCCAGAAGTTCACCAAAAACGGAAGGTAAGAAGAAAATTGTCATAGGTTAAGCTGCAAAAAGTAACTGATGCAAATTTAAAGAGTAAAGGGTCACGGATTTGATATACAGCCTTTCTGTAGGACAACCAAAGCGATTTACATATATTATATGCAGGTACTTTTCTCTGTCCCTAGTGGACTCAGAATCTAAGCTATGTACTAGGGGCAATTGTCTCTAATTTTAACAATCAAAGAAAAGAAATACATGGCATAAGTGATAACATCATAATACAGTTCAGAGCTTCTATAGAAAAACAAATGGAGAGAGAAAGAGGAGACCTAGGTGGGAGCATTGAAAGAAATATATATGCAGGAAACACAAGCAGAAGCATCAGATGGGAATTGTAGGCACTTGACATAGCTTTGCTGTTTTAAGTGTATCTGAACCCTGAGGCAGGTGGACACACCCACCGAAACAAGGCCCATGTCAGGTCGTTTGTTTGTGCCACAATAAAGTTTTATGTTTGGATACTCCCTGTGTGGAAGTCAGAATGTGATCCTCTACTCTTCTGTTTTGGATTCATGTTTTCCTGTTCTTCAGTGATCCAGAAGTTATATCACATTTGCAGTTTGTTAATGTCTTGAAGTTCTACCAAACGTTAGTGGAATAACTCCATGAAGTGAAAAGCTTTTCAGTAGGGATGGGCAGTCCAATTAAAAAAAAAAATTGCATTTAAACATAAAAAAATTACAAGCAGTTAATACTTGATCAGCATAGGATACAAAAGAACAGCAAAATCCAAAATACAGGAAAAAAAACCCTCAAAATGAATAAAACATATCCCCTAATACCGGGATCTAACAGTAAATAAAAAGAGTTTAAACTTTATCAGAAACAATATATAAAGCTTAAGCCTAGCAAGCAACATAATTAATACTGTACCCGAATAATTACAAGTCATGTTGTAAAGAGCACAAATACACTCATCTCTGCTCTATGCTGGTAGCCTATCACCTACCTGCTGAGAAAACTTATTTTCCAGAAATTAAATTGGACCAAATCACAGAAAATATATCTCAAATTATTCAACTTAGTCAAACATTTCACAGAAAACAGAGAACAAAAATTTCTACCATTTTGGACCACTCATTGATGCAAGTCCAAAAAGGACTTGTGCCTCACCTTGGTCTCCTTACAACATCAGGAAACACCATATCTTTTGCCCCTTAAACAAAGAATCTCTATATTTAAAATAGAGTTGACCACTCATTGATGCAAGTCCAAAAAGGACTTGTGCCTCACCTTGGTCTCCTTACAACATCAGGGAACACCATATCTTTTGCCCCTTAAACAAAGAATCTCTATATTTAAAATAGAGTTAAAAAATTAAATTCTTATCAGATTCAAAAACAAAGGAGACTAGGAGAGTGGCACATGTGTCCACAATGTCTTGAGATGACTCCAAGACTTCTGAGATGTTCAAACTCTCAGGGGAAACTAGAATCTCTACACTGTTTCCAACCGGTCCCATTGCTCCAGATGTTATTCTCTTATTATATGGGAAATAATAAAATTTATTCACAGGGGGCAAGGAATCACTGGAAAGCTTTAAGAGATCTTGCACATAGGTCTTAAAATTTTTCTTGCTGAAAAAAAGCACTCTTTTGGAAAACTCAAGCATCTGAAATTGAAGACATGCATAGAATTTTTCATAGATTCCATTTTAAAATACAAATCTAGCAAAAGTTTTCATCGATCTCACTTGCCCCTCTCTTAGCTCTTTAAGATCTTTTAGCAAAACAGTAAGGGATCCACAGTTTTCCACAGCACCTGCTTCCAGCTGTACCACCCGTTGTGTGACACCATCCACTACTTTCTCCATCGTACTCACTCTTCTACTTACAGTTTTATGAGATTGGTAATAACTTGCCAGATAGAAGTGAGTGATATCTCTGCTGGAACATCCACTTCCGTATTTCTATCAAGATCTTGTTCTCGCTCTCCCAGACTTCCAGCAGAAAACCTAGGTACGGCCAACAACTCACTCCATGCTGCTCCAACTCCACTCTCAGCATCCTCCGAGTGAGGAGGAGCTGCACCCAATGGCAGGGATCCAGCTAGCATGACACAGGCTTCTGTGCCTACTGGCACAGCGAGTCCATGCCCTACTGCTCTCAACTGCAATGCCGGGGAGCTGCAGAGGTGTTAGGGTCAGCAGGCTGAGTGACACACTCTCCCCAAGCCATGACTGGTCTTTCTGCAATTTTTGTTTTGTTTCATTTTGTTTCCCATGTCATTTGCAGCATTGTTTGTGAGGTTGTATTATTATTATTATTTTTTGGTTACTCATTTTCATTCCGGGGCAATGTCATTAAGACTGTGCCCTCTTTGTAAAGAGTGTGTACTACTTACAAAAAGGGCAAATTATTTTAAACAAGTATTTTAAACAAGTGTGGAGGAGTAGCCTAGTGGTTAGTACAGTGGACTTTGATCCTGGGGAACTGAGTTCAATTCCCACTGCAGCTCCTTGTGACTCTGGGCAAGTCACTTAACCCTCCATTACCCCTGGTACAAAAGAAGTACCTGAATATATGTAAACCACTTTGAATGTAGTTGCAAAAATCTCTGAAAGGCAGTATATCAAGTCCCATTTCCCTTCCCTTCCCCTTCCTAATAGTGTGTGTATGCACTAATTTGCACATGCACAGTGATTTGTGCATACATGACGGTTCACATAGCAATCCAATAAACCTGGCTGTCCTCAAATAATTACTTTTTCTTTGTTGTTCTTTAAATTTCAAACTTAATTCCAAATCAGTTCCAACTAACATGACAATTTTGTTAGAATATTATTACAAAATCCAATATATGTTCTCAACTTGTGCAAACATTCTTCAATATGTAAACATATTTAAAAACTTTTCAAAATTGTAATACTTTGATAACACTTTTATCATATTTTGCAGTGCACGGATGCCTCCACCATCATGCGGCCTGTTTCACAAATTGCTGCCTCAGGATGTGGTCTGCCAAAACTTATATTCAAAGTCTCGCACGTACTGCATCGGTGCCTGTCACATTCACATATGCATGTACTATTTGCAAAGAAGTCACACTCTTCCTGAAATAGTGCACACAATTATTAAATAGTGCACACTATTATTGGCAAATTAAAAAAACACAATTTGTAGTTTTTTTCTGCTCATTTTCATTTGTTAATGACATGCAAATGATGGGCCTTCCCTACTTTTCAGTGACATCAAGATGACATTTGGTCTGGACAAATGCGCTAAAGCAATTTCATTTAGAGGAAAATTGAGCAAAACTGAAAAAACACCTATGACTGATGAGTGTGAGAAAGGAACATGAACAGTCTGTTATATATAAATATCTAGGGATAGAGAAAGAAGTAAGAATCAAACATAAGTCAATGAGAGAAAAGATCACTAAAGAATATTCAGAAGACTGAAATTCATATTGACAATTGCATTAATATCACGGAATAAGATATAAGTCATGAATCTGATAGACATTTCTAAACTCTCATACAGCTTTGGAACTGTAGACCAGCCTCTTTAAGATCTTATCAAACTAAATGTATGAATAAGAAAACTCCTTCATGCTTACAAGGTCATTTAGAAGAATCAGCGTATACTAAAACTATACATTCCCTGAACGGAAGGAAGAATGGGCTTCATAGAAACAAATCATACCTATCAAGCTACTGTCATAGGCCTCCAGGCTTACTTAATGGAATCATCAGATCTAAATGTGCAAAAAGTGTTGAAATATGGAAGTGAATGACCAGAATCCATCTCTGTCATTGAACTTGGACAAGCCTTCTAATGAGTAGAAGGAAAAAGAATGCACCAATATGCATTGGGAAGGAGACAATAAAATTTGTGAAAGAAGTAAAAAAAAAACAAACTTCAAAGAATTAGATCAGCAACTAAAGAAAACCAAGCATCAAATTCATAAGTACAGTGAGAAATACCAAGTATGACTCAAAAGAACATTTGTTGATCAAAACTCTACACAAGAGTGGTTAAGAAGAGATGAATTGAAAGCTAAGGATGAGTGATTGACAGTTGCAAACCAGAACAATGGATTATGGATGAGATTTTTACCAGCGTAGAAAACTGGTACAAAAGATATGTGTAGATTCTGCAAGTGTTAGCATAAATTTGAGAGATTCAGATCATATTTCATATACCTTGACTAAGGTATGAGATTTATTACTGTCCTGTCATGGTATACACAAAACTGACCTATTTGGAGACACTGCCCACTGAGATTCTGGTGAACAGCTCTGAAGACTAAGTAAATTACCATGAAAGAAATGAGGTGGTATTCAGCATCACTGGCCCTGTGTGAATGGCAGGCAACATAGAAGGTGGTAACACAATGCATCAGAGAAATGGTTGCTCTGCACATGCCTGAGAATGTGGGGATGTAACAGGGTGCTGCATTTCTTAGACTCTAGTTTCTAAGTTGTAGTAGCTGGGTAATTCCCAGCCTATATAATCATTACCATGTCCAGTTGCACACATAGCTAAGACATAGCTAGACTGCCCCTATTTGACTGACTGTACATTTGCCCTTTAGATTGTAAGCTCCTTTGAGCAGGGACTGTCCTATGTTAAATTGTACAGCGCTGCGTAACCCTAGTAGCGCTTTAGAAATGTCAAGTAGTAGTAGTAGTAGTAGACAAAGGGTAGCAGCATATATTCGAGTCAATGAGGTTGAAAAACCTCTAACTTCACTCAATATAAAGGAGTTCACTTTTTTCTTCTCCATTAGGTGGACTCTGGTGACGTAGGATATTTGTAGAGAACTTTATTATTATTATTTCTATTATTTTTATAATTTGGTTGTGATTTCACATTTCATGGTGAGTTTATGCACTTAAAAAATTGAGAGCTCTGTTTGGAGAGTATTTCATGATGTATAGAGCTTTCAAGTGATAAATATTGTGGCAGCCTGACTCACTGAACTATCGCTCGGCTACAGGTACAGCCTATACTGAACTCTCCTTCAAACTCTATACAATTTATTTGAATATTGGAATTTAGTAGTGGCGTTCTCTACTTATATCTGGTTCATTTTGTTGCCAGATTTTCACATTGTTGGGATTGACTTTTTGTTGGCATATATTTAACCAGCTAAATCTAGAACAGTCAGAATGCTACACATGCTTGCTTTTCCCTGACAGCTTACTGGTGGCAGCTCATCAAGACGGGATCAGGCTATAGGCATAATTGGCTGTACCAGATGCAGGGTACAGGCTACTCCTACTCCACTAGGCTACTCCCCCTTTCCACTCTTTCTTGATTGTCTTAGCTTCCTTTGTTAGTCTTCCATTACATCTGTTTCTATCTGTCACCTCTTCCACTTACTCTGGCTGTTCTGATATTTTTAGTCTGGTGCTCATTTGTCAACTGTCACAAAGCAGCCAAGGACCGAGGCAAAAACAAGACGAGTACCAAGCGGCTTCTTCCCTTTGCTTATATAAAACATGTATTCACAGAACACGGTTCTTAGATGTGGGACAATGAAACTCTGAGTTCTTCGAGTGTCTGCTTTCTATTTTTATTAAATTCTTTATACTGATTTCCTTCCAAGGGCAACCTTCGAAAGCTAATCAAGAAATGTATTAAGTTCTGTCCAATAAAAAAGGTATCATCTTATTTTCTTTTCCATGTTTTATTTTGTTTGATTTCTATTGATAACCTTCCAAAAATAAAACAGAATGGAAGAGAAACAGTAACGGACTCAGAGGTGGATTGAGAGATGATGTAAGAAGGGGCAGTTTCTTTGGGGAGGGGAAGGAAGGGTAATAGTGCAGAGGCTTTCTACACCAATTTCCCTGCGATGGCCAAACTCAGTAACAGAGGTTACACATTAAAAGCAAATCAAATGGCGGAAAGAGGTGGCTCAAGCACTTTATCAAGCAGTATTGTCATGCTATGTCAGCACATGATCGCTAGTATACACCTAAACATCCCAGCCTCTAAATGCCCCAGGCACCTTAATGTTCAACACCTAAAGGTCAGAGCCTAACTATGGATTAGCTGCTGAGAAGGGGCCCAGGGATGGGGGATGGGACTGAGTGCCAGGGGCTCGGGGATAAGGAATGGGATTTTGGGACCCTTTTACTAAAGTGGTGTTTCCCAAGTCGATCCTGGAGTACCCCCTTGTCAGTCAGGTACTCCGGTAAAGAGATTTGCATACACTGGAGACCGTGTATGTAAATGAATCTCATGCATATTCATTGTGGATATCCTGAAAACCAGACTGGCAAGGGGTACTCCAGGATCGACTCGGGTAACACTGGGCACTTAATGTGAATTAGCACATGTTAACAACTATTGCATAAGGTTAATGGTACCATGGTGGGGTCACAGTTTGCACATGCTAACAGTCAGTGCTTTGTATGATAGGGGACAGGGACTAGGCAGAGCATGAGTGGAGAAATGGGCATGCATAGCATACAATAGTTAGCATGGAGTACATACCATATGTTGTGCAGTTAGTGCTGCTTCATTTAGGGGTCCTTTTACTAAGGTGCGCTGAAAAATGGGCTGCGCTGGTGTAGGCACGTGTTTTGGGCATGCGCAGATCCATTTTTCAGGGTGCATGTAAAAAAGGCCTTTTTAAATTTTTGCTGAAAATGGACCTGCGGCAAAATAAAAATTGGCACACATCCATTTTGGGTCTGAGACCTTACTGCCACCCATTGAGATAGTGGTAAGGTGTCACGCGGTAGCCATGCAGTAATTGTCTACATGTGTAGAATGATGATTACTGTCCGGTTACCGCCACACGGCAGAAAATAATTTGCCGGCGTGCGTAGCGTGTACGCGTCCAAAACAAAATTTCCACCCGAGCCACGCGGTAGCTGCATGGTAACTCTGAATTGACACACATTGGGCATACATAGGCGCCTATCCAGCTCATTTTCGAAGGAGATCGCCGGCCATCTTCCGACACAAATCGGGAGATGTCCGGCAATCTCCTGAACCTGGCCAAATCAGTATAATCGAAAGCCGATTTTGGCCAGCGCCAACTGCTTTCCATCGCAGAGCCGGCCAAACTTCAAGGGGGGCGTTTCGGTAGGGTAGCGATGGCGGGATGGGGGCGTGCATTGAGATGGCCGGCTTCACTCGATAATAGAAAAAAGAAAGCCGGCCTTGACGGGCATTTCGCCGGCTTCACTTGGTCCCTTTTTTTTTTAGGACCAAGCTTCAAAAAGGTGCCGAAACTGACCAAATGACCACCGGAGAGAATCGGGGATGACCTCCCCTTACTCACCCAGTGGTCACCAACCCCCTTCCACCCCCCAAAAAAAATATTTTTTGCCAGCCTCTTTGCCAGCCTGAAATGTCATACCCAGCTCCCCGACAGCAGTATGCAGGTCCCTGGAGCAGTATTTAGTGGGTGCAGTGCACTTCAGGCACCCAAGGAAAGGGAGGTATGCATCTGGGAGCAATTTTTGAAGTCCAGTGCAGTGCCCCCCATGATGCCCGGTTGGTGTCCTGGCATGTGAGGGGGAACAGTGCACTACAAATGCTGGCCCCTCTCATGACCTTGGATTTGGCCGGGTTTGAGATCGCCGGCCTCAGTTTCCATTATCAGCAAAAACCGATGCCGGCCATCTCAAACCCGGTAATCTCTGACATTTGGCCGGCGCCGCAAAGAGCAGTTCTTTTTCGATAATACGGTTCGGGACTGCTCTTTGTGGCGCCGGCCAAATGGATGGCCGGCCATCTATTTGACCAGCGCCGTTCGATTATGCCCCTCCACGTGGCTTAGTAAAGGGGTCTCTTAGTGCTTTGTTAATAGGAGGTGTTAAGTACAGACACACTAATTGCAACCAAGTACTACAAACACTAATACATACATCCAGTTTAATTGCAGTGAACATGCTGGGCATGCCCCAAACAATTGGTACACAGTCTTTGTACCTAATGGCCACTAATTTTTACTGTTAAGGTAGATTAAGTTCAAAACCTTAACACACTTTAGTAAAAGACTCCCTTTGTGTGTTGAGTGAGTTCAGGGGGAGGCAGGATGAGAATTTTAGTGCCATAGGTATTGAGTGTTGTGGGGGACCATGGGGGGATTTCATGTCAGGAATGTTGGGGGTTGTGAGTGGATTAATGTATCCCACCACTGGCACCTTTAGTGGGCCTGCCATAGACTGCAGCAACTCAAAATTTATATTTGCTGGTAGAATTTTCCTATTTTCTTCATGTAGATCCATTTTGTGACATTTAAAAAAATATTTACAGGTACTTTCATAAAAGAGTGTTATGTTTTGGGCTTAATGTGCTATAATGCAGCCAACCCACAACTAACATTGCATCGAAAAGGTGCATTCCCAAATTTCCACAAACAAATTTTTAATGACTGTTATAGAACTCAGTTTGCTAACAAGATAACTATCTCAAATAAATTTAGGACATCTAAAAAGCTGCCCTAATTTTATCCAATTAGCTATCTCGATAACAGGCACTATCTGGCTTTGCTGGTGTTCAGCAGTGGCCACTATCTGGATACAGGCACAGCATATCCAGATTTATTTCAGCTGCAGCATCTGTCCCAGCTGAATATCGACTCTTAAATTTGTACCTGAGATAATGAAGAGTTAAAGACTTCAACCAAGATCACAAGAAGCATCAATGGGATTTGAACTTGGCCTACCCTGGTTTTCATCTCATTTTCTCTATCCACTAGGCTATGTTTTCAATAGTGTGAAGTAAAAAATAGAAGGATGCATCTGAGAGTCAAGTTACTGTCAAAAGAAAAACAGTGAATTTTAATATGAGAGGTTTTTGGGACAAATAATTCTAATGAGTTATCACCAGTTTGCGTCAAGTTGCAGTAATATCTTTTCTGAGGTCTTTTCCTCCCCTTTTCAAACAAAAAAAGTTATAAAGGTTTCAGGTTTCTTTTAAAAATAGTTCTTTGTGTTTACTTTTGTCACTTACAGTCAATGGTGCAATCAAATTGTGTGAAAAAGTCACAGTGGGATTTATATTTCTTATTTGTGTGTTATATCACTGTTTCTATTTTGTGATTTTCATAGCAAACATACTTTTAGCCAGGTTTAAAAGAAAATTTCCCATGGGTGTGTTTAGGTTAGGGGAGTAAAGCCGCACATATACTTCTGATTTTATCTCATGTTTAGTATGCATGAGGTCGGAAGCCTGGCTATAAAGAGTAAGAAACACAGTTGTAAAGCGATTTAATTGGAGTATACAATTCAAAAGGGTTTCCATATTGTCAGCATGAATTACTGCTTTCATCAGAGCACAAGGGGAGTAAGACCAATGGAACAGCGATGGAAATTCACAAAAATATATCAGGAACACTTTTTTCAAACACAGAATTATATGTGTGTGTAATAGCTACTACTGGGCGAGTTTATTAACACAAAACCCTTAGGATCATTGGAAATAATTAGATGACCTCTTTAGAGAGGGAGAGAAGAAGGCAAAAGAATCTTAGTACACCAGAAAGACTTTGTTTTATCTTCCAAAACAAAATTCCTCTAAAATATTAATTGTGTACTCGATATGCACAAGTTACTACGTCTTACCAAACCTTTAATGCTATATGAACCAAAATGATTTTCTTATTTTTTGGCACATAATTTTGTTCAGTTATTCTAAAGAACTTCCCCAACTGAGACAACATTATGGGGCTCACGTTCAAAAGAGAAAAATGTCCAAAATGTGGCATAAACCATTTGGACATTTTTTCGCACAAAAACGTCCATATTGGTAATTTCAAAACCAAAGTTTAGGCGTTTTTCTATGAAGTCCGTCTGCATTCAAATCACAAGGGGTGCATGTCAAGAGCATGGTAAGGGTGGGATCTAGAGGTTTTTAACACTTGGGACATTTTTCTGCCATAATGGGACAAAGCAAAAATGTCCAGATGATTTGGTCTGCACCCTATATATTAACAATTAAGTTATTAAAAAAGTGCTCTAAATGACCAGATGACCACTGGAGAGAATCAGGGATGACCTTCCCTTACTCTCGCAGAGGTCACTAACCCCCTCCCACCCACCAAAAATGTGATTAACAACATTATTTGCCAGCCTCAGATGTTATACTCAGGCTCATTAGAACAGGATGCAGGTCCCTGGAGTAGTCTAATGGTGGGTGCAGTGCATTGTACACAGGTAGACCCAGGTCCATACCTCCTCCTACCTGTTACACTTGTGGTAGAAATTGTAAGCCCTCCAAAACTCACCAGAAACCCACAGTACCCACGTATAGGTGCCCTCTTCACCCATATCGGCTATTGTAGTAGTGTACAGTTGGAAGTAGTGAGTTTGTGGGGGCTCAGCAGACAAGACAAGGGAGCAATGGTGAGATGTGTAAATGGAAGCATTTATTTGAAGTCCATTGTAGTGTCCCCTAGGGGCCATTGCTTTCCTGGGATGGTTGTGTAGCCAGTCTACTAAGAATACTGGCTCCCCCTACATCCTAATGGCTTGATTTTTCTTTGTTTTTCACTTGGACTTTTATTTTTGAAAATGGAAAGAAAGATAAATGCACAGAGCACAAAAGCATCTAGCAATTAGTCATTTTGGGGGGAAAAAAGAGATGTTTTTCTCTTTTGAAAACGGCTGTATTCCCCACATGAATTTTGGAAATTTTTTGCAAACCGTCCAAAGTAGGACTTAGACGTCATATCAAAAATGCCCCTCCATGTGTGCTTTGGAAGTCAACAACCTAATTGTGCAATAATAAAAATAATAATAACCATCAATATTCAGCTGGTGGCAGTCATCATTTTTGAAAGCACTGACTGTCGCCGGTTAAGTTAAACCCGGATATTCAATATTGGGCCATGTATGGATGCTGGTATTGAATATCTGGGTTTCACCAGATAAGTGCTGGACCCGAGGACTTATGCAGGTCCTGGCTGAATCCACATAAGGGCTTCTCCACTTTCTTGTCCCTTGGCTCCGACTTGCCCCTCAATGTATAGCTAACTAGTTTGAGGGGCGAGTCGGAGCCAAGGGGCAAGAAAATGGAGAAGCCTTTATGTGGATTCAGCCAGGACCAGCATGGTTAAAACTAACTAGTGTGCCGCTGAAAATGACCAATTAGCTCCAAACAAGCAACTTAACCGCCCAGTAGACTTTTCTGACCAGTCAAATTGCTTTGAATATTGACCACTTTAACATATAATAAATACTGACCCTTCTACCTGCATAGTTGAGTGTCATGGTTTAAATAATTGTAAATGTATATTCTGCAACCCTCCCTCTCCCCTTCTCTCAACAATGGGCGAAGAACAGAACAAAAACACTGCCACATAGAACTCACTACAGAACAACATAATGCTTGATTCTGGTTTGATCTCAGTAACGGCAACATAAACCTCTCCAGTGTTAGGTATATTCCCCCATATTCTATATAGTGTGACTTGAGTTGCATGTGCAATTCAGGTCATATTCTATATTTTGCACACAACTTAATTATCTTAACAAGTCAATCAGCGATGATAATTGCCAATTAACAGACAATTATTGACACAAATTGGCTTTAATTAGAAGTCACATGCAAAACTTGCTAAGCATTTTCTATACAGTGATGCATGTAAATTCTAATGCGTGCTGCCAAAAAGGGGGCATAGCCATGGGCATGGAATGGTCAGATTGTAGGTGTTACTAAACATTATGCGTGCTGTTATAGAATACACGTGTTCCACACTAAACTTAGTCGCCAGCATTTCCTGCAACTAGATTTAGTCACGTGGATGGGCCCTAAGTGTCTAAAAGTAGGCGCGGTTTATAGACTACGCCTAGACGTATTTTTTTTCAGCTCTGATTTATATGGCACCGTATATTAAATCTAGCCTATTATGACGTTTAAAAACAAAATAAAACAAATACTACTGTTCAATATTCTCTCTATACCCACCAACAGTTATGTATTGATTGTGTGCATTATTCATTAGAATAATGGCATATATGAACACATGTATGCAGATATGTGCATAACTGTCACTCCCGCCTAATCCCATTATTCTATAAATATAACATATTTACATAGTGCATGTTTTGCAGGTGGGTGGACCATGGGCGGGACTCATATGTAAGAATGGCATAATTTATGTGTGTATCTCTGGCACTGAGGCATAAATGCTTATACCAGTCCTATGGCCGGTGTAAATACTTGTGCCTAATTTATAGGCACATATGTACTTGGTTATTAGTATTCCACAAAGGAAAGTAGGTGGCTTCATTCCTTTGTAGAATAGGCTCCTACTGAGCATCCGATTATAGAAAACATTTGTATCTCTTTTGAACTTCTTTATCTTCTTGGGGTATGGACAAGTTCCTGGAGGAAAAGTCCCATAGAGGAGCATTTTCAAAAGAAGCGTCTAAATCAGAATTTGGCAGGTTGAGGTAATCGGTGCTATCAGATGGAGGAAGATGAAGAAACATACAAAAAGCAGTTCTTGCATTACATTAAGAGCAGCATCACGCCAGACTTGATGGAAGATACGTATAAAAACGTTCATGCTGCTATAAGAGAGAATCCTGTTCATGAAAAGATACCCAAGCGAGATGTAAAAACAAAGAGGTGGAAGTGCCCCAAGCTTTCTCTGGCTCAGTGAAAGGACCATATTACTCAGAAGAAAGCAAACTTCTTGAGAGCACAAGAAAATGCTGCAGACTAAGGTAATTATACATGAGTCTGCTGTTTGATGCTGAGTAATGTTTTTGTATTTGTGGTTGAACATGAATGTTTTTTATGGAAACTGGTATATTCGCTTTAAAAATAAATAAATAAATATCTATACAAATAAAGACTTGCTGCGTGGTAACAGCCTTGCCATGCGGCAACCTGGAACTACCGTTGGCCCACGGTGGGGTGCCGGTGCTAGTTCTACCCCCAGCATGCACCACTTCCAGCGCTAGTGGAAATATTAAAAAAAATATTTCCATAGGGAGTTACCGCCAGGCTGGCGCTGGAGCCCTTACCACCACCACCTCAATATGTGGTGGTAAAGGCTCCCCCTGAAATGGCCGTGCAGCAAGTGCGATCTTACTGCATAGCCATTTCATTTTTGGCTAATTTCACCTGCTGCGGTAGAAGGAGCCCTGGCACATGGCACCGCTAGTACAGGACCCCTTTTGCCACAGCTTAGTAAAATGCCCCCTAATAAGCACAAATCAATGCACACCCATACAGTTTAATCACAGAAATTGCTATTCACCCAAAGAAATGAATTTGAAAATTGCCCTCAAAGTACACTTTTCATTCCATTTAGTTTCATAAGGTACTTATTCTCTATTATTTTGTGTTTTCATGAAAACATTGGCCATATGATTTACTGTCAAATTCATTATAGGAAAAAGGCAAACATTGTTAAATTGTGATATATACAATCATTTATCACAGTATGTAAGAATGAACAATACATTATACATTTTGCATAAAAGAGAACAATCTATGGTTTCGTTTTTGCTTTTATTACAAACATTTCAGCTAATGTGCTACAAAACATGAACATGGACAAAAATAAATAAACAAATGCAGATATAGGTGACAAAAATGATAATTGAAATATATATATATATATATATACAGTATATATATATATATATATATATATATATATATATATATATATATATATATATATATATATATATATATATATATATATATATACACAGTGCACTCCATTTAAGTGCACTTCAGATAAGCACATGCTCTGTTTAACTGCATGCAGTACTTTGGCCCCGTTTTTGGCGCCATCAATTTCTATGGGGAGAAACTTCGGTTTAGCGCACCACTGATAAGTGCAAGATTCGCTTATATGCATGCTTTATGACCGCTCCTCTGCAGGAAAGACTCTGCATAATCGCACGTATGGAATATGGAAGCCAATTGGCACATGACAAAGGGGCGATAAATTTGAAATCTCATGGTTAACTGCCACAGGCAGAATAAGCAAAAGAAAGTTGTTAGAGTGTACACTGGAGTCGTCGTTGTCATCGCACTTTAACACTGGCTGAACGAATAGAAGTTCTTAAAAAATTAGAAAACAAACAAAGTCAAGCATCTATTGCTAAAGAATATGGTGTCAATCCCAGTCAAATTTCACGTATCTTGAAGAAGAAAGATCAGCTTCCGGAAGACTGGCAAAACAATACAAATCCACACAGAAAACGTAAATGGGCGGGAAAAGCTAAGGATGTAGAAGATGCTTTTCTTTGGTGGTTTTCTCAAGTCAGGAGCAGACAGTTTCCTGTCAGTGGTCCATTGCTTATGGAGAAAGCTAATCAGCTAGCTGAAAGTCTTGGACTAACTGAATTCAAAGCCACTGTTGGATGGTTGGAAAGATGAAAGGAGAGGAACAACATAAAATTCAAGAAACAGCATGGTGAAAAACAAGACGCTGATGACTTTGATGCTGAAAATTGGGTTGTTGCAGTTCTTCCTACCATCTTGAACGAGTTTGCACCTCGTGACATTTTCAATGCTGATGAAAACGGTCTCTACTGGCGAGCGATTCCTGATGGAACACTTGCATTCAAACAAGCCGAAACTACAGGAAATAAAACGTCGAAGGACAGACTGATGATCCTCTTTTGCTGCAATATGGATGGGAGTGAGAAGTTGGAACCATTCGTCATTGGAAAGAGCAAACAGCCCCATTGCTTCAAGAATGTTAAGCAACTTCCTGTGTCATACGAGGCTAACGCAAATTCATGGATGACTGGGGAAATTTGGAAGCAGTGGCTAAAGAAGTTAGACACTAGAATGCGGGCACAAATGCATCAGATTTTGTTGCTTTGTGATAATTGTGCTGCACTCAGTGATGATGTCAGGCTGTCTAACGTCAAGGTGGTCTTCCTGCCACAAAACACTACCTCTCTGATCCAACCTATGGATCAGGGCATAATAGCCAATTTCAAAACACATTATTGGGCTCTTGTGCTAAGTCGTCTGATGAGCGTTATGGATGACCAGACTAGCAAGGATAAACATGCTGTTGAACTGGCTCGTAATCTATCGCTGTTGGATTCCTTACATATGCAGAAAGAAGCCTGGAATCATGATACACAGGCAACCATTGTGAACTGCTACAAGCGGGCAAGCTTGGTTAAGGATGTGGAGAGGGGCAAAACAGATGCAGCTGTTGCAAACGCGTCAGATGAACAGGCTATTGATATCCCAGCCAGTGTTACTGAAGAGGAGTTTCATCACTATGTAGCTGTTGATTATGACCTACAAACAGCTGACAACAGCACTGATGTCGAGATATGACATATATATATACAGAGCAATCCGCTTAAGTGCAAGGGTCTGGGACCAAAGAAATACATGCAGTTAACCAGACCGTGCACTTAACCGTTGTAACCTAAAGAAGCTTGATATCTGATGGCAAGCTTCTTTGGGTCACAACGGTTAAGTGCACGCTCTGGTTAAATGCATTTATTTCTTTAGTCCCAGACCCTTGCACAAGCCCTAAGCCCTATATCATTTTTGTCACCTTCCTCTGAACTGCCTCAAGTCTTTTGCTGTCCTTAGCAAGATACAGCCTCCAAAAGTGAACACAATGCTCCAAATGGAGCCTCACCAATGACTTGTGCAGAGGCATTAACACCACCTTTCTTCTACTGGCTATGACTCTCTCTCTATGCGGCTGGTGATATAAGAATGGAGCTGGCCATTGACTAACTAATGGTCTCAGAGAAACAAATGTTAAAGATCCAACCTCCCCTGTTATCTCTGTGGCTCTGCTCTTTTCTATTTCTTTGGTATTCACATCAAACATCATGGAGTTCCTGATAGGTTGGTAAAGTGTTTGAAATTAAGAGAAGGCAGGGGATGTTTTAATGGTTGGTAAATTTGCTTTGAGAGCAGCAAAGCTGCCCGCAGGATATCTGAAGTGTTCGTTCTCCAGACCCAAAACATAGGGCCCTGTTTACTAAGCAGCGTTATAGGAGCGTTAACGTTTTTAATGCGCATTAACCATGTACATGCCTACAATATACCTATAGGTGCCTACATGGTTAGTGTGCACGCTAAGTGTAGGCACGCTAAAAACACTAACGCACCTTAGTAAACAGGGCCCTAAATAAAGGTGAAACAGCCGAAATCACTAAAAACCCATCTGTTCAAGCAAGCTTACCCAAATGACCAAGACTAATCCTATGAACCCATCTACCCATCACATTTCCAGGAGACAACGACAATGACCTAGACCACTTCTCCTACCTAATTTCCCTATGCTTATCCCATGTCCCATCCCCCTTCTGCCTCCTCTACCCCTCCTCCAATTGCTCACCCACCCTTGCTCATACCTCTTCTACTCCCTTCACTCTTGCCCATCTCTACCTACTTATTTCTTTCATTATTCTGATATACTGAACTTATTTTTTTCTTGATTAATACTCTGTAATCCCTGTTACTATGTAAGCCGCATTGAACCTGCTCTGAGTGGAAAAGCGCGGGGTACAAATGTAATAATAAATAAATAAATAAATAAATAAACATATGAAAGAAGAGTTATAGTAGAACTGATTGCAATTTAATAATTTAATATTGTTTATTACTATTTTAAAAGCTTATAATCTTCTGCTTCCAGTGTCCAATGATATTGCCAATGTGGCTTGATAGTGTACTCTAATAGGATAACGTGTTGTAATATTGCTGTAGCAGGGCTGCAGATGGCTATGAGCTTAACTGATTTGTAGGCACTGGAAAGAGAAAATTGCCTCCTTAGATCAAAAGGTAGAACAGCTTTTTAGTAAACTAGAAGAAGTAATACTCAGTAGGAATGAGGGAAGTAAATCATATTAAGTGACAGCATGGAATAGAAGATTTGAGGCAATTTGTCTGCATTATCCTACCCCATATTATCTGAGGCTAAAAGCTAAATTGTTTATATTAGTCTTGGTGGCTTCCTCTTAGTCCCTTAATGATGTTTAGATTTTTTTTCCACTATGGCATTTTTATAGCACTTGATTCTGCCTTAGATATGGTGTGTCGTCTGTGATTATTATGGGCTTAAAAAAAACTAAATATGTATTTCCCCCCAAATTCTATAAAGGTCACCAAAATTGGGTGCGGATCTCAGATTGGCACACAAAAAAAATTATTTAATGGACTCCAATAATTTAATATTGAAGCACTCAATTGGCACTAATTAAGATTTGGGTGCCAATCTGGCAATATTCTGTAACAGTGGGTGCCTAAATTGAATTGCACACAACTCAAAAGGAGGTGTGGACATGGGAAAGACCTGGACAGGGCAGGGGCATTCATAAAAGATGAACACAATGCTACAGAATAGTAGGGATCCATACTTGCATTTACACCAGGTTTCAGCTGGCACAAGTCCTAGTGCCAAATAGAGTACCGAAATCAGAGTTCCAAAGTTGAACGCCAAATTCACCACTCATACTATAAAGTATGCTCATTCCAAAACTCCCTTCATAGAATAGCATCAACGCCTGTGTTTACAAAGGAACGCTATAGGCATGTTTTTAACATGTGTTAAACGCTAATGTGGTCAAACAGTAACACACCAATAGGAATGTATTGGCACATTAGCGTTTGACATGCCTTAAGTTTATAGGTGCGTTAAAAATGCTAACGCACCTTAGTAAACATACCCTTAAGTGACAAATTTTATCAGTGCCAAATTTTGGGTGCCATTTAGAGACTCTGGCCCTTATTGCTGGTTCTATAATTTATAAATTAGCCTACCACTATAATGAATGTATGTGTGTTTGTGTGTCTACATGTGCATGCATGTATTTGCATGTATAAGCATGTGTGTATGTATGGACATGTATTTTTCTGTTTATGTGTGAAAACTTGCGTCCAGTGTGGCCATCATAAATTGCTATTAAAGGTCCAATATTAGTTATAGGTTCACCGGCCTATTGGAGATATCTACTAAGCTGCAGTAAGTAGCTAGTGGTGGATATTCACATACAGTAAGTGTGGGCCATAGCCAATGGCTACCAGATGCTAAAACCAACCAGCATGGCAAAAATCCCTTGCTAGCTACTTAGCATGGGTAGGGGCAGGATTTGGGTGGGGCATGAGTGCTGATGTGGTACAGCCTGCTAAGTTAACCAGCACATAAGACAGAAGTACATAAGTATTGCCATACTGGGACAGACCAAAGGTCCATCAAGCCCAGCATCCTGTTTCCAACAGTGGCCAATCCAGGGCACAAATACCTGGCAAGATTCCAAAAAAGTACAAAACATTTTATGCTGCTTATCCCAGAAATAGTGGATTTTCCCCAAGTCCAATGTAATAATGGTCTATAGCCTTTTCCTTTAAGAAGCCGTCCAAACCTTTTTCAAACTCTGCTAAGCTAAGCACCTTTACCACATTCTCTTAGCTTTTCCTCATAGGGAAGTTGTCCCATCCCATTTACCATTTTCGTTGCCCTTCTCTGCACCTTTTCTAATTCCACTATATCTTTTTTGGGATGCGGCCACCAGAATTGAACACAATATTAAAGGTGTGGTCGCACTATGGAGCAATACAAATGCATTATAACGTCCTCATTTTTGATTTCCATTCCTTTCCTAATAATACCTAACATTCTATTTGCTTTCTTAACTGCCGCAGTACACTGAGCAGAAGGTTTCAACGTATCATCAACGACGACACCTAGGTCCCTTGCTAGCTATCTCAAATGTTGATAACATGGATGAAGATAATGCCACGGCCCATCTTTAAAAGAACCCTGATCACCTCCAATATATATCTGCCTCTCAAGCCAGGGACAGTGAACAGGGCAGGAGTGGCACCCTTCCTCGCTTGCCCAGTTGAAGCCAAGGTTCAAAATAGTTCTGATTTGTAGCAATAGACTCATGGTACTACTGCTAAGGGTCAGTCTGCCAAATTACTCTTTCTTTGGCAGATATAACCCTAGATGTAGCACCTTAAGACTTCTATGAAGGGTCAGAGCATAGTTGAGTGCTCTGGGTGCTTAAGCCCTCCCCCCCATACACTCTATCACTATGCACAATCAGGAGCAATTTGTTTTGAATTTTGCACCCACAAACCTTTTTAAAAGTTGTCTCCTATGAGCCAGAGTCACTATTTTGAACACAAGTGGCAATAGATCAGGAACAGAGGGGGACCGATCCTTTCCTGTCCACTAGACCACCAGGGATACCCTAGTAAGCCGGGGGGGGGGGTTCGGGGGAGGGAAGGTTGGTATGTAGTCCTTGAGGGGAGTCTTGATCGAAGGGATGTCGTAGAGGGTCTTGATTGGGGGGGTATGTCGAGGGGTGTCTTGATCAAGAGGAAATTCTCATAGGGGTTGACTTGTTAAGGGGTTACTCTATGGTAGTGCTGATATTTTGATCTGTTTGCACCAAGGTCCACGTTAAGTAGCTTGGCAAATAACATGGATGTACCCATGCTGTCTTCCAAGGCATGCAATACTGCATTTGTGCAGTGTGTGTGTGCCCTGTGCAAAAAAAATGCAAGGCAGATGCTGGCCATACCCCTCCATTTACCACACATGCTTTGCATTTACTGCACTGCACTTTAGTAAGCAGGCTCAGATGTATCTTTATAAAATACTAGTTAAATGGCAGAAAGCATGCTTACAATGTAAGTGTAATAACCAGTCAGTGGCTAGTTTTCATCTACTTGCAATTTAAATACCGGTCCCAAAATGTGACAAATAGAAAGGTTGGCTTAATGAGATCAGGTAAATGTAGACACTGCATCTGCTCCTTTGCAGGTGTAAATATCCATGGCTATATTATTCAAGTACAACACAAATTAGCATATTTTATATTCTACACGTGTACTTGCAAACTCTGACCATTTTCCATCCAAACTCCACCCCTTACACATCTAACAGCCATCATATCAAAGTATGTGGTTTTATACCAGTCGGTATTTTATGAGGCCATTTACACATGTATACAGTCACATATGCTCCAAAATTACTTCATAAAATTACCTCAATCATGTTAACATGGTGAGCATGTTATCCATATATATGGACACTTATTCACTCACTGAATTGGCTGAAAATTGGTCCCACAGTGCTTAAGCTTTCTGGGCTATAGGAATTGCCTTATTGACAAAACTGCTCAAATCTGAGCTAAATTCTCTTCAGATCTGTATTGTGTCTATAAGATTGTTATAATCTGAAAAGCAAATACAAGGCTGGTCCAATGGCTGAAGGCATGGGCCAAGCGAAGCACTGCCTCAAGGGCACCTCAAAGGCACCTCCAAGGACTTGGGGGAGAATCCACTGCTGGACTTAAGGAAAATCCATGGCTTATTTCTAGGATAAGCAGAATAAAATGTATTGTACTTTTTTGGTATTTTGCCAGGTACTTGTGACCTGGATTAGCCACTGCTGAAAACAATGTGCTGGGCTTGATGGACCTTCGGTCTGTCTCAGTATGGCAATACTTATATGTACTTATGTATTAAGCCTGCTTCACTGGCTCCCCTGCATCAGTCAGCTCCCTGCTCCCAGCTGATGGTAGGATCTCCCACGCCCCACACATCTAGCATATCTTACCTTTCTCCCTCCCCAACTAGGTGTATATAGAATATATAGATCCAAAGACATCATTGCTGTATGGTTCTCCTTCTGACGTTTTCCTATTTATTGCATATTAATTTGTAGTAGCATCTGTATGTAATGTGTTGTTGTTGTTGTTATATGTGGACATACCTTTACAAATTGCTTTCCCCATTTCCTATTGTTCAATATGTTTATTATCTTGGCGCTTAAACCTACGTTTACAAATATCTATTGATATTCCCATCCAAAAGCACTCTATTACTGCCAGGGATTTCAAAGAACATTTTGGAGTTTTCTAGAATCAGCATGATGTTATTGATTTTTTGAGCGAGGTAAAACATATGTTGTGTACTTGGCTCTGTCATACTTGTTCAAGCCTCCAGCTCCTAATTCTCTGCCTGCCCTTGTATTTTAGTATAAGTTTTAATGCATAGTCCTAAAAGTGGGAAGACAAGTCTTATTCTCATTCTATATCTGTAGTTGTTTCAATATCATTCACAATAAAATGATTTATGATACAATAAAGGTTAAGGCTTACAATGTTCAATCAGGTTTCAAAATAGCCCATAAAAGTAGTAAGTCATCTGCCAAAAGCAAAGCAGGTATTTATAAGCACATCAAAGTGAAGACATTATAAAATCAATACAATGAATATCAAAATCCATTGAACTTCAAACACAAAGCTACACCATAACTCACAAAATACACCAGCACAAATGGATGAGCACAACATCCCAAAGTGAATGAAGCTTTACAAACGACAATGAATTTAGGGCATTAAAGAAATAACTGGATATATCACTGAATAGAAATCACATAAATTCTGCACAGTCACAATGTAGTGCAATTCAAAATTACAGTATTTATTTATTTTTATTTTTATTACTTTCCAAATACAACCAAGACAACTCTTGATACACAGAAAATCATCCTTTAGTTGAAATTAAATCTAAAGAAATTTAGGAAATAAAGAAATATTAAGAAGGGGAAGAGGGGGAGGAGATCTGAATATTCTAGTTAGCAGGAGAAATAAACTAGAATTAAAAGGAAAACTCAGGAAATCTTTCAAACCCAAAAGTGGCTATACCTAAAAAAGCCTATTTCAAACCAGATTAGAGGAAGGAGTGGAAACTAATATAGGATGAGGAGGCTTCCTTGCACCTAGAAAATACTTAAAATGCTCTGGGTCCAGAAATATTCAATATTTAGAATCCAACTTACTTAAACGAGGTTATCTTGGTGTGTCATCTCTTCTAGCCAGTCGAGGTTCAGCCAACTCCAAGGAATCAACGCATTGCCTGCAGTCCTTCCTACCAAAATGTATAAAGGACCGTTTTAGTCTCTCTTGCCCTTCCTTATTTTCTCCTTCCCCGTTCCTTCTATTCTAACTAATTTTAATTGTAATTGTGCCACCTCTGATTTGGCGATAGCCTATCAGTGCATTGTAAGCCACCTTGAGCCTGCAAAACAGTGGAAAAACTGTGGGGTATAAATGTACAATAAATAAATAAATAAATAAACATTTACATGGAAACTGAAAATAAAACATTCCCCCCAGTGCCAGTAGTTCAGATTTCAAGGAGAAAAAATGCCTTTCTCCTGAGCTGTATGACCCTGCATAGGTCAGGAAATATTTGAACCTTATGACCCAAAAAGTCTACTTCTTTATAATGAAAATACAATCTAAGTAGTTAATGTCTGGCTCCAAGGCAAAGGAAGCAATCAATGTGTCAGTAGTGACCACATGACAAGACCCTTCCAGAAACCCAGATAGGTCAAAAGTATCCGATGAATGTTCTTTCTTTGTTTCCAGGGATGAGATTCCACACCAGTCTACATAATAAACCCTAGTAATAGGTGGAATCGACTCCTTATCAACTTGCAAAATTTACATAATATGTTTCTTCAGCATATCTATCGGTGGGAAAACAGGAGACCAGGGAAAAATAATGAACCTCAGATTTAACTGCCTTTAATATTTTTCCAAAGTTTCCAACTTCTGATGGGTAATAACTTGATTTTTAACCAATGTTCCATGCACTTCTTTCACAGCTAACAAGTCCTGTTCAACTTTCTTTAGATTTTTTTTTCAAACTTAGATGTTTTAGATTCAAATTGAATCACCAATTTATCATAATGGGTTATTTTGGACTGGAGGGCTTCTCTACCTTGCTGAAACTGATCCAATCAAGATAGTAAAGTGTTATCCATCTTTCCCATAACGCCCCACAGCTCCTCCAAGGTGACTTTCTCTGGTCTCTTCCTCCTTACTGAATTGTAGGAGGCTCTATCTGGCTGTTGATAACCAGATTGAGCAGCTTGGGGGCATCCCCTGGCTTCACCAGCTCAAGGGATCCGTCCCCACTGCTGCCAGAGGAATGAGTACTTCAGCCCCATCTACAAGTTCAGCTGCAGCAACAACTTCAGCACCTGCCAGCTTTCCTTATGGCCGGGGAGAAGGGTCAGGACACTCTGGACTAAGGGTCGCATCTAAGCCACCATGCTCCTGTTCTCTTTCTGGAAGCACCCCTGACCATATCATCAAGACAGCTGCAGTCACGGTGCAACTTGAAATCTTCTGCTGCTCTAGGATTGGACAACCACAGTGCTCAGGTGGGTAAGCCCGGGATCTTCTCTTGCGCTTTACCATTGTTGATTCCATTAAGCTCCAGGCATAGAGGAAGAGCTCAGCAACGTGCTGTTTCAGATAGTGCCATCTTTACTCCTCTCATTACAATTTACAATATTAAAAAAAAAAAAAATTAGAGACAATTTTAGAATGTTTACACAAGTAAGAAATACCATTTAAAGATGTAAATTCTCATGTGTGTATAAGAAGTGATTTTATAAGAGGTGCTAAAAGGCCCATCCCTACCATTAATCAATTGTTTCAAGTACTTGGTCTTGCTTTTCAATCTACCAATTTATAGCAAATGAGGGGGGGGGGGGGTCTTACCACTCACTAAACAGGAAGTACCGCCAGGCTATAGCAGCAGCCCAGCGGTAATTCTCACCCTCAGCGCATGCCATTTCCAGTGTTTACCCAGCGGTAATCTGGCAGTGTGGTGCGCTGCCTAGTTACTGCCAGGTTAGCGTAGGGGCTCTTACCACCACCTCAATGGGTGGCAGTAAACGCTCCCCCCAAACAAAACAGTCAAGAGAGTGGCTACTAAACTGGTCAGTGGTCTTCATCATAAAGCATATGGGGACAGATTTAAAGATCTCAATATGTTTACTTTGGAAGAAAGGCAGGAGAGGGAAGATAATATAGCGATTTTGAATACCTCCATGGCATAAATGCACTGGAAGAGAGTCTCCTTCAATTGAAAGGAAGCTCTGGAATGAGGGGGCATAGGATAAAGTTGAAATGGGACAGACTCAGAAGTAACCTGAGGAAATACTTATTCATGGAAATGGTGGTGAATTCATGGAATGGCCTCTCGGTGGAAGTCATGGAGACAAAAACGGTATCTGAATTCAAGAGAGCTTGGAACCAGTAGATAGGATCTCTAAGGGAATGATAGGGAGAGTAGATGGCATGGGCAGACTGGATAGGTCATATGGAGGGGCATAATCGAACGGGGCCGGCCATCTATATGGGCGGCCATCTCCAAGGCTGGCCCCGGAAAGCGGCATACCCGACTATATTATTGAAACAAGATGGTCGGCCATCTTTCATTTCGATAAAACAGTCGGGGCCGGCCAAATCTCTACATTTGGGCCGGCCTTAGAAATGGCCGGTGTTAGAGATCGCCACCATTGGTTTCCCGCAGATAATGGAAACTAATGGCGGTCATCTCAAACCCGGCCAAATCCAAGGCATTTGGTCGTGGGAGGAGCCAGCATTTGTAGTGCACTGGTCCCCCTCACATGCCAGGACACCAACCGGGCACCCTAGGGGGCACTGCAGTGGACTTCATAAATTGCTCCCAGATCCATATTTTCCTAACCCCCCAAACCCACTCCCCAGAACTGTACACCACTACCATAACCCTTATGGGTGAAGGGGGCACCTATATGTGGGTACAGTGGGTTTCGGGTGGGTTTTGGAGGGCTCACATTTATCACCACAAGTGTAACAGGTAGGGGGGGATGGGCCCAGGTCTGCCTGAAGTCCATTGCAGCACCCACTAAAACTGCTCCAGGGACCTGCATACTGCTGTCATGGAGCTGGGTATGACATTTGAGGCTGGGGTGGGAGGGGGTTTGTGACCACTGGAGGAGTAAGGGGAGGTGATCCCCGATTCCTTTTGTTGGTCATCTGGTCAATTGGGGCACTTTTTTGATGCTTGGTTCTAAAAATAAATGGACCAAGTGAAGCTGGCCAAGGGCTCATCAGAGCCGGCCTTCTTTTTTCCATTATCGGCCGAAGCCAGCCATCTCGTAACCACGCCCCCATCCCGCCTTCCATACCCTGCTGAAACGCCCCCTTTAACTTTGGCCGGCCCTGCGACGGAAAGCAGTTGAAGGCGGACAAAATCGGCTTTCCATTATACCGATTTGGCCGGGTTTAGGAGATGGCCGGCCATCTCCCAATTTGTGTCGGAAGATGGTCGGCCTTCTCGTTCGAAAATAAGCAGGATGGTCTTTATCTGCCTACATTTTTCTGTTTCTATAAAGATGATACTGAAAACTATCTGAGCAAATCAGACTACCAAGTGAATAAATATAGATAGAGAAAAGAAGAGGTCCCAAGACAGCCCTGAGGTACACCAACTGATAGTGGGATAGCAGCGAAGGAGGATCTACTAGAGCATACTCTAAAAGTGTGATAGGAAAGATAAAAAGAGAAATCCATGTGAGGACTGCGTATCGAGGAGTAGGTGGTGATAAACTGTCAAATGCAGCAGGTAGATCGAGAAGGATGAGAAAGAATAGAGGCCCTTGGATCTGGCCAGGAACAGGTCACTGGATGCTCTGGATTTCCA
Source organism: Microcaecilia unicolor (assembly GCF_901765095.1). Taxonomy (NCBI): domain Eukaryota; kingdom Metazoa; phylum Chordata; class Amphibia; order Gymnophiona; family Siphonopidae; genus Microcaecilia; species Microcaecilia unicolor. The sequence continues at coordinate 48,365,331 of NC_044034.1, forward strand.
GGTTTCTGGAGCCAGCTAAACCTAGCAGTTTAAGTGTGACATTTAGCATTTAACTGGCTATGGGGCACTGCAGATAGGACTGACTTTTGTGCAGTCCTTTTTTATGTGGTGACTTTGGCTGGCATAGTTGGTGTAAATACTGGCACTTAAGTTAGGTGCTGAGCAGATGTGTTTTGTAACTGCCTTTAGATTTTCAGAATGCTCATGGTCTGCCCATTTTACGCCCTCTTTTTGGCAGCAGGCATTCAAATTTATGCGCATCAGTTTACAGAACATGCCTAGCAAGTTGTGTGCATAAATTCTAATTATTGCCAATTAGTAACAATAACTGTATGTTAAGTGGCAATTATTGGCACTGATTGGCTTGTTAAGTAACATAGTAACATAGTAGATGACGGCAGAAAAAGACCTGCACAGTTCATCCAGTCTGCCCAACAGGATAAACTCATATGCAGTGGCGTAGCCAGGGGGGTGCCAGGGGAGTGGCTGCTCCCCCAAACGGAGTTCTGCCAGCTTCGGCGCCTATTTTTTTCTCAATATGTTGCATTGAAAATGTGTGCCAGTGCCGGTGGAACTCCGCTCTCGCTCCCCCCGCGCCGTCAACTTGGCTCCGCTTCTGCTCATATGTGCTATTTTTTGTGTATACCCTACCTTGATTTGTACCTTGATTTGTACCTGTCCTCTTCAGGGCACAGACCGTATAAGTCTGCCCAGCACTATCCCCGCATCCCAACCACCAGTCCCGCCTCCCATCACCGGCTCTGGCACAGACTGTATAAGTCTGCCCAGCACTATCCCCGCCTCCCAACCACCGGCTTTGCCACCCAATCTCGGCTAAGCTCCTGAGGATCCATTCCTTCTGAACAGGATTCCTTTATGTTTATCCCATGCATGTTTGAATTCCGTTACCATTTTCATTTCCACCACCTCCCGCAAGAGGGCATTCCAAGCATCTACAACTCTCTCCGTGAAAAAATACTTCCTGGCATTTTTCTTGAGTCTGCCCCCCTTCAATCTTATTTCATGTCCTCTCGTTCTACCGCCTTCGAATCTCCGGAAAAGGTTCGTTTGCAGATTAATACCTTTCAAATATTTGAACGTCTGTATCATATCACCCCTGTTTCTCCTTTCCTCCAGAGTATACATGTTCAGGTCAGCAAGTCTCTCCTCATACGTCTTGTAATTAAATTGCATGCACAAATCCGGAATACAACTGGATTTGCATCTGCAATTTATGTCATGCTATATAGAATCCAGGGGAATATGCATAACACTCCATCTTCTTGTGATATCGGCAACCAAAAAATTGATTTGAGGATGGCAAGCTTGTGTTACCCTTTAGGGCCAGATTCTATATATGGTGCTTGAAAACTCCACACAGAATAAATTTCCTCCTAAGAGTATTCTATAAATGGTACCTATATTTAGGTGCGGTATACAGAATATACTTAATTGATATCACAGCTCTTAAAAATACACACATCCATTTACACCAAGAAACATGGCATAAATGCCATCGTATAGATTTAGGTGCACAGGGGCATATTCTATATCAGTATGCATACATTTTGGAACATCCATGAAACGCCCATAACCATGATCGTTTTGGCTGCGCACATTAGAATTTAGGTGCAGTGTGTTACATAATACGCTTAGTGAGTTGTGCATGTAAATTCTAATTATTGCCACTTAATGCTCATTATTGTTCATTAAGACCTGTGATCAATGCTGATTAGCTTGTTAAGCCAATTAAGTTACATGCGTTGTTATAGAATACGCTTGGATTTTGGAATGGAAAACTAGGCATGACATATAGAATCTGGGGGTTATTGCCTAGGTGAACATGAAGGGGTCCTTTTACTAAGCTATGGTAAGCACTGGTGCATGCATAGCACAGCTTAAAAGGGTTTATTGCAAGATGTGTTGAGGCATCCCACAGTGGGTTCTCAATGTACACATGCAAACCATGCATTAAAAATATTCTGTTAATTTTTCTGAGGGGGGGTTTGTATTTTCTCAGGGGGCATTGTTCTGTCTTTTGACAGCCTTGCCTAAGTTACAATGGAACCCTAGAATGGGTTAATGTTTGTTATTATTTCACTGCTAGGTCATGTGAGCTAGGCATTGTGCGTAGTGTAGTTTATGTTAATGCAACCGCTCTTGCCACCTCATTGACAGGCTCTGTTTCTATTGGTCTTTACCTTCTTCTTCTCCTCTGGGCTTGTGTGTGCCCTACTTTCTGGCCCTCTCTCTCTTTCTCCCTCTCTATGATTCTGTCTCCATTTTTACTTTCAGTCAGCTCATGTCCTGTTAAACGCTCTGAAGAGAACTTGGTTTTTTACCTTGGACATATCTTTATGTTAAGATATAACATTTCCAGCAGACCAGCTCTAATCCTCTCCTGTAAACCCAGCTGTGTTTTTTCACCTGTTCAGCATAGCTGGGTTTCTCAGATTTCTGTCTCCGTCCACTGAAGCAACTGTTAGAATCATGAAGTCCATGTGCCATGAGGCAATCCTTCTGATCTACTGAATGTGAGTACATTGTTGTGCTATTCAATAAAGAAAATATCAGAAAAGAAAGAGAATTCAGGTGTGCTGGTATGTCAAGGTTAACTGCAGGATACTGAGACTTTCAGGTAACAGGTCTTAGGAGACTTATACAGACATGTCTGGTGGCAGAGAGTGGACATTTTATGCGTTAATTAGTTAGTGCATCTACATTGCCGCATTCTAACTGATTAGCTCAGGATTAGTCAGTGGCATTCCGAGGGGCGCTGACACCCGGGGCGGATCGCCAATGTGCCCCCCCCCCTGTGCAGCACGACCCCCCTCGGCGAAAGAACCCCCCGGGTGCACTCCGCTGGGGAGGGTGCCACGTGCTGGTCAGCGTCGTTGGTTTCCATGCTCTCTCTGCCCCGGAACAGGTTACTTCCTGTTCCGGGGCAGAGGGAGCATGGAAACCAACGATGCTGACCGGTGTGCAGCACCCCCCAGCGGCGTGCACCCGGGGTGGACCACCCCCACCGCCCCCCCCCCCCCTTGGTACGCCACTGGGATTAGTGCATGAGCCTTTACTGCCTACAAAATAGGTGGTGGTAAGGGCTCAAGTGCCAATTTTTGATAATGGCCATGAGCTAATGGCAACATTAGCACATGGCCATTAATTTGGAAAATGGAAAATCTTCCATTTTCCAGCTGCAGTAAAAATGGCTTTAGCACATGGGAAAAAACCTTGTAAGGGCATGCTAGGTCCACTTTCTACAGCAGCTTTGTAAAAGGACCCCTAAGCGAATTCTTTAATATATTTTTTACAGTGTGTAGGGATGTCAGAGCCAGGACTAGCTTGAGCAGGATGACTGATTGATATTGCAATCCACTCTTTTAGCCTACATATTCTTTTACGTACAGTACAGTCTCAATTATCCGATTTTTGCTAATCCGACCATCTGGCATATCTGACAGACTCTCCAGTGACATCATCATGTCTCTTTCCAATTTCTGGCGTAGCCCAGAAGGACGTTTCACACCTGAGAATTTGTTTCAGCCCTAGGACCCTGCTTTTACAGCAAAACAGCATCATTGTGACCCGGGATCCTGCTTTTACAGCCTTTGTTTATGCATTGTTTGAGGGGTTACCGTTGTTTTCCATATTATCTGACTTTTCACTTCTCTGACAATGGGTCAGTCCCGTTTACGTTGGATAGTCATAATTAGATTGTAAGCTCTATTGAGCAGGGACTGTCTCTCCATGTTCAAGTGTGAAGCGCTGCGTACATCCGGTAGCGCTATAGAAATGATAAGTAGTATTAGTAGTATAGTTGAGATTATACTGTATTTACATTTTGCATTTAGCAGAGCCTCTTGTAACATTCAGAGGGAATTAAACATGTCCTTACTTGAATGTCTCAGTTCCCCTCTCCATGTCCTTTACATCACCTCCATGGCAGGATAAATTAATTTTCTGCAGAATATAGAACATGAGTTCTTCAAAATATGGATGAAGACTGATGGTGTGCTTTAAAGAAGAAGTTGCATGGTGGTGGATTTCCACCATGTTTTCAAATACATTTTGCTTTTGCTGTCATAGCTCATTCATCTCTTGTGCTATGTTATGGATTAAAAAAAAAGCCATGAAGCATTTTCTTCTTGCAATGTGGACAGAACAAGGTGCTAAACTGAAAAAAAAAATCTGATAGCAGAGTACAGTATGTGGTGAGGCAGGTATACATGATGACTAGCCTGTTTCAGATGATGAAAGTAGTCAAAACTGTATTAGCAGTTCATAATATACTGAAAATGTTAACTACATCGCAGGCAACCTGTGAAAAGGTTCTATTTCGGACACCTCCTTTCTGACCTACAGAGTCTATATAATTTTTTTCACCTAAGGTAACTTAGAAATTGGATGCCCAGATTGAGGACATTGTGGACAATTGGAGGCATATATTGGAAAATTAGAGGTCTTGACAAATATTGAGATTGTAGTACAGCTGTAACTTTGGCTCTGAAGAGCTAAGTGATTGCAAGAAGAGAACATAATGAAATAATTTTATGATCAATAACTTACCAGAGCGTCAGAAAGATAATGGGGTGCCTGAAGTGCTCAGGAATACCAATCCATGGCAAAGACGGGTGCATTAAGATTAATCATGAACACGGGGCACTGACTCCTATTCCAGCACATGGATGCAAACCCTGAACGGTAAATGCCCTGCTTTATAGCTCTGAGGAATCCTGGATGCCACAGAAGCTCAGGAATATCCTATTACAAGGGTGCTAAGGTTTGCATATACCAAGACTATTCAGTTGAGCTCCAAAAGAAGCAGCAGGGTTCAAAAACATTTAAAAAACGCTTTAGAATATATATATATATATTTTTTTTTTTTAATTTGTACCCCACGCTTTCCCACTCATGGCAGACTCAATGCGGCTTAGGTACTTATTTGTACCTGGTGCAGTGGAGGGTTAAGTGACTTGCCCAGATTCACAAGGAGCTGCCTGTGCCTGCAGTGGGAATCGAACCCAGTTCCCCAGGACCAAAGTCCACCACTAGGCCACTCCTCCACTGCTATGTTGTATGATGTTGTGCGATATTATACAATGTTGGGTGAGAAACTGATAGTGTTTCACACAGAGGATGCAGCTAAATGATATGTGGCTTCCATATACAGTTCATATATTCAGGCCTTATAGTTCTTGTGGTTTCACATGTGGCCTGGTTTCAACTACTGTGATAAGACCTATGACGTCTGTTAGGAATGACTAATTGTGATGCTTTTTACTTTACTTCCTTTGTGAGGTTCTGGCTATTTGGGTTAGATTTGCTTCTTGTTTCTCCATAGGATACTGAACAGTTGTAACACCTGGACCTATTTTCAAGGTCCTCCAGGTGCATTTAAGCTCTGGATAAACAAACTAAAACTATGAAAGTTTCAAGCAAATGCCCATCATATTTATTTATTTGTAGCATTTATACCCCGCTCTTTCCCGCTCGATAGCAGGTTCAGTGCTGCTTACAATGTATGGGTACAATATACCACAATATATCATGGTGTATCAATAATGAAACAATGATGGAATACTCACATAACAGACAGCCTGAGCCAACACATTTATTTTCCACTGAACATCATTAACTTTGTATGAATTTGGTGGCTAATTGTGTGCTGAACTGGACAATGTTGGCACAATTAGACAGACACTGGACAGAACTTCTGCATGAAGGAAGCCCTTCCCTCATTATTCAATACCTCTCTGTGAAATAGTAGTAATAAAAAAAGGAAAGTGCATTTTTATAATATACTACTGCAATCCACAAAAGAAAAGGAGCAAGTACCCACACAGCACAGGAAAAATAAGATTTTAAATGCTCCCAAGTTTCAACCTAAATAAGAAAGTAAATAAATAGATATGTTGAGTATCTGATTTTCATATCATGATGTTACATAAAGTTGAGTTTTTATAGTCTATTCCTTTCCCACAAAAGGGACTTGAAGCACCTTACAACATGAATAATTCATGAAGTGTATCAGAAAAAGATCAAATACAATCTATTTTCAGCAGCAATCAATAGAAAATACAATAACCAAACAGAGTCAGAATTAGCTCATGCCTTTTCATTGGTAGCTCGGGATGAGTTACATTCAGGTAATTATAGCCTAGAAAGTCAGAGTAAGGATTTTCAAATTGTTCACACATACCCCTCACTCCTTCCAGTCCGGAAAAAGTTCTTCCAAAGCTCTTGGCTCAAGACAAGCTCCTGAGAGCATGTGTGCTCCAATTTGAGCAGTTTTCTCCAACAGACAAACTCCAGCTGCTTGATGTGAACAGCTGCTGACAAACCAGTGCTGGCCAGCACTGTCAGAAAAAAGCAGGCTGCTTCAGCCAATCCTGAGGGCTTTTCTTCAGTCTGTCCCGGAGGGGGGGGGGGGGGGGGGGGGTGGAGGACAGGCTGATGAAAAGCCCCCAGGATTGGCTGAAGCAGCCTGCTTTTTCTGACGGTGCCTGCAGGCCGTCACTGCTTTAAAAGAAATGTTAATCACTGCAAGAAGAGAAGCTACATCGGGTAGGGGAGCGGTGGGGAGAGATGCTGAGCAGGCCACAGGGAAGGAGTACGTCAAGAGGAGGCATGATGAGTCTAAATTTTGGGAGCCAGTTGTTAAAGTAGCTACTTTAACAACCGGCTCCCAAAATTCTTAAAAAAACTAACAAATGGTTCTCGCGAGCCGGTGCGAGCCGGCTCTAGCACACCACTGTCTATATGTCAATAAACTCTGATACATCCAATCAATTTAGGATACTTACAATTCTGTCATATGCACATTAAACAGATAGCAAAGTTAGGAGGGTATAAATCATCCCCTCATATAAAGTTGGTGGCTGCCACACTGAAGACTCCTGAAACTAGGGTTACCATATGGGTCCAGAAAAAGGAGGACGCATTGATCCAGTCCGGGTTTTGCTTCTATTGAAAGCAATGGAAGTAAAACCCAGACTGGCTCAATCTGTCCTCCTTGTTCTGGAGCTGTATGGTAACCCTACTTGAAATGCATGCTGCTTCTGCTAATCACACTTTCACCTATAATTAATCTTTCTCTGAACTTTAACTATCAGAAAAGATTTCTTTCTCTTTAAGTGCTCACTGTGACAAACTCACAAGTTAGAGCAAGCTTCCTAGACAATTGTAAATCTCTTGATGGTGGAGAAATGCAATTGCAATTATGAAAATGATGTTAACTTGTCACAACTTTTGGTGGTAAATGGGTTTCCCAATTCAATTTAACACCAAAACCAGAGAATATTACAAAGAATAGAGTGTTTCAATATGAATAATATTCAAATTGTTACTCTTTATATGAAACACAAATATATAAAAAAAATTTTATGATATCATGTGCTACAACTTTAATATTACATTTGGTTTAAAGTGTTTATAAATAATTAAAACCAAGTGTGAAAATACAATAAAAATACAGTTGCTTAATTTAAACAGTGCTAGTAAGTATATACATTTTTCATATGTATAATTACTAATGTGTACTCAGATCTGAGATTCTCTCTTGTTAAGTAAAAAAACAAAAATTGTATACATGTGCACACAGTAGAATTGCTTTTATATGAAAAATTATCTCCAGTAGCTCGATGTTCTTTCATGTTGGGTACCTGTAATGGGCCTGGAGTTTGGCTCGGTGTGGAGTCTGCACTTTGGGTGATCTCTCAAGCCTATGATGTACGGTGCAAGCTAAAGCAGCTCAAGCAGTCTGTGAGAAAGAGGATGTGCTACTCGCTTAGCTGGTCTGGTGGCTAAAAACAGTTGGAGTCTGTGGGGTTCTTTTACTAAGGTGCGCTGAAAAATGGTCTGCGGTAGTGTAGACGCGTGTTTTGAGTGCGCACAGAATCATTTTTAGCGCACCTGTAAGAAATGCCTTTTTAAACGTTTTGCCGCGCGTCCATTTTGGGTCTGAGACCTTACCACCAGTCATTGACCTAGTGGTAAAGTCTCACATAGTAACTGGGCGGTAATGACTTACGCGCGTCAAATGTCACTTAATGTGCGTCGCTAACGCACGCCAGAAAATAAAAAGAGGTCCTTTTACTAAGGTGCACTGAAAAATGGCCTGCGGTAGTGCAGACACGTGTTTTGGGTGTATGCAGAATCATTTTTTTAGCACACCTGTAGAAAATGCCTTTTAAAAAAATTTGCTGAAAATGGATGTGCGGCAAAATGAAAACTGAAGTGTGTCCATTTTGGGTTTGAGACCTTACCACTCCTAGCCAATTTACTACCACCACTTCCACAGAGAATGAAACAGAGTTGGGGAGAGGACCTTGACGTTATCTGGACCCTGTACATATTCAGTGCTGGTGCTTGGGTAGTTAACCAAGCATGTTGGACTACATATAATACAGTTAGGTATCCAGAGATGGTATTGAATATCAGTCATGCTTGGATAACCTTCTGGCACCACCAAAACACTCAGATATTCAGTGGTAGTACCCAGATAGGTGATAGCATTGAATATTCCGCTTACCCAGCGGTAAACAGCAGTTGGTGCACGCTGCATGCTCACCGCATGGGTGGCGTGTGAGACCTTACCACTAGGTCAATGAGTGGCAGTAAGGTCTCAGGCCACAAATGGACACGTGCTGGTTTCAATGTAAGTGCATGTCCATCTTCTGACCCCTAGATACAGTAAAAAAAATGGCCCAGTATGTGCCCAAAAGATGTGCTCGCACTACCACAGGCCACTTTTTACCATGGCTTAGTAAAAGGACCCCATTGGTAGTAATATTATGCATATATCAACATGTCCCATCCTCAATCCTGTTACTATTATTGTAGGACCTTCATACCATCAGTTATTGGTGAGAGCAATAATTCTACCCTATGTCAATGCCACTATTTGTAATCATAGGTCCAGTGTAATTTTTGTTTTTAATTTGAAAATGAATATAAAAAGTATCTATTTATATAAAAGGATGAAAGAAATAATTACTTAGCTTTCAGTCTGAATCATCACTGGACCAGATGTCACTGACATGATGGCATTTTGAGCAGTGCTCTGCATCAAGGTGAGAATATTCTGGAAAACAAAAATGATTCTTAGGTTCCCATTTATATTATCCTTCATTAATATATTCTATTAATTCCATATCCAACATTTCAAAATTATACAGGTCTCTTACTCCTCCATGGCTGGCCAGCTTTATGATACAAACAACATGGTGCCCTGCCCTTTATACAAACAATGCTCATATCCGCCAATGAAATGTGTTAAAAATTCCCATGAACCTATAAGAGCAAAGCAAGTTGGAACACTTCATCAATTCAACAGCAGCCAAGCCTGGAGTTTGTGAAACTGCAAAGCTGTAGGGGGGAGAGATCCCTTGACGTCGCCCCATCATTTCGGCATAACACTAGTGAACTACCACAGAAGCACAGGAAAAGTCAGGAGAATGTTTCCTGCATATCCTACTCAGACACCATCTTCTGGATTATTATTTTTGACCTTATAATATACGCATTATTATGGGAAAACATATTTTATGAATAAGAGATCTGTCCTCAATTTTCTTATTGCTAGATAAAATTGAGGAACTTGGGAGTGGTAAAGGCCGCTTTTATTAAGCTGCGTAAGCATCTACGCATGACCAACATGCGCCAAAATGAACTTACTGCCTGACTCCCGCATGCCTCTTGCGGTAATTTCATTTTGGCGCACATCCACTACGTACGTCTGAAAAATATATTTTATTTTTGGATGCATGTAGCGGACACACGCCAAGTGCCATCTGACACGCGTAGGTCATTACCATGTAGATTCTTTACCTCTAGGTCTATGGCTGGTGGTAAGGTCAGACACCCAAAATGGACGCACGGCAATTTTGATTTTGCCACACGTCCATTTTAGAAAAAAATTTTAAAAGCCATTTTTGGTACGTGCGCTGAAAAATATTTCTGCATGCGCCCAAAACCTGCGCCTACACTACCGCAAGCCACTTTTTACCGCAGCTTAGTAAAAGGACCCCTAGGAGAGGTGTTATAAGACTCACTACAGCTTCATAGTTTACCTCTTCCTCATCCTGATGATGAAGGATGCAAATATCTGTGGAAAGATAAGTGGCCATTCCAAAGGAGTAGGAGAGGGTTTCGACTAATTCCCATAGGAGATTCTTCATGTCTCAGGAAGGGTAAATGAAGTATTCAATAAGGGGTCCTTTTACTAAGGTGTGCTGAAAAATGGCCTGCGGTAGTGTAGGCGTGGGTTTTGGGCGCAGAATCATTTTCAGCTCACCTATTAAAAAAGGCCTTTTTAAAATTTTTGCTGAAAATGGACGTGCAGCAAAATGAAAATTGTCACGTATCCATTTTGGGTCTGAGACCTTAGTGCCAGCCATTTTCTAGCGGTAAAGTCTCATACAGTAACTGGGCGGTAATGAGCTATGCATGCCAAATGCCACTTGGCGCATGTCTGATATGCGGGCATCGGACGTGCGGCAAAAATGAAATTACCACAAGAGCCATGCGGTAGCCAGGTGCACGTAGACGCTTACGCAGCTTAGTAAAAAGGCACTTTATTGAGCAAGAGGAAGAGGTGTTCTCCAGAGGAAATTGTTATTTTTGTAGGACAGCAGAATGAAAGAATGGTTTAATGGAGAGGTCTGCCACTCTTGCGAAGAGTAAATCAAGAAGGGGTTCTCCAGTTGAAGATATGCTGTTTTTGCTGGGAGGGGAGAGAGGATACTTTATTTTTGCTGGAAAAGGGTGTGTGTGTGGGGGGGCACTACTATTTTTATGTAGTTCTTGGGAGTGAGAAAATCTCTCCTTCTCTACCACCCCCACCAACCAACCCTTTAATTTCAGTCCCATTAGCAATGAGAGATTTATCAACAAAAGGTTTTATTCAGCTCATAGGTAAATAACAGGTAGAGGACAGCATACCATATTATTTATTATGGCTCTGTCACATTCAGATACATATTATTTTTTTTGGGGGGGGGGCATATTTTAACATGCACATGGAGGCCTTCTTCCATAAAACATTTTAACACGCATGTTAAAGTTATATCTACTGTGTATGATTTTGTTATATTCATTACATTTGTGAGGGGTTTATAATCTTTCTGAAAGTTCCTGACTTGATCTTATTTATTTATTTTTGATACTATTTGATACTATTTGGCTGACTATTTCCGCGACAAAGTGCAAAAGATCAACCTTGAGTTCACAACCAAGCCACCACCTCCTCTTCACCCTTTAACCCTCTCCCTCAACCAACCTACCCAGGCCTCTTTCTCCTCTTTTCATGAGATCACCGAGGATGAAACTTCCCGCCTTCTTTCCTCCTCGAAATGCACCACCTGTTCCTCTGATCCCATCCCCACCAACCTACTCAACACCATCTCCCATACTGTCACCCCCTCCATCTGTCGCATCCTCAACCTTTCTCTCTCCACTGCAACTGTCCCTGACACCTTCAAGCACGCCGTTGTCACACCTCTCCTCAAAAAACCTTCACTTGACCCTACCTGCCCCTCCAACTACCGCCCCATCTCTCTTTTACCCTTCCTCTCCAAAATACTTGAGCGCGCCGTTCACAGCCGCTGCCTTGATTTTCTCTCCTCTCATGCCATCCTCGATCCACTTCAATCCGGTTTTCGCCCTCTGCACTCGACAGAAACGGCACTCTCTAAAGTTTGCAACGACCTGCTCCTGGCCAAATCCAGAGGTCACTACTCCATCCTCATCCTCCTCGATCTTTCCGCCACGTTTGACACTGTCAATCATGATTTACTTCTTGCCACGCTGTCCTCTTTTGGGTTCCAAGGCCCTGTCCTCTCCTGGTTCTCCTCTTATCTCTTCTACCGCACCTTCAGGGTACATTCCCATGGATCTTCCTCCACTCCCATCCCACTATCTGTTGAGTTCCCCAGGGATCTGTCCTTGGACCCCTTCTCTTCTCAATCTACACCTCTTCCGTGGGCTCATCTCATGGTTTTCAGTATCATCTTTATGCTGATGACACCCAGCTATACCTCTCCACACCTGACATCACCGCGGAGACCCAGGCCAAGGTATCGGCCTGTTTATCCGACATTGCGGCATGGATGTCCAACCGCCACCTGAAGCTGAACATGTCCAAGACCGAGCTCCTCGTCTTTCCTCCTAAACCCACTTCTCCTCTTCCTCCACTCTCTATCTCAGTTGATAACACCCTCATCCTCCCCGTCCCATCTGCCCGCAACCTCGGAGTCATCTTCTACTCGTCCCTCTCCTTCGCTGCGCATATCCAACAGACTGCCAAGACCTGTCGCTTCTTCCTCTTCAACATCAGCAAAATTCGCCCTTTTCTCTCTGAGCACACCACCAGAACTCTCGTCCACGCTCTCATTACCTCTCGCCTTGATTACTACAACTTGCTCCTCACCGGCCTCCCACTCAGCCATCTATCCCCCCTTCAATCTGTTCAGAACGCTGCTGCACGTCTTATATTCCGCCAGAACAGATATACTCATATCACCCCTCTCCTCAAGTCACTTCATTGGCTTCCGATCAGATATCGCTTACAATTCAAGCTCCTCCTCCTTACCTACAAATGCACTCAGTCTGCGGCTCCTTACTACCTCTCCACCCTCATCTCCCCCTATGTTCCCGCCCGTAACCTCCGCTCACAGGACAAAGCCCTTTTCTCAGTACCCTTCTCCACCACTGCCAACTCCAGGCTCCGCTCATTCTGCCTTGCCTCACCCTATGCCTGGAACAATCTTCCTTTACCCATACGCCTTGTCCCCTCCCTACCCATCTTCAAATCTCTGCTTAAAACTCACCTCTTTAATGCTGCCTTCGGCACCTAACCGCTTGAGAATTATAGAATCCCCCAATCTATCCACCCTATCAGATTAACTCGTCCTCTAGATTGTACACTTGTCTTTAGATTTCTCTTGTCTTTTAGATTGTAAGCTCTTTGAGCAGGGACTGTCCTTCTATGTTTAAATTGTACAGCGCTGCGTAACCCTAGTAGCGCTTTAGAAATGTTAGTTAGTAGTAGTAATCTAGCATCTTTTCTCTACTACCCATTCATGAGCACACTAGATATGCTGTATGTTTTTTTTTTTTATATCTCTTATGTTTCATCAAGTTTCATATTAAACGAGGTTACATTAAATTGATAGCTAGAGATATTAGCATTTTTTTATTTTCTAATAAGTTGTGTTAACGGTTTTGGGTCATGCTAATCCAGTAGTGCACAATAGGAGTTTTAGCTCTAAGCAGCATTAAGAAACACTGTTCGTTTTTGTTTCTTTTTTTACAGGATCCCTTTTGAAATGATAATGCATATTCGGCATTCATTGCAGAGTCCAGACAGTCTGACAATCCTGGTTACAGTCAATACTAGTTTTGCTTAATATCTTTGGGAGGTAACTAGCTCCAGAAAGCCTGCACTGCCAACTCGTGTTATCTTCTCTTTTGTTATCCATTTATGCTCAATAGTTCAATAATAGTATTTTTATTAGAATGTTGGAATCTTTATACAGTAATTGCCTGAGATAATCATAGAAATTTTTATTTGCTTATGCACCATAATGAAGTTTAATATTGCCACGTATATTTTCCTAAGGAGTGAATCCTAAGAAAAGAACTATAGAAATAATTCTCTATGAATAATTATGAAAGATTATTCTTTTTGAAATGAAAAGCCTACATAAATAATCTAGTCTCTATTAACTTTGTTTTCTGTATTTAAATTATAATGCATAAGCCTCTTGATGATTAAAAGTATCTGATTGACAGTATGAATACTAACATTTATAAAAGGCATTTACAATAATTTTATTTAATTTTGATAAATCACTATGGGGTCCTTTTACTAAGCCTTTTAGCTCGCGGTAGTCATCAGGTGGCAGTAAATGCTGAGACACCTATAGGAATATAATGGACGTCTCTGCGTTTAACACCAGCTGATTTGTACTGGAAGCTAAAAATACTACCACAGCTTAGTAAAAGACCCCTCCCCCATGTCCTGTATTTACTAACATGTAAGAAAATAATTTTGAAGTATATAGATGTGTAAATAGCAGCAAATTCCATTTGTAGCTTGGCTACATGTGCAAAAAGTAACCTTTTATCTCACCCCACCCCAAAGTCCTTATACCTCATGACATGATCATCAAGCATGTAAATTAATTCCAGGAAGATCACATTCCCTTCAGCATTAGGAAAAATATGCCTTAGAAAACCATGAAGAACAGTTTGGATATAAGTTTGAAGTTTGATGTAATATACACACAACCAAATCAAAAGGCCTAATTAATCTCAGAGGGGCCTGTTCACTAGCAATGCACATTTATACATAACTAGGAATAAATGCCTGTTTCTGAGCGCAATGAAACGGGTGCTAGCAAGGGGCCCCCTCCCTCCGAGCTTCTTGCCTTGTTCGGTGTTCGCGTCGCTGTGTGTGGGTAGGGTTTTGGGTTTTTTTTGTTTGCTGCGCCTCCGTGGCCGTGCCTGTGGCGTTTCGGTTTCGGGCCTCGAGTGTTATAGCTCCGCCCTCGACGTCATGACGTTTTGACGCGAGGGCGGTGCAGACACTCCAGGGCACACCGGATATCTCGGGCGCCTCAACTTCCGTGGAGGATTCAGAACGTTGGGGTTGCCTTTTATATAGAGAGATAATGTATGTTGACACACAATTTGATAAATAAGCTTTTTGAATAACCTCCCAGATTCTATGTATGTTGACTAAAGTTGCATGCACAAGTTTAGCAGTGTGGCCAAATTGCACACACATGCAACTTAATTGTTTAATAAGCCAATTGGTGCCAATAATTGGCCAATAATGAGCAATTATCGGCACTAATTAGAATTTACACATGCAAATTTCTAACTGTATTCTGTAAAGTGGTGCATGTAAATTCTAATGAACTGATCTCAAAAGGGAACATTCCAATTGAAGGGGCATGGGTGGGTCTTGTGCATTCCTAGAAATTACACACACTGTTATTGAATGCATCCACGCCTACAAAGGCATGGATATTTATACAAGATTTTTGTTAATGAAGTTGGTGCGTCTAAATTTAGTAACAGGCCCGGGCACTGTTCGTATTCTATAAACTATACCTAACATTATAGAACAGCATAAGTACATAAGTGTTGCCATACTGGGACAGACCAAAGGTCCATCAAACCCAGCATCCCGTTTCCAACAGTGGCCAATCCAGGTCACAAGTAACTGGTAAGATCCCAAAACAGCGCAATAGGGTTTATGATGCTTATTCTAGAAATAAGCAGTGGATTTTCCCCAAGTTCTTTTTACTACATTCACTGGTAATGAATTCCAGAATTTAATTACATGTTGAGTGAAGAAATATTTTCTTCACTTCATTTTAAATTTACTACTTTGTAGCTTCATTGTGTGCCATCTAGTCCCAGTATAATTTGGAAAGAGTAAACAAGCGATTCACATCTACCTGTTCCACTCCACTCATTATTTTATAGACCTCTATCATATCTCCCCTCAGCTTCTTTTCTCCAAGCTGGAGAGACCTAGCCACTTGAGCCTTTCCTCACGGGAATAACCCCATCCCCTTTATCATTTTGGTATGGGATTTGCGTTGCAAACCGTACGATGAGAGACTTGCCGACCTGAACATGTATACCTTGGAGGAAAGGAGAACCAGGTGTGACATGATACAGACATTCAAATATTTGAAGGTATTAATCCGCACATGAACCTTTTCTGGAGACGGGAAGGTGGTAGAACTAGAGGACATGAATAGAGGTTGCCGGGGGGCAGACTCAGGAGTAATGTCTGGAAGTATTGTTTCACGGAGCGGGTGGTGGATATGTGGAATGCCCTCCCGCAGGAGGTGGTGGAGATGAAAACAGTAATGGAATTCAAACATGTGTTGGATAAACACAAAGGAATCCTGTTTAGAAGGAATGGATCTAAGGAATCTTAGCGGACATTGGGTGATGATGCCGGTATTTGTAGAATAAAACCGATGCAGGGCAGACTTCTATGGTCTGTGCCCTGAGAAAGTCAGGGACAAATGAAACTCGGATATACATATAAAGTATTACATACCAGGTAAAATGAGTTTATTTTGTTGGGCAGACTGGATGGACCGTTCAGGTCTTTATCTGCTGTCATTTACTATGTTACTATTTTTGTCGACCTTCTCTGTACCTTTTCAAATTCCACCATATATTTTTTTAAATGTGGTGACCAGAACTGCACACAATATTTGAGGTGTGGTCGCACCATGGAACCTTATAAAGACATTAAAACGTCCTCCATGTTGTTTTCCATTCCTTTCCTAATAATACCTAACATTCTATTTGCTTTCTTAGCTGCCGCCACACACTAAGCAGAGGGTTTCAACATATCATCAACGATATTGCCTAGATCCCTTTCCTGGTCCGGTGACTCCTAATGTGGAACCTTGTATTAGGTAACTATAATTAGGGCTTCTCTTTCCCACATGCATCACTTTGTTCTTGCTTACATTAAACGTCATCTGCCATTTAGATGCCCAGTCTCCCAGTCTCATAAGTCATCTTGTAGTTTAACAATTTGAATAACTTAGAGTCATCAACAAATTTAATTACCTCACTAGTTTCTCCCTTGTCTAGATCATTTATAAATATGTTAAAAACCAGCGGTCCCAGCACAATCTCCTGCGGAACCCCACTATCTACCCTTCTCCTTTGAGAATACTGACCTACTTTCTGTTTTCTATCTTTCAACCAGTTTTTATTCCACAATAGGACACTACTTCCTATCCTATGACTTTCCAATTTCCTTGAGTCTTTCATGAGGTGCCTTGCCAAATCCTTTTTGAAAATCCAGATACTCAATATTGACCGGCTCATCTTTATCCACGTTTGTTTACCTCTTCAAAGAAATGTAATAGATTGGTGCAGCAAGATTTCCCTTCACTAAATCCATGTTGGCTTTGACTCATTAATCCATGCTTTTGAATATGCTCTGTAATTTTGTTCTTTATAATAGTCTCTACCTTTTTCCCTGGCACCGACATCAGGCTCACAGGTCTACAGTTTCCCAAATCTCCTCTGGAACCTTTTTTAAAAATCGGCATTACATCGGCCACCCTCCAATCTTCTGGAACCATGCTTGATTTTAAAGATAAATTATATATTACTGACAATAATTGCACAAGTTCAATTTTCAATTCTATCTGTACTCAAGGATGAATACTATCCAGTCCAGGAGATTTGCTACTCTTCAATTTGTCAAATTGTGCTATTACATCATCCAGGTTTATAGAGATTTCATTCAGTTTCCCTGACTCATCAGCTTTGAATACCATTTCTGGCACCAGTATCTCTCTCACATCTTCCTCAGTGAAGACCAAAGCAAAGAATTCATTTAACCTCTCTGCTATGGCTTTTTTCTTCCGTGAGTACCCCTCAGTCATCTAGTGGTCCAACCAATTCTTTTGCTGGCTTCTTGTTTTAATATACCTACAAAAATTGTTTCCTATTGGGCTCATTTTCGAAAGAGAAGGACGCACATCTTTTGACATAAATCAGAAAATGGACGTGCTTCTCCCAGGGTCGTCCAAATTGGTATAATCGAAAGCCAATTTTGGACGTCCCCAACTGATTTCCGTCGCAGGGACGGCCAAAGTTCAAGGGGGCATGTCGGAGGTATAGTGAAGGCGGGACTTGGGAGTACCTAACACTTGGACGTCTTTGACCCATAATTCAAAAAACAAGGACGTCCCTGACGAACACTTAGACGACTTTACCTGGTCGTGTTTTTCTTACGACCAAGGCACGAAAAGGTGCCCAAAATGACTAGATGACCACCGGAGAGACTTGGAGATGACCTCCCCTTACTCCCCTAGTGGTCAGTAACCCCTCCATACTCAAAAAATATCTTTCAAAATATTGATTGCCAGCCTCAGATTTTTTTTTTGTTTTGTTTTGTTTCAAAAATATGGGTTTTCCTGCCCCTGGATCGGGACGTTTTGCGAAGACGTCCCTTTCGAAAATACCCCTCTATGTGATTTTGCCTCAAACACAATTTCAAAGTCCCTCTTTATCTTCCTTATCAGCGCTTTGCATTTGATTCACCATTCCTTATGTTTCTTATTGTTTTCTATTTTCTGAATGATTTTTTTTTAGTTCTACTAGCTTCCTTCACCTCACTTTTTAACCACACTGGCTGTCATTTGGTCTTCCTTCCTCAATTTTTAATACATGGAATATATTTGGCCTGGGCTTCCAAATGGTATTTTTGAACAGCATCCAAGCCTGAAGGAAATTTTTGACCTTCGCAGCTACTCCTCTAAGTTTTTTTTTCACCGTTCTTCATTTTATCATAGTCTACTTTTTGAAAGTTAAATGCTAACGTATTGGATTTCCTGTGTGTACTTACTTCAAAGCCAATCCAAATCTGATCATATTATGATCACTGTTATCAAGCGGCCCCAGCATCATTACCTCCTGCACCAGATCAAGCGCTCCACTAAGGACTAGGTCTAGAATTTTTCCTTCTCTTGTTGGCTCTTGTACCAGCTACTCCATAAAGCAGTGCTTGATTTTGTCAAGGAATTTTACCTGCCTAGCATGCCCTGATGTTACATTTACCCAGTTAATATCGGGGTAATTGAAATCATCCATTATTATTGTGTTGCCCAGTTTGTTAGCCGCCCTACTTTCTGATAACATTTCTACATCCGTCTGTTCATCCTGGCCAGGTGTACGGTAGTACACTCCTATCACTATCCTTTTCCCCTTTACACATTGAATTTCAATCCATAGGGATTCCAAGATGTGTTTTGTTTCCTGCAGAATTTTCAATCTATTTGATTCAAGGTCTTCCTTAGCATAAAAAGCTATCCCTCCATCAATTCGATCCACCCTATCACTACGATATAATTTGTACCCTGGTATGACAGTGTCCCACTGGTTATCCTCCTTCCACCGGGTCTCAGAGAAGCCTATTATATCTAATTTTTCATTTAGTGCAATATATTCTAACTCTCCCATCTTATTTCTTAGGCTTCTGGTATTCACATATAGACATTTCAAACTATGTTTGCTGTTCCTATTTACATCTTGCTCAGTATTTGACAGTGTTAATTTGTAATTTTTTTTGTCTGATTTTTATTTAAGTACACCTGATCTACTATGGTCTCTTTTGCAACCTTGCTGTCGGGATATCTTTGAAAGACACCTTGTTCTGAACCATGCTTTTTTGAATGACTGTTGGCCTTCCCCCAGGTTCTAGATGAAAAGCTGCTCTATCTCCGTTTTAAATGCCAATGCTAGCAGCCTGGTCCCACTCTGGCTAAGGTGGAGCCCATCATTCTCGAATAGGCTCCCCCCTTCCTCAGAATATTGCCCAGTTCCTTACAAATGTAAAACCATCCTCCCTCCACCATCAACTCATCCGCGCATTAAGACTCTTGTATCTTGAGCCCTGCATGTGGAATGGGTAGCACTTTGGAAAATGCTACCCTAGAGGTTATAAATTTGAGCTTTCTGCCTAAGAACCTTTTGTCCTGAATACGCTGCCAAAACCCTTATACACACCCTTGTCACCTCTCGCTTGGATTATTGCAATTTACTTCTTACTGGTCTTCCGCTCAGTCACCTTTCTCCTCTCCAGTCTGTCCAAAATTCTGCAGCATGGCTTATTTTCCGCC
Organism: Microcaecilia unicolor; assembly: GCF_901765095.1. Classification (NCBI taxonomy): domain Eukaryota; kingdom Metazoa; phylum Chordata; class Amphibia; order Gymnophiona; family Siphonopidae; genus Microcaecilia; species Microcaecilia unicolor. Next base: position 48,385,010 of record NC_044034.1, read on the forward strand.
AAAACCGTTATACCCACACTAGCCCACTCCTCAAGTCACTTCACTGGCTCCCTGTCCGCTTCCGTATACAGTTTAAACTTCTCTTACTGACCTTTAAATGCATCCATTCTGCAGCCCCCCATTACCTCTCCACTCTCATCTCTCCCTACATTCCTTCCCGTGACCTCCGCTCGCTGGACAAATCTCTCTTGTTGTCCCCCTTCTCCTCCACTGCTAACTCCAGGCTTCATTCCTTTTCTCTCACAGCACCTTATGGCTAGAATAAACTTCCTGAGCCTGTATGTTTAGCTCCATCTCTACCTGTCTTCAAATCTATGCTGAAAACCCACCTTTTCACTGCTGCTTTTGACTCCTAGCTACTACTTATTTGCCTCCCCCCACCCCTTGTTCCTTCTCACCCAGTACTTCCCTCACCCTTAACTGTCTTGTCTGTCTGTATTATTTAGATTGTAAGCTCTTTTGAGCAGGAACTGTCTATCTATGTCAGGTGTTCAGCGCTGCGTGCGTCTGGTAGCGCTATAGAAATGCTAATAATAATAAGAAGAAGAACCTAAATTTGGCTTCCAGAACCTTCTTCCCACATTTTCCTATGTCATTGGTATCCACATGTACCAAGATAGCCGGCTCCTCCCCAGCACTATCTAAAATCCTATCTAGGTGATGTGTGAGGCCGCCACCTTCATACCAGGCTGGAAGGCGATCCTCATGTTCACCAGCCACCCAGCTATCTACATGCCTAATAATTGAATCACATACAACAACCATCCTAATCCTTCCCTTCTGGGCACTAGCTCCTAGAGACACATCCTCAGTGTGAAAGGACATTACATCCCCTGGTGTGCTGTTCCTAGGTACAGGATTACTTCCAGCTGCATCAGGGTGATGCTCTCCATTTCGAAGACCTCCCTCCTCCAAGGCAGAACAGGGGCTGCCAGATTGGAGGTGGGAGTTTTCTCAAACTTCCCTATAGGCCTCCTCTATGTACCTCTCTGTCTCCCTCAGCTCCTCCAAGTCTTCTACTCTAGCCTCAAGAGAATGGACTAATTCTCTGAGAGCTAGGATCTCTTTGCATTGAGCACACATATAAGACCTCTCACTAACTGGGAGATAATTATACATGTGACACTCAATGCAAAAGACTGGATAGTACCCTTCTTGCTGCTGGACTACTGTCTGTACCATAGTAATATGGAGTTGTTTAATTAAAACTTCTTAAGGTACTAGAGATATCAGATTAATATAAAGAGCCTTAAGATTAGTGTAATTTATAATTTATTTAGTGCTTGATTCTTAGAAAGTAATTAAATATAATTAAGACTCTAATGAAAACTCCCCTCTTGATGTCTTAATTAGAATAATTAAGAGTTGAGCTAGGGGTGGGAATGAGGCCCGAACTAGGCCCTACTGTGCCTTGTATAGACTGTTAATGCTATGGCAGAAAATTCAAGTTTTAAAACTATGGGGGAAAGGGTATGGAGACTAGCTAATAAAGTTTGCTTCTTCTTTTTTTTTAATTCTATGTTTATCAATATTTTATTTTATTTATTTATTTTATGTATTTGTTGAATTTATATCCCACATTTTCCCACCTTTTTGCAGGCTCAATGTGGTTTACAATACATCGTGAGTAGTGGAAATATCTTAAAAAGACATTTAGTGGCACAGAAGGATCTTGTACAGCATGATAATGATAAAACATAATTCTAGTATAATATCTTACAATCCCTCTTTTAAACCCAATCTTTAAGTTACAAAGTACAGAATAAAATAATGTCACCCACAAAAATGTCTTCTTCTCTCAGAAAGTAACATGGAACTTTTGGGGTTTTTAATGCCAATTTTTACAGCACCATATATAGAATCTAGTCCAACATCCACAACCTATTCTGGGCAGAGTTTTTCTTCATGTCACATTTTATTTTGTTTCCCATTCCAAAAAACTCATCTTTCTCCTTGCTAGTAAGCTAATTCTGTCAGTAGAGCTATTGTAAGTGGAAGCTGCTAATGACAACTATGATGTTGATTAAGTAGACAACTATGCCAAATATACAGGTTTAATCAACTCAAAAAGGTTATTCACAGCATACAATTCCTTGCAAACTATTGCATTGTTTATTCAGTCTTTCTGAAACTTGCATATCACCAGAGAATTTTATTTTTGTGCCCCAGATGTTTATTTCATTGTTTCTCATATCAATTTAAAGAAGCTGCGGTCTTGGTATAACATCTGGCAATGACTGCCAATTCTTTGCAGAGCCAGAATTTTCATATAGCTCTGAAAGACAAGATAATTCTGATGTTTTTTTTTACATGTCATCATCATTCTGTTCTGGGCTGCAATTCATGGAAGAAGCAACAAATTACAATTTAAAGTGAACTCCATTTATTTACAATTAATATTATGATATAAATAGAGTTTATGGTACGTGGCAACAGAATCTCCTGATTTGCTTGTTTCCTCAGTGGTATAAACAGTAAAATTGAGCCAATCAAACTGACAGAATTGGGCCATTCTGCTGAACTATCTTCTGAAATCTGCAGTGGTGAGAAAGTCCTTTCAGACACTAGTAGCTTTTTTTTTTTTTTTTTTTAACTGTGAGAAGCTTTCAAGTATATGGGCACTTTGTATCTGTTGAGGGGACCACAGGTTAGTTTGTACTCCCATACTTTGCAATTGGAGGAAATATAAGCACGGTCGTTCTCTTTTCAAATCACTATTGAAACTATCCGGTGTATATGATGCACTTACGAATACAAGAATAGCCATACCGGGTCAGATTGATGGTCCATCTAGCCTAGAATCCTGCTTCCAAAAGAGGTCAATCCAGGTCACAAGTCTCTGGCAGAATCCCAAAGAGTACCAAGAGTACATGCTGCCAATCCCAGAGAAAAGTAGTGTTCTTTTCCATGTCTATCTTAATAGCAGATTATGGACTTTTCCTCCAGGAACTAGCTTCTTTCACTAAACTGTGTTAGTGCAGTGGGCTGAGAAACTGGGAAATTGGGTTTGATCCCTACTGCAGATCCTTGTGATCCTAGGCGTCACTTAACCCTCCATTGCCCCGGGTATAAAACGTACTCCCCCTCCCCCCTATTTACTAAGCTGTGCTAGTACACAGCAGTCGCTGACACAGCCCATTCACTTTGATTTTTGTTGTGCTCAAATGATTTTTAGTTGCATTCAAATATATTTTTGTATAATTGAATCAAATTTGTATTATTGCTCGTTTGAATTTAGCCTTTATTAATTTTTTTAACTATTTTTGTTTAGGCTTGATTTTTTTTTTTGTTTTATCCCATTTATATTGTTCACTTTAAAAAATAGTGGGAACACCCCAATAGGTATCGTGTTAAATTTGCAGCTACCACATGGTAAATTTGTTTATGGTGTAGTATTTATTCATATTCCGCATTTCACAAGGTAGAGCACAGTTAAACTTATAAACATAACCAAAACATAAAATTAAACAAAATTAATAAAAGCAAAATAAATACTCATTCTAACAAAAAACATACAACATTGAAGCAACAAAATAATATACTGCACCATTTTGTCTTGACATTCTTTATCCAAAAAATACAAACATTCATCTACTGTGTTATGACCTATCAGAATTTTTGTTTTCTAACAATAGTTGTATCTCTCAAAAATCTGAGATAGACTGCAATCTGTTTCAATTCTTTTGGGTTGGCAATTGAAAACACACATCATCCGGGCTCTTCGTGATGTTTGGTTCTACATGATAGAATTGTAAAATATTTAGCACTTTCTGATTGCAAGGGTCTTGCTGGCTTTTATACTTTCAGAATAGTAGACAAGTAATAAGGGTGTCCTTTTACTAAGGTGCGCTAAAAAATGGCCCGCGGTACAGTAGACGCATGTTTTGGGCGCATGCAGAATTATTTTTCAGCGCACCTACAAAAAATGCCTTTTTAAAACTTTTTGCCAAAAATAAACGTGCGGCAAAACTGAAAATTGCTGCGCATCCATTTTAGGTCTGAGACTTTACCGCAAGCCACTGGCCTAGCAGTAACGTCTCACATGATAACCGGGTGGTAATGATCTATGCGTGTCAAATGCCACTTGACACGCGTAGCTGTTCCCCGTCAGAAAATTAAAAAAAAATTTCAGATGCACATAGTGGATGTGCGCAAAATTGAAATTACCACAAGGGCCACACGGTAACTGGGTAGTAACTCCAATTTGGCGTGTGTTGGGCATGCGTAGTCACCTATGCGGCTTTTTAAAAGGGCTCAAAGGAGTGCTAAAAGTCAAAGCCTTATGTATCAATAAAATAATTTTAATGTCAATAACCACTGTAATTTCTTTAAGACTGGACTTACATTCTGAAAGCTAGAAGTTCTTGCCAAAAGATGGATGGCTGTATTTTGCACAATTTGTAAAGGTCTTATATTAGTCTGAGGAAGTCCTACGTAAATTAAATTACAATAGTCCTGTTCTGACAAAATAACGTTGGACCACTGATCTAAAATCCTCCAAGAGAATCATAGACTTCAATGTATTCAATATATGTTACTTGAAACATGAGGATTTTACTAACACATGTATTTGTGTTTGAAGGTCAATTCTGCATCAATAATTACCCTGAAACTCTGAATTTGATCTACAGTCTTTATTTCCTGATCCCCTAGTTTAACCTGATCCAGCACTACAAGTAAAAGAGTGCTACACATTAACATCACCTTTGTCCAATGTTAATCGCTAATTTATTCTGATGTAATCACAACAAAACACTGTTAATATGATGACAAAGATATTCATATGCCTTGTCGAAGGAACGATCAAATAAAATAAAAAAAATGGATATCATCAATTTAAATTCTATAGTGAACATTCAATGATATCAAACACCAGAAAAGAGGTACCATGTTAAACAGAACTGCTGATAAGGTAGATTTCAGTGTTAAAGCTGAAGGGCTGATAACATTGGCTCATGTCATATACTGTTTGGGTAGGTAAGGTTGGGTGAGCTGGGTTAGTATGCAGAAAGGGAAGATAACTAAATAAAACAGATCAGGGCGGGATGAAAGAAAGAAAGGAGACTTAAGATATGACAGAATTAAGTTAACAACAGGATTGGATAGGTGGATACAGGTGAGAAAGTGTTTAAGAGTGGTTGATAGGTCAGGGAGGAGTTAAGAAGCACAAGGCAGATGGTGGGAATTTTGGCTGGCAATGGGGATATTAGCTTGTTGCGGAAGGGATTGGAAGGTTGGTTAGATGGGGAGCGTCTAATAAAAATTTTCTCTCTCCCACCCTTCCCAGGTGGATGGGGGAACTATTAGGGAATGTATTGCTGGAGAGAGAGGTTGGTCTGTAAGTATGTGGTTCTGTGGCTTGTTGCACATCAAACTTTTTATTTAAAAAATGACCATTTGCTAGAGTTTTTGTGCTCAGTTCATCTATCTTTTAGGACCATTTTCTAAAACAAACAAACAAAAAATTCAAGGGAAAAATGCACAAAAACACGCCATTGAGTTGTATGGGGTTCAGTATTCTTAGTAGACTGGCCACACTGACATCCCAGCACAGCAGTGGAGCAACCTAGGAGGCACTGCAGTGGACTTCACATACGAAGTCTCAGGTACACATCTCACCGTTAGTCCCTCCAAAACCCACCAAAAACTTACTGTATTCAACTGTACACCAGTTCAATAGCCCTTATTCCTGCAGGTGTCACCTATATGTAGGTACAGTAGGTTTTTGGTGGGTTTTGGAGAGCTCACACATTCCATTACAAGTGTACCAGTTGGAGCGGGATATTGGCCTTTGGTCCCTTTCTCTACAGTCCACTGCACCAACCACTAGGCTAACCCAAGGACCTACTTGCTGCTTTAATAGTACTGGCCAAAACATCTGAAGCTATCATAGAGGCTGGTATTACTGTTTCTTTTACAGATTTTTGGTGGTGGGAGGGGTCAGTAACCACTTGGGGAGTAAGGGGATTTATGCCTTAATCCCTCCAGAGGTCATTTAGGGCACCTTTTGGTCACTTAGTCATGATTGTAACAGTTCTAGCCAAAAACTTCTTAATTTTGACTCTAGACATTTTCATGCTATTCTATTATTGCAGAAAAATATCTATCTTTTGGTTCCCCTCATGTTCCACCCCAAACATGCCCAAAACCCCTCCCCCTTGAAATTTGGATGAACTGTGGAGCAAAACATCTAAAATTGCAACTTGGATGTTTAGGAGAGAAAAATATCCTTCTACTACCTTATGACTTTTTTTGGACATTTTTTTCTTTTGAAAATGAGCCCCTAAGTGAGCAGAAAGTGTGAAATTGTGAGTCCCAATGTTAAGATGATCCATGCGGTATACCAGTGCAAAGGGACTCTTTTTCGAAAGAGAAAAACGTTTTAAAAGTGGCATAAATTACCATTTGGATGTTTCGCTATTTTCGAGATCCATGTTCTAAACACCTTTCTATGCTGTTCGTTGGCAGTCCATTCAAATCAGAAAGGGGCATGTCAGGGGCATGTTAAGGGTAGGATTTGAGTACCATACCATACAAGCTTATATTTCGCTAATAACATTAAAAGTTCAAAGCGGATAACAAAGCAGTACAAACCAGAACATTCCTCTGGGCTAGTAACAAATAAAGGGGCCCTTTTACAAAGGCACTTAAGGGCCTACATGCATGCAGCCAGGGCCACCGAGAGGGGGACGCAGGGGGGACAAAATCCCCTGGGCCCGGGCCTCCGGGGGGGGGGGGGGGCCTGGCGTCAGGGTCAGGCCGCCGGCGCTGCAGTCCCCAGTCTCACCTGCCTGCCTCCTTGGCTCCGGGCCCCCTGCATTCGAAGCCGCAGTCACAGATCGCCTCCCTTCGGGTCTTCCCTCCCTGTGTCCCGCCCTTGCGGAAACCGGAAGTTACATCAGACGAGGGCGGAAAACAGGGAGGGAATGCCAGAAGAGAGGTGATCTGTGACTGCCACTTTGAATGCAGGGGGCCGGAGCCATGGAGGTAGGCAGGTGAGACTGGGGACTGTAGCGGTGGGGGGAGCAATGGAGGCAGCAGCGGCAGGGGGAGTGATGGGGGACAGCAGCGGCGGGGAGCGGCCTTGCCCCAGGCCCGGCCTAGTCTCTCGGCGGCCCTGCACGCAGCCCGCATCAAATCGGCATTACTGCCCTGCTAGCACGTGTACCTGGTGGTAATTCTGAGTTTGGCATGTGCTGAAAACCTGTGGTAGAAAATAATTTTCTATTTTCTACCACAGGGGCATTCCCGGCAGTAATCAGCAGTTGGCGCATGCTGGATGCTTACCGCACAAGTTTTGGAAACTGTATTGAAATGGATCTAATAAATAGGCATTGTCCTGAAATTCATATAATTTAAATAATACTACTTTCTCAATTACCTTTGTAAAAATAGGCAGAGCTGATACAGGTCAACAATTAATCTCGTGTTAAGCTTTTGTAAATGCACATTTTACTGTGGTTCAGTAAGGTCCCCTATGTTTCTATCTGTCCTCAATGTTCCACCCAAACTCCATCCCTGTGAATGGCTACCAGCAAAGGATGTATCATCCTGTCATAGGGTGCACTTTTACACCAATCGGTATTATATTAGAGATCACTTATTTGCTCATCACGCTTATTTTCGAAAGAGAAGGACGCCCATCTTTCGACACAAATCGGGAGATGGGCGTCTTTCTCGCAAGGCTGGCCAAATCGGCATAAACGAAAGCCGATTTTGGCCAACCGCAACTGCTTTCTGTCGCAGGGACGGCCAAAGTTCACAGGGGCATGTCAGCAGGGCAGCGAAGGCGGGACTGGGGAGTGATTAAGAGATGGCCGTCCTCGGCCGATAATGGAAAAAAGAAGGGCGTCCCTGATGAGCACTTGGCCGACTTTACTTGGTCCCAGGGGCGTAGCTATGGGCGGGCCTGGACGAGCCGAGGCCCATCCAATTTTGGCCCAGGCCCGCCCACCCAAGCGCATGCAAATTTTGCACACTGCAGCTGTGTAGCACCCGCTCGCGCTCTGGCTCAGCCGCTCAGCTGATCTCTCTCTCTCCAGCGGACCAGGTTCCTTCCCGATTTCGCCTCAGGCCCGCCCACCACGACCACAGCACCACCCAAGCGCACGCCGCACACACAATATACTTACTGAGTGACTGCAGCTGCGCAGCGGAGCAGCCCTAGCTTAGGCTCAGCCAATGATCTCTCCAGGGCAGCGAGTTGTTTTCCCATCCATACGGCCTACGCAGGACATGGCTGTGCGCAGCAGCGGTGTGCTGCTCTCAGCCTCGCTCTCGCTCCGCACGCTCGTGGCATTATGGCATCTGAGGGAGGGAGGGCATAGCTAGCTGCAGTGCTGCACGTGCACGCACGGCATGCGGGGGGGGGATTAGTGCAACTGCGTTGCGAGCCTCAGCCTGAGTCTGGCCCTGCCCTGAAGAAACGTGGGAATAAAGAAAGGTTCTTCTTCGATAATCGAGTCGAGATCATTCCAATGACAGTCTAATAATCCAGTCCAGTCCAGATCGTATTACTGCCAAGCAGCAGTAGCAGCAGCTGCCAACCCAGCCCAGCAGCAGGTAATAAAATTGTATTTTTGTAAATGCTTTTTTTACATCATGGGAGGTGCTGGGGGAGAGGTGGAGAATAGGGGGAGGAAGGGGGTGGGGCAGAGAAAAAATTTTGTGCCCACCCACTTCGGGCTCAGGCCCACCCAAAATTGGCTGTCTGGCTACGCCACTGCTTGGTCTATTTTTTTCTTGCGACCAAGACTCAAAAAGGTGCCTGAACTGACCAGATGACCACCGGAGGGAATCGGGGATAACCTCACCTTACTTCCCCAGTAGTCACAAACCCCCTCCCACCATAAAAAACAAGTTTAAAAATACTTTTTTGCTAGCCTCAAATGCCATACGCAGCTCCCTGACAGCAGTATACAGGTCCCTGGAGCAGTTTTAGTGGCTGCAGTGCACTTCAGGCAGGCGGACCCAGGCCCATCCCCCCCCCCCCCCCACCTGTTACACTTGTGGTGGTAAATGTGAGCTCTCCAAAACCCACCAGAAACCTATTATACCCACATCTAGGTGCCCCCCTTCACCCGTAAGTGCTATGGTAGTGGTGTACAGTTTTGGGTAGTGGGTTTGGGGGGGGGGGGGTTGGGGGTAGAGAGTTGCAAGGGGACAGAAATACAACCCATCCCCGCCCGTCCCCGCCGGAATCAAACCCAACCTCGCTCATCCCCGCCAGAATCTAACCCGTCCCCACCCGTCCCCATGAGTAATCTCCGTCCCCGCCCGTCCCAATGAGTGATCTTCTCCATTCCCGCCCGTCCCCATAAAAAAAAGGAATTATGTATTTCTGAATGTTAATTAGTCTATACAGTAGATTCTGAATTATGACTAGCTAAGAAACTAATTTTTTAAAATTCTATTTCTTTCTCAAAGTTTTATAACTGCTGTGTAAATTGCCTCTTTGCTTAAACTTGATCACAGTCCCAACGTTTCTCATCATATACAATATAGTACACATGGGACATCAGGGTAGCACAAAGGTATAATTATTCGTACTATACTTGAGAAGCACAGCAAGCAAACTGCAAAACTGGCAGTATTAGGGAGACCATCCAGCAAAACATCACATAAAATCACAGACAGCATTTTCCCCCCCTACTTCCAAAGCTGTGTGGCAATGCCAAAAGCCCATTCAAAATGGGCTGGGCTGGCATTACAGCACCAGCAGCAGCTAGTACTGCTTTGTAAATGGGGTGGGGGTTATTAATAACAACAAAAAAAGTTAAATGTAGTCATTACCCCTTTATACACCTACATTAAAATCCCATTAGGCACCCGACCTAATTTACGTATGTGCCACTCCACAAGGACATGTAAAGAAACCAAAACAAAGCTGCCTATTCAGGTCACAAAATCTGAACAGTGTCTGTGTGATGATTTGCAAAAGCTGATAAACATAAAATTGTTGTGACAATAAAGAACACAACCACCTTCACCCCCTCTATCACCCCCAATAATGCATAAAAGCTCTAGTTATGTCTCTAATTTAATTAAGTACAAGTTACAGGGTTTATCCACTGCTAAAAATAACTTTTTTTTTCTAGGCACTGTATTTCCGAAGCAGATGCTTTGAAATAAGGTGGAAGTGAAAATACTAATACTCACAAAATAAATCTCAATAGTTGTAAAAAAAAACCCCACATCTCCAAACAGTAATATTAATAGCACCTACCATTTCTGCAAACACATTAACAGGAAACAAGGAAGGAGCTCTTTATTTTCACATGCTCCTACTGAGCATGAGTGGAAGAGATACAATGAGCCCTTCTTGGATGACACTGGGATTGCTGTCCATTGCCTGTGCACAATGTACACTGATCCAGAAACCACAAATCCCAGAATTCTGAGTAGTCTCTTTTTTGGAAGCCTCCCTAAGCACAGTATTGGTTGGTGTGGCAGATGATCCAACCTCCTTGGGCATGACGCAGCAGAGCAGGTAGAAAAGTTGTTGGAGTTAGAGATGACGGAGCATCGGAAAAGGAAACCTGTGGGATTTTTTTTTTGTTTGTTACATTTGTACCCCGTGCTTTCCCACTCATGGCAGGCTCAATGCAGCTTACATGGGGCAATGGAGGGTTAAGTGACTTACCCAGAGTCACAAGGAGCTGCCTGTGCCTGAAGTGGGAATCGAATTCAGTTCCTCAGGACCAAAGTCCACCACCCTACCCACTAGGCCACTCCTCCATGTTGGTGAGTGATGCGAAAGGTATGTGCCGATTTTTTGGCCATTTTTTTATGGCTGTCTGCGATTTTTGGCCGGCCATGATCCCCGCGGGAATCCCACATGTACCGTTCCATCTCCGCAGCACTCCCACTGACCAGGGTTCCGTTCTCGCGGCACTCCCGCTGACCAGGGGGGAAACCCGCAGAATTCCCGCGGACTCCGCAGGATCCCCGCAAGCCCCGTTCCTGTGCAGACCTCTAGTTGGGGGGCTCAGCACCCAAGGTAAGGGAGCTATGCACCTGGGAGCAATTTATGAAGTCCACTGCAGTGCCCCCTAGGATGCCCGGTTGGTGTCCTGGCATGTGAGGGGGACCAGTGCACTAGAAATCCACCTCCTCCTCTTCACCCTTCAACCCTCTCCCTCAACCAACCAACTCAGACCTCCTTCTCCTCCTTTCCTGATATCTCCGAGGAAGAAACCGCCCGCCTTCTTTCCTCCTCAAAATGCACCACTTGTTCCTCTGATCCCATCCCCACCAACTTACTTAACACCATCTCTCCTACTATCACCCCCTCCATCTGTCATATCCTCAACCTCTCTCTCTCCACTGCAACTGTCCCCGACACCTTCAAGCATGCTGTAGTCACGCCACTCCTCAAAAAACCATCACTAGACCCTACCTGTCCCTCCAACTACCGCCCCATCTCCCTCCTACCCTTCCTCTCCAAGACACTTGAGCGCGCAGTCCACAGCCGCTGCCTTGATTTTCTCTCCTCTCATGCCATCCTTGATCCGCTTCAATCCGGTTTTCGCCCTCTTCACTCGACAGAAACAGCACTTTCTAAAGTCTGTAATGACCTGTTCCTTGCCAAATCCAGAGGCCACTACTCCATCCTCATCCTCCTGGATCTATCCGCCGCTTTTGACACTGTCAATCATGACTTACTTCTTGCCACACTGTCCTCATTTGGGTTCCAGGGCTCTGTCCTCTCCTGGTTCTCCTCCTATCTCTCCCACCGCACCTTCAAAGTTCACTCTCATGGATCTTCCTCCACCCCCATCCCCTTATCTGTTGGTGTTCCCCAGGGATCGGTCCTTGGACCCCTTCTCTTCTCAATCTACACCTCTTCCCTGGGCTCCCTGATCTCATCTCATGGTTTCCAGTATCATCTCTATGCTGATGACACCCAACTGTATCTCTCCACACCAGACATCACCGCGGAGACCCAGGCAAAGGTATCGGCCTGCTTATCCAACATTGCTGCCTGGATGTCCAACCGCCACCTGAAACTGAACATGTCCAAGACCGAGCTTATCGTCTTTCCACCAAAACCCACTTCTCCTCTTCCTCCACTTTCTATCTCAGTTGATAACACCCTCATCCTCCCCGTCTCATCTGCCCGCAACCTCGGAGTCATCTTTGACTCCTCTCTCTCCTTCTCTGCGCATATCCAGCAGATAGCCAAGACCTGTCGCTTCTTCCTCTTTAACATCAGCAAAATTCGCCCTTTCCTCTCTGAACACACCACCCGAACTCTCGTCCACGCTCTCATTACCTCTCGCCTGGACTACTGCAACTTACTCCTCACCGGCCTCCCACTTAGCCATCTATCCCCCCTTCAGTCTGTTCAGAACTCTGCTGCACGTCTCATATTCCGCCAGAACCGATATACTCATATCACCCCTCTCCTCAGGTCACTTCACTGGCTTCCGATCAGATACCGCATTCAATTCAAGCTTCTCCTTCTTACCTACAAATGCACTCAGTCTGCTGCCCCTCACTACCTCTCTACCCTCATCTCCCCTTACGTTCCCGCCCGTAACCTCCGTTCACAGGATAAATCCCTCCTCTCAGTACCCTTCTCCACCACCGCCAACTCCAGGCTCCGCTCATTCTGCCTCGCCTCACCCTATGCTTGGAACAACCTTCCTGAACCCTTACGCCAAGCCCCCTCCCTGCCCGTCTTCAAGTCTTTGCTTAAAGCCCACCTCTTCAATGCTGCGTTCGGCACCTAACCCTTACCGTTCAGTGAATCCAGACTGCCCCAATTTGACTGCCCCTATCGGACCGACCGTTCACTTGTCTATTAGATTGTAAGCTCTTTGAGCAGGGACTGTCTCTCTTTGTTAAATTGTACAGCGCTGCGTAACCCTAGTAGCGCTCTAGAAATGTTAAGTAGTAGTAGTAGTAGAAATGCTGGCTCCTCCCACGAACAAAGGGCTTGGATTTGGCCGTTTTTGAGATGGGCGTCCTCAGTTTCCATTATCGACGAAAACCGAGGTCGCTCATCTCTAAGGTCGGCGATCTCAACATTTAGGTTGACCATCTCTAAGGTCGACCCAAATGTTGAGATTTGGCTGTCCCCGACCGTATTATCGAAACGAAAGATGGACGCCCATCTTGTTCCGATAATGCGGGTTTCCCCGCCGTTTCGCGGCGCCGTCCTTATAGATGGGCGCCCCCGTTCGATTATCCCCTCCATGTGACCATATACACACTGAAATTAATTTATAAAATTACCTCCTAGGTATCTATTACATCATGCAATATTGATTTATTTTAATCACCAAGAATTTTCACACAAAATTTCTTTTATATTTCTTACATATTCTCTAAACATTTAAATATGTTTGTGTGCAGCAATTTATAATTTCATTAAAGAGAAGCTAACTGAATCCTGAGAAGAAATGACACCACCAGAAAAATATTCAGGAGATAAAAGCCACTGCACTTATATGAGAAAGTACCCATTATCTTATCCTGCAATGCTGTACTAGAAACTGAAATATGCCATGCTGTTAATAACAGGAGCCATCAAGAAAGGAGTAGTTTGTGCATGCACAGCATACACGAATGATATAAAGAACTGTCATCAAGGTTTCCGGTAGAAAATGAAATCAAGAATTATAAGAAGGTGATAAATGCCTAAAGAGTATAAATTCCATCAAATCAAAACATCTCATTTATATGGAGTGGAAACAAAATGACAACACCTAAAATGTTGCTAAAACTGGCCTTTTGGGAGAACATACATAACACGGAGAAAATTAAAGAAATACATATACTCAGAGTAGAGTTTTAATGGGATTGCTGGTATCATCTATTTTACTTTCTTTTAGCCTGCAGTTATAATAAATGGTCTAACTTTGTGCCATTCTATGAAGCATAAATGCTTAGAACACACAGCTTTCATAGTAGTACTGTCTGTATAGGATTCTATGGGCCCTGTTTACTAAGCCATGCTAGAGGCATGTTAGCGGTTTTAGCGCACGCTAAGCATTAGCATGCACTAACTGTGTAAATGCCCATAATATTTCTGTTTGCGCATGCTAAAAACGCTAGCACACCTTAGTAAACAGGGTCCTATATTCATTTATTTATTTGCTGCATTTGTATCCCACATTTTCCCACCTATTTGCAGGCTCAATGTGGCTTACATTATATAGCAATGCATCACCATTAACAGAGTAAGAGGTCCAGCATATTGTTACAATTAATGTACAAGAATAACAGGTAGGTAGGGTAAATAAAATGATAATACATAACATACAAGTGAGAGCAGGAAAAAATGTAATGTTCAATAATGATAATATGATAAAATAATCAAATCAGAAGGGATCAATATTGGTTGGTTCTGGTATAGATTTGGAAACAAGTCATTAAGGAGGATTCTTTTTTTAAGTCTCTTTGAACAAGTACGTCTTCAGTAACTTCTGGAAGGTTGTCAAGTCGTGCATAATTTTTATAGTATTCGGTAGTTTATTTCATAATTGTGTGCAGAGGTAGGCGAAGCTAGATGCATGTATTGATTTGTATTTACGACTCTGCAATTGGGGTAGTGGAGGTTTAGGAAAGTACAAGATGAACTTTTGGTATTGCGTGTTGGTAAGTCAATTGGGTCTGACATATATGATGGGGCCTCTCTATGAATGATTTTATGAGTTAAGGTGCAGATTTTGAATGCAATTCGATCTTTTAATGGTAGCCAATGTAATTTTTCTCTAAGAGGTTTGGCGCTTTCATATTTCGTCTTTTCGAATATGAGTCTGGCTGCAGTGTTCTGGGCAGTCTGGAGTTTCTTAATGGTTTGCACTATATAGTGTGTGTTTGTGTCTGTGTACGGGGAGCAAGTTAGGAGTGAAGAATGTCAACCATTTAAAGATAGTACAAACTTTGGTGGTAGAACTAATTTTCGGATGTAGTAGGAGAAAGAGTGCAAGGACTTTATTGAGGAAGTTACATTGGTTATCATATTCAGTTTAAAGATATTGGTTCTGTTCTTTCTGGCATTACATGAAAGGAGATTATGCTTGGGGTAGACGTGAATCGTTTGTTTACTCTTTCCAAAAATACTAGGACTAGGGGACATGCAATGAAGCAGAAAGTAGTAAATTTAAAACTAATCAGAGAAAATATTTCTTCACTCAATGTGTAACTAAACTCTGGAATTAATTGCCAGAGAATGTAGTAAAAGCAGTTAGCTTAGCGGGATTTAAAAAAGGTTTGGATGGCTTCCTAAAGGAAAAGTCCATAGACCGTTATTAAATGGACTTGGGGAAAATCCACTATTTCTGGGATAAGCAGTATAAAATGTTCTGTACTTTTTTGGGATCTTGCCAGGTATTTGTGATCTGGATTGGCCATTGTTGGAAACAGGATGCTGGGCTTGGTGGACCTTTGGTCTTTTCCAGTATGGCAATACTTATGTACTTATGTACTTAACATTAAGCAATCCAGGGCACAAGTGAATGGTAGAAACATCCCAGACTACAGCCCCCGTGGCATATAAGCATAGGGTAATGAGAGCTACATTATGCATCGAATCACAGGTTAAGATGGTAGGTCACTGCACAAACCCTGCAGTCAGTAAAATTGTGCCTGTTGGCAGCTTGGCTTAGGTCTTTATGGGGCTTTTCGAGCATACCTATAGCAAGTAACAAAATAATAGGGGGTTGTGTCTATGGCTGGACGCCTGGCAGCGTCAGCATGGCATTCACAAGATGGCCAACACGGCTTGTCCGCCTGGATGCCACAAACAAGATAGCTGAGTCACCAGTAGCGTTGCTGCCATAAACATGGCCGCCTGTCTGCCAGCACTAAAATGGCAAGACCACCCCTGCTGCTGAATCCCCATTATGGCACATCCACTATATGTGTGCTAAAAACATAAATACGACCGTGATGATCAATGGTCTAACCCTCCATCTGAAATAAATTGTTATCAGCTTCTGACTGCAGTACCTACAAATGATGCAGTGAAACTCATACGCATTTTGCATATTATGTACTGGTTAAATGGGGCACCCTCCCTGCAAGGCACACAAAAGGCGGACGTGCAAACACAGCACAAAAATTATATACCAGCATCTGAGGCCTACCAAATGGCCGGAAGGACAACCTTTTTTCTCGGATCCATGTGCGCTGCTCATTCAGTGGCTACGGTGCAATGTTTTGCCTGGGGCGGATAAGGGACAGTGTGAGTCTTCCGTGTACGTGGGACCCACACCCCGACTCGGCACGTCATACACTGTCCCCTAGCTATCACTCACTGCGAGGGAGAGGGAGTCTCGCGCTCCAGTCCTGCCCCCCCCCCAAAAAAAAAAACAAACCCTGCATCCGATCAGTTTCTACTCCGTGTTCACTCTATGGGCCTAATAGCCATCTTGTTGCACCCTTCAGCAGCCGCTTGGGTGCCCCTCCTGGCCCTCAAACATCCAGATTCCACCCACACAGATGCAAAAGAAAATGTGTGTAGATGTTGCCTCATGAATCGGTAGCTTGAACGCTGAGAGAAAGCAGTGGAGCACAAAAGAGAACATATCCCCGCCGCACTGCAAGGCCAGCGAGAGAAAATTAACCCCCTCAGCTGTAGACTCAGAGCACAGAAGACAGATGAATGGGGCACATAGATCATTGCACAAAATTCAAAACAAAAACGCAGGAATGCTTCACCCCAGGTGAACACGCCCAAAAATTACAAACCATGCATACGGCAGTCACACGCCTCACATTAGCAGGCCCTGGCGAGCTAAGACACCACACAGCTCCTGAAGAGCACCCGTGGCTGAGAACGGCAAAAACAATATGCCGTGATCTCCCACACAAAGCACCAGGAGTTGGAAATCATCCACCCCTTGTGTCCCCTGGACCCGCGGCTCTACCCTTCCACTGTGTCCCAGCAACCCACACTGACCTGCGTATCGTAGCCTGAAACCGGGATGTGTTAAACACACAAACAAAGGTAAGCATCAGCAAAAACAAACGTTCCCCCTTTGAACAAAACAGGCTGAGCATAAAGCAGCTGGGGAGCTAAGCTGTTGTAGCAGCCAGACAACATGGTGCCTGTTCTCTGCCTATTCCCTTCTTCCTGCTCCTGGTCTCCACCCTTTTCCCCACCTCTTGCCCTTCCTTCTCCTTTGATACATGTATCTACCCCTCCCTATGCTCCTCCTTTAATCACTTTGGTTTTCCTTAAACCTGTTTAGCCCTGTCTTTTATCCTACCTGTCCTCCCACCCCCTCCCCTGTTCCCCTTGATCCTTTCCCCAAACTTCCGCCCGTTTGTGTGCCTGCCCTCCTTATGCAGATAGGTCATTATCTGTCTACAGGTTCCCCATCACTTCACTCTGACCATTCTCAGAGCCAACATGCCACCCTGTCATAGGATGATCATTTTAGGCTTGTCTTAGATTTCTGAGAACCCTATCCCAATGCACTACAACTGAGAATTTATCTGCTAGACAGGCTTTTAGGCTTGCCAGCTTGAAGATGGACCTTGTTTGTAATGTTTTGACTTCTTTGTTGTTTTTACTCTTGAAATCATTTTTTGAGAATTCAAGCATAACTAAAGCATGATCCCACCATGCAATATTTTGAATGATAGGGGATGTCATTAGAGATTGAGATAAAGCAGGTGATATGTATACTAGATCTAATATGGACCTGCTGAGTGTGTAGAGTCTTTCACGATTTGTCTAAACTGAAATTGCTCTCATATTAGTTTTCATTATCTTTGATGTGACATTAATTCATCGATAGGTAGTTCACCTGGCATATTGAAGTCACCTAGTATGCATACTTTCTGGAGATCAATTTGTAAATTCGATAGAAATTCTAAGAATCGTGAATAGTCAGCGGTTATTTTTCATGTTGGACAATAGAATAGGCATAGGGCTGTAGATGTGTATTCTATCACTAGGAATTCAGCAAATTTCGATGATTCTACATCTAACAGTTTAAGTGACAGTGTTTTCTTAGAAAATATTACTACTTTTACTCCTCTTTTGCACGATCTGCACAACCATTTCCATTTATATTCTTTAGAGCAGCATTGTCTAACTACTACTAAGTCTGCTTTTAAGAGCCATGATTTCGTAACACAGCACACGTCAAAGTTATGTTGTATAATTAGGTTGTATATCAATATAGACTTATTACAACTGGATCTAGCATTTAGTAGGCCTACCTTTCTTGCCACAGGCGATGGTGACAGCAAAAAGAGATATTACCAGGCCACTACTCCTTCATAACATTTTTCGCTATTTGGTGCTCGCTGCTATGAGGCCTCATAGTGGCAATGGCAATAAACAGCACATGATACATAAACCAGCTGTGTTTGTGTTTTCAACATTGGCCCCTCTGCATTTGCATTACACTGGCACTTTAGATTTGATCTTCATCCGTGGTAACATATGGAGAGTAGCAAAGATCTGGCCAGTATAGAAAAGGCTTATGCTTTCCCTGAATAAAGAGCAGGCACAGAACTGCAGAACTAGCTTACACTATCGCTATAGTCCATCCTTATGGCTGACTTTGTGGATACATGAAGAGTAGGGCAAACTGCACCGGTGCACAGATACATGGATCCTTATGGCAGGACTGAGTTCAAGGATGGCCGCAGCTATGGCTACAGCAGGTGGGGGGAACATGACAAGTGAAGATTCGTTGTCACTGTTTGTGGCGGTGGATCCTAGCCTGATAGAGCACACAGCAGCATGTTTTGAGACCAAATCAAGCTGAAATAATGGTACATCGTTAATTTGAATTGACATATGATAGATGTAACATGATGATATAAAGACCCAGAGCAGTCCTCCTACAGAGGGGGGGGGGGGGGGAGCAGTGCCACGGCATGCTTTTGAATATGCTGTGTAATTTTGTTCTTAATAATAGTCTCTACCATTTTGCCCGGCACCGAGGTCAGACTCACAGGTCTATAATTTCCCAGATCTCCTCTGGAACCTGTTTTAAAAATCGGCGTTACATTGGCCACCCTACAATCTTCCGGTACCATGCTCGATTTTAAGGATAAATTGCATATTTCTAACATTAGCTCCGCAAGCTCATTTTTCAGTTCTATCAGTACTCTGGGATGAATACCATCCAGTCCAGGAGATTTGCTACTCTTCAGTTTGTAGAACTGCCGCATTATATCCTCCAGGTTTACAGAGAATTCATTAAGTTTCCCTGACTCGTCAGCTTCGAATACCATTTCCGGCACCAGTATTCCACCCAAATCTTCCTCGGTGAAGACCAAAGCAAAGAATTCATTTAATCTCTCCACTATGGCTTTCTCTTCCTTGATCGCCCCTTTTACTCCTCGGTTATCTAACGGTCCAACTGATGTTTTTGCTGGCTTCCTACTTTTAATATACCTAAAAACATTTTACTAAGTGTTTTTGCCTCCAACGCAATCTTTTTTTCGAAGTCCCTCTTAGCTTTCCTTATCAGCGCTTTGCATTTGACTTGACATTCCTTATGCCGTTTCCTATTATTTTCAGTCAGTTCCTTCTTCCATTTTCTGAAGGATTTTCTTTTAGCTCTAATAGCTTCCTTCACCTTCCGTCCTCCTTTTTTAATAAGCGGAATATATTTGGCCTGGGCTTCCAGGATGGTGTTTTTGAACAGCATCCATGCCTGATGTAAATTTTTGACCCTCGCAGTCGCTCCTCTAAGTTTTCTTTTCACCGTTCTTCTCATTTTAACATAGTCTCCTTTTTTAAAGTTAAACACTAACGTATTTGATTTCCTATGTATATTTACTTCAAAGCTAATATCAAATCCAATCATATTATGATCACTGTTATCAAGCGGCGCAAGCACCATTACCTCCCACACCAGATTATGTGCTCCACTAAGGACTAGGTCTAGAAGTTTTCCTTCTCTCTTCGGCTCCTGTACCAGCTGCTCCATAAAGCTGTCCTTGATTTCATCAAGGAATTTTACCTCCCTAGCATGTCCCGATGTTACATTTACCCAGTCAATATCAGGGTAATTGAAATCACCCATTATTATTGTGTTGCCCAGTTTGTTTGCGTTCCTAATTTCCTTTAACATTTCTGCATCCGTCTGTTCATCCTGGCCAGGTGGACGGTAGTACACTCCTATCATTATCCTTTTCCCCTTTACACATGGAATTTCAATCCACAGTGATTCCAAGAAGTGTTTTGTTTCCTGCAGAATTTTCAATCTATTTGATTCAAGACTCTCGTTAATATACAATGCTACCCCTCCACCAATTCGATCCACCCTATCACTATGATATAATTTGTACCCCGGTATGTCAGTGTCCCACTGGTTAGCCTCCTTCCACCAGGTCTCAGAGATGCCTATTATATCTAATTTTTTTCATTTAGTGCAATATATTCTAACTCTCCCATCTTATTTCTTAGGCTCCTGGCATTCGCATATAGACATTTCAAACTGTGTTTGTTGCTCCTATTTACATAATGCTTAGTACTTGACAGTACTAATTTGCAATCTTTTGTCTGATTTTTATTTTTATTTAGGGACACCTGATCTACTACGGTCTCTTTTGCAACCTCACTATCAGGATACCCTATATTCCCTGTTTTGGTGATATCTTTGAAAGATACCTTATCACGAACCATGCGCTTTTGAGCGACTGTCGGCTCCCCCCCACCATTTCTAGTTTAAAAGCTGCTCTATCTCCTTTTTAAATGCCGATGCCAGCAGCCTGGTCCCACCCTGGTTAAGGTGGAGCCCATCCTTTCGGAATAGGCTCCCCCTTCCCCAGAATGTTGCCCACTTCCTAACAAATCTAAAACCCTCCTCCCTGCACCATCGTCTCATCCTGTCATTGAGACTCAGGAGCTCTGCCTGTCTCTTGGGCCCTGCGCGTGGAACGGGTGGAATGCTACCCTAGAGGATCTGGATTTGAGCTTTCTACCTAAGAGCCTAGATTTGGCTTCCAGAACCTCTCTCCCACATTTTCCTATGCCATTGGTACCCACATGTACCAAGACAGCCGACTCCTCCCCAGCACTATCTAAAATCCTATCTAGGTGACGCGTGAGGTCCGCCACCTTCGCACCAGTCAGGCAAGTATTGTATTTGCTGTATAGTGTCAATTGCATACATGTATGTATCAATATGAGATTGTAAAATGCATTTCATGTATGTAGTGCCACTGCTGCGGCCATAATAAATCCACTCTTTTTCTCGGATGGTTTGTCATCTATGAATGATTTTTGAAGTGTGAGTTGCAGGAACGTGCCAAAGTGCCGCCTGCCCAGTTTGTTCAACTCACGTTCTATTTCTGGCAGTGACACTTGTAGATGCTTTCCACAAGTCAATCTGCCTCAAGCAGAGCACAAATAAGTGTCTTTTTGTATCAATCCCTCTTATACTTCTGCAACAACTGCTCATATATTGGCAGCATCTTTGTTTCAAGAGGCTGCCAACCATTCAAAAGCTCATACTGTATAATAGAGCATCTTTTGCACTAGAGGGCAATTTTCATATCAATTTGTGGCTAAAGAAAGTCATTTAACCCACGTAAGTTCCCTGCCTGAAAATTTCCCAGCCTGTAAGTGGTTAAAAGCATGCACTAAGTTCAACAATGTGCAAAATGTTATGGTATTATAGTGCAAATCCAAGAAGACAGGAGGAGCCTCCACGGAAAGTCAATGGTATTATAGTGGACACATTTCCAGGGCAGGATTAGGTCAGCAAAGAAAACAAAGTGTGTTGGGAAAAGTGCATTTATTGGTACATATTGGATTTGTTAATGCATCTTAAACATGTAATATGTGTTAGATGTATTATTAGAACCAGAATCTCTACCACAGCTGGCCACTCCTCCTCACACTCATGTATGCCCAGCTTCCACTCATGCTATTGATAAGCAGCTAATCTAAGATCTTTACCACACTGGCTGCTTTTTTAGTGTAGAAGACATGAGCACAGGTTTGTGAAAATGTTTATCATGTAGTAAAAACCACATTAGCTGCTTAATGCAACATAATTAAAGGGACCCAACACATGCTTATGTGAAGATTTGTTCTTCATTTGTGTACATGGGCCTGGATTAAAAAAAAAATGGATTTCCTGGATATATCCGGATTTCCCAGATTTTACGGACAACCTTAGAAAAGGAGTCCTTTTTTTTTTTCTGCCTGTCACTGCTTGTGTCTGTTTTCTCAGCCAGTCCCACCCCCACACGTCATAATGTGCATGACCTGGTAGAGAAGGGCTGAGCAGCACATCAGCGTCAGCAGGGTTCTCTAGAATGTGTGGGGGACTCTTTGAAGAAGCCAAGGAAGGGAGCCCATCTAGTCCATTGTAGGAGCTGAAGACAGTAGGCGGAGCTTGCTGAGATTTTAGTACATCCAAAACAATAGTAAACGCTATTGAAAAAAATAGCCAAAGATGATTAGAAATAAGGGACTGCCTACGTGTGATCCATTTTGTCACAAGTCTAAAGCTAATACTGATCCCTTCTAATTGGATTATGTTAATCACATTATCACTATTGGTCATTATATCTTACCTGTTTTATTTTGTGTTATGTAAATAATTCTACTGACCTATCTACCTAATTCTTACACATAATATGTTCAATTAGACCATACCTCTTACTCTATTTATGATTATACCTTTTGCAACATAGTGTAAGCCATATTGAGCCTGCAAATAGGTGGGAAAATGTGGGGTACAAATGCAGCAAATAAATAAATAAATTGGATAGGCAGTGCTGGTCTTACTCTAGTCTACCAATTCTCTCCTTCAGTCTCCATACAGACAATGAGCTCTGACCTTTCTTTCAGCAATGGACACTTCCTGTTTCTGGTTCCACCCTCTCAGGTCATCATAGCAACCTACACCTGATTCTGATACTTGGGAGGAAATTATTTGGTTTTAGTTGCCTCCCTCTTGGTTTTCCCTTGCTTATATTGCTCTTTTGATTCATGTGATGCACCTCCTTTCCTTGCCTTCCTGAGCGTCAGTGATAGTATGTACACCCCATCACAATCAATCAAATAAAACTACCAGAGTGATCAAATCTGATCTCAAACTGCTGAAACAGTATCACAAGGCAGCAAGTAGAGTGAAGGAAAATTCTAGGTTGTCAGGGGACTTGGTAGTGCCTCTGTTAAGTCGTTGAGACCTCATTTTGAGTTCTGTGCCCAAGTTTAAGGGGCCCTTTTATTAAACTGCACTAGTACATAGCTGCTTTAAGGGGTTTTGTGCTAAAATCTGTGTGTTAAGTGCTTTTTATGTCGGGGGGGGGGAGTGGCATGTGTGCAGAGTGGGCATGGAAGGCATTTGGCAATTAACATGCTGCAACTAATGCAGTGACGTAGCCACAGGTGGGCCTGGGTGGGCCAGGGCCCACCCATTTAGGGCTCAGGCCCACCCATCAGTAGCACATGTTTAGCAGTAGCTGGTGGGGATCCCAAGCTCCGCCAGCTGAAGACTTCCCCCTGATGGTAATGAAAACGCTACTCTCGATGATACTGGCACCTGCACATGCTCAGTTTTCAGCGTATGCCTGCTGCAAATGGCCAAGGTGGAAAGAAGTGTTTTCCCACCAGCTGGGATATTTTTTTCGTGGTGGTGGGGGAGGGAGAGCACTTGATGCCCACCCACTTCTTGCCCAGGCCCACCCGAAATCTGTTGTCTGGCTACACCCCTGAAATGCACACTAACTAATTTGGAGTTAAGGTTGGACCACTTAAAACCTCCTAAATGGGAGGGACTAAGTATTTCTGCATTAACTGGGTACAGGTACTGCATACTAATCTGAATGTTAACACATAAACTGCAATGGAAATACTGGGAATGCTCCCTTTAGTTGCTGTATTGTATTTGAAGCTACCACGTGGCAAAGTCCTGTGCTAAGCTTTTGTCACAGTTTAGTAAAAGGGCCCTAAGTCAAACCAAGTAAAGATAAAATAGAGATATTCCAGAGAAAAGTTAAAAAAGCTATCAAATTGGAGCTGATCTTGCGACGAAATGTGCAGAGGCATTTTTCAACTGACGTCTAAATCCAAATTTGGACATTTTGCTGAAAACATCCAAAAATCAAGTGGCTAACATAGCGATTTTCAAACCAGAAAAATGTCTATATTTTTGTTTCAATAATGGCTATTTGCTAGATGTTTTTGTGCTCAATGTGTCTTTCTTTTGGGATATTAAAAAAAAAATCTGTAAAGGGGGTTAAAAAAAGAATAATAGATTGTATGTGGAGGGCTCTGAGGGTCCTGAGTGTGTGGGGGGTGGGGGGGGGGGGAGTTGTCAGTGCTATGGGGCACTGCTGGCTGGTCCTAGGTCTGATCTGGGGCTGGCGAGACAAATTGGGACCCATTTCTGGGTCCATTTTAGTTCCAGGGTGGTCGAGTGGTCCCAGCTTTCTTTGGGTCATTCTTGGCCCAATTCCTTGCTGTGGCCAGTGGCCAACTAGGAGCGCCAGAGGGGTTCCATAGCTGGAGCCGCATGATGATGTGACCAGTTGAAAGGGCATACTGGCCCTGAATGGGGGAAGGAGGGTGGCAACCCTCCAGGAAAATGGCCTGTCTGAGGCCTGGTCTGCCATCTGGAAGTGAATTGAGCATGTGCAAACTTTTGCACATCTCAGTTAGTCTCCAGAGCTCAGGTAGGCCCAAAATGAAGCCAGAGCCTCAAATTATGAGCCAGCCTGGCAGAGCTCCTCAGGAATCCGCAATTTTTAAGGAGAAGGATGAGGGTCCAACTAGACTGAATCCGGAGATGGAGGTGACCTTTTCCACATCTAGAGAGCCAGATAAGAGGTCCTGTGGGCCTTGGATATTTTTATTTTAATTTTTAAATGTGATTTGTGGACCGCATTACCCAGGGGATCTAGGGAAAATTCATTTGTGCCAGTGTGGTAACTGTAGAGGATACACCCCCAACAATTACTGAGAAGGTGGTAGGTACCTGAAACGCCCTTCCGTGAGAGTTGGTGGAAATGCAAATGGTAACAGAATTCAAAAATGTGTGGTACATACACAAAGGAATCCTGTTTGGAAGGAATGGATCCACAGAAGCTTAGCTGAGATTAGGCAGCAACACCACTAATTGAGAAGCAAATCCAATGCTGGGGAAGACTTCAACGGTCTGTACGCTGATCGTGGCTGAATAGATTTGGATGGGCTGCAGTTGAGCTTTTCAGGGCCTTCAACAATTTCAGTAATTTACAAACAAGGACAGTGCTGGGCAGACTTCTACAGTCTGTGCCCTGAAATTGGCAAGGACAAATCAAGATCATGTATACATATGAAGTATTACACCGTACCATATGTAATGAATTTATGTTGTTGTGCAGACTGGATGGACCATACAGGTCTTTATCTGCCATCATCTACTATGTTACTATATTACAGAAAGTTGAGGAAGTAATGGACATTATTTAGATTGGATATATTTTTTTCTGCTGTTAAATGGATATCCATCAAACTGTTTTTTGAAAGCTTTCCGTCTATCTAGTTACTGTTGCTTTTAATGATACATGTATTCCCATTGCACAGTGGTATTCACAGTTATTCACGACAGTGCTGGAACTAACAAAGTCATATGAAGCACTACTTCTAGATCTCTCTAAGATAGTGATGGGCATGTTTGCTTTTTAAAATTTGTCCCCGCTTACATCAAGAGGAAATAAATTAGTGGGATCAGAAACCAATCAAAAGTGATAAACTGGTTTCTATATGAACTGCAAATCAAAAGAATGATTGCTTTCTCAGATCACTGCTGAAATACCAGAATAATGAATGTTTTGCCATGTTTTGGCTTCCTGTTATCCTGCAAATGCTCTGCCTAACTTCTGCCAACAATTTACAGCAAATCCTGGGAGATAGATTAAGTTTAGAGTTCCCATGCTAGTCAGAGAGTGAAACTGAGGAAAAGATGCATAAGCAAGTAAAAAAAATGAAGACATAATAGTCAAAATCAAAATGAGAGCAAAATGAAGGAAGGAAAAACAGAGGGATTAATTCAATAAGGAACCATCTAGATTTAGGTAGCAAGAATTCTAGTTGTTTGCATGCATATGTGAAGACATGTGCAAATGAGCTATTTCTAGCTATATACCTATTCTGTAAGATGGTGAGAATATTCAGCAGCGCGTATTGGACAGAGCATGGGTGTAGCACATATAAATTATAAAATACTGTAATCTATCTATAGAATTCTATAAATGGTTCCCAAATCTATGCACCCAAATTTGCACACATGCCTAAGATGCTTGCACAAATTAATCGAGTAACAAACTCTTAACTATCAACAATTGGATGTTACCAACAAATTATTATATTAATTGGCACTCATTCAAATTTGCACACGCATCTGGATGTACGCTATTCTATAAGATATGGTGCCTAACTGTACTAGCATGCAACTGAAAAGGGGGCGTGACCATGAGCATGTTGGGGGCATTCCGAAAAGTTGCACACAGATTTATAAAATACGGCCTGAGTGCACATAACTTGGGCGCCAATATAAAATAATATAATCTTTCTATAGGATTCAATAAATGGTGCCCAGGTTTTTGCAGGCATAAATCTGGCACCTAAATTTAGGCATGGAAACCAACACTAAGTGTAATTCTATAAAGTGTGCACGTCTTTTATCGGATCACACTTAGTTAGGGTTACCATATTTTGTCCTCTAAAAAGGAGGACACATGCCCCGCCCCCTTTCACACCCCACCATGCCCCCTTTCACATCCGCCATGCCCCCTTTCACACCCTCGCTCTGCTCCATGTCACATTTTCCCCTCCCCCTGTCACATACTCCGTCATTCCCCCACCCCGTCACCCCTTCCCCTTACCTTACTACTGCCCTGGTGGTCTAGTGACCTCTTCAGGGCAGGAAAGAGCCCCCTCTTTCCTGCCCAGAGCACTGCCCTGCATGCATCCTTCCTGTTCCTGATCTCGATGTCAATTCAAAATGGCCACCGAGAGTTGAAGTCTTGCGAGGTCACTTCAACACTCGGTGGCCATTTTGAATCGGCGCCGAGATCAGGAACAGAAAAGATGCATGCAGGGCAGCGCTCTGGGCAGGAAAGAGGGGGCTCTTTCCTGCCCCAAAGGTGGAAGAGGTCACTAGACCACCAGGGCAGTAGTAAGTAAGGGGAGGGGAGGCTAGCAATCTGCCCGTTTGTCCAGAAATCCGGACAAACGGGCAGATTGGCAAAACCCACCCTGTTGCCCGGACATGTCCTCAAAAAGAGGATATGTCCGGGTAAATCCGGACATATGGTAACCCTACACTAAATCCAGCCCTATGTGCACACTTTCACAATCTAGGCCCAAGTATTTACATCACTTATATGACTGGTGTAAGTGCTTGTGCCTAAAATATAGGCGTGTATTTGACTATAAAGTAAAGTAAGCACCTGCATTTTTTTAAAGAATATGCTCCACTTAATTGTTTTCTTGGTGCCTAAGGGGCCCTTTTACAAGGGGCCCTTTTACCAAGCAGTGGTAAAAAGGGCTCTGTGGTAGCAGTGGCAGCTGTTTTTGCTGTGCACCAGGGCCCTTTTTACTGCAGTGGGTATAAAGTCAGAAAAAACACACGGCCATGCAGTAAACTTGCACTTACTACATGGCCATGTGGGAGGGGAGAGCACTTACTGCCATCCATTGAGAAGGCAGTAAGGGCTCCAACTCTATCCCGGCGTTAACTGGGCAGCCGGGTAACCTCACGAGGTACATATTTTTTTTAAATCCAGAAGCACCAGAAATAGCATGTGCTGGAGGCAGAACTACTGCCAGCGGTAGTTCTGGATTGCCACGTGGCAAGCCCGTTGCCTTGCAGCAAACCTTATTTATTTATTTGTTGCATTGTACCCCACATTTTCCCACCTATTTGCAGGCTCAATGTGGCTTACAGAGATTGGTTCTGGCGTTACCTTTCCAGGTTGTCAGATACAATTGGTGATACAAAAGAGATTAGTATGATACAAAGAGCTGATACAGAGGTTTGTTGTGGTATTGCCATTATGATACAAAGAGATTAAGGATAGGAAAGAAGGTTTAAGAAAATAGATATTGAAAGATGGCTTTCAGACTGGGGTGGATTGATGAGGTGGGGTATTTAAGCTATGGGTCCTCTTTGTAGGCCTTGTTGAAGAGATACGTCTTCAGAGATTTACGAAAGTTGTATATTTTGTCGATTGTTTTCAGGTCAGCTGGTAGTGCGTTAAAGGGCCTCTCTGTGAATAAGAAACAAGATAAAGGTGAAAATTTGACTGCCACAGATATGGGGTTCCATTTATGTCTTGCATATTTGCAGCTGCATGTCCCACTCATACCATCCAAAAAAAAAAACCCATCCATCTCACACAGTCATTTCTGAAATGGAAAAACTTGGGTGTTTCTTGTTTGAAAATACATGGGAACATCCAAAATGAGCAGCAATTTTCCAAAATAAAATATCCAAATTATGAATGCCAAAAAGAAGCAGAACACGGATGTCTGTCTGGCAGCATTTGTACAAAAATGGCCACACAGATGTCCCTGCAGAGCAGAAGGGCAGCCTACTGGTCAGTGCAGTGGATTTTAACCCAGGGCACCCAGGTTTTCTACTGCAACTCTGTTATTTTAAATGGTGAGCCTCCAGAGACAGGGAAATACTTACTGTACCCGACTTTTGTGCACCATGTCAATAGCCTTCAGGCTTGCAGGTGTCTTTAATATTTAGTCACCACAGGTATGTCTCCGTTTCTGGAGGACTCACAATATAAAGATTAAAAAAAAAAGAGATTTGAAGTAGGGTCCCCTGGTTTATAGTCTACTGTATTGGCCAGTTGGTTACCTCTTTGCTACTGCTTTTGACTCCTAACCATGACTCTCTTACTTAACACCTTCACTTATCACCCCTACCTGTTCGTCTGTCCAATTTAGATTGTAAGCTCTGTTGAGCAGGGACTGTCTTTTCATGTTAATTTGTACAGCGCTGCGTAAATCTAGTAGTGCTATAGAAATGTTTAATAGTAGTAGTAGAAATGCTTGCTGCTGTGTGCAGAATGCCCGCAATATCTGATTTTGTCAAGGAGTCTAGTTTCCCTTTTTGGTGCTATTTTCAGGGGGGGGGGGGGAGGGACAGTAACCACCAAGAGATTAAGGAGTGGTTATGCCTTAATCCCTCCATTGGTCAGTGGAGGAGTAGCCTAGTGGTTAGTGCAACAGACTTTGATCCTGGAGAACTGGATTCAATTCCCACTGCAGCTCCTTGTGATTATGGGCAAGTCACCTAACCCTCTATTGCCCCAGGTACAAAGTAAGTACCTGTATATATGTACTTTGAGTGTAGTTGCAAAATACCACAGAAAGGCAGTATATCATTACCCTTTCCCTTCCCTTTTTATACCCTGGATGTGATTGAAACAGATCTAACTTAGAATGCCCTTCATTTCTGACTTAGACGTTTCTTCCTGTTTGATTATTGCTGTTGGACTTCATAATTTGGGCCCCCTTTAGTCCCGCCCTAAACATACCCATAACATGCTCCTTAGAAGTTACATTGTACTACTTTTAAATTGAACAGGAGGAAATATTTTGTTCGCTCAATGAATAGTTAAGCTCTGGAACTCATTGCTAGAGAATATGGTATCAGCAGTTAGTGTATCAGGGTTTAAAAAGATTTGGACAAGTTCCTGCTACTATTTGGGATTCTGTCAGGCACTTGTGACCTGAATTGGCCACTGTTGGAAGCAGGATACTGGTCTAGATGGACCATTGATCTGACCCAGTATGGTTATTCTTATGTTCTTATATTGCTGTTTAGATGAACTGCGGTGTAGGATGCCAAAATCCTGCCTTTAAAAAATTGCAATTTTTGGCAGATAGACATTTTTGGCAGATAGGCATTTTGGGGGCCATTTTGAGACGTCCATCTGCTTTGAAAATGAACACTATAGGCTTGCAAAATATGGTTCTGTCAGATGGACGTGTTTTTGGATGTTATGAGTGGGACATGCAGCTGCAAATATGCATGCCATAAATGGAACCCCATATCTGTGGCAGTCAAATTTTCACAGGAAAACGCCATGTGGAATTTCATTTTATCACCTTTATCTTGTTTCTTATTCAGAGAGGCCCTTTAACTAAAGGGTTGCTGCGAGGAAACAGGCTTGCCATGTGGCAATCCAGAACTACCGCTGGCAGTAGTTCTGCCTCCAGAACATGCTATTTCTGGTGCTTCTGGATTAAAAAAAAAATATGTACCTCATGGGGTTAACAATGGAAAATATTGCTGCCCATAAAACATAAATTTAATCTTCCATCTATGAGATGATTTGCTCCCAAAGTGGTAAACTGAAATGCATTCAAACTTATAAACCAAGAAATAGTGCATTAACCAAATGCAAATATTGTGAATAGTATTATTTTGAAAGTAGAATTATAGAAATGGTGGCTGAATAATAATTAATAAATATGAAGAGGTAATATCTGTTATGCTGTAGTGCCCCTTATACTTCATCAACTAGAATATCAAGGTGTTATGTTTCTGTATTTCAAAGACATTGAAGTAATTGCATAATATGAAGGAATGATTTTAAATATATCAAACCAAAATTGCCCTTATTTCTGCTTCAGGCATAAAAGAAGCATTGTTTTTCACCCTTTCTTTGACTCACATGCATCCTACAGGCTCTAATTACAATTTTTCCATGAGAAGTACAAGCGCAAGCTGAGATGCAAACTAATCAAAAGCTGGCAGTAGTAGCAAATTTTCCTACAGCTTATTTATTGAGGAAGAATTGCTAAGTTCACAAATCAGTGGAGCATTATCAGAAAAGATCTTACTGATTAAAGACACACTTTTCAATTAATATAATAGCATGCCAGTTCCATGATATGTTCAGTAAATCTCATTTGGTCTTATGGAATGCATGCAATATTCCTTTCAGTGATACATCATGCTAACTAAATATGATATCATTAATGGGTTCTTAGTCCACAGGTTACATTTAAACTGCTTCCGTCCTAGGCCCACATGTAGTATTTGTTAGTATAAGTTGATTTGTAGTAGATGTGCTCCTGTCTTCCAAGAAGATGCCCACCTATTATCAATGAACGATTTGTATATATTTGTTGGGTAACTTTATAAAGTTGACGCTAACATTTACACACTGGAGGAGAGAATGCTGGGACCAGCTCAGGGAGCATGGAGGCACCTGCCTCCTTTGTGTCAGGTAAAGCAAGGCTGCCGGAACCCCACATGCGTGGAAACGTGCATATGCAAAGGAAAGAGGCCCAGAACAAAGGAAGAGTGATAGGTCTTCCAGGGGGCCAGATGGTTTTGGAAATTGCTCTGGCTGGTAGTAACTGTGTGGGGAAGACACCCAAAGCCCTTAGTAAATCACAGTTTGAAACCACATGAACCTGGAAATATTAATGTATGCATATAATTGTGCATGTGCGAGTGTGAGATGAAGGCAAGAGTGTTAAATATTTTAGGTCTTTTTACCACCTCTCCAAATTTTCATATACCAGTTACCCACAATTTGTAGAGATAGAAGACCGAGGCTGCCGCTTATGAGAAAAGTAATTTATTTACTTACCAAGTATTGATACAATTAATATTTTCTCATGGAAGGATAGAACTACTGCGTACATATGCTTTCTGTATCTATCACTCCAACATATTGAACTGAAATGTTTTATACACTTGTATTTAACAATGATTTACAAGGCTTCAGCAAGTTATCTTACTCGGGATCATCTGGTCTTTTTTCAAAACTATCTGGTTTCCCTCACCTGCTAGACCACATTCTCATGTTTGTTTATGCTTCCTCCTTTCCCAGGCCTGTTTGCCCATAAGGATATCATATCAGATCATAAGTTCCCGGGCCTCACGATTTATGGCCTTTGCCCTTTGACTCTACTCCAGGGTGCATACCTGTGTTTATTATCTACAGTCCCCCCTTGAAGGCCTTCGAGAGTGAGGGCTCCACTGCTTTGAACCCTTGCCTCTAGTTCCATCCATTCCGGAGGGGAGCAATAGGTTCTTTTTCAAATGTATATTAGGGTTAAAGGGATCGTAGATATGAGTCACAGTTCATGTCAAACCCTTTACAAATTTTGGGCTATGTGTAACTTGACAATGTGGTTATAGTGAAATGTAAGTTGCCCCTCTTCAACCTTCCCCAGGCCTTACTTACACTACCTTACCATCGAAATGATCCTAGAGGAAGACAATAATGCAAAATAAAGGATACCTCAATGAAATTAAACATTATTTTTAACATTTGCAATCTCTGCGTTTATGTGTAATCTTTCATACAGAACATATGCATGTCATATAGGTTCTTTCTTACTTAAAGCAGTTTCAATTAAACGTTGTACTAAGCGTCTGATACAAGGTATTACACAACAGCCAAGAAGTACAAATACAGCAATAACGATTTTCAATGTGGTCAAACTAGATACTATGAAAGTTTTCCATTGCATGGTGAACATTGTATAAGCAATTAACATAAATAGTACATACAACAGCTTGTGATGTAAAAAGATAATTCAGTAA
Source organism: Microcaecilia unicolor (assembly GCF_901765095.1). Lineage (NCBI taxonomy): Eukaryota > Metazoa > Chordata > Amphibia > Gymnophiona > Siphonopidae > Microcaecilia > Microcaecilia unicolor. Next base: position 48,417,520 of record NC_044034.1, read on the forward strand.
GAAAAATAAAATCTTTAGAAAAGTCCATAATATGTAAACAATTAGAAATCAGGGTATTCAGAGTCACTTAAAATTTCATTGACTTGATGAACAGACAATATTGAAATCAGAGAAAGTTATAGTTCAGTGTAGGTTCTGGTATTATGAAGCAGCAGTCTGTATACCGTTGGAAGGCTCACACAGGCAGGCATCATGTTGCATCCAGAAGACTTCCACTTAGAGCGTCTCACGGTTTCCAGCAAGTTAAATAGTCCATATAATAGTTGTCCAATTCATTAGTAACATTGTTCTCAAATTTCATTCTTTGCACAGTTCAAGGTGTATGTAGGATATAATAAAAATCAATGGCCATTCTAGTCTGACTAAAAAAGGATGTCAGAAGTCATGTACATGTCCCTATACAAATATTTCTACTTAGATTCAGTTTACATATGCATATTTTCAGCTCTCATTACAAATAGACTTTCTCATTTGTTTAGATACTTCTATAACTTTTGTACATAAAATTTCCAAAATTTAATGGGAGATTGCGTATATGTTTTGCACAGTTGTAGTATTCCATAAAATTCAAGACCTAATTTTTAAATCTTTATCATTAGGCTATTACAAACAAGCTTCTTAAAAGCATTAGATAGGCACAGTACATTTATGGAAAATAAATTAGGGAAAAATGAAAATTACATCAGTATCCAATTATTAACAGTAGAAATTAGGGAAAATAAAGTTCTATATTTGTAGTAAGAAAACTAATTCATAGCTTGCATAACAAAGAAGATTAGGGTGTCAAGTAGTTAGGAGCACAATTTCTCCATTTATACTAAACAAAGGTCATAAAGAATACAGAAAAAGGAAAGAAAATAGTTTAACCTAACAGCTGTTTACAATTACCATCAAAAATTGTATATATGTTATTTTGAAGCATTTCTCTTGTTTCTGAAATATGGTGAAAGAGAAGGCAATTTAAACAAATTGGGGCAAACTAGGCAGTCACCTAGAAAGGTTCTGTCCTTGTTCTGGGGCAGTACAAAACAGTACAAAACATTTTTGTAAGGTACACAGAATATCTTAACTTCTTAATTTCTCACCACTCTCCAACTCCACAAAATCGCTAATGGGTGTAAAGACAACTTCCCCCTTACCCTGGTTGCTTTTATTTCAGGACTAACTAAGGATGCCCATGTTCCCACCCATGCAAAACCATTGGCTCTCCGGGAATGGCGATATCTCCTGGAGGGGGCCTTGCACCCCATCACAGTAATCACAGACCACAAGAATCTCCTATACCTTCAGGATGCTAAGAGACTAAACCCACGACAGGCACGCTGGTCTCTTTCCTTTGCCCATTTTAACTTCCGCCTGCTATTTCGACCTGCTGAAAAGAATATTCAGGCTGATGCACTATCCAGGGCCTTCAACCCTCCCGAAGAACCGGAGGAATCCTACCCCATACTTAATCCTGCCTATGTTGCCTCGACGACTGTAGTTTCTTCTGTCAGCATGAAGACCTCTGTTCCACCCCAGTCCAGGAAGAAGGTTCTCAAATGGGGACACTCCTCCACATTTGGTGGTCACTCCGGATTCCACAAAACTTTTTATTTAATCTCTCAGTACTATTGGTGGCCACATATGGCTCAGGATGTCTTACATTTTGTTTCCACTTGTCCCATCTGTGCCTGAAACAAATCTTCTCCTGGCAAGCTGTGGGGATTCTTACAGCCACTGCCAGTTCCACAGCTCCCTTGGCAGGAAGTATCCATGGACTTTGTTACTGATTTACCACCGTCCCAAGGTCGCATGGTCATGTGGGTAGTGATGGATCAATTCTCCAGTATGGCCCATTTCATTCCCATGAAATCTCTCCCCTTGGTTGCTACTCTTGCCAAGAATTTCATCCAGTGATGTCTTCGCAAGAGGTCTTCAAGTCTTTGTCTTTGCGTTCCTGCCTTGCCTGCCTGCCTCTTGTTCCGCCTAGCCCTGCCTTGTTCTTGTTCCTGTCTTGTTTCCAAGATCCTGCCTTGCCTTCATTTTCCAGCTGAACCTTGCCTTGACTCCAAGTCCCTGCCTTGTCTCCAAGTTCATGAGTCCTGCCGTGTCTCCGAGTTCCAGCCTTGTTCCAGTTCCAGCCTTGTTTCCAAGATCCTGCCTTGTTTCCATGTTGCAGCCAAACCATGCCTTGACTCCAAGTCTCTGCCTTGCTTCCATGTTCCTGCCAAGCTCCAGTCCTACCTCTAGTCCTTGCCTTGTCTGTCTTGTCTCTTGTCTGGACCTGTTCGGTCCCATCTGGATCCAGTCCTTGCCCTGCTTTGTAGTGGGTAAGTTACACATACAACAACCTAATGTTTGAAAATCATGTTAATTTGAGTGTTTCAAATTACATGCTGAACATTTATTCCATATTGAATAATAAGCCTCATAAGTAGATAATGGTTTCTGCTCTGCTGAGAGGTGCCTGCTTAAAATTCCTCATTATATGCTAATTATTAACCTTTTCATATCTATAAGGCTCTGGAGAAGCCTATTTTCAAACTAAAAGCAATATATACGATAATCATCTGTCCTTCCTGAATAACTATTCATTTCAGCCTCATTTCTAGCCTCCAAATGAGTGAACTGATTCCACTGAGTCTTCCTGAAGGTTCTCAATGAGGATCTGAGATGCTGAGTTTGTGTGTGGTTATCCTATGCATTTATAATGAATTTGTGTTTACTGTAAGACTGGCTGACTGCACATTATTTTGAGGACTTGGATGGAAATAGATTCTTTATTTCTGCTGATGACACCCAGAGCCTTGCTTTTTATAATTCTGAATATTTTGCTGGTATTGACTTACTTGTTTTGAAGTGCTTGCAGGCTATTTCTTCTTTAAAACATTTGCCAAAATAACTACAGTCTTTGCAAATATTCTGAACATTGATTCTAAACTTCAAGGAAGGGCAGTACCTTAGGAATGGTGATTTAGAAAATCAGAAGCTCTGGCAGACTGGTCTTATTTGAGAATATATCGACACTAAGTGGCATGGAATCTGAGGTTTTCTAAAATGGAAAAAGAGAATTGTATCCTTTATCTCAAATACAGGACTCTATTTATTAATGCATGCTTATGCAGTTTAACACACATTAAATAAGCAAGTCCAATTATTCTCATTAGGGCCTATTTCCAAAATACACACTTAACTCACATTAACATATTTAAATGTGCATTAACAGACACTAACCCCTGTATTCTATATAGCACTCTAAGAGTTCCGTACCAAAATCCAAGTGTATTCTATAAGAATGAACATAACTTGATTGACTTAAGAAGCCAATCAGCATTGTTAACAGTGCTTAACAAGCAATTATGAGCACTAATTGGCAATAATTAGAATTTACACACATAACTATCTGACCATATTCTGTAACTCAGTGAACCTAAACCACAACATCAGCCTGTATTTGTTCACACCGAAGCCTGTAAAGGCCTCTCCGGTACTATGTAAGCCACATTGAGTCTACAAATAGGTGGGAAAATGTGGGATACAAATGTAACAAATAAATAAATAACATGCACATTCAAAAAAAGGCATGGCTATGGATGGGGAAATCGGTGTGTCGTGGTTGTTCCAAAAAGCTACGCACATGGTTATAGAATATATAAGCTCTGCACCTATTTACACCAGGTTTTACTTGGCGTATATGGCCGTAACTAAATTTGGTTGCATGTAAAGGCGCTCAGCGTATTCTATATACTGCACGGAAATGTAAACTTATTCTATAAAATTTAGGCATACTTTAGAAAATACACCTTGGCGTAATTTTATTTCACGTGGATTTGTCAGGCGCCATATATAGAATCTCCTCCTAAGGGTTGAAATTCTATAAATGGTGCTGAAATTTGGGTGCCACAAAAATTTGATGCTAAGCGCTATTTTATTAAGGGTGGATGCCTTATATAGAATAGTGCTTATGCCTTCTGCTGAAACCAGGTGTAAGTGCTGGGGTCCAAGTTAGGTGCGCTGAGGTCAAATTCTGTATTTTCACATGCAACTTTTTGGAATGCCCCTGACATGCTCTCTAACAAGCCACCTTTTCAGTTATGCGCTATGAGAGTTAGGCACCGAGTCTTATAGAAAAGAGCACAGCCAGTTACACACACGGATTTTAATTGATGCCAGTTAACTGCAATAAATGGCTGTTAGTGCCCAATTATTGTTAGTTAAGGGCTCATTAATCAATTAAGCTACACATACAACTTGGACATGTACCCAAATTTTGACACACAATTTTGGGCACCATATATACAATTTCCTCCAAACAGGAGGAATGGCATTTTATGGCAGCTTAGTTTACTGTGGTAGTCACTAATCAGTAACAACAATGTAAAAGAATAACACAACTTGTGGTCAGCCTCTCAAGCGGCATTATTTTCCTCCCTGTGATCACTGGGCTGCTAACATTTATTTTTGTTAATTTATTGGGATTTATTAACCGCCTTTATGAAGAGATTCACCCAAGGTGGTGTACAGTAGGCACAGTTTAACATCAAACTTACAATTTTGTTAACAGCATAACAATAGTAAAATGTACAAGTATAAACATAAATAAAACGAAAGACGAAAACTTGAAAACAGAAAATTGAAACCTAGTAATAAGCCTACCATGAAACAGGATCAAAATATGCACATTTAACAGCACTGAAATTCAAATAACAGGGATATAATATGATGTCAGCATAATATTGATGGAATATCTAATAAGCACACAATTAAAACATTCAAATGACATTGCTATTATACTAAAGCTTTTCTACAATACAGGTTACCATATAGCTGAGGGGCCAAATGCAGAGAAGGGCGATGAAAATGATAAAGGGGATGGGACGACTTTCCTACAAGGAAAGGCTAAAGCGGCTGGGGCTATTCAGCTTGGAGAAAAGGCGGCTGAGAGGAGATATGATAGAGGTCTATAAAATAATGAGTGGAGTTGAACGGGTAGATGTGAAGCGTCTGTTTATGCTTTCCAAAAATACTAGGACTAGGGGGCATGCGATGAAGCTACAATGTAGTACATTTAAAACGAATCGGAGAAAATCTTTCTTCACTCAACGTGTAATTAAACTCTGGAATTCGTTGCCAGAGAATGTGGTAAAAGTGGATAGCGTAGCGGAGTTTAAAAATGTTTGGACGGCTTCCTAAAGGAAAAGTCCATAGACCATTATTAAATGGACTTGGGGAAAATCCACTATGTCTGGGATAAGCAGTATAAAATTTTTTGTACTTTTTTGGAATCTTGCCAGGTATTTGTGACCTGGATTGGCCACTGTTGGAAACAGGATGCTGGGCTTGATGGACCTTTGGTCTTTCCCAGTATGGCAATACTTATGTACTTATATATAGATGGGTCAAGATAGGTGGTACAGAGTCAGCTGGGATAAATAAATGGGTGGCTAAACTAAAGACAAATTCCTTGTGCAGTTAATCAAGATATAAGGAACTGGTCTAAATTACAGTGTGTGTAGCAAGCTAGTCCAGAATGGGTGTATAGTCAATCACCCTATGTATTAAAAGGCTTGGGAGAAGAGCCAAGCTTTTACCTTCTTCCTGAAGTAGAGGTAGTCTCGAGTTATAAGTAGCTCCTCTGGGAGTAAATTCCAGAGATTGAGGGCTAATGCTCCTCAGAGACTTCTTACAGGGGTTGGCATTGTGAAAAAGACATGTGGTGGGGGACCTCCTCCTCTCCTCCCAGCAAAGATCCCCATGAAGATCTCCAAACCCCCAATCCCCTCACCTCCCCAGATACACAAGTTAAAATGTTTAAGCACTGCCAGATGCCTCATTGTCTCCTGGACCACCTAAGACCACCCACTCCTGATAGGCCTCCCAGGAGCCTGGATTTTGTGGTCCAGGACTCATAGGACAGAAATAAACCCCCGTTTCTCCTGCTCCTGTCATCACTAGATCCAAAATGGTACCTACAACCCTGTTACTCTCATGGTACTATTGCTAGGGGTCGAGCTACCATATAAGAGCCATATAAGAGCCAGCGGGACTGGTGGTTGGGAGGCGGGGATAGTGCTGGGCAGACTTATACGGTCTGTGCCAGAGCCGGTGGTGGGAAGCGGGACTGGTGGTTGGGAGGCGGGGATAGTGCTGGGCAGACTTGTACGGTCTGTGCCAGAGCCGGTGGTTGGGAGGCAGGGCTGGTAGTTGGGAGGCGAGGATAGTGCTGGGCAGACTTATACGGTCTGTGCCAGAGCCGGTGGTTGGGAGGCGGGGCTGGTGGTTGGGAGGCGGGCATAGTGCTGGGCACACTTATACGGTCTGTGCCCTGAAGAGCACAGGTAGAAATCAAAGTACGGTATACACAAAAAGCAGCAAATATGAGTTATCTTGTTGGGCAGACTGGATGGACCGTGCAGGTGTTTTTTCTGCCATCATCTACTATGTTACTATGTTACTATGACCTCTAGCAGTAGTACTTTCAGAGTACTATTAAGGTGCTGTGTGCACTATTTTCAAACCAGCACCAGCACAGGCAGGAGTTACTTGGGATCACTCCTGCTCCTTGACTCCCAGACCATCAGTCATTTCTCAAGGAAGCCTCAGAGGACCTATGGAGGGGATCCAGGAGGCCACTAGAAGATTGGGGTAGGGCTTATACACCCAAGGGCCCTTTTACAGAGTGACAGTAATCCCAACACGGGTTTACCGTTTGCTCTTCCGGGACTACCGCTGGCCCAACGTGGCTACCAGCGGTAGTCCCACCCTCAGTGTGTGCTATTTCCAGGAGAAAAAGAAACCCGGAAATGGCTTTCACGTCAGTAACCTGGCAGTAATTGGGCATCGCCATGTGCTGTCCAGTTCCTGCCGGGTTAGCGCGGGAGCCCTTATCATCACCTCAATGGGTGGTGGTAAGGGCTCCCCGCCACATGGCCACGCTGTGTCTGGGGACTTTTTACCCACTGTGGTAAAAAGCACCCTGGTACATGGGAAAAAGGCCCCCCACTGCTAGCGCAGGACCCTTTTTTCTGCAGCTTGTTCAAAGGACCCCTTAGTAACTTGTGTGTTTTGAGTTCAGAGAACTGGAGATTAGGGGTATCTTTGGGAGGTGGTCTTTGCTGAGGGCGGGTAGAGGAGGACCCACAGATCACACATCTTTTTGACAGTGCTGACTCCTTTAAAATGGCACCCAATAGCATCAGGCCATGTTTTAATGGCCCAATGCTCCTGGGCAGAAAAAATGACAGCTTTGAACTGGTGTTATTTTGCCTGGAATAACCTAGGGACCCTTTTACTAAGCCATGGCAAAATGTGGTCTGCAGCAGTGCGAGCGCGTCTTTTGGGCGTGCGCCAGGCCAGTTTTTACCACGTCTGGAAAAAGAATCATTTTTTTAAGGGGCGGAAATGGACGTGCAGCAAAATAAAAACCAGCGCGCATCCATTCTCAGCCTGAGACCTTACCGCCACCCATTGAATTAACTGTAAGGTCTCATGCGCTACCCAGGCTGTAGGCTTGCAGCATGTGCCCACTGTCATATACAGCTGGGTAAGTACCACGTTGTAGAAAATAAAAAATATTTTCTACCGTGTGTTTTTGGCACACGCCAAATTCAGAAATACCACCCGGGGCATGTGGTAGCTGGTTGGTAATGCCAATTTGGCACACGCTGGACATGTGTAGGCCCTTACACGCCTTTGTAAAAGGGCCCCTTAGTGTGTGAACTTCAATGAAAGCTGCATTATTTGTTTTACATGATAATGAGATATTTTGCATATCATTATTGTGTAATGTGGGTTACCTTAAAATTACAAGCATTATGGTAAAATAAACAGTTTTGCCATGTAACACATGTTAAAGGACAAAAATTATTCTCTCAACACTCAGTCACTAATACTCCAACTAAATGCTCAGTACTAAATAGATCTCATAGGCAGATTTTCAGATTTCTCAAGTAATTGTTAGGTTGGGGTGTGGATAAATTCACAGTTTACCCCGGGGCCTCAAATTTCATTAGTGATCCAGTATTGTTTTAGTTTTCTTTAGATGTTGACGGAATGAATTTGAAGCTACTCATAGACTATATTATGGTTCGATAGACCCAGGTAAACAGAATTATACCTATCTCAGAAATATTTATGTTAACTTTATGCAACCAGGGTCTCGCCCTTTACTAGCTCAGGTCTGCAAAAACCCCAGACCCGGGTCACAGGAAAAACACAATTTATTTTCTCTTTCTCTCTCTCTCTCTCTCTCTAGGGGATCACTCTCACACCACACTCAAAGCCCATATCACCTGCAGTTGAACTGGGAGTGGATAAATGGTCCAAAATAGACAGCCGGTGTGTTGGGAGTCTCAGGGTGTCACTTCACTCCATCCAGAACACCCACTCTCTCATGCCAACAATAACGCTGCACTCCAAAGATTTACAGAATGCAAACCAACTTTACTGAAACTTGCTGCAACTGGCAGACAAATACTCCAACCTTCTTGGTATTTACAGTTCCAATCAAGATTTCTGCTGTCCTTTTACTCATCCCTTTGTGTCGGCAATAAATCCAAAGCTGCTTTGTTACTCTTGACTCCAATCTGCTACTTTCAGGCACAGTCCCTTCGGGCAGTCCTTCTTCCAGTAGTGCACCTCGCAGGACTACACTCCAGCCTTCGACAGGCTTCCCCTGTCCTGGTCCCGCTTCCAGGCTGGACTCCCCTTATCCACCTGAAACTCTCACTCCCTGTCCAGCGGCCATTTATATTGGCAGCAACTGCTTCTTTAACCAACTTGAATTTATTCTTTTACTCCAAGAACCCTCAATTCTCCCGATGGTCCTGGCGGGGGTACAGGCAACCAAAGCCCTCTTGTACCTTACCACAACTCCTTTTATTAAACCCAAACGTCACCCCTGCTGTCACTCTCCACAGGGATACACTTTCTCTCTGCAACTTATTTCAACACCATTCCTTGGGCTGGGCCTCTTCCCACCTAGGGAAACTCCAACTCCAGCCCACTGGCAGGGTCCTCCCTCCTTCCAGGGCTTCTTGAATCAGCCAATACTATGATTCTAATATTACTCATCCCATGGAGTATGACATTCACTTGCTATAGAACATGGCAGCTAGGAATGTCAGAGATGTAAAGTGTCAAGATCATGTGACCACAATACTGAACTCTTTATATTGACTGCTGACTCTCGACCAGTGTCATTTTAAACTGATTATATTGGTTGTTAAGGCCTTCAAGTTAAAGCAGCAGTCATCTGAAAGAATGTTGAATGATTCATACCATTTATTATTTTCATCACAAGCGTTATCAATTATTGTGGGCTGATAATGCAGGGTTTGTGCATCTGTGGCATGCATTCCAAATTAACATAGGGAGCTGAATGATCTCTTATAGATTTGAAAAGCGTGTGTGTGTGTTTTTTTTTGTTAGTTTACTTTTGAATCTATGATATTAAACATTGAGTTTACCTATTCTATTGGGTGTTAAGAGGGGTGGATGCTGGCTATGGGATTGGTACAGTGAGAATAATTATTCTTTCCTAGCCTGTTTATTTAACTTGTTTTGTAAATTTCTGCATGGTTCTGGGTAGCAGCATTACTAATAAATAAATAAGCAAGCCTGGAGGAGGAAAAAATGAGTAGTGACCTAAGAAAGCTTGAGGTATAATCACAACATAGGTAATTAACATTGAAAACATAAAGAGTGTTGCTTGCTAAAATGCAATAAGATTTTGTTGTTAACTTATTATAACTGTCAAAATTAACAAGTAGTAATTACAGAATTTTCATGTTAACCGTTGGAGGCATAATAAAGAAAGAAAAAAAAAATAGGGGAGAACCAATCTGATTCCAACACAAGGGTAAACAAAATGTTTTTATTATTCAGAACCTATTTATAGGTGCCCAGTTACAGGATTATTCCCATTGTGTCTAATTATGGAGGACTTAATAATAACTTAGTATTAATAAAACAGAGAAAGTGTAGAGAAGAATCAACAAAATGTTTCATATCTAAATATTTGTACTACAGAGAATTAAAATTTATTTTATAAAGCATCACATTGCCATATTGGGCTAAAGCAATTGTCCATTAAGATTAGCATCCTTTCTTTGACATTGGCCAATCCAGGTCAGAAGTACCTGACAAGATCCCAAAAAAGTAAAATAGATTTCATGCTGCTTATCCCAGGAATAAACAGTGGATTCCCCTCCCCCCAAGTCCACATTAAATAATGGTTTATGGATTTTTTTTAGGAACTTGTTCAAACCTTTTTTAAACCCTGCTATGCTAACTGCTCATTTTCTGGCAAGGAATTCAAGAGCTTAATTGCACCTTGAGTGAAGAAATATGTTGTTCTATATGTACTACTTTGTAGCTTTATTGTGTGCCCTCTTGGAAAGATTAAAAACATGATTCACATCTGCCTGTTCCACTCCACTCATTATTTTATAGACCTCTATCATATCTCTCTTCGGTCATCTTTTCTCCAAGCTGAAGAGCCCTAGCCTCTGTAGCCTTTCCTCATAGGGAGTCATCCTATTCCCTTTATTATTTGGAAAATAAGTTCTAAAAATGTCAAGGCTGATAGCTGTGCGTCTGAAATGGTGTTCTGGTTAGTGATAGTTCTTCTGACCCACTGAATAACACTGAGAAAAATGAACCAATGCTTATGTGAAGGCTTTGCACTGAGTCACATAGGGAGGGCCTATGAGGGTAGGGGTCTGGCTGGGAGACTGTGATCCCTTTGGGAAGGAGGGAAAGAGGGGAAAATAGATTCAGGGGAGATGGGAGGAAGGGGGGTCCAGCTTAAGTGCTGTTGAATACCAGTGGATAGTCAAGAAAAAGGGATTTAGGCCCAGATGCATCAACCAAACGTAAAAAAAGCAAAATCGTTAAAGCCATTACCGAATTTTAAAAAACGACCAATGCTCCAAAAAAACAAGTCGCACAAGTTCGCTGCGGTATTGCAAAGAACGATGCACTAATCCCCGTTGGTAATCGGCTTGTAAAGCATGCGCAAACAGACCAGCCAAGCGTTATGCTGGCTGCTCTGCGCATGCCAGAAACGTAAGAAAAAAAAGAAAACACAAACACGTGGCTCCCCACTTTCCCCTGCATGTCTCCACAAACATTAAAGGATCGGGAGGGGGCAAAGGCGCTCATCAGCGGGGAGCAGCAGGGACTTCGGGGGGGGGGGGCAAGGCAAGGCCGTCCATACAGGACGCTGCTGATGAGCGCCTTTGCCCCCTCCCGATCCTTTTTTAATTTAGTTTCCTTTTTTATTTTAGGCACAGGGAAGCAGGGAGCCACTTTTCTTTTAAAACATGCCAGCAATTTGGTTTTTCATCGTGAAGGGGGCAGTGGGGAGATGACAGCTCAGGCTTTAACGACAGGTCTGAGCTGACGTTAAATTTCTGGTGGTAAGTGAATCGTTGCTATCGTCGGTATGGTTAGTGCATTCCGAATTGTCTACATTTCAATGGTAGTTTCTCATTTGCATTCCCGTTTCGTTAGCTGCTAGCTTCCTCAGAAAATGGCCTTTGATGCATGCTACGTTTGAAAATTTCTTCATTAAGGGTCATTAAAAGGGTCGTTCAGGTTTAGTGCATCTGGGCCTTAATCGGGTAGGAGGTGTTTGACTTCACAACTCCATTATTTATGAAAAGATAACTCCAGCTTCCAGTTGGCATTGCCATTTCTCTAAAGAGCTCTATAGGATATCCTAATGATTAATAACTCATATAGCCCTACAAATATCCCTAAATAGTTCTGATGCATCAAAATAATTTTAAATAGGAGGAGAAAAAAACTCAAATTATAAGGGAACACTCTGTCGTTGGTACAACCAGCATTAAGGAGGTCACTTAAATCAACTACAGCACCTTTGGCAGCTCATTGTAATAAAGAAGGACATCTTTTTGAGAGCCTAAAATGTTTTGTGCTTCAACAACCTAAATGGCATATAGGAGGAGGTGATAGGAAACTCCTTTTATTAAGACAAGAACAGTGCTGGATTTTTTGGCTACATACATTACACCCCTTTGGTATGAATACTAAGCTAGAATGGAATAAATTCTTTTAAATTTGGTGCAATACTGTAGAATGCAATATGACGTCATTTGATCAACATCTCTAAGGGAGGGGTTTGTTGGAGGCGTCTGACGTCAACATAGATAAAGCGCGGCCATGTTTTGAGCAATGCAAAGCTGAAGCGAATAGATTACGGAGCACTGTGTCAGGATCACGAAGCGAAGTAAATGATTTGTGAAATCATGTTCTTGAGAAATTTAGCTGATGTTTGTTTGCGTTTTCTCGACAGATCTTGAGAGTCAGACACCACGGACCCTGAGGAAGGATTCAAAACTTGGGCCAAAGTCGGGCCGTGGAAGGTGTCTAAAAAGACTGTTGAGTAAAAAAGATAAGTGCATACGATCCGTTGTGTAAATATATAGACGGTTCATCTGTTAAAGTATTTTGAGCACAAGCCATACTTTTGAAAAAAAGGAGGTTTTTACCCATGATGATTTAAGGGACCTCCTTAATGCTGGTTATACCAATGACGGAGTGTTCCCTTATAATTTGAGGTTTTTTTCTCCTCCTATTTAAAATTATTTTGATACTCAGAACTACTTAGGGATATTTGTAGGGTTATATGAGTTATTGTCATTTCTCTAACATGCAGCCTGATGCTCACATGGAACCTCTTTAAAGGGGACAGAGCAAGTAATTAACCCTCCTTCCATGATTCCCTGACCAGATCATCCCACCCCTCAATCCTAACCCTCTTCTACCCAATCCCCTTCCTCAACACCCCCGCTCACCCAGCCACCCTGATAATCTTTTCCTAAGCACCACATTTGCCAATCCCCTTAGCATCTGCTAAGGTCTCTGTGGTGGCTAATGGGGAGCTGGGGCAACACAAGGTCACTCATGTTTTGTTAGCTACCAGAATCAAAATGGTGTGAAAATCTCCTTTAGTGCTAGTCTTGTGGTACTACTAGTAGGGTAGTCAAGCTGCCAAATAAGGAAGTACCATTTTCAACCTGAAATGTGCACAGCTGCATTTTTCATTCCAGTCACTAGCCTGCAGTACTTACGTATCACAGGAAACTGGTGTGTAAACAAAAGAAGTTAATATTTTATAATTTCTCGTGTCATTTTCTATTTTATTTTGATATGTGGGAAACTTCATTAACAGTGTGCACTGCTGCTCAGTAACATGCACTGCTACTCAACAGTGCATGCTACTTATCAATAGTGTACAATATTTGTCAACAACATACTCTGTATATCAGTAGGTACAGGGCACAACAGTGGTTCCCAAACTTTCACGGCTCACAGCAGCCCTTAGTATCTAAGTACTTTTTTCATGACATCCCTGAGCCACACATTTCATCTCAGGTCTCTCCCCCCCCCCCCCTCCTCAGCAGCTTCGGCATTGGTGTTGTGAAGTCCAACTTTTGCTGACAGGGATGCCTAAGCCCTGCCAACTAAAGCAGTCAGCTGCCTGAGACCCAAGCTCCATGCTGTCTGACCAAGGAAGTCGGTGGCATGCTTCCATCCAGCATGTACCCTCTTTCTCCCCATGCTTCCATCCAGCGTCTTTCCCCTCTCTCCTCCCCACTTCCATCTAGTATCTGTCCCTCTCTCTTGCCCACTTCCTTCCAGCATTTGACCTTTCTCGTCCACTCTTCCATACAGCATGTGCCCTCTTTCTCTTCCCTACTTCCAACCAGTGTCTGTCCCATCTCGTCCCCACTTCCATCCAGCATCTGCCCCCTTTCCATCCAGTTTATCACTTCCTCACTTCCACCCAGCATCTATCACCTCTCCCCCCAACACCCAAACCACTGCTTACCATGGCAAGCAGTAGCATCAAAACAAAATGCAGCCAATACGGGTCTGCACTGTACAAACTCATGGCTGCTGGCTCTGCCCCGGAACAAGAAGTGATGTCAGAGGAGGTGGGGCCGGCAGTTGCAGGTTTGTACAGTGTGGCCCTGCGATGGCTGTATTTTGTTTTTCTGCTGCTGCTGCTAGTTTGGGAAAGCAGCAGCAGTGGCAGGGTGTGGTGGAGGGTAGTAGATGAGGCAGGTGTTAAGATATGCCGCAGCTCCTCTGTGCATTCATTGTGGCACCCCAGGGCACTGTGGCACATAGTTTAGGAACTGCTGGGGCACAATATTAATGACATGTCATTTTAAACAAATACACACACCACTGCATGTTAGTGACTGGTGCAGTTTTACTACAGATTAGTAACTACCAGTTCTAGTCGGGCTGCTGAATATAATTGATTAGAGTTAACCAGAAGTGTATCCCAACAACTGGATAACTTTATCTAAACAGTACTTCTTTCTGTTCCTAGCTTTAAGCAGTTAAATTTTGTCTGCTCAAAGACTTTCCAAACAAAATTTAAGCAACCTATGGGTTGCAGATTTAAAAACGTAGTCAGTACGGATAATTCTTGAAATTACCCAAGCAAATCTTTGAAATATTGACTCTTGTGGATCTGCTATTCAAAATACTTATGTGATTGACAGTGCAACCACATAAGTGCTTTCAGAAAAAAAAAAAATTGCAGACCACATGTACAATAACATTGGCTATTGGGGGGGGGGGGGGGGGTATCAATATGGGCTACTGTTAAGACTTTTTTTTAAACTGTTAACCCTGGTTATTAGTACCAAGAATTCATTCTATAAAATGGGACCTGTGGTGAAATATGAGTTAATGGTAAAATAACATGTCTTAATGGTAGCCCACATTGACAACTTCCCCTCTAAATCAATAAGGGGTCCTTTTACGAAGCTGTGGCAAAAGGGGGCCTGCGCTGGTGTCGGTGTGTGTTTTTGATACGTGCTGAGGCCCCCTTTTACCACAGCGGGTAAAAGGCAGGTTTCCCTTTTCTTAAAGAAATGGCCATGCGACAAGTGAACCACTTGCCGTGCGGCCATTTTGGGAGGGAGCACTTACCGCCACCCATTGAGGTGGCAGTAAGGGCTCCTGTGCTAACCCAGCGGTAACCAGGCAGCGAAGGGCACCACACGATTACCGTCAGGTACACACCGGTGCTACAAAAATTGAAATGTTTTTGCAGTGCTGGAAATGGCATGTGCTGGGGGAGGGAACTACTGCGGTAGCCCGGTGGTACTTCCCTTTTAGCGAGCGGTAAGCCCCCATTGGATTTACTGCTGCTTCATAAAAGGGCCCTAATTGGTCAAAGTTATCTTTTTCTAAAAAAAAGGCAGAGTTAGTGGCATTCTTGAGCTGCCCATAAAGTTATTCATAAAGAGGTGATGTTCAGCCACTAAACCCCAAATTCTATAAATGGCACTTGTTTGGCACATGACCAATTTGCGTGAGCAATTTAATTGAGTAACAAGCCAGTAAGCACTGATAATTGAGTGCTAATGATTAATTATTGGTGCTAATGGCATTAATTAAAATTTACATGTGCATTTTTTATTTGCAGGGATCCATGCAGAAATTTTATTTGTGGCCCCAAAAAGGGGACATGACTAAGGGAGGGTCATGGGCGGATCTGGGGCATTCCTACATTTATGCGTGCTGTTATAGAATAAGGAAGAGCCATGCCTACTTTAGGCTGAGGATTTACATCAGGGTCTACTTGGTGGAAATCCTCACATCTAAAATAAGACACTGATCATGGCGCTAAGCGCTACTCTATAAATGGCATCTAATTTTCATCGCCTCTTATAGAATGTGCTTAGTGTGAATTTTTAAAGTGCCAAATTTTGGCGCTATTAATAGAATTTGGTCCTAAGTGGATAACTTATCTATTTAAATGACATTAAGCAAACACTAAGAACATATGGACATGCCATAATAGGAGAGACCGAAGGTCCATCAAGCACAATATCCTGTTTCCAACAGTGGCCAATACAAGTCACAAATACTTGGCAAGATCCTAATGTCGCACCCCTCACCCATGGCGCACCTTGCTTGCTACTCGCCGTGCTCACTCCTTGCCTCCGCCGTCGTGAGGGGAGCGTCGGCCATCCTGGAAGCGCCGACGCTCCGACTCCCACTGATGCTCCGACTCATCCCGTGCCCGCTGCTGCTGCCACGCTCCTCTTTGGCTCACCCCCGCTCCCGCAGTGTGGAGCGCCGGTGCTGCCAAGATGGCCGGCGCTCCGAGTATGGGCTGGCTCTCCTCTTCCGGGCCCAGGGTCCGGGAACGCTCACTCCACCTCCTGATGCTGGATTGGCCTCCTTGCAGCCAGAACTACCTCCCCTAAGTTAGCGAGCCAACCAGGAGATCCCCTTGCCAGCTGATTCCTCTTGTTCTTGATGAGGGGGGGCTACTTCAGTAGCGTCTGTTCTCCACTCCAGTGCTTCGGCTTCTACTTTTGTAGATCTGCTTGTGCTACTGAGTGACTTCATCTACTTCTGCTTGCTGACTGACCTGACCTGACCTCTGCTTGCTGCCTGACCCGACCTCTACTTGCAACCTGGCTACTCTCTGCTTGCTGCCTGACCTGACCTCTGCTTGGAACCTGACTACTCTCTGCTTGCTGCCTGACCTGACCTCTGTTTGGAACCTGGTTACTCTCTGCTCGCTGCCTGACCTCTGCTTGGAACCCGACGACTCTGCTTGTTTCCTGACCTAACGCTAACCTCTGTCTTGGTCCTGTTTTCTCCTGCCTGTTGTCTGTGGCCGTCCAACCCCTGTTGGATCCGGACGTCCTGCGGGCCACCTGCACCTGGGGGATCAACTCTCGGGGAATGGTGGTCCTCTCAGGTGAAGCCTTGGGGTTTGCTTGGCTGCCCAACAGAGCGCAGACTCAGCGTCTCCTTGCTGTGCTCCATTTGACCACTGGGGGAGTAAGGGGAGATCATCCCCGATTCCCTCCGGTGGTCATCTGGTCAGTTTGGGCACCTTTTTGAGGCTTGGTCGTAACAAAAAATGGACCAAGTAAAGTCGCCCAAGTGCTCATCAGGGACGGCCTTCTTTTTTCCATTATCGGTCGAGGACACCCATGTGTTAGGCATGGCCCAGTCCCGCCTTCGCTATGCTTCTGACACGCCACCATGAACTTTGGTCGTCCTCGTGACAGAAAGCAGTTGAGGATGCCCCTATGATAGCTACACCCCTTACACCAGCCATGGCGCATATAAACAGACATCATTGAAAATATTATACTAGTATAGGAGAAAAAAATAACATGATTTTCTTCCATTATAAATAATTTCTGTAAGCTGTTACAGCTCCAGTATACCCAGTGCAAAATAAGACAGCAGATGTAAATTCTCAAATTCGACATATTCCAAACACTAAAATGAAAATAAAATGATTTTTCCTACCTTTGTTTTCTGGTGATTTTGTTTTTCTATCCATATTGGTTCTAGTCGCTGATTCTGCTGCTCTCTATCTGTTCTCTTAACTCCGTTTCCAGGGCTTCCTTTCCATTTATTTCTTTACTTTCCTCCTTTCTTCTTCATTTCTTGCTCTCCATCCACGTCCAGCAACTCTCCTCTCCCCTCCAGCCACAAATGTCCAGCCACCCTCCTCTCCCCCCTGCCCTCCCTCCCAGCACCCAGCACCAGGCCTCCCTCCCACCCAGCACCCACCATCAGGCTTCCCTCCCACCCAGCACCTAACATCAGGCCTCCCTCCCACCCAGCATCAGGCTTCCCTCCCACCCAGCACCCACCATCAGGCCTCCCTCCCACCCAGCATCAGGCTTCCCTCCCACCCAGCACCCATCATCAGGCCTCCCTCCCACCCAGCACCCAACATCAGGCTTCCCTCCCACCCAGCACCCACCATCAGGTAAATTACATTCAGGTACAGTAGGATAATATCTGATTTAAAATAATTTCATTACATTATTGTGTTTACAGAATAGGAAGAAATTTTGTTTTGTAATACCACTGAAAGGTTTTTGCATATTAACTTTAAAGTCATTAGTAACCCAAAACAAAAAATCAAATAGATAAAAAGGAAGGCATAAGGAAATGTGATAATTGCTATTCTTAGACTCTATTGAAACAAATGTTTTTGAATATGTTTCATGCCAGTAATTTTAACAGCTGGTGGGATAGATGGATTCTTATCATATATATGATGTCTCTGTTCTAACAAATTCACCCAACTGTTTTGTATCTTGTATTTCTTTAGGCATTACAATGTTTGGACAATCAAGCAATTTTCATCGGCTTAATAGTTTTCTCCTCTTCCTCGATATTGTATAATTTAAAATAT
The DNA here is from genome assembly GCF_901765095.1 of Microcaecilia unicolor. Lineage (NCBI taxonomy): Eukaryota > Metazoa > Chordata > Amphibia > Gymnophiona > Siphonopidae > Microcaecilia > Microcaecilia unicolor. The sequence goes on from NC_044034.1 coordinate 48,435,731, forward strand.
TAAATATTTAAAATATGTATTGCTCTTCCCTTTGTTTTATTCACTTTGTCATCCATTTCTTTTATGGCATTGTGTGCCCTTTTGTTTTATGGAGCTTTGAAATGGAAAACATGAAATATAGTGCTCACTAAAAACAAAAGATTCATAACACCTAAAGCATATTCAGCAAAACTTCAATATTCACTTCTGAGCAGATTGTTCCATTCTTGAGTGCAGGCCATGGGAACTCGTTAATCTGTTTGGACTTTACAGGGAAAGGAGGAAAATACTTCAGAATGGAATCCTTAACGTTAATAAGGATGAAGAGGAAGGAAGATCAAAATGGATCTATTGGGAGGAAAATTTTCCATTTTTTGAGAAAAATGACTTGACCAACAATTGCCTTCCCAGCTAAGAGGAAAAATTTACAAACTTGTGGTAAATCGTGCATTTTACCACAGCTTCGTTTATTGTGGGAGTCACTAATGTGTTATTTCCATAACCTTTTGTCTTATATGATGGCTAGACCCCTAATGATATTACCATGAAACTACTGCCAGGGATCAATGATTCCGTTTTGAACCTAGAACCAGCAAGAGAAGAAGTGACTGGGGATCGCTCCTGCCCTGGACTTCCTAGACTACCACAGATTGATAGAGATATATCTTAGGAGTTTATAGGGAACTGGGGGGTCTTGAGGGAAGGGTCTCTTTATGGGGTGTGGAGGTTTTAAAGGAAGAAGGGAGGGGACCACTAATCAGCTTGTGCTTCTGTGCCATCTTAAAGATTGTGCCTGGGAGCAATGGGTCATATGCTAGCAGCCTGATGCTCTTTGGCAGGAAAAATAATGCAAGCGTTGAACTGGTATTATTTTTTCATAACTAACACAGCTTGTGGAGTTCAGTGATTTACTTAATAATAAGGTACTCTGCATGTATTTGCATGTTTTACATCTCATTATTATGCATCCTAGGGTTATTTACAATAATGTGCATAACTGTAAAACAACACATGATTTTGCTGTTTTGGGTGCATTAAGGGGCAAACATGTTTATTTTATAAAATACACAGGCACATACATTGAATATAGCTTACTATATTGCCTCAATAAAATAGACTTAAAAAGGTGTCTTTTGGACTTATAAAATTACTTCCAAAAGTGGATCCATTAACCAAGAAGGGTGAATTATTACATGTACTTTCTAAAAATATCAATATGCCTACTGCTTTTTCCTCAGGGCTGGTGCAACACGGTAAGTGGGATAAGCATGGCCTGGAGCGCTGACTTTCAGGGGAGGGGGGTTCTACCCTTGGAGGAGATTGATTGGGTGTGGCTAAGGATCAGAAGATGTTAAACTGGATGTATTTAATAACTGACTCAGAGGCCATGTGGTTTCAGTGGCCAGACCTGTTTTGAGGACAGGCAGAGTGGCAGCAAATGAAGAAACACAAATGTCTTTCTAAAATGATTCTGACCTGCAGGGCAGATAGGAGAAGAGGGGTGACACTGGATATGTATGATACTGGGACTGAAGGGAAGGAAGGATAGAAGGGGACAGGTGAGGCTTGGAAATGCACTGATGCAAGATCAGAAAAAGGAGACAAGTAAGAGGGGAATGAAGCTCATACAGATGGTAGGTAAGAGAAGGGGGATTAGAACTGGGGGGGGGGGCAGGTGAGAGAACTAAGACTGGAGCTGGGGGCTGATGCAAGAACCAGGGCTAGAGCTGGATCCTGATGCAGGGGAAAGGTCAGAGAAGAGGAGCTACAGCTGGAACTGAGCAAGACACAGATGCCAGGAGAGGGGGGCAGATGAGTGAAGAGGGCTGTGGCTTTGAGATTACCCTGATTTAGGGGCATGGAGAAGGTATCTGAAAGCTAATACAAATCTGAGGATAAGAATGGTCTGACGCTAGGGGCAGATGCCAGAAGGGTGCTAAGGCTAGGGTTAGAAAAGGGAGAAGGGAGGTTCAAAGCTATCAGACTAAGGATGGTGATGGGATGAGAGAAGGTGTCTAATGCTAGGTCTGAGAGAAGGGGCTGGGGTCTGACAGAAGGCAGATAGGGGAAAGGGGGTTGGGGACTGATGCAGGGGCTGGAAGAAGGAAGAAAAGGACAAATATGTGGGAAAGAAGGAGAAGCAAGGGCACATGCAGGGAAAGGTGAAATGGAGGGGTTAAGGAGGAGGAAAGATAGGGTAAATACTGCAGAAGGAGATAGATGGACATGCTGGAGAAGGGGAGGAAGGAAGTATGGAGAGGAGGCAAGCCAAAAGATGATGGGGTCGGGGGACATAGAGGGAAGGCTATGAAGAGGGTGAAGGACAAAGGTAGGGGGCAGTCTTTGAAGGAAGTGAGAAAGGGTGGAAATAGGGAAGGTAAAAAGTGAAATAGGAGCCTAAATATGGGACTGAAGCTGGAGTGGGGATGAATGACAGGGGAATAATGGGTTTGTAAGGGGATGAGAGGTAGAGACAAGCTTGGAAGGCAATGAATATAGAGGGTGGGAATGGGAGACTAGAAAGTGAATGAAAGGCAAGAAAAAGGGGACTGAGGGGAAGAATAAGAGAAATATAGGAATGGGAGACTGGGAGGAGGTAAGAGTAAAAAGCAGTGAGTAGATGAATGAGGGAGGTTGAGGACTGTGGGCGAGGGGGGAGAGAGAGAGGGAAGGAGGAATGAAATGTAGCTATAGTTGATTTTAAAAAAGTAGATGAAATGGAGAAAAAGTGAAACAGGAGGATGAGTCAGCAGTACAAATATGGGAGGAAGGGAAGAAGATGGACAGTGGTAAAGCAGAAATAAGAATTAGATCCCAGAAAAGGACTTAGAGAAAATCAACAAGTGGAAATATTAAAGATAGACCAGGACCAACCCACATGGACAAACCAAAATGGTCAGAAAACAAAGGTACAAAACTTTTTGATTTTAATATTTAAAAGAATAAGATGTGAGCTTTTGAAAATGTGGATTTCTTGAATTTTTGTTCTGTATAGGAGGAAATGTCTGTCTATTTCTGTTTTTCTCAGTGTTCTGTCGCTCATAGTCTGATTTTGTGGGGTTTCAACTTCATTTTTTTTCTAGGTATTTGTTTTCACTCTGTAGTCTTATGCATTTTTTTGTTTTGTTTTAATTAGGTGATGGTCTGTTTTTTTCCATTTTATAACCACAGAGGAGGATTCTTTTAACATGTACAAACTATTCCCCTTTTTACAAAGCTGCGTTAGTGGTTGCCGGTTCAGTAATGCCGACAACAGCTGTGTCGACATTACCTTGTGGCTTTGTAAAAAGGGATGAGTATGTTTGGTTGTTCTCTTTTCCCAGCTGGACATCAAGTGGTGTTCTACAATTTTTACAGTGCTGACTTTTCATAAGTAGGGTTAGTGCAGTTTGAGTGGCTATTTATAAGTCTGCATCACTTCTCAGGGTCTGGTAGTGGAGGGAGTTTCTATTGCTGTCACTGATGTACCAAAAAAAAAGACAAAATGGGACACAACACCCCTATGTAAAACAACACAACAAACAAAATTGTTAGGTGGGAGGGGGGTTTCCTGGTGCTGGGAGGGAGGGTAGGGAGGACGGTCGGACGGCCTGATGCTTGTTGGGTTGGAGGGAGGGCGGGAGGGAGGCCGAAGGGAGGGATAGTGGGCGGACCAGTGATGGCGACGGCGCGCGTGCCAATGGAGAGGGCTCTGCATGCCCTCTCTGGCACGCGTGCCATAGGTTCGCCATCACTGTCCTAGGTACTTGCCTCAAGCTCTCTTGAATTCACATACTGTTTTCATCTCCACCACTTCCACTGAGAGGCCGTTCCACGAATTCACCACCCTTTTCCGTAAAGAAGTGTTACTTCTGAGTCTATTCCCCTTTCACCATCATCCTATGCCACCTTTTTCCAGAGCTGCCTTTCAATTGAAAGAGACTCGCCTCCTGTGCATTTATGCTGCATAAATATACAAATGTCTCTATCATATCTCTCCTCTCCCACTTTCTTCCAAGTATGTTATGAGATCTTTAAGTCTGTCCCATACTCTTTATGATGAAGACCACTGATCATTTTAGTACCCGTCCTCTGACGACTTTTTTGAAGTGTGTTCTCCAGACCTGTTGCAGGTGGGAATCAAACTCAGTTCCCCATTCCCCGCCCATTGTGCTAACCATTAGGGTGCACCTTTTCTTAAAAGAACTGGTTGGAAATATTTTCTTCCCTTCTATCCTTCATAAGTACATAAGTATTGCCATACTGGAAAGACCAAAGGTCCATTGAGCCAGCATCCTGTTTCCAACAGTGGCCAATCCAGGTTACAAATATCCGGCAAGATCCCAAAATGTACAAAACATTTTATACTGCTTATCCAGAAATAGTGGATTTTCCCCAAGTCCATTAATAACGGTCTATGGACTTTTCCTTTAGGAAGCCGTCCAAGCCTTTTTAAACTCCGCTAAACTAACCGCCTTTACCACATTCTCTGGCAACGAATTCCAGAGTTTAATTACACATTGAGTGAGGAAAAATTTTCTTCAATTCGTTTTAAATTTACTAAATTGTAGCTTCATTGCATGCCCCCTAGTCCTAGTATTTTTGGAAAGCGTGAACAGATGCTTCACATCTACCCGTTCAATTCCACTCATTATTTTATAGACCTCTATCATATCTATCCTCAGCCGCCTTTTCTCCAAGCTGAAGATCCCTAGCCGCTTTAGCCTTTCCTAACTTCCCGTGAAGTCTCACTTTTATCTAGACCCCCCTCCCTTCTTCTGATTTTGCCTAGATTACACAAATTCCCACACTAGCTGAGGATAAAGGAGTGTCCTCCAACATCAATCTTTTCAGTAATGCTTTTCTGCCAGCAGATTTTCTTTTAGGGATCCCTTTACTAAGCTGCAGTAAAACGTGGCCTGTGGTATTGCAAGCACGTTTTTTGGGGTGAGTGCTGGGCCATTTTTGACCACTTCTAGGCAAAAGGGCCTTTTTTAAGGGGCTGGAAAATGGGCGTGCGCTACAATTGAAACCAGCACATTTTTGGCATGAGACCTTACCACCACCCATTGACCTAGTGGTAAGGTCTGATGCGCTGCCCACATGGTAAGCATGCAGCACGCAACGGATGTTGTTTATCTCCGGGTAAGCGGCCTGCGGTAGAAAATTATTTTCTACCATGGGATTCGGTGTGCACCAAATTCAGAATTACCAGCAGGCTCACACACTAGCCGGGTGGTAATGCTAAGTTAGCTTTCACTGTACACGCATAGGCCCTTATGCAGCTTAGTAAAAGGGTCCCTTAGGGGCCATTTTACTAAACCTTGTAAGTGTCTACCGCCCGACTACCGCACATCCATTTTCGGCAAAAAAAAGGCCTTTTTTACAGGCGTGCTAAAAAAATGTAACGGCACACACCCAAAACCCGTTCCTACACTACCACAAGCCATTTTCAGCTTGCCTTAGTGAAAGAACCCCTTAGTGAGCTGTAAACTACTTTAAAGAGGTTTACAAAACAATTTGATGAACCCAACGTTTTATCGTACAAATTCCGTGATACTCTAAATTTAGATGCCCACTCAAGATGAAATCTTTAGGGGATATGCATGGTTCTGAGAACTACCAAAATTACATCAGATTTCAGTCAAATTGTGTTAATTTGCCTGAGATGCACAGGTAAAATCCATCAAATTGCCTTCCCTGGTTTCAAAGGGAAATCTACAGTTTCTAGCAAACTCATTCAATAATGTTGAAGAGTTTCCATTTCCCCACTTATAGAGGTAGCAACAGATTCCATCCCTGGAACATGAGTTTATTAATCAACTCCAGCCATTGTCCTGGCAAGAGACCTTTGTTAAGTTTCACAATTTCTGCAATACAACATAAAGAAGGCTTATATCTCAGCAGGGTACGAAATTGAGTGAACAGCAGGTTTCAGCTCTAATTCTGAACATATTTACCATTATGAGTACTGGCACTAATTATAATGGACTCTTTGATATTCAGTGTAATAACACTAATTATAATGAAATTGTTTTGAATTCATCGTAAATAACACTGATCATGAAAAGTTCATTTGGATAGCCTAAGAATGTCATGTATTGCCATAGCATACGATCGTGATTTCACATCTGCTAAGCCTTAATTAATTGACATTTGTCAAAATAATAGATTACCCAAATTAAAAGTGAAATCATGTGCCCATGGTCAAGTCAGTCATCAGATCATTTTGTGGTCATTACTGTGAAGCAGAAAGTTTGTTAAATGCAGGAAGTCAGGCACAGCAATTAACATTTCTCTACTAATGATACATCTCTGATTCAAATCTTGTCCTTAGTATTCCATATGTCTGTATAGTATTCTCACCACTAAAAAAAATTAAGGAGTGGAGGAGTGGCCTAGTGGTTAGGGTGGTGGACTTTGGTCCTGGGGAACTGAGGAACTGAGTTCAATTCCTAGCATAGGCAGCTCCTTGTGACTCTGGGCAAGTCACTTAACCCTCCATTGCCCCATGTAAGCCCCATTGAGCCTGCCATGAGTGGGAAAGCGCAGGGTACAAATGTAACAAAAAATAAAAAAAAATGTCAAAGACTTTGCTAGATGCTCACTGATTCTTCAGAATACAGCTACAATTTATATACCGCTAGTACCAAAAACTTGGTTCAAGGGGGTTAACAATAAGTTAAGAATCAATACAGTCAATATATGAACAATAAAAGGAAACTAAGGGATCCTTTTACTAAGGTTCACCGAACAATCTAGACCTAACCTCCAATGGATACCCAGCTGACCGTATTTGGACAACATTTAATCTCCTCAACACCGAATCAGTTACACAAGCGACTCACAGGTTCGCCACGACCCACTGCAAACTGGATACATGCCCCAGTCATCTACTAAAATCCGCCTCCGACCACTTCATAGCAGACCTCACATCCCACCTAAACTTCATGTTACAACAAGATCTCTTCCCTGAGGAATATGGCAACATCCTACTCACCCCAATACCAAAAGACGCCAAGAAAAGTGCAAACGATCTCACCAACTACCGCCCAGTTGAGTCTATCCTACTAGTAGTAAAAATGATGGAGAGTTTGGTGATCAAACAACTTATGGAATACCTGGACAAGTTCTCAATATTACATAATTCACAATCAGGATTCTGCTCCCACCATAGTACCGAAACTGTCCTAGTCACCCTCCTGGCCAAATTCAAGCAAGAGACAGTCATAGGTAAAAGCATATTCCTCCTCCAGTTTGACATGTCAAACGCATTCGACATGGTAAACTACAACATTCTACTAAGACTACTTGGCCACTTCGGGATTGAAGAAATGTTCTTAATTGGATCAAAGGTTCTCTAACAACCAGAACTTATCAAGTAAAATCAAATTCAAACATATCACCACCATGGAAAGCAGTCTGCGGAGTACCTCAAGAATCACCATTTTCACCAATACTCTTCAACATGATGATGCTTCCACTGGCACAGTCCTTATCCAATCGAGGCCTCAACCCATTCATTTACGCAGATGATGATACAATCTACATCCCCTTCAGACATGACCCTGACAGAAATAACTGATAAAATTAACGATGGCCTGAACATTATGGCTCTGGGCAAACTCATTCCAACTGAAACTGAACACTGAAAAAACACACTGCCTCATCCTCTCCTCTCAACACAACAAGTACAAACCCACAACCATAAATACCCCAGGACACACCCTCCCTACCTCAGACAGCTTGAAAATACTCAGTGTCACACTGGACCGCAACCTTACTCTCGAGAGCCAAGTAAACTCTGTAATAAAGAAAATGTTCTATTCATGTTGAAGCAAGCTCAACGATTAAAACCTTTCTTCCCAAGGGAAACCTTTCGAAACCTTATACAATCAATGGTCCTAATCCATGCAGATTACTGCAACGGAATCTATGCGGGATGCAAAGAACAACTGGCAAACAAAAATCCAGACCGCCCAAAATACAGCAGCCAGGTTGATATTCAGCAAAACTCGCTTTGAAAAAGCCAAACCCCTTCGAGAAAAGCTGCATTGGCTCCCAATCAAAGAATGGATCATCTTCAAAATCTGCACTCTAGTCCACAAAATTATATATGGCGTAGTCCCAGGATACATGATAGACCTTATAGATCTACCAATAAGAAATAGAGTCGGATTGTCAAGGTCATACCTAAACTTACACTACCCTAATTGCAAAGGACTGAAATACAAAACAACTTACGCATCCGGCTTCTCCTACATAAGCGCACAACTATGGAATGGCCTCCAAAAAGCTGTGAAAACAATCCATGACCACCTGAACTTCAGGAAATCACTAAAAACCAACCTCTTCAAAAAGGCCTACCAACGACCCTATGTAAACCTCTTCAACCAGAAACACAGCATGACTAATGATTGTACTGGACAACACACAATCTTCATCCCTTCCGACCCTCCACATATACGTCATTCGATTACTATACAACCTTGTATTTCGTATCAACCGACTGGGCAAACGCCTTTGATGGTACTATGTAAGCCACATTGAGCCTGCAAATAGGTGGGAAAATGTGGGGTACAAATGCAACAAATAAATAAATAATAAAAATTAAAAAAATATTTCTGGTTATGCCAGAAATGGGGCATGATGGAAGTGGCCCTTTAAGAAGTCTACACTTTAATTGAGTTTTAAAAGCCTATTTCATTATTTTAGCTAGATGTATTCATTTATGTACAAATGTTAAAACTAATGTTATAGTTATTTAATATTTTTAACTAGTTTTAATAAGTAAACCTTTAAATTAAAATTAAAACATTTTAAAGACATTGTTCGTCTTTCATTATTGATATCTGAAATCTCTACAAATATATATATTTTCTTTTTGAGAGAATAATTTAATATATAACTTATTTTTCCTCTTAAATTTTTCAGAAAATTTGAGATGTTACTATTTTTAATGAGGCATCTCCCACAATAACATCAGAAACTATTCACTTTAATAGGCACTAAGCCCAGTATTGCCCCATGCCATGTGGGTTCCATTAACAACTGATGGAACAGTAGCCTCTGTAGAAAATCCAGGAACTCAGATCCCCTGGTTTTCAGTCTCAGTTCTAACCATTAGGCTGCTCCTCCATTCTGAAGTGGACCAAATAATTTAAAACATGAAGATCCTTTGCTAATATGAGTTGAATTATGAAAAGATAGATTATGTTATCTGATTTTAATATATGTGTACAGTAATTTTGTTTAGCTATAGTAATGACATACTGGGAATTAATAAGATAGAGTCATTGGAAATCCAGTAAATGTTTACCAGTTGATTACTGTGCATACTTAAATGTTTCCATTATTGTTTTTAAGATTCTTCTTGATTTATACTACTTCATTTAAGTGAATCCACTTGATTTATAATTAGATCTGATTGTAAGTATGATAATGTCAGAAAATTATTCATAGCATATTCCTATAAAGTATAATTCACAAACATCTGATATGATTTAAAAGATCTGTAAACTCAGGGGTCCTTTTACCAAGCTGCAATAAAAGGTTTGTTTTTGACGCTCGCTGAGGCCCCCTTTTACCACAGCAGGTAAAAGGCTGTCTTAAAAAAAAAAAAAACATAAATGACCGTGCAGCAAGTGAACCACTTGTTGCGTGCTCATTTTGGGGAGAGCACTTACTGCCACCCATTGAGGTAAACCCAGCAATACAAAAATAAAATATTTTGTAGCGCCAGAAGAAGCGTGCGCTGGAATGGGAACTACCGCCGGGCTTTACCTGCCACTTCGTGAAAGACCCCCTCAAATGTGAAAAAATGGATTGTTATTGTTTAAGCAATTATTTTTCAAGGATAATATTTAAAGTCCTGGGATAATTTATTTTATTTTGTCTATGTTCATATTATTCAGTTCTCTTAAGACTTGAAACTAACAAAATCTTAATATCCTGAAGCATAAACCTTGGCACACCAGCACACACCGAAGCCTCTTTCTTTTTCTGATATTTTCTTTATTGCATAAACATATCAATGTACTCACAGTCAGAAGGGGTGCTTCATAACACAGAGACTTCGTTATTCTGGGCTGAAACAGTGCTTGGAGGTAGAATTCTGAGGAAAAACAATTCTACTGCTGAGGTGGAAAACAGATGAACAGGCAGAGACAACTCAGAAATGGATGCCTGGAACGTGCTATATCTTATTGACAAGATATATTTTACAAGGTAAAAAACCACGTTCTCTTCAGGGAGTTTATCAGGCCAAGTACTGACAGAAAACAAGATGGAGAAAGTTCAAAAGCTAGAACAAGAGGAAAAGCAGGGGGGCTCCCAAGCCCAAAAAACAAGAGCATAAGACCAATGAGACAGAGCCATCAGGTAGGAAGGCAGTCAAGCTAGGTTCAGGCGACATTACATCAATGATAACAGTTTTTTTTTTTTTTTAACAAACAGAGAAGTGTGTCTGCACTAGCTGTGAACTATATTACACATAATGCATTGCTCCTCTAACTTACAGACAGATCTGCAGTAACGCATTAAACACATTTCAGGAACCTAATATAACTAAGGCAAGGCTGTCAAAGGACAGAACACATATATATATATGTGATTTTATGTTTGAAATTATATTGTAAAGTCCATGTTTTTATCATTTTAATTACTGTTTTATAATAATAATAATTATTATTTTTTAATGTTATGTTATAGTCTATGTTTTACTCTGTCACATCCTTAGGACGCCACATGGCCACGTGGAGGGGCATAATCGAAAGGGACGCCCAACTTTTGTTGAGGACGTCCTCGCAAAACGGTCCCGATGAGGGGCGGGGAAACGTGTATTATCAAAACAAGAGGACGTCCATCTTTCGTTTCGATAATACAGTCGGGGACGCTAAATCTTGAAATTTAGGTTGTCCTTAGAGATGGTCATCCCTAGACGAACCATTGTTCATTATTAAATAAAATCCTATCAGGCTCATTTTCAAAAGAGAAGGACGTCCATCTTTTGACACAAATCGGAAGATGGGCGTCCTTCTTCCAGAGTCGCCCAAATCGGCATAATCGAGAGCCGATTTTGGACGTCCCCAGCTGCTTTCTGTCACAGGGATGACAAAACGTCACGGGTGTATCGGAGGCGTAGCGAAGGCAGGACTTGGGCATGCCTAACAAAAGGGCGTCCTCGACCCATAATGAAAAAAAAAAGGGTGTCCCTGATAAGTACTTGGATGACTTTACCTGGTCCTGTTTTTCTTACGAACAAGTCACAAAAAGGTGCCCGAACTGACCAGCTGACCACCGGAGAGAATCGGGGATCACTTCCCCTTACTCCTCCAGTGGTCACTAACCCCCTCCCACCCTCAAAAAACATCTTTAAAAATATTTTGTGCCAGCCTCTATGCCAGCCTCAAATGTCATACTCAGGTCCATGGATATAGCAAAAGAGAGGGAACGAAGTACAAACTAAAGTCCAAACAAAAAATCAGCATCACGGGCCTTTAAAAATGGAACACAGTTCTTTAATGAATAAGCCTTGACAAGGCTTATTCATTAAAGAACTGTATTCCATTTTTAAAGGCCCATGATACTCAGGTCCATGAGAGCAGTATGCAGGTCCCTGGAGCAGTTTTAGTGGGTGCAGTGCACTTCAGGCAGGCGGACCCAGGCCCATCCCCCCTACCTGTTACACTTGTGGTGGTAAATGTGAGCCCTCCAAAACCCACCACAAAGCCACTGTACTCACATCTAAGTGCCCCCCCTTTACCCATAAGGGCTATGGTAGTGGTGTACAGTTGTGGGGAGTGGGTTGGGGGGGTTGGGGGGCTCAGCACACAAAGTAAGGGAGCTATGTACCTGGGAGCAATTTATGAAGTCCACTGCAGTGCCCAGTTGGTGCCCTGGCATGTCAGGGGGACCAGTGCACTACGAATGCTGGCTCCTCCCATGACCAACAGGCTTGTTTTTGGTCATTTCTAAGATGGGCGTCCTTAATTTCCATTATTTGCCGAAAATCAGAAACGACCAAGTCAAGGGACGCCCAAGTTTTCCTGAGGACGACCTAGCAAAACGTCCCAGTGGAGGGGCGGGGAAAACTGTATTATCGAAACAAGATGGACGTCCATCTTTCGTTTCAATAATACGGTCGGGGACGCCCAAATCTTATTGTAACTTTTCTATTGAAATACCCTTGTAAATGTGTGAAGTTTAAGGTTGCAAAATATTTTAAAATTATTATTTATTATTGCTGTACTTGTGCGGGACTGAGGTTACTGTATTGATCTGTCTGTATCATTGTAATTTTTGCTGTTATGTATGCTGTGTTGTTACCTATCTTGGATAAAGATGGGATATAAATAAATAAATAAACATAAACATCTTGAAAAGAAAAAAAAAGTGAATACAAAATGAAAAAAAAGAAAAATACCCTCTATCTATAAAGGCATAAAGGAAACAATTTTTAAATTCACTACACACTTTACAGACCACCAACTTTAAGGGGGAAGGACCTTGTGCAATTAGGCTATAAGGTATAATACTAATTTAGAAGGAAATTCTGACTATATTCTGTCTGAATCACAATATGAGGCAGGAATAGTTCATGGATCTAAGGTTGATGATGAGCTAGCTAATTTCTTTGATGAGTACCCAGTGTCAGCAGGTCTCCCTTCCACTCTTCAGCCAGGGTCAACCCTACTTAGCCAGACTGCTTCAACCCCAACTCCTGCTCCCTCTGGCACCAGTTGCTTCTCAGTGCTGAATCCCACCTTCGTGCCTCCCTTCAGTTTAGAGGCTCCTCACGGTTGCATATGAATAGCATTTCCCAAAAATGACCAACAACTTCAGTCATATCATAAAAGGATTTTCTTCTTTTATTTCTTACAGTCCAAAGTTCATCATTCTTACAGCATTTTATACCGTTTCATCCTCAGTCATTGACATTTGTTTATATTCACAGTGTTCAATGAGGGTTCATCCTTCACCCTGCTGGCTACAGTTTACTGCACTTCAAGGCTACTTTCTATCCTCCCAGGTAGCTACACATGTCCAACTGATTCCAAAAGCTCATTCAGCCTGCAGTTTCACTCTCCTCTTCTCCTAATGCTCTGGGTTTCTTTCTGCCACAACTTCTTCCCCAGCTGCCTCAATTCTCTCCTTCCAATTCCAACCAGTTGAGGAAATACAGCACAGCCAGTAAACCCCTCACCTTAGCTCCAGCAGCCTGAGCCAATGCAGACACCTCCATTCTCTCCTCCTCACTCTCACCTGCCTCCTCCAATTTATCCCATTCCATCACTTCCTCCTCCACCCAGGGCTCTCTCAGCTGCTCCTCATCTTCCTGATTGGAAATCATCTCCCAATTCTGTCCCTCCTCCTCCACTTCCTGCGAGTGTGTATTGGGTCAGGTGCATTAGGGGGATGGTAGTTCCTAACCTTATTCCTCACTCTCACCAATCTTTTATCCACCAGCGGATGAGCTTCCTACCCACATGGGATGTGTGCTTGCCTGCCTTGCTCTTTCCTGGGCCGCTCTCGCTTTCCCTGCAGCCGTCCTCTCAGCAAGCCCTCACATCAGATAAAAGTCTGGGGGTCTCATTAGATTCTGATTTTACCTTTAGGTCACAGGTGCAAGTGTTAATTAGGACTGTATTTTTTAAAACTGAGATTTCTGAGCAAATTGAAGCCTCTTTTGCACTGGATTGATTTTAAGTGAGTTGTGCTAACAAAGGTAGTAACGTGGTAACATAGTAAATGATGGCAGATAAAGACCTGTACCATCCATCCAGTCTACACAACAAGATAAACTCATTTTACATGGTATGTGATACTTTATATGTATACCCGAGTTTCATTTGTCCTTGCCATTCTCAGGGCACAGACTGTAGAAATCTGACTCTTCTTGTACTAAAAGTTCTTAAACTAATATTGAAGCCTCTTAAAATTTATACTGCAGCCCATCCATATCTATTCACTTACGATCAAGGTGTAGACCATAGAAGTCTGCCTAACACTGGCTTCACTTCCCAATTACTGGCGTTGCCACTCAATCTCCGCTAAGATTCCGTGGATCCATTCCTTCTAAACAGGATTCCTTTGTATTTATCCCACGCATGTTTGAATTCCAGTACCATTTTTATCTCCATCACCTCCCACGGGAAGGCATTCCATGTATCCACCACCCTCTCCGTGAAAAAATACTTCTTGACATTTCTCCTGAGTCTCTCCCCCCCCCCCCCCCTTCAACCTCAATTCATGTCCTCTAGTTCTACCACCTTCTTATCTACAGAAAAGGTTTGTTTGTGGATTAATACCTTTTAAATATTTGAATGTCTGTATCATGTCACCCCTGTTTCTCCTTTCCTCCAAGGTATACATGTTCAGGACAGCAAGTCTCTCTTCATACGGTTTGCAACACAAATCCCATACCATTTTTATAGCTTTTCTTTGCACTGCTTCCAGTCTTTTTACATCTTTAGCAAGATACGGCCTCTAAAACTGAACACAATACTCCAAGTGGGGCCTCACCAACGACTTGTAGAGGGGCATCAACACCTCCTTTTTCTGCTGGTTATACCCCTCTCTATGCAGCCTAGCATCCTTCTGGCCATGGCCATCACCCTGTCACATTGTTTCTTCACCTTTAGATCCTCGGACACCAACATCCCAAAGTCTCTCTCCTTAGTCGAGCTTACTAATCTCTCCCCTCCTATCTGGTATTTCCCTTTTAGGTTTCTGCACCCCTATGTACTCTACACTTCTTGGCATTACATTTTAACTAGAAACTCCAATCGCACAGCTCAAATGCTGCACTTGTACTACTACTGGTACCACACCTGATGTGACTCCAACCTCCAGACACCATTCAGCTATTAGACAGTGGAGAAAAAAAGCCTCAGTGATACCACCCAGCTAGCCTAGATATTCCAGCTATAAGGTGTGGGTACAGTAAACCATCATGTGGCTCAAAAAAAAACTCCACAGATACTTAAGCTGTAGCATGTATTGAAGAGTCTGAGTGACAAACCTGTGTGTATATGTACAAAACACAGGATGTAAAAAGTCCATACAATTCAGTCTACTTCAGTTCAATGCTTTGTTCATTTCAATACAACTATCTACTACAGGTGAGACAGCCCAATAGCACTTATCTGAAGATCCAAATGTCAGTCCCGTGTCTCCAATGCGCCCCGTGCTTCGCTGCCACTTCACCCTCCGGTTGACTCATCCAAATAACCCAACAGGGTTGCCAATGAGTGATAGGATATTGTTTAAACTGTTAGTGACGCTTTATCAAACATTGTACCTGGACTCTACATATTATTTGCATCATGCTGTGAGGTTGTATTTGCCCTCTCAATCTCTGAGATCACGGCATAATCATGAACTTTATTTATTTTATTGCATTTGTATGCCACATTTTCCCACCTATTTGCAGGCTCAATGTGGCTTACAGAGTATGGTTATGACATAATCATTCCATTATACCAGATACATTTAGTGGTGTGCAAAGATTAAGTAAGGGAAGAGAGATGGCAGGTGTTAGTCAGGGTGGAAGGTAATGTAGTTTTGTAAGACTATGGGTTCTCTTTGTAAGCCTTATGGAAGAGATGTGTTTTCAGAGATTTGCGGAAGTTATTTATTTTGTCAATAGCTTTCAGGGATGTAGGTAGTGCATTCCACAGCTGCGTGCTCATGTAAGAGAAGGAACTTGTTGTTCCTGCGTTTTAAAATATATGACTGGAGATTATACAGTCTGATACTCTCTGTTTGTGAGCCTATTGAGTGGAACAGATTACATTGCGACTTAAAAGTGAAAGGTCCCTGTCTGATTTTAAGAAAGGCTTGAAGGACCTGCTATATCAGGTTTATTTATGATCCTTTCAACAGATGAATGATATAGACAAGTATGGACTCCTTGCTGGCGCTGTGTATCTTTTGTAATTTTTGTATTTCATATGTACGTTTTGTTTTTTATTATCTATGTTATTTTTGTACCTTGCCCTGGATAAGGGCAGGTTAGAACTAGTAATAAATTTCAAATTTTAAATTTCAGGATTCATGGATCCAAAGTTGATGCTGAACTAGCATGGAGTAGAAATCTCCAATGGAATTTCATCATAAGAAAAAAAGGATAATTGTGAAGACTTACAAAATGCCACCTGCCCTCTCTACTCCAAACCATGCCACTACTCATCCTGTTATTTTGGTTCCTGTGGATTTTGATAACCTGTCATACATAAATAAATAACTAACAGAAAAATCCTCCTCCTTCCCAGCACCTCTCTGTTTATGGTGGTACTGCATCCTGTGATATTGCCTGCCTTGCCTAGCCTAATCTACCCATCATGCTCTCTTACTTCAGTGCCACTGCCCTGCTGTATTGTTGCTGTTTCCTAGGGTTACCATATGGCTCCAGAAAAAGGAGGATGGATTGAGGCAGCCGGGTTTTACTTCCATTGCTTTCCATTGAAATTATCTCCAAGCCCTGCCAGCTGAAAGAGGTCCTTTGGTGGACAGAATAGGTCATTCTCGTACTTGCTGCAACCAGCTGCACTGTCCCCCCCCCCCCCCCCCGCACATGTTTGGTTTTCACGCATGCCTGAAAACTGAGCATGTGTGAGAGGAGAGAGGCTAGCACAGCAGCATCTGGACAGTACCACTGGTTGCAGCAAGTAAGAGAAAGACCTGGCCACTGGATGATCTCTTCCAGCTGGCAGGACTTGGGGATCCTCACCAGCTCAGGTTTTTTTTGTTGTTGTTGGGGTTCACTGGTGCAGGAACAGGGATGGTGGCAGAATACTCAGGAGGAGGAGGAAATTGTGTTCCCACCCCATTTGGGCTCAAGCCCACCCAAAATATCATGTCTGGCTATTCTTCTGCTTAAAGAAAGCAGGTCTGTCCAAGAGGGTCCTAAAAGCTTATGTTCTTCTTTCTACTCCCAGTTATAGATGGCTTCAAGGATCAGGAGACCTTGGAGTCAAAACCAGTCACTAAGGAGGACTCAGTTATGGTAAGTGGTGGTGACCCAGAAGGGAAGAGAGTTAGCCTCCAATGGAAGAGATAGGCTCAAGTGAAGAAAATGGTCAAGTGGTGACATGGAGAGGGTGGACACCTGTGCTTGAGGAGATGCTGTCTTTTGGAGATGATTGGTTTCAACATGAGAATTACTGATGGCTTCTGGATGAGAAGGTTGCAGTGTAGCCTATGGATGGAATTCCGGTCCACTGTTTTCTCCTGGATTGGATGTCTCTTTGTTGGAGATTTGGACAGTTTGTGACCATTGGTGTGACGGGGCCTAATGATTGTGGTGGTTACTTTGCCCTGTTCACTTGTGGATGCTAGAGGCATGTCATAGCTGGGATGGTTGTTTGGTTGTGACCCTAGGATGTTCTTGGGGATTCATAGTGGTTATGGGGGTCCTGGGTGCACTATGGAATAGTTTCTCTCAGCCCTTAGGGGTGGTGATCCTGGTTGTGGCAGACACTCAACCTATGAGGGTTGACCTGAGGGGGAGGGTATATGAAGGAGTGAGTAATGTAGCAACACGTTTCCTCATGACCACTTCCTTAGTGGTGGTGCAGTTATGCCTCCTTACACCAGCTGGCACTAAACAGCTGTCTCAGAGTCTAAGTCAGAGTGACAGGGCTCAGGCCAGGATGTAATTAATTGTCCTGAGTCAGTGTATAGCAGAAGGGCCCCCGAGGACAGAGGTCTCCTGTAGAGGTCCTGAGAGAAGGATCCTCACAAGGTGATTTGGTGTAGGCTGTAGTACCTGACAGAGTTCCAGGGAAGAAGGGTGGCCCTAGCTCAGACTTTATATGCTGAGTGAGAAGTCTGAAGCTTATGTTTGAAGGAATTCTAGGGTTGAGTGCTCATAAGAGAGAAGACTGCCATGGTAGGCTCAGAATCCCATGGTTGCTGATCTATGGTTGTGAGTAATGAAGACATTGTATATTGAAAAGAGTAGCCATAACAGCGGCAGACTATTGAACAGGAGATTATGCTTGAGAGACTTCCATGGCAATTATTAAATCTCTGAGGAAACAGGTTATTTTATTTTCCTTGTACATAGTAATAACATTTTCCTTGTTGACCTTATACTGCCCTCTGGTGTGTTTTCTAAGGGTTCTATGCCTCCTTTTCAAATCATACTATCACAGGGACTCAAAACTGAAGACTTACCTATTGCAATTTACAGCATTGGATTTTCCCTGCTTAAATTGCCACTGTGAAAAATCAACAACAACAAATATATATATATATATATATATATATATATATATATATATATATATATATACACACACACACATATTTTCTGAATTATATTTTTACACAATGTCAAGGAGGAAAACCTTCTGCCCTTTTTAAACACGGGCTGTATAAGGAGTTGCCAAATCTAATTCAGTCATACTAGAGTTTGGAGAAGGTATGTAGGTAATTTGCCATCCACATGAAAAGCTATAGATCTGTATGGCAATCTACGTTTAATACGTGCACATTAAAATCTACTATCCTGATCTATTTTACTCAGCCCCGAATGTAACACAGAGGCCTATGCATTGTTAATGAACAACAGTTTCAAGTGACAGATGCAGTGTCTGTTCAACTCCCCTGGGAGCTGCCACCAACAACTTTTACATGATCCAGAATGGAAGATTAAAAGGCTCAAGGCTACAGTGCCATGTATAATAATCTCATTTGAAAGCAACATAAGAAGCACTCATTTCAGTTTCAGGAGACTTCTTGTTAATCAATAATAATAATTTGGGCTTTTATATGATACCCCGCCTAGGGCACCTTAAAATAAATATACACTACAAACAATGCATAAATTAATGGAAAATGAATCAGATGTATTTGAATAAACTAAACAGTAACTAGTGTAATACAAAATCTTTATTATAACCCCAGCTGAATCCATTTTGGAGTTGCTCACAAATACTTAAGGTAGTTCCCCACTGTCTTTTTCATTGCCTAAGACCAGTGAAAAGTGAAATCATTTCACTCCTCCCATTCCCTGTTCATTAACGTGAAGTGATTATATCAAACAATACAATGAATTTAAGGCTACTATTTCCCAGGATGGAAATCTATCATTTTTATTCATTGTTAAGATGTATGGATTAGCAAAAGAGAATCAACAGGTTTTAAACCAAGGAGCATTCCTATTTTGATATGTTTATATTCCTCTGCAGAACTATTTTGTGACGCTGTTTTATAGGCAAATGTCTCTGTAGCCTAGGGAGAAATATCGATTAGCTCAATGTCAGGTTGGAGGATGACTGTGGTATATATTTGGGAAGTGAAAGCTGGAAAAGTTTGCAATGACTGTGCGAGATACAACGGGGTCACTATTCAAAGCAATTTACTACTACACCTACTACTACTAATCATTTCTATAGTATACACAGCGCTGTACACATTATATACAGGTACTTTCTCTGTTCCTAGGAGGCTCACAATTTAAGGGGTCCTTTTACTAAGGTGCACTGAAAATGGGTTGCGGTAGTATAGGCATGGGTTTTGGGCTCATGCAGAATCATTTTTCAGCGCACCTGTAAAAAATGCCTCTTTAAAATGTTTGCCGAAAATGGATGTGCGACCTTTACCGTCAGCCATTGACCTAGCAGTAAAGTCTCACCCGGTAACAGGGCAGTAATGACCTTTGCGCACCAAATGCCACTTGGCGCATGTCCATTCTGCGTGGGCCAAAATAAAAATTATTTTTTGGCCGCACGCCAAAACTGAAATTACCACAAGAGCTACACGGTAGCTGTGCGGTAATTCCATTTTGGTGTGTTGGACACACATAGAGCCTTACACAGCTTAGTAAAAGGGCCTCAGTCTTTTTTTTTTGTACCTGGGGCAATGGAGGATTAAAGTGACTTGCCCAGGGTCACAATGAGCTGCAGTGGGAATCAAACTTAGGTTACCACAATGAAAGTCTACTGCAGTAACCATTAGGCTACTCCAGAAACAGCTCTTGGTTGGTTGAATTGTTTGGGGCTATCCGCTGATATTTAATGGCACTCAACCAGTTATTGTTGCTGAATATTGCCACAGACTGCTAAACTCAAAATGGCTATTGTGTGGGAGGTCTGTGGGCGTAGTCGACACTTAAATGGTTAAGTGCTGATATTCAACACTTAACTGCATAAGAAACAGCCGGGCATATAAACCCAGATAATTCAGTGTTGGTGTCATTGGCTGAATATTGACCCCGATGAGATCAGCATTTCAGTGGCAGCCCAGCTGACCATACAGGACAGACTAGAAGTCTTCAGAGCATGTTGGCACTTGAAGATCAGATAAGGGGATATGACTACCCTTTTCTTCAAGTGGATTTTTGATTTGGCACATTTTTTCAGGGTCATACATAGAAACAGAGAAACATGAAGGCAGATAAAACCATATGGCCTATCCACATCATCTACTATCCCTTCCTCTCCCTTAGAGATCCTATGTACTTGCCCCAAGCTTGCTTGAACTCAGATACAGTTTTCATTTTCGCCATGTTCCCTTTTGCTGTATTTCATGTTTCTAGACTTATGCTGATGATATCATCACCCATGGGATTTGGGGGAAGGGAAGAAAGGATAGGCTTTTCAGTTGTTTTACTTTACTTACTTACTTATTCAAATGCTCAACACTCTAACCCCCACCCCCTTGTTTTCTAAGCCACGCGGCAATGCCAACACAGCCTATTCAAAGTGAATGGACTGTGTCGGCATTGGTGCATAGCAGCCACTAGCGCAGCTTAGTGAATGGGGCGGGGGGGGGGGGGGTAAATCTTTCATTGCCAGTGACCTCACTGATGACTTGCTTCAAATGAGCTAAGCGCCCATGACTCGCCTTGCTCTTCATCACAAAACAACTTTTGTTTTCATTCTTATATTGAATGCATACCGCTGCAGCAGATTTGAACTAAGCTAAGTTACTTGGCACTTTTGCTGGGGTAACTTGTGTGCCCAGCGGTTTGGCACATGCCGAATCCCACAGTAAAAAATAATTTTCTATTTTCTATCGTGGGGGGCATTCCCGGTGGTAACCGGTAGTGAACCCACCCTAGCACATAGTGCACGGTTACCACATGGGCAACGTGTTAGTCCTTACCATTAGACCTATGGGTGGCAGTAAGGGCTCAGACCGTAAATAGGCATGCGATAGTTTTAATATTATCACATGTCTGTTTCCCGGCCCATTAAAAAAATAGCTTTTTTCCTAGTCGGTGTAAAAAATAGCCCAGTGCACGCCTAAAAGATGTACACACACTACCGCAACTGTACTAATACTGAGCTGAAAAAAGCTTAACTGACCCAAACTAATGAGGGTATGTGGTATTTGATAACTTGCTTTTTTTCTTTTATTTATTTATAGTGGAGAAAAAGACCTCAGTAGTCACTGCATGGCGATAGAACAATAAATTCACTTCAATGCCCGCAATCCTTTGATTCCGTTATTATCACTGGTCATAAAAAACTCCACTTGTGTGTAAATGTGGGCTGAAAATGAAGTGAACTATATCCTGTCAAAATAATCCAAATCGTGATGCTTAACGAATGCTTAAACAAATAATGTTACTTAGCTTATCAATTTTGCCCACACTACCGCAAGCCACTTTTCACAGCAGTTTTGTAAAAGGACCCCTTAGAGTGTTGAGTGTTTGAATATGCTTGATATTATAGCTCCCACTTATTATATTTTGGAGTTTGACCATTTATGTATATAATTTTTATTATATTTATTATTATTATTATAATTATTATTATAATACAGATATTATAGTACTGCAAAGTATAATACAGCCATTAAGTAATAAGATTTACAAATCAGGAAATCAAAAGCAAATTCTCTTCTTTTAACAAACATAACATGGCTTCCTTAGACCTCAATATGACAGGGGGGGGGGGGGGTAGGAATCTAGTGAAGTTAACACAATATACATAAATCATTACTGCCTTAATTATGGTTCCGTCATTCCTTACTTCTTTATTCTACTCTACAGATTGTTTACTATCTAGGAATGTCTGAAGCTGATTAGGCAAATAATAGACATATTTTATCTGATTTAGTCTAATAATACATTTACAAGGATAAGCCAGGAGGAACGAAGCCCCCAATTCCAAAACTTTTGGTCTCATAGAGAGAAATTTTTTTCGTCTTTCTTGGGTGGGCTTAGTCACATCCGGGTAAAGCCAAATTTTCTGACCAGCAAACAAACGATCAGTTGATTTAAAATAAAGAGTTTGACCATTTAAAGGGATTTAATTTACTTACTTTACATTATTTGATGTTTCGCCTCACCTAAAGCTTGATGTGAATTACAATAGAAAACAAAATCTACAAAACAGTTCATTAATTTCAGTTATTAACCCAGCTCACTAAAGGGTCCCTTTAATAAGGTGCGATAAGTGCTAGAGTGCATTTACTTCAGCTTAGAAGGTTTTACCTTGGGACGCACAGAGGCATCCTGCAGTAAAATCCCAATGTGAACGCGCAAACCACGAGCTAAAAAAAATTCCTGGATTTTACTGGGAGGGGGTGTGTCTTGGGGGGGTAGAGAGTGGGCAGGACAGCACAAATAAGTTAGCGCAGCCACATTACCTTGCACTAGCTGACTAGCGCGGGATTAGTTTGTGAACCCTTACTGACTACAAAATGGGGGCCCTGTTTACTAAGCCGCACTGTAGGCACGCAAACATTTTAGTGCATGCTAATGCTAGAGACACCCATAGGAATATAATGGGTGTCTCTATCATTAGCGCGCGTTAAAAAGTTAGCACGCTTACAGTGCAGCTTAGTAAACAGGGCCTTGGGTGATGGTAAGGTCTCACACTCTAATTTTTGGTAATAGCCATGTGTTAATGGCAACATTAGCACATGGTGATTAACTGTGATAATGAAAAATCTGCCATTTTCCTGATGCAGTAATAATGGCCTTAGCACACATGCGCTAACGCCATGTTTTACGGCAGCTTAGTAAAAGGACCCCTAATATATTTCCTTAACAAAAACAAACCTTTTAAAATCTCTTAAATCTGACAAAATTCTAAAGACAACTCTTTCCTCAATTTAGATCCTTACATTTCAAAAGAACCTTTACAAGTGGACTATAATTTAGCCTTCCTGGTATTTCCAAAAGACCCTGTGAAGAAATGGACCAGTAATAGTAATAGCCAGGAAAAAAATATCATATTAATGTATACTGCAGACATGACTGAAAATATTATTTAATATTGTAAGTTTGTGAGCAGAATCCTCAGATAATTTTTTTTCACCAAGGATGACTCCTTATTCAAATGAGTTTTATACACAGTAACAATGTAAAGTATCTTTCATAGGGTCCTCAATAACATAAATCAGTGCTTATGTGTTCTCACATGCTCGCTATTCATAAATATTATAATTTAACATGTGAAGATCAAATGGTGAAAAATTAAGTGTAACTTAAAAAGAAACAGAATCAGTCACTCATCTGATCAAATTCAGCACCAGCATAAATCTTCAAATAATAAGTTGTAGAATAAAGCTGAGTCATTCTTTGGCTCAATTGAGTCCAGCTTGCTGTTAGCTTGGCCCCGCCATGGGTTTTCTTTTCAAAACTGTTTCAGATGCTAAGGAGATTGCTGCAACACATTGAACATAATAAGAACATAAGAGTAGCCATACTGGGTCAGACCAGTGGTCCATCTAGCCCACTATCCCGTTTCCAAACAGTGGCCAATGTAGGTCACAAGTACCTGGCAGAAACCCAAATCGTGGCAACATTCCATGCTATAAATCCCAGGGCAAGCAATGGTTTCCCCATGTCTGTCTCAATAGCAGACTATGGACTTTTCCTCCAGGATTTTTTCCAAACCTTTTTTAAACCCAGATAGGCTGACTGCTATTACTACATAATTTGGCAAAGAGTTCCAGAGCTTAACTATACATAGAGTAAAAAAATATTTCCTCCTATTTATTTGAAAAGTATTTCCATGTAACTTCCTTGAGTGTCCCCTAGTCTTTGTACTTTTGGAATGAGTAAAATATCGATTTACTTCTAGTCATTCTACACCACTCAGGATTTTGTAAACCTCAATCATATCTCACCTCGTCCAACTCTTTTCCGAGCTGAAGAGCTCATACCAAAAAAATGTTGGACCACTTAAGTGGCCTCCACTAAACATAAGTTCCTTTCAGTGAACCCCCCCCCCTCCCCACAAACTTGGAGTTCAAGTTCCATCACAGAAAGCAAGAAACATATACAAGCTCTTTAATTTAAATGTGTTTGGGTGTCAGAACAACAGGCTTATTTTCAAAAGAGAAGGGCGCCAATCTTTCGACACAAATTGGGAGATGGGCGTCCTTCTCCCAGGGTCGCCCAAATGGGCACAATTGAAAGCCGATTTTGGGTGTCCTCAACTGCTTTCCATCACGGGGACGACCAAAGTTCATGGGGGCGTGTCAGAAACATAGTGAAGGCGGGACGGGGGCGTGACTAACACATGGGCGTCCTTGGCCGATAATGGAAAAAAGAAGGGCGTCCTTGACAAGCACTTGGGCGACTTTACTTGGTCCATTTTTTCTTGCAACCAAGCCTCAAAAAGGTGCCCAAACTGACCAGATGACCACTGTAGGTAATCGGGGATGACCTCCCCTTACTCCCCCAGTGGTCACCAACCCCCTTCCACCCTTAAATTTTTTTTTTAAATATTTTTTGCCAGCCTCTATGTCAGCCTCAAATGTCATACCCAGCTCCCTGACAGCAGTATGCAGGTCCCTGGAGCAGTTTTAGTGGGTGCAGTGCACTTTAGGCAGGCAGACCCAGGCCCATCCCTCCCTACCTGTTACACTTGTGGTGGTAAATGGGAGCCCTTCAAAACCCACCACAAACCCACTGTACCCACATGTAGGTACCCCCTTCACCCCTTTAGGGCTATGGTAGTGTTGTACAGCTGTGGGTGGTGGGTTTTGGGGGGGGGGGTTGGGGGGCTCAGCACCCAAGGTAAGGGAGCTATGCACCTGTGAGCAATTTCTGAAGTCCACTGCAGTGCCCCCTAGGGTGCCCGGTTGGTGTCCTGGCATGTGAGGGGGACCAGTGCACTATGAATGCTGGCTCCTCCCACTACCAAATGGCTTGGATTTGGTCGGTCCTGAGATGGACGTCCTCAGTTTCCATTATCGCCGAAAATCAGGGATGACCATCTCTAAGGCCGACCTAAATTTCGCGATTGGCCATCCCTGACCGTATTATTGAAACGAAAGATGGATGCCTATCTTGTTTCGATAATATGGGTTTCCCCGTCCCTTCGCCGAGATGTCCTGCGAGGACGTCCTCAGGAAAACTTGGGCGCCCCTTTTTCTATTATGACCCTCCAAGTGTAACATCTGATGGCATCAGAATGTGTTA
The DNA here is from genome assembly GCF_901765095.1 of Microcaecilia unicolor. Classification (NCBI taxonomy): domain Eukaryota; kingdom Metazoa; phylum Chordata; class Amphibia; order Gymnophiona; family Siphonopidae; genus Microcaecilia; species Microcaecilia unicolor. Next base: position 48,461,082 of record NC_044034.1, read on the forward strand.
CAACAAGTGTGATAACAGGAAAAGTGAGCATGAAAATATCTAGGAATATAAATTATTGCCATCTCAAAGTGACCTGATATAGCAATATAGGTGCTAGAACAGGAGAGAGAGACAGAGAGAGAGGAAAAGATCATATCCACCAAAAAGAAAGTGCCCCTTTTACAAAGCTGCAGCAAAAAGGGGCCTGCACTGGCATTGGTGTGTTTTTGATGCGCATCGAGTCCTCCTTTACCGCAGTGGGTAAAAGGCAGATCTTTCTTTTTTTCAGGAAATAGCCATGCGGCAAGTGAAGCACTTGCTGAGTGGCCATTTCTGTGGGGAGCACTTACCGCCAGCCATTGAGGTAGAGGTAAGGGCACCTGCACTGGCAGTGCATGGTAGTTATGCTACAATTGGGAACAAGGCAAGGATTTACTGCTTTGTGGTATTTTGAATTAAGATTGAACTGTGTTGAGAAGGTGAATGTGAAAACCTGAACTGAATCTTTCATTGCTGGTGATCAATAGAAATCAAACAAAATAAAACATGGAAAAGAAAATAAGATGATACCTTTTTTATTGGACATAACTTAATACATTTCTTGATTAGCTTTCGAAGGTTGCCCTTCTTCGTCAGATCGGAAATAAGCAAATGTGCTAGCTGACAGTGTATATAAGTGAAAACATTCAAGCATTACTATGACAGTCTGACAGGGTGGGAGGATGGGGGTGGGTAGGAGGTATGCATAGGGACATCAAAGCATATCATTGATATTCTAACAGGATGGGTGTGGATAGGTGAGGGGTGGGGTGATCAACAGAGAAATACAGCTTTTATGGTTTATAATGGGCTAGGAACCCCAGATCCTTGTTAAGTCCTTTCTGTTGGGTGTTAAAATATTCAATCATTCTGACGTTCTTGTATGGTTTTAAAGTTACCTTTCAGGATTCTCACTGTGAAGTCACTGGTACAGTGTCCTGGTCAGTAAAATGCTGGTGATGAAACTAAGTGAAGACTAAGGTTGTATTGAAGAAAAGGGTTCTGAGAAAATAAACACCTGTGTTTTCAAGAAACGATGAGAATGCTGAGTTTTTGTGTGTCCCTGCCGTGAGCGGGAAAAAGGCTCAGGCCAGCTGGAGAGAGGAGAGGTGGTTTGGATCTCATACCTTGGAGGAAGACAGCTAAGCAAGGTTAGCCCTGGCCCCCACATGGAAGGAGGACCCTGGTTACAAGCTCCATAAACAGGATTCCCCTGTAAATGTACAAATACTGGCTCTGCATTTTCTATCCGATAAATCCTTTCTTTTATGAATAAAATGTGCCTATTTACCAAATTAAATGGCCCAATTTTATCTATATGGGAGCTGAATATGCACACAAGAAAGTTCTGTGTTCACCACCTGCATGAAAATGCATAACTCACTTTAATTATTCGACTCTAAAGAACCAATCATCATTTCCAGGCTGTCTTTCCATGATCAGGAAAGAAACAGAACCATATGGAGAAAAGTCAAGGAAATTCAAGTACAAAAAGAACTGCAAAATAGGCAACAACAGATCTCCAGAGTTGCCTGAGGGAGCACCTGATGTCAAGTGATTCCCTTGCATGTCCTTAAACTGATTAAGTGACAATTTAAATGAACTTTAGGAATACTACCACAAAAAATTTATTTTCTCAGATTGTTACTATTCAACAAGTTATGAACAACAATAAACTTTATTAGTAACACAATCTGGTATGGGATTGTCACTATTTCAAACTCCTCTTACTAACTCACAAATACATTAATCCTGCAGCTCCTCAGTATCTCTCCTCTCACATCTCTCCCTAAACCTCTACCTGGAACTCCATTTTATCAGGTATGTTATTCTTATCTTTATCCTTCTCCTCTATCACCAGCTGCAGACTCTGGGCCAGATGCACTAAACTTAATGAGCCATTAATGAGCAAGTAGTAAACCCTGGCATGCACTAAAGGACATTTTCCTATCACGGTAGCAGCTAACAAAAACAGAATGCAAATGTTCCAAAGGAGCTGCACTACCATTGCAAGGCTATTATAATGAGATGCACTAACGTTTACCGATTCCCCTTACCGTGGAAAACCTAACGTGAGGTCTGCACCTCTCGTTAGGCTGGGGCTGCTGTGAACGGACCCACGGAGACCAGTGGGAAAGCGCCTGTAAAAAAAAAAAAGAACAAGTTGCGTGATCCAAGTGCTTGTCAGGGACGTCCTTCTAAAGTGCCTAACATGGACGTCCTTCAAGGCTTTTTTTCCCCTTCCGATGCCGCTCCCCCTCCCCCCTGCATTGAAATGACAGTTTCCTGCAGCCCCGGCATCCCCGCCATCCTCTGCACCCCTGTGACCCCGCCCTCGCCGCCCCCCCCGAGGTCGTCGCCGCCGCCTCTCCCCCCTCCACCCGCCCCCTCCGTCTGCCACCGGGACAGGCCCTCACAGCACCTCTCACCTCCGTGTGAAGGTGCTGCAGCAGGCAACAGCTGATCGCCTCCATTTGGACTTCCCTCCTTTCCTCCCTGGCCCGCCCTCATTTGACGTAAGTAACTTACATAAGTAACTTACGTCAGACGAGGGCGGGCCAGGGAGGAAAGGAGGGACGTCCGAAGGGAAGCGTTCAGCTGTTGCTTGCTGCAGCGCCTTCATACGGAGGTGAGAGGCGCTGTGAGGGCCCAGCCCGGTGGCAGACGGAGGGGGTGGGTGGAGGGGGGAGCGGTGGCGACGACGACCTCAGGGGGCGGGGCCATAGGGGTGCGGAGGATGGCGGGGAGGCCGGGGCTGCGGGAAGCTGTCATTTCAATGCAGGGGGGGGGGGGGGATGAAGGATGTCCATAGGCACAGCTCGTCTTTTATATATATATATATATGTATATATATATATATATACAGAGAGAGAGAGAGAGAGAGAGAGAGAGAGAGAGAGAGTGAAGGGCGTCCATAAAGGACGTCCTTGGCATGAGCAGAGCAGCCAGCATAACGCTTGGCTACTCTGCGGAAGCTCGACCGGCTGACTGGCCGACTGTTTAACGATGGAATAGAGAATGCAAGTGAGCTACAACGAGCAGCTCATTTGCATTCCTATTCCTTGATGCATGCCCGTTCCTTACCGATTCGCTAAGGGAATCGGTACGGAAAGGGCTTTAACGATTTTTTAGTGCATCTTGGCCTCTGTTCCTTCCATCTTGCTGTGCTGCACACCTGGAATAGACTCCTTGAGTTGGTATATTGTACTTGGTCTCTGGTCCTATTCAAATGCAGCTAAAAGCCCACTATTTTGTAAATCTTAACCCTTATTCACCTGTTCAATACCCATGTTATCTGAATCATTCCCATAATAAATTACACTTACTAATCCCTTGTTTTTCCTGTTTGATCTGAATAGATTGTAAACCCTGTCAAGCAGGGAATCTCTTGAATGTTTGTGTACAGCACTGCATACTTCTAGTAACACTATAGAAATGGCAAGAAGTAGTAGTAGTAGTCTTAGTAGTAAATGAAATTGCTCAATACACCTTAAGGCACTGAAGTTAGGCTTTCTCCCTGCTGGAGGATCCCTAGGAAGCCTCATACATTCTGTGATGGCCTAGCAGCTCCCAGAGGTGCTCACTCGCCCAGCTGGAAAAGAAATAATAACAACCAAAAAGAACAGGAAATGAAAGAGATAAAAAACCATGAAATAAATGAGCTATCCCCCGGAACCTATATAGCGCGCCTGGAGATCCGCGCTGAAATCCAGGCTTATTCTTTAACAATGCGCGTAACTTAATTGTCTTAACAAGCTAATCACCGTTGATAACAGCATTTAATATGCAATAATAAGCACTAATTGGTAATAATTAGAATTTACACATATGACTCGCTAAGTATATTCTGTACTAAATTCTAATACGCGCAGTTCAAAAGGGGTGTGCCTATGGGTGGCGAATTTGGCATTTTGTGGGCATTCTAAAATTTACATGCATAGTTATAGAATATGGCCCAGTGCAGGTAGATCTACACGTAGGGATTTGCGCTATGTTTTCTTTGGTATAAATAGAGGCACGTAGCTTTAGGCACTTGGATATCAAACAAGCATATTCTATATCCCACGTCTAAATCTAGGCGGAAATGTTTACTGTGCGGATTTTTTAGGCACCTTATATAGAATTTGACTCTATAACAAATGTTTACAAAATATGCCATCTTTATGATCTAGAATTGAAAATTGGATATGCTTCTTGCTCTGAGGAACTAGTGGTGTAGCCATGGGGGGCCTGGGCAACCCACTTTGGGCTCAGGTCCCTTCCAGAACTGCAGCACCACTTTACCTTTGCTGACAGGGATACGAAGTCCCGCCAACCAAATACATACAGTGCCATGGCTCCCCTCCTCCTCATGCTGCTTCTTTAAGGCAAACGTCAGTATGTGCTTTCAGCCGCCAATGGTGGAGCTTCTCCTGCATGTGCGAGAAGGAGGAAAGCTGAGGCACTATATTTATTTGGCTGGTGGGGCCTCAGCATCCCTGCCAGCAAAGGTATATTTGGTGGGTGGGTGCACATGGGGGGAGGGGGAGGAAGAGAAGGAAGGAGCAATACGTTACCCTCCTAGTCCACCCCTGTGTGCCCCAAAATTGGAGGGCTGGCTATGTCCCTGTGAGGGACTCATAACTATGCACAGGGTATTCTGGATTCTATCATGTTTGTTTATTGCCTTACAGAAACTACTATCACTGCCTTGTAGTCATAGTTATTATATTTAAGTTTACCCCCTGAGACAATTTGTCAGCCTCTAGCTTGTAAAAGTTGACCATCTCTGACCAAGCCTTACTTGGACTTTTCCATTCAGCATCAATTTTCTGCTTCCCAGGGTAAATTGTCAATTGTCTGTCTTTTAATGGTGCTATGAAGCTCTTCTGTTATTTCAGAGTTTTCCCCTTATTTGGTTCTTTTATTTCAGTGTGAAAAGACCAAAACTAGGTTACAAATCATTAGTGATCAGTTCCACTAAATTTCTCAAAAAAAATAAAGAATGTTTAGGACCTAAGAAAATCTTGTGATTATTATTTTTGACCCAGGCAAGCTAAAGTCAGGAGTTTAACGAGCAGAGTGGTAAGATGTATATGGATATTGTAGAGTCCAATTTATTTTGTCATGCTTAGATAGATGACATGCCAGATGAATAAAAGGCCATAACTGAGGCCAGTTGGGTTGCTTTTAATGGGATCACATAAAAGATTTTTTAGAAGTTTAGATTATAGTTCACATTGGTCATTACTTCATTTTGACATCAATTAGTGTAGTGCTACCTATAATAATTTCAGTTCTTCCATTTATTGTTTGCTCAAAAAATCATCACATATTTGATAAATGTAACACATCCACTAATAGATCCTCATATGCCAACACATATATCAGTAATTTATGTTTCAGTGATGAGGAATAAAGATAATTCATGGTTCATTCTTTTAACCCACCAAGATCTAATTTAAATGTCACTGCTGATCTTTTAATATACATAAGGGGCAATGCTATAACTTAGTGCCTCTAGTTAGGAGTGCCAATGCCATGCTGAGTTCTGATTCTATAATGGTGGCATGTATAACCCTAAACATGACCATTTATGCAGTTCAAAGGCAGGTGTGAATGGGCACACTTAAGAGCACCATGCAACATGTTCAATTTATATTACATGTTAGTTGGAAACACACCCATGCCTTTCCCATACTCACCCACATTCCCCCAGACTCTATATATGGTACCCAGATTTGGGTGCTCAAATTTGTGCAAGTGCCCGAGATGCACACATAAACTAATTGAATAATGAGCCCGTAACTATCAATAATTAGTTGCTTAAGGCTTGGTGCCTAACTCTACTAGTGTATAACTCAAAAGGCTGCATGACCATGAGCATGACGGGGACATTCCAAAGTGTTGCACGTATAGTTAGGGAATATTGTCTCAGTGTGCCTAGCCTGGGCTCCAGCATTTATACCAGATTTCAACAGGTGTAAATCTGGTGCCTATAGTTAGACATGGGAATCGGTGCTATGTGCTATTCTATAAAGGACGTACATCTTTTATAGAATATCACTTACCCCGGGATTCTATATATCGCGCCGAGATTTCCACAGGGAAATCAAAGTATATTCCACAACAATGTGCATAATGTAGTTAGCTAACAAGCTAATCAATGCTGATAATTGGATGTTAACAAGCAATTATCAGCACTAATTGTCATTAATTAGAATTTACTTGCATTATTGTCTAAGCATGTTCTTTAACATAGTGCGCATAAATTCTAAGTCACATAGTTGAAAATTGGGCATGATTATGGTTGAAGAATGGGCGAATCATGGACATTTCTAAAATCTATGCGAGTTGTTATAGATTACAACCACTCTGCGCCTAATTTAAGCATCGGGATTTACAATAGGTTTTACTTGGCGCAGTTTACCATGACTAAATTTAATCACGTGGACCAGAACTCAGAATATTCTATATATTGTGTGGAAATTTAAGCCTTTTCTATAAAATTTGGGCGTACTTTAGAGAATATGCCTAAGTGTGGTTTCTTTCCATATGGAATTTTCAGGTGCCATATATAGAATTTAGCCCTTAGCGCCTAATTATTTTTATAGAATTTTCCCCCATTGTGCTCCCCTGCAGTTATGTACTATCCCCTTGATTCTATAAAGGTTTCCAAAAATTGGATGCACAAATTTAGCACGGCTCCAATTTGCACGTGCAATTAATAGAATAACGAGCCAATTAGTGCCAGTAATTGCCTTTTGACACTGATTAGATTTAATTGGGGATTATGCATTTAAAGTTAAAAGGCGTTTTTACCGCGATTTTGGGTCACTTTTTTTGGACCCTTTTTTTTCACGAAAAAGTCCCAAAAAAGTGCCCCAACTGCCTAGATGACCACCGGAGGGAATCGGGGATGAACTCCCTGGACTCCCCCAGTGGTCACTAACCCCCTCCCACCAAAAAAAAAAGAACTTTAAAAACTTTTTTTGCCAACCTGTATGCCAGCCTCAAATGTCATACCCAGCTCCATCATAGCAGTATGCAGGTCCCTGGAGCAGTTGTTAGTGGGTGCAGTGCACTTCAGGCAGGTGGACCCAGGCCCATCCCCCCCTACCTGTTACACTTGTGGTGGTAAATGGGAGCCCTCCAAACCACCCCCAAAACCCACTGTACCTTCATGTAGGTGCCCCCCTTCAGCCATAAGTGCTATGGTAATGGTGTAGAGTTGTGGGCAGTGGGTTTTGGGGGGAATTGAGGGGCTCAGCACCCAAAGGAAGGGAGCTATGGACTTGGTAGGTATTTTACTTTTTTTTTAATTGTTACAAGTGCCCCCTAGGTTTCCCGGTTGATGCCCTGGCATGTGAGGGGGACCAGTGCACTACGAATCCTGGCCCCTTCCACAACCCAATGCCTTGGATTTGTTTGTTTTTGAGCTGGGCGCCTTCGGTTTCCATTATCGCTGAAAAACAATACCGCCCAGCTCAAACCTGCACAAATCTAATGCATTTGCCCGGCACAAACCGTATTATCGAAAAAAAAGATGGACGCCCATTTTTTTCAAAAATACAGTCTGTCCCGCCGCTTCACGTACCCGTTCTTGGACATAGGCGCCCATGGAGATGGGCATTCACGTTTGATTATGCCCCTCCACGTGCACCCAACGTGCGCCAATTCGGAATTACTGCCCAGTACTGTATGGCCGGGTCGGTAATTTCATTTTGTGCCACACTTCCACGACGCATGCCGGAAAATATATTTTATTTTCCGCCTGTGGTGCTAACCAGGCGGGTAAATCAGCATGTACACTCGAGACCTTACCGGTAAGTGATATGTGGTGGTGATAAGGTTTCAGGGCCCAAAAATGGACGTGTGCAATTTTCATTTTGCTGTCACATCTATTTTCGGCCCCCCAAAATGCCTTTTTTGCAGGCACGCTGAAAATTGGACCTGCACGCGTCCATTTTTTGGCGCACCTTAGTAAAAGGACCCCATAAATAGATAAGATAGAATAACAGGAGTAAGAAAATAAGGGAGTAGTTTAAATAAAGTTGCTTAAACATGATCTTGGCTAAGGTAGAAGTGGATAAACACATCCTGGTGTAGTATGTGCAGCCAGTGTCATTTACTACTCCTACTTATCATTTCTACAGTGCTACTAGATGTACGCAGCGCTGTACACTTGAACATTTTTGTTAAAGATCTGGTTGAAGAGCCAAGCTTTCACTTGCTTCTTGAAGTAGAGATAGACTTGTGTTAAGTGAAGCCTTTCAGGAAGTGCATTCCAGAGCACAGAAGCTACTCTGGAAAAGGCTTACTTGCGGGTATCACATCGTGTGATGTCCTTTGGAGAGGGTTTGGCTAGGGATAATCCATGGGAGGACCTTAATGACCTTGAAGGTGTGTAGAGTGAGATCCTGTTGTTCAAGTACTCTGGCTGTTTTCTTTATGGGCCTTGAAGGTCAAACATAGAGGTTTGTACTGTACTGTACGCTCTGTATTGTACTGGTAGCCAGTGAAGTTTATGCAAAAATGGTGTGATGTGGTCGTGTCACAACCTTTTATTAGTCTTGCTGCAGCATTCTGAATCAATTGGAGCTGGTACAAAACCTTTCCTGTCAGACCAGTGTAGAGTGCATTTAATAATCCAGTCATAATGATATCACGGCATGCCAATTGCACAAAGCTTGCCTTCTCAATGTACAAAAGAGGCAGCATTGTTGTCATAAGTGATAGAAGCTGCTCTTGATGGTTACTTGGATTTGGGTGATCAGAGTAAGTATTGAATCAAGCTATATTCCAAGGTTCCTGACTTGTGATTTGAGGGGGAGTTCATATTTCCCAAAATAAATTTTGATGTCAGGTATTAACCTACTTGTGTTAGGGACCCATAGAAGCTCAGTTTTATTTGGGTTCAGGCAAAGTTTTTTTTTTTTTTTAGCCCATTCTTGTATTGATGTTAGACAGGTAGTCAGTTTATTCAGGGCTGTGGGTAAGGTTCAAAGGGTATGAGTAGCTGCACGTCATCTGCATAGATGTAGAACCAAGTGTCCATTGACTGAATCAGCTCGGTAAGTGGCTTGAGGTAGATATTGAATAGAACAGGTGACACCACGGGTCAGTGCCCATGTTGGTGATGGGGTGCTGCTGAACAATATGGACTGTTGCCTGTCTGATAGATGGATCTGAACCAGGCAAGTACTGTTCCAGATACCTGTTTCTGCTAGTCGTGCTAGCATGATATCATGATCCCCAGGTCAAAAGCTCTGAAACATCTCGAAGTACTAAAACCAAGGCAAATCCCCTGTCTTGGTTTCTGTGAAGGTCATCTAGTAGGGGTACAAAGACTGTTTCTGTTCCATAACTGGGTCTGAATCCAGATTTACATAGATCTAGACAGTTCTAGCCAATCATTGAGTTGATCACAGACTGTCTGTTCTATAAGTTTTTCTAAAAAAGGGATGTTGGATTCTGGCCGGTAATTTTCAAATTTGTTCTGGTCAAGGTTGTTCTTCTTTAGTAAAGGATGCACGACTGCCCTTTTTAATGCTGTTGGTAGTTGTCCCTTAGAAAGAGCGGAGTTCACGATTTTTGTGACACCTTCTGTGAGGCCTCTGCTTGTCCACTACACTATCATTTATCATACACCAGTAGCGTAGCCAGAGTTTAATTTTTAGACGGGCCTGGAGGTGGACTGGGTAGGCACAGGCCTCGCATTTCCTCTCCACCCGCTACCACCCCCCACCCCAGCTGCCGCCACATTTCCTCTCCATCTGCCCGCCGCTGCCACATTTCCTCTCCACTGCTACCCCCCCCCCCCCTCATGACAGCCCCCTGCACATGGTCAATTCTGGTCATTTTTACTGACCTGAAGCGCCGTTCTCCCTCCAGCACCGGCGATTCCCATTGCAAGCCTTCTGCCAGCGCGCGTCGTCGGAGCCTCTTGTCAGGCACGTTCCCCCTATTCTGCAACTTCCTGTTTTCCGCAAAGGTGAGACGCAGGAAGTTGCAGAGTAGGTGGGACGTGCCTGAGAAGAGGCCCCGATGACGCGTGCTGGCAGAAGGCTGGCTATGGGAATCGCCGGTGCTGCTGGAGGGAGAACGGTGCTTCAGGGCAGTAAAAGTGAGCAGACCACGCGGACAGGGAGAGTGGGCAGAAGAGGATGGGCGGGCCTGGAGCAAAAGTGGCTGGGCTACGCCCCTGGCATACACGGTACTTTCAGACTCCTGAGGCAGGTGCCTATGCACCGAAACACAGTTGCTATGCCTAGTCTTTTGATGTATCTCTAATAAAACATGAGGTACAGCATGTTCAGTCTTTCTTGTGTCTTTTGGAAGAGCCTACTACCTTATTCTTTACTTTGTGTGTGTTATCGTGGATAATGCATTGAAATTTTCAGCAGAGTGTGCCAAGCTCGCTAAAAATGCAAATACAATTCTAGTGTGACCTCACTCTCAGTAGTTTAAACTCACCCTACTATACCCAATAAAATTACCTCAGATAAGTTTAAACCAAAACGGGAGAAAAGGTACACAAGTATTACACTAACTCCGTACCTCTACTTTTAATAAATAGGGTAGGAAATGTGTTCTAAATAATTAAACTCAGAGATGGGAAATGAGTAAAACAGTAAAATCTAACATGTATTTTTTTTTGTTCTCTTAACAGAGTTATCTCAGATATCGCAAAGTGAACAACCATTAGATAAGTATCAGTTTTTCAATAAATTTTCTTTCTAAACCTTTACATTTCTTATATTTAGCAAGAATTTGATTCTTTGTGAATATATTTTATGTATTCACAGGATTCTCTTCAGACGCCACAGCAAATAATCAGGTAAGTGTACCAGTTTCTTCTTCCTTTAAGTATTTACTTAGCTGAAACTGATAATATCATTCTCCCAATAAAGTCTGAATTGCTGCTTTCTTTCTTGCGTGGGGGCCAGAAGAATTTTTAGGTTGTGGTTCACTGTCTTTTCTTTTCTTCCAATTCTTCTTCCTAAACCTCTCTTACTAAAAATAAATTAGGGAAGGAAAACCCTAACTTCCTGATATGGTTATTTCCAATAAGTGACATTAAATGATTACCAAAATACTGTGGCCCAATATTCTAATAAAAATAAAATTAATTAAATATTCCCTAACTTCCAGGCCTATACTTTTACTTTTATTTCCCTAACCTAAAAAGGGCAAATAACAGAGCACATGCTGTCACTCTAGAACTTTGTCAGTACTTCATTCAACCTTCTAACACACAAACCTCATTTCATTCACACCTTCACAATTCCCTCTGGTATTAAAATAAAACTAAACCTCTTTTCTCTCAGAAAATGAATTAGGATTAGCTTTACTCACTTCTTTTAATTTATTCTAGGCTTTTTTTTTTAATATGAATTCAGCACTACCTTTAAGTAGCTGTGCTGAATTTATTTTATTGATTCACCTGTGATAATTCCCCTGATCTCACTAAACACATAGAGACACACTCTGCACGACCCAGTTTCACTTCCCAAAATATGAACTTCTTTTAAAACTGCTTTAAACAAGCTTCACACCCTGCCATACACAGCAGTCAAATCTGCACAATCTCTCACCAGAATTACCTGTAGTCACCAGTGTAAATATCTACACTTATCACAGTGTCACAGTTTCCCTGCTTAACACTATAATTTCCCTTTAAAACATGCTCCTAAAAAAATTGCAAACTGCTCAGAATACAGCAGCTCGACTCATCTTCGGCAAATCGAGATTTGAAAGTTCGAGACCATTGCGTGAAAGGTTGCACTGGCTTCCTGTGAAGGACCGCATCACTTTCAAGATCTGCACATTGGTGCACAAAATCATCTATGGAGAAGCCCCTGCCTATATGGACACTCTTATTAACCTGCCGTCCAGGAACTCCTGAAGGTCAGCTCGCTCGTACCTCAATCTCCACTACCCAGCTTTTAGTGGCCTCAAATAGAAGACCATCTATGCTTCCTCCTTCTCTTATCTCAGCACTCAATTGTGGAACGGGCTGCCTCGAAAGGTCAAATTCACTCCAGATCACCCGACCTTCAAGAAGCGACTCAAGACCTTTCTTTTTGGCAGAGCATATGCTGTGAGCCCGTCTGGCGCCACATCCTTCTGATCCACGACTTTCTCAGTGAAAAATTATCACCCCTCCTCTCTCCCTTTCCCTCCTTAGTTATTTCTCTTTCCCTCTTTCTCTCTTGTGACCTTGTATACTGTACTTTGTACTATTGTTTGTTTTAATAACTATTGTACGCTTCATTGAGCCTGCCCATGGGCGGGCATATTGTGGGATATAAATGCCATAAATAAATAAATAAATAAAATAAACTGCTTGTCTTCTTTCTCTCTGCCATAGACAACACTCAAAACACGTCCTTTCTCCTCTGCTGCTATCTGCCCTACTACGCAACTGACAGCCAAGCTGTTGCTAAGGCAAGCGAGACTCAGCTTGCACACCTGACGTCTCATGGCCAATAAAAATGGCCATTCAGAACCCACTCTTTTTTTTTACAAACCACTTAGAATCCTGTCTAAACAAACTGATGTCTCTATTTGATTAACGTTTTTTCCATAATGGAAACAGTAACATTTACTAATATTAAAGTAAATTATATACCAAACCGCCACCAAACTCACCCAAATCAATTATGCATTACAATGCCCTCAGAATTATAGTTTACTTTTCAAAAATTACTTTATTTATTTATTTATTTAATTTGTTACATTATATTCACATTTTCCCTCTGATAGCAGGCTCAAAATAGGTTTACATAAATCTGTATAGTGGAGCTACAGTGCAAGAAGAACAAATTATGCAAATTGAGAATAATATAGGAAATAACAATTAAACAGCAAAAAGCATGAGTTAATAACAAGTAATTAGTGTCCTTAGGATCTATTAATGGTAACCTGGTTATTTAAATTAGGTTTGAACCTGGGATAAGCTTCTTAACAATACTGATTTCAATAATTTTCTGAATTTAGGGAGTTCTGGGTAGATTTTACTGAGTATTGGGTAAGGCATTCCACAGTTAGTGCCTATGTATGTAAGTTGGAGGCATAAATTGATTGTATTTAGTCCATACAGTCTGGGTAGTGTAAGTTTAGATATGATCGTGATGAACTGGATCTGTTTCTGGGTGGTAGGTTGACCAACTCAAGCATAGATTCTGGGACTTCACTGAAGATTATCATGTGGATTAGTGTGCATATTTTAAAGGCTACTCGTTGCTTAATGGGGAGCCAGTGCAGAATTTCTTGAAGTGGTTTACAGATTCAAATCTGGGTTTTCCAAAGATCAGTCTTGCCGCAGTATTTTGAGCCGTCTGTAATTTCTTGAGTAGTTGTTCCTTGCATCCTGCATATATAACGTTGCAATAATCCATCTGACTTAAGACCATAGATTGTATCAGATTGCGGAAGACATCACGAGGGAAGAAAGCTTTTATTCGTTTGAGCCTCCACATTGAATAAAACATTCTCTTTACAGTGTTGGTTACTTGAGTTTCCATTGTTAAATGTCGATCAAATGTGATCCCTAGAAGTTTCAAACTATCTGAGATTGGTAAGGAGAGGTTGGGAGTATTTAAAGTGGTAGGATTATATTTGTTATACTGAGATGATAAAATTAGACAATGGGTCTTTTCAGCATTTAATTTCAGGTGGAAAGAATTGGCCCATTTAACCATTGTGGTCAGTCCAAGAGTGATTTGATCAAAATTCTTACTAAATGGTATATAAATTGTTACATCGTCTGTGTAAATAAAAGGATTTAAACCTAATCTGGATAGGGCATTAACTAGTGGGGTCATCATTATGTTAAACAATATGGGGGACATTGGTGATCCTTGAGGGACTCCGCAAACTGCGTTCCATGAAACAGAGTCGAGTTCATTTTCACTTGATATGATCTAAATGAAAGAAAACCCTTAAGCCATTCAAGTACAGTTCCACCAATTCCAAAATGGTCTAAAAGGTGTAACAGGATGTTGTGGTCAATCATGTCAAATGTGCTGGACAAGTCAAATTGCATAAGGAGTATGTTCTTACCAGTAGCAATTAGTTGTTTAAACTTAGATATAAGGGTAACCAGTATTGTTTTTTTAATGAATGTCACATTTTTCATCAATAAAACCCTTTTAAAAATCCCAAAATAAATTAAAATACTTATAAAAAATGTAATTAACCTCTTGAACACCTGCTCCGTTGAAGGTTTGTTTTTAAACCCCAATGGAGACCCCTTTTAAGCCCCCTGGGAAAACCACTACTTAAAATCTTTTTCCAAATTTTAACCCCCCCAATAAATATTAAGAGGTTCTCATAAACCCATAATTAAAACAAAAATAAAAATCCAATTAACCCCTTAATTTCTATAAATATTTGTACCATAAAGTAATGGGCGAGGTCATAATGCTGCTGTGACTCTAGATCTTAGAAATGAACTGTGGCCCTGAAAAAGGGTGAGAGGGGGAGGGTTTGAGTGGGGCTATATTAGTTTCTTGAGTAGCTTGGAGTAACCAGTGACAGAGCTGGGTTTCGTTAACCCTTACTGAGAGCTGTGTGGTGGGATCTTGTGGGTCCCCTGATGGATGGCCTGGTATCTAGGGCATGGCTGTCTGCCCTCTCATCTTCTGCTCCTCAACAAGGACCAGGATGGTTAGCTTTGCAGAGTTTAAAAAAAAAGGTTTGGACGGCTCCCTAAAGGAAAAGTCCATAGACCATTATTAAATTGGACCTGGGGAAAATCCACTATTTCTGGGATAAGCAGTATACAATGTTTTGTACATTTTTGGGATCTTGCCAGGTATTTGTGACCTGGATTGTCCACTGTTGGAAACAGGATGCTGGGCTTGATGGACCTTTGGTCTGTCCCAGTATGGCAACACTTATCTACTTAACCCACAATTTAAAATAAAACCAAATAAAATTATGGGCCACCAGACCCCTTACCTGACTCCTTAGAGTCCCCTTACCTGGCGCCCACTATTGGTTCCAGTCCCGAATGTCCACATCAAAAATCAGGTCAAAAACAAAAAGACCCCTAAAAGCAGCAAAATCTCTGGAACTCTGGCTGGCAGTTCTAAAATCGAGCCCCAGGCTTCAGTGAGGCCTAACCTGAACTCCATGGATTGACTGAGCATGTGCAAACTCTGCACATGCTCAGTCCACCTTCCCTCCCGGCAGCCTAGGCTGAAAGCCAGCCATATTCCTGCCGGGCTTTAGGCTGGTTCTCCTCATTCGCGTCCAGAGCGCTTTTGCAGCTTGACACATTTTGACGGCTCTCCCGGCTTCGCAGTGCCGCGGAATCCCCGGCCACCAATGCTTGCTGCAACCTGGCCCAAAACGGGCCCGAAGATGTCCGGACCGTCCGGGCAACAACGGGGATGCCCAAACCGGCCGGAACATCCCCCGGGCTGGCAAAATCATCAACCCTGGGCATCTTCAGACATAAATTGGCACTTGAACATCCATCTCTCAGAGATGTCCAAATTGGTATAATTGAAACCCAATTTTGGACGTCTCTAGTGAACATCCGTCACAAGAATGTCCAAATCTGAGGGGGGGGGGGGCATATCAGAGGCTTGGTGAAGGCGGGACTTGGGCGTTCCTAAGACTTGGATGTCTTTGAGCCATAATGAAGAAAAGCAGAGACGTCCAAGACTAAAATTGGACATTTTCACCTGGACCTGTTTTTATTGCGAATAAGGCACAAAAAGGTGCCTGAAATGACCAGATGACCACCGGAGGGAATCGGGGATGACCTCCCCTTACTCACCCAGTGGTCACTAACCCCTCCCATCCTCAAAAAACATCATTAAAAATATGTCGTGCCAGCCTCTTTGCCAGGCTCAGATGTCATACACAGGTCCATGACAGCGCATGCAGGTCCCTGGAGCAGTTTTACTGGGTGCAGTGTAGTGCACTTCAGACAGGTGAACCCAGGCCCATACCCCCCTACCTGTTACATTTATGGAGGAAACAGCGAGTCCTCGAAAACCCACCAGAAACCCTCTGTATCCACATATAGGTACCCCCCTTCAACCGTAAGGGCTATTGTAGTGATGAACAGTTGGGGGTAGTGGGTTTGGGGGGGGCTCAGCACACAAGGTAATGGAGCTATATATCTGGGAGCATTTATGAAGTTCACTGCAGTGCCCCCTAGGGTGCCCCATTGCTGTCCTGGCATGCCAGGAGGATCAGTCTACTAAAAATGCTTGCATTTGAACGTTTTAGACTTGGACATCTTTGGTTTCGAAAATCGCTGAAAATCAAAGATGGCCAAATCTAAGGACGTCCAAATCCAAAGACGTCTGGTATTTTCAAAATGAAAGATGGACGTCCATCTTTTTTCGAAAATGACCTTCTCCCCGCCTCTGAATTTTGACGTCTTTGTAAAACATCCAAATTCCGACATAGACATTCCGTTCGAAAATGCCTCTCTATATCTTTTTTGAGATGTGGTGACCAGAAAATTCCACAAAAATGTTTTAGCCAATTACATTTGGGAGAGCCATTGCTTATCCCTGGAAATTAACTTAGGGGACCTTTTACTAAGGTGTGCTGAAAAATGGCCTACGGTAATGTAGACATGTGTTTTAGGCATGCGCAGAATCATTTTTCAGCGCACCTGTAAAAAATGCCTTCTTATTTTTGCCGAAAATGGATGTGCGGCAAAATGAAAATTGCTTCACGTCCATTTTGGGTCTGAGACTTTACTACCAGCCATTGACCTAGTGGTAAGGTCTCACACGGTAACCGGGCGGTAATGGTCTATGCGTGTAAAATGCCAATTAGCACCCGATTAACACCTGATTACCACCCACACGCCAGAAAATAAAAATATTTTCCGGTGCACGTAGCAGACACGTGTCAAAAATGAAATTACCTCAAGGGCCATGTGGTAGCTGGGCAGTAATTCAAAATTGACATGCATTGGGTAGACGTACCACCTTATAATCGAAAGAGAAAAACGTCCATATTGTAGCAGAGACCCCCTCACACCTGCAAGTGATGTAAGATATGAGCAGGATTCCGATTAGCAGAATGTTGGTAGTCGTAGCAAATCGGAATCCCTGCACACAGGAGTAAAGAAGTAGCTACAGTCACTAACCACGTCACTTAACCTCAAAGGCTAGGTGAGGAAATTTAACTAAGTTAGGATTGAAATGGTTTCCCCAGAATTCAATGGCACCAATCACTAGACTCTCATAAACATTCACGTTGTTTTTTTATTTGCAAATAAACAATCTCTTTTAAGACTATTAAACATTGACTGAAAACGTTTAGCAAAAATGTCTGATATGATAACTCTTAAATAACTATATTACTAACACATTTCTCTAATTTATTTCTTTACAGGTCAACCTTTCAAGATCAACAAACAAATTTCATCAGATAAGTATTTTCCTATTTTTTTCCCTTTAAAACTTTAACCCTTAACCAAATTTTCTAATTGATTTACCAACTTTTACTGTGACTAACAAGAATTTGAGTCTTTCCGTATTACTTTTTCTCTTCCAGGAAAACCGCTTTTCTACAGGATCTCTGGATCACCAGGTAGGTAGTTCCCTGAGATGTAAAAATGTTTTTTATTCCCTTTTTAGGCACTTATCTGTTCTCCCCTTTGGTAACAGGTCCGAGACGCTGCATTCTTTCTTGCGTTGGGGCCCAGTTGTCTGCTTCGCTTTTCCAGGTCTTTTCTTCCTCCTAAACCTAACTTAATAAACTCAAAAAGGAAGGAAAACCCTTTTCTCCTTAAGGTCTGCTCTTCTAAGGGTCAAGCAATGTAACTGGGGCCAGATCTATTTTCAAAAATAAAAATAACACATCGCCCTTCCTTCTTCAACCTGCCCTTTTTTTACATAGTCCCTGCACTAGAGGAGAACTATGATGTTAACCCTTTCCAACACGTTCACCACACCAACCATCACCACATCAAGCAAATCACCTAAAGCTATTCCCAGACTTTTTCCCTATGTTCACCCTTCTCTTTCTCTCAGATGTTTTATTATTTCTTTCATTCAAACAAGTTTCCAACCTTGCGCTCTCACACCACATCAGACAACAGCCGCGCACACCCTCTTCATCAGACAGCTTCAGCTCCTCTGCCAACTGCCCCCCAGCCCCGTCTCCTAGGAGACCTGACTTTGGCTTCCCATTCCGTGACCCCCTTAACCAATAGCCAGCCTATTCCCACATTCCGCTGACAGGCGGAATGTTGCTCAGCCCTGCTCCAGCTCCATTTTAATCAATCCAAACCCATAGAAATAAATGGGAAATATTTCTAATTAACCAAGAACTACATAAAACTTTAATTAAACTACCCCCAAATCTCAATAGACATTAAACCCTCCATACCCTATTAACCTATAATTTCAAAAATTTTAAATTCCCTAAATTTACTGTCCGCCCCACTAATTTCTCCTCAAACACCCCTTTAAAAATCCCAAATTTAATTTTAAAACATCCCAAAAATTCAAACACCTCCCTCTTTACCCACTGTGCCGAATTTAGCCCTCTAACTTTAAATTAACCCCTTCAAAACCACCTCCCTCAAAATCACCCCCTAAAAATATTAAAATTGTAAAACTAAATCACCAGAAAAATCATAAAAATTCCCCTTGCACACGAATCTGAAAACCAAATTTAAATTAAAGCAATTCCTGAATTTAAAAAAAAAAAAACATATTTATGCAATTTAAAAAATAATAAAAAGGAATTTCGGGTCAAATGACCCCTTACCTGAACCGGGATTTTCTTCTTACGTGATGACTGCCCTCCATTCTGGTCCCGCTTGTCCTGGGACAGAAACAGAGCCAAAACAAAAAAATCTCCGAAGCCGGCCCAAAATTTAGGCCACGGCTTCGGGCTAAACGCGAAAACACATGCACCTGATTCGTGCATGAGGCTCGCCGCCTCATGCACGCCCCCACACTCCGGCGATGTCTTTCCCGTCGGCTCCTCCTCTCCTCAGCGCGTCCAGAGCAGGAAACAGGCCTCTTCACCGACCTTCCTGCTCCTCCGTCTCTCCGGCCCCGGAAAACACTGCAGCTTCCTCTCGCAGTGACCCCATCGCCGCTTCTCCTTCCAGACGCCTCCCCCCCGCACCCGGAACGCCACCTCTGCTCCGATTTACATCCGCTCCAGGCCCCGAAAACCACAGCGCAGCTTGCCCCAATACACAAACGGCCCTAAACCCGGGTTCCCTGCACCATTTGTTGTTTTTTTTTTCCCTGTCCCTGCGACCCAATGCCCAGCTTCCCAGAGACGTGCCCAACCATCTCAGAAAAAAAAAAACCAAAATCGCCACTTCCCGGAGCGCTACCCCAGCGCTCCCCCTCACCACAACACTGACTTCTGCAGCACTGCCTGCCACAGCGCTGCTCTCCTGGGCCATCCCCTACTTTAGTACGGACCCCAAAGAATGCCTCTGCTGCCCAGCTAGGCCCCCCAGGTAAGTATAGAAGGTAAGTATATATATATATTTTTTCCTTTTTAACCCCTTGGTTACAATAAATCGGGAGATGGGCGTCTTCCTCTCGCGGGCGCCCAAATCGGTTTAAATCGAAAGCCGATTTGGGCGTCTTCAACTGCACTCCGTCGTAGGAACGAATAAAGTTGACGGGGGCGTGTCGGACGTGTGCTGAAGGCGGTACTGGGGCGTGGTTATCGGCCAAGGAGAGATGGGCGTCTTTAGCTGATAATCGAAAAAAAGGCGTTTTTACCACGATTTTGGGTCATTTTTTTTGGACCCTTTTTTTTCACGAACAAGTATCAAAAAAGTGCCCCAACTGACCAGATGACCAATGGAGGGAATCGGGGATCACCTGCCCTGACTCCCCCAGTGGTCACTAACCCCCTCCCACCAAAAAAAAAACCCCACTTTGCAAACTTTTTTTTCTCAGCCTGTATGCCAGCCTCAAATTCCGTACCCACCTCCATGACAGCAGAATGTGTTCTATCCTCTGACAGCCTTTCCCTGGTTCTGATGTGGGTCTCGGGTGAGTGTGACACCTTTTCTACACCCACCACATCAGCAATGCATTGTGTTGGGTGTAGGGTATTGGGCTCCGTGATTCCACTAGCTTGTGTTAAATGCTCACGATGTTGGTAGTTGGTAGGCTATACTCCCATGGTGCTTTTCCCTCTGCTTACTGGGTCAGAGTGTGCCCTGTTTTGTTTCCGGTAGTCCATGAGGTAGTGGCCATTTTTTTAAGCCAGTTTTAGATTCTGTTCATGTGTTAGCCACGTTATAGCACTTAGTTCTTACCTTGAATGTTGCTGAAAGAGGGCATTGTACACCATTCTGCCAGCTCGGACCTACTGCTAATCTCAGTACCAGCGAGACTCTGATCTGCAGTTAACTGTGAGTAAACATGCTTATTCAAATAAAGGACATTTTCAGTGAGATTAGTCTTCAGGTGTCAACTGGTGTGCCAAGGTTATACAGCAGCAACAAGTCCTGTCCCTGGAGCACTTTTAGTGGGTACTGCAGTGCACTTCAGGCAGGCAGACCCAGGCCCATCCCCCCTCACCTGTAACACTTGTGGTGGTAAATGGGAGGCCTCTGAAACCCACTGTACTCACATGTAGTTGCCCCCTTCACCCCTAAGAGCTATGGCAGTGTTGTACATTTGTCCCTCCCACGACCAAATGGCTTGGATTAGGACGTTTCTGAGCTGGACGTTTTTATTTTCCATTATTGTAAAAAAAAAAGAAAAAAAAACGCCCAGCTCAGAAAGGACCAAATCCATGGCATTTGGTCCGTCCAAACCGTATTTTCGAAACAAAAGATGGATGCCCATTTTTTTCAAAAATACGGTCTGTCCCGCTTCTTCACGTACCCATTTTCGGACATAGATGCCCATGGAGATGGGCGTTCGCGTTCGATTATGCCCCTCGTAGGGACCTACACAGCTTAGTAAAAGGGCCCCTATGACAAATAGATCTACTTTTAGGGAACTGCCACTGTTGGAGACAGGATACTGGGCTTGAAGTACTTTAGTCAGACCTAGCATGGCTTTTCTTGTGTTCTTATACTCCTAACATATGACTCATACTGACAAAACACAAAAATAATCGTAATGGCAGAAGACATATTATTAGTGATACATTTTAGAAACTGTTCAGATCTGTATACTGTTTATGTTTGGATTCCATATTTTATTATCATTATTTTCAATATACATTTGAAGAATGTGATACACTGATTCAAAGTTTCATAATTTTTTAAAATAGGGCTCTTTGCTATATCATTTACCACCTGTCTACATTCGCCCACTTGCCATTACAGAGCCAAATAAATCAGTTATCCTTTACATTTAAAATAAAACCATGAATTGCACACTGAAATCACATACTGTTAAAATCTAACACTTCAGGCAACCTACCCACACAGGAGAAGAAAATTGAGATCATTGAATGAGGGCTACTAAAAGATTAAAGAGATTCTGTGCATAATCACTCACTGCTACCTGGAGTGCAATTAAAAAGGAAAGTCTTGTATTCACCTCAAATACTTGCGTGTAGAACAAGACAAATATTCACTCATTAATAATATCATTTATACAACACAGAACAAGAAAATTAAACACTGAAGGATCAGAACACACAAAATATTTTACATAAAATATGCAGCTCTTTTTTGGGAGCAAATTATCACAAGGGCAATGTTCTACAAAATGATACCTTCAACATTATGCAGAATCTGAAATATATTATACTGACATCAATTTAAATATAGCCACTGCAGTTCTGGGTATTGTACTGTTCGGAACATGTGCTCAGGTTCTCTCAGGACCTGTCCTTTTTAAATCCATTCAAATACACCACAAGACTGTTTCGTATTATAGAATAGGTTCATTTTATTTAAAATGTAAATTACTTATATTTGAGGTGGTAATTGCTTCCTCAGCCTTACTGCTTTCTCCTGGTACTGTATTAGGACCCAGGTCAGGCAAAAAGATAATTTCTTTTTCTTTTAGAAGTTATTTTGTACAGATGAAGCAGTCAGAATAATGTACATATCAATGGGAGAATCAAATGAATGTGGGAGGAAAACTAGCCATTATTAAATTCTTGTGAGCAGCATAAAATGTATTTTACTTTTTTGGGATCTTGCCAGGTACTTGTGACTTGGATTGGCCACTGTTGGAAACAGGATGCTGGGCTTGATGGACCTTCGGTCTTTCCCAGTATGGTAATACTTATGACATTTAAAAGAGGAAACCCATACAATGCAGAAATAAGTTGTTCTGTATATATGAAGGGCTTAATTCACACCTATTAATTTCAGTTTCTAGATCAGAGGTTTTCAACCCAGTCATTAGGGCACATCCCTAAATACGAAAGTGCAAAACCCTTAAGAGAGAAACTACACTGGCTCCCTCTCAAGGAATGCATTGAGTTTAAGATCTGCACGACCATACACAAAATCATTCATGCAGATGCCCCATTCTACATGTTAAACCTAGTGGACCTTCCACCCAGAAATGCCAAAAGATCAGCCCGCAAATTCCTCAACCTGAACTTCCCCAGCTATAAAGGACTTAAATATAAGCAGGCATACGCCACTACCTTCTCGTACAGAAGTACACAGCTATGGAACACACTACCCACAGCCTTGAAAACCATGGACAATCTAATCAACTTTCGCAAATCTTTGAAGACACATCTCTTCAACAAAGCCTACAAGAAGAACCCTTAATGACTCAATTCACCACCCAACCCACCCAAGTACTAAAATACACCTCTTACACCACCCTATCTAACACTTACTTCTCTAATCCCTCATACATCTTCTGCTTACTACCGATTGTATCTAAGATCCTGTCATGACTATGTCATAACAACACTCTGTAAGCCACATTGAGCCTGCAAATAGGTGGGATAATGTGGGGTACAAATGCAATAAATAATAATAATAATCCAGCCAGTCAGGGTTTCCTGAAAGCCCTGACTGCCTGGGTGTTCCCAAGGTCTAGGTTGAAATCCTCTGTACTAGTTACTGAGGGGGGAGAAGAACCATATCTCCTTCATGTGTAACTCCAAATGCTTTCTGTTAACTGAGCTCCTTACACAATAAATAAAAAAATATATATATTAAGGCCTAATGTAAGGCAAGTGTTATTATTACAACTTTTGCACAGCCTGACTGATGCTCTTGGTTGGGTTTGGCACTTAACTATAGGGTCTTTCCTAAGAACCTAAGATATTCAGAGGTATGGAGGCTGGGTGTGGGCAGTTCCAAGCAATGTAGCTTTCTGTAGTTGACAGATGGTGATTTTGTCAGTGCCCAGTGTGTTCAGATATTGGTCCAGGTCTTTCGATATTTCTCTATGGGTGCCAGTTACTACAAGGACCGCAACTGCAGGTTTTTGCCAGTCAGTCAACTTATCTTTATATTATGTAATCATCTGCAACTGTCAGTCTTCAACATGATCACTCTTGTTGTTGTCATATCCATGATCCAGTGGCGAAGCCACAGGGAGTCTTGACCCATCTCACATTGGGCTCACGCCCCCTCCAGTCCTGCAGTATCCTGTTAAATGGATAGAGGGATGCGGAAGGCCCACCAGCCAAAGAAATTCAGTGCCTGAGCCATCCTGATTCTACTTGTGTTGCTGCTGTAATGCGGAAGTTGTCGGCATGCCTCCAGCCACCGACACTGGGATTTCTCCTCATGCATGCTGAGTTCCCACAAGATATTAATGCAAAAGATATGCATTTCTGAGTATGGGAATTTATTTGAAAAATTGATGGGCTATATGTCTTTTAAATTCAAAATATCAAAGCATTTTGAAAGTGCAGGTGGTATTGTTCAAATAGCTTCTATCACAATTAACTTTTTTTTCCCAAAGTCTTTCCGATTCAATTTGTAAATTATGATATTTTGTTTTTACTCCCAGCTTTTTTTCATTGATTATGCTATCACCAGGTACTGCCACATCTCTGAACCATAAATGTGATGTCAGGAGTGTTGTGCTACAAAGGTGCAAATTCTATTAAAAATGAGTCTTATTACAGTATTTTGAATGAATTGAAGATTTTTCACTGTGTATTTTGGAGTACCTAAGTAAATTATATTGCAGTAATCTAACTGGCTAATCCCCGTTTTACAAGCCGTGCTAGTGGCTGCCTCATAGCAATGCCAACACAGCCCATTCACTTTGAATGGGCTGAGTCAACATTACTGCACCAGCAGCCGCTAGCACAGCTTTGTAAAAGTGTGTGTGTGGGGGGGGGGGGGGGGGGGAGGGAGGAAGTAATAAAGCCTGCACTAATAAACAAAATTAATTCTCTCTGAAGTATTTGCATATCAAACTTAACCCCCTTTTTAGCGCGGCTGCCAGTGCGGTAATGCAAACACAGCCCATTCAAAATGAATGGACTGTGTCGGCATTAACACACGGCAACCAATAGCATGGCTTTGTAAAATGGGGGTAAGTTTTATCAGTATGAAAAACAGACTTCTTCATTAAAGAATTAACCTAAGATTCTAGTGATAAGGTACTATCTAGACAGATTCCTAAAACTGTTATGACCAATTGAAGGGTCAGGATGGTTTGGGTTTTGGTTTTCTCTGTATTCAATTTCAGTTTATGTACAAGCATCCAGTCTTCTACCAAACTGATGGCATATTTAATAGTAGAAGTCTTCGACCGAATAGAATTATTTATTGGAATTTATTACCCATCTTTATGAAGAGATTCACCCAAGACAGTGTATAGTAGGGAGTAACAAGGGGAATCAAAATAGTAATGTCTGCATAACTGTAAGATAGATGACCTTGATCTTGAAATGTTACTCCTAAAGAACCTATAAACATATTAAATAATATGGGTGACAAAGATGAACCCTGTGGTACTCCATAAGGTTTATGCCATTTATCAGAAAAACAACCTGTCATCTTAACCCTGTATGATCACCTGGTAAGAAATCCACAAAACCAATTGTATACCAGACCTTTTATCTCTTTTTCCTCAAGAGTTTGTAGTAGGATGTCATGATCTACAAGATCAAATGCACTTGAGAGATCAAATTGAAGAGTAATAGATGTGGAGTGGTCTAGTGGTTAAAGTACTGGTCTTCATAGGCGGTCGGTGGCCAAACTGTTTGGGGAGGTTAAAGGGGGCGGGGTTAGGGGTGGGGCCAGGGGTGGAGCTTAAATGCATAATTGTCTGATAACACACAGAAAAAAATAAATAAAAATAAAAGTCACAATTAATACCTTTTATTAAATTTAGATATTAGCTATGTATCATATGTCAAAGAATAAAGTGGTTGCTCAAAGCATATACTAACCACAATCGCTCAACTGCAAAACACTATGCACAACTTTGTGCAAAAACACACTCAGAACCTTACTGTACCATAAATATTACACTGGGCAGAACCTAATACACCAATATACAGTACCTACCACCCATATGGAAAATGCAGACCGTCAACAATATGAAACAAGGGATCATAATATCATGATACGTGTAGAGCCACAAAACACCCTAATTCATGTTTAATGTGGGATAAAATGCCATAAATAAGTAAATAAATATAAACTTTTAATGTTGAGCACCTAATTCTGAAAGTGGACATATTCCAAACACTATAATGAAAATAAAATGATCTTTTCTACCTTTGTTGTCTGGTGACTTTGTTTTTCTGATCATGCTGGCCCAGTATCCAATTCTGCTGCTATCTGTCCTCTTAACTCTGTTTCCAGGGCTTCCTTTCCATTTATTTCTTCACTTTCCGCCTTTCTTCTTCATTTCTTGCCCTACATCCGTAAGTAAAAGCTGGGTCCTGCGCAGACTTGACTGTCCAGTGGATCCAACTTCTGCCTATTTTCTTCCTCCATGTGCAGTTTTTCTCTCTTCCTTTTCCCTCATCTCCTTCCTCACTCTTCCCTTCCCTCCATCCATGTCCAGCAACCCCCCTCTCCCCTCCATCCACCCATGTCCAACAACCTTCCTTATGTACAGTGCAAAATATACAGCTAGCAGATTTTAATTCCCAAAGCTGACAAATTTCAATCAATAAATGGAAAATAAAATTATTTTTCTACCTTTATGCCTGGTAGTGCTATTTTTCTAAGCATAGTAGTCTCATTCTCTCTCTGTATCCCTTAGATCACTGTCCAGGGCCTCCTGTTCATTTGCCATGTTATATTTTCTCAATTTCTTCCACTCAGACATTGATTTTTTTTTTCATGCTCATCTTCCCCCAATACATTTTTTGCCTCTCAAACTTTATCCCTCTTTCTCATCCTCCAGTCTTCCAGCTCCCTCTTTTTACTGCTTCTATCTAGCTCTGCATCTCTTTCCCCACCCATTTCTAACATCTCCCCTCTCTCCTCTTTCCTTTCCATTGATGCCAAGCATCTCTCCTTTCTTCCCTTCCTTCTTGCCTAGTATCTTTTCCTGGTTTTCTCTTCCCCCTTCCTTCTTGCCCAGCATCTCTTCCTGGTTTTCTCTTCCACCTTCCTTCCTAACCAGCAATGCCAGCATCTCCCTGATTTCTCTTTCCACCTTCCCTCCTCTCCAGCACCACTCCCTGATCTTTCCTCCCACCTTCACTCCTCTGTGCCCAGCATGTCACCCTAATCACCCTTTTTCTACCCCCATTTCCTTTCTCACATTTCTCCATGCCCAGCATGTCCCACAATCTCCATTTCCTTCTTCCTTTTTCCCAATCTTTCCTCCCACCTTCCTCTGTATCCAGAATGTCTCACTCTGATCTCCCATTTCCACGTTCCTCCTTGCCAACATGCCCAGTATGTTCCGTTAATCTCCCTTTCCACCTTTCTCCATGCACAAAATGTCCCTCAATCTCGCTTCTACTGTCCTCCAGCTCAGCTTGCAGCGACTCTTCTCTCCCCTGCCATCCGTGGCTTTCGCTCCCCCCCCCATCCGCCCCTTGTTATTAAAGCCTGAGGCTGAGGCGTTCTCCTCCGATGTGGCGATGCACATAGCCAGCCTGATTCTGCTGCCTGCGTCGGAGCCTCTCTCTCTCAGACGCGTCCCACCTCTGCGTACGACAGGAAGTTGAATTTGAGGAGGCGGGACACATCTGAGAAAGAGAGGCTCCAACGCAGGCAGCAGAATCAGGCTGGCTATGTGCATCGCCGGCATCAGAGGGAGAACGCCTCAGGCCGACCGGAGATGGAGTGACCACGCCAGGCGAATGGATGGGTGAGTGAGAGCGGGAGGGGGTGTGTGGAGGTGCAAGACTTGCGCGGGAAAGGGGAGCAGGCAGACACCGCTGGTCACTGCAGCATTTTGGCACTTAGGCGCCATCTCTTTTAAAGAGCAGCCAAGGGAAGTCCACGATTGGGCTGGGGGAGGCTTAGCCTCCCCAAGCCTCTTATACGGGGTGCTATGCTGGTCTTGTAATCCAGAGGTGGCTGGTTCAAATCCCACAGCTGCTACTTGTGATCCAAAATCCAAATAAAATGCATCCCCACTGAGAACTCCACGTGCTTTATCTAAGCAATAACTGGTTGCTAATGCCCAATTGTTGCTTGCTAAGGGCTCATTGATCAATTAAGTTGTGCATGCAATTTGGGCATGTGCCCAGATTTCACTGTGCAACCTTGGGCACCATATATAGAATCTGGTTCTCTATCTACGTTCTGCCCCTCAGAAGAAAATTCTTTAAAAAAATAAGGGGCCCTTTTACAAAGTGGCTTACTGCTCACCGAAAGGGAAGTACTGCAGTAGCCCGGCAGTAGTTCCCACCCCCAACACGCCATTTCCAGCGCTACAAAAATATCTTTATTTTTGTAGCGCAGGTATGTACCCGGCACTGCCTGGTTACCACCAGGGTAACGCGGGAGCCTTTACTGCCACTTCAATGGATGGCGGTAAGAGCGCCTACCCAAAATAGGCACGCAGTAAGTGCTTCACTTGGCGCACGTCCATTTCTTTTTAAAAAAACCTACCTTTTACCTCCTGCATTAAAAGAGGGCCTTGGTATGCATCAAAACCACATGCAGGTCTCCTTTTGTTACAGCTTTGTAAATGGACCCCTAAAAAACACTTTAACATGTGGTAACTTTTTCTCATTTACCAACTGCATTATGGGCTTAATGCCCTTTTGTAAAAGGGCCCCTAAATTATCTGTAGTTTCAGCAAATATTTTCAGAGTGGTGGATAGGCAATTTAGTGGCCTATAGCTAACAGGATCAGTAGAGGGGTTTTTTCCCCCCGTTTATTTTTCTAGATCAAAAAGGTTCTTCCCATTCTCATTCATTCTTCATTATTTGCAGTATAATGTTAAACTGCATTGCTGATCTGGGATATAGGCATGCCAGAGGCTATAGCCAGATCCGATGGACTTCATCTTTTCCAGGGCAGTCCAGTTTTTTTATCCTTCTAAATTGCTTTTGAACCATTTCACTTGTCATCAGAACATCTGTCATCAAATTTCCTTCATACTGTATTAGAACTTTGTTGATCCAAGGTGTCTAATCATAATTATTTTTTAGGTTTTTTTTCCACAATGTTTTCCAAAGTTTAAGAGTGTGTGTGTGTGTGTGTTTGTTTTAAATCAGGTCTTGCAGTGATTTCATTGATTGTTGATCAGCTTCATGGCTTTTGTAGAACTGTTGTTGATTTGTTTCAGACTGGTTGTTGATATCTCACTTTTCACATTGCTGAATTTCTGTGCTATTTCTCAATTCTTTACTTTAGATTTTCAGATGTAGTTTTGCATTTTTAAATGAGATTAAGGGGCCCTTTTACAAAGCTGCATTAAGCAGTGTACTCGGGTTTTATTGCATGTTAAACTTTAGCACAGATTTGGATTAACATCTAACAGATGTTAAACAACCAGCACAGTAAAGAACGTACGCTAGCTGTGCATAGGTAGTGGAGTGGCCTTCTGTGACAGCTAGCACACGGGTCATTACCACAAACTATTTGTCATGATTGTCGACAGAGCAGCTGCATTTACCACCACTTCGATAAGAAGTGGAAGGTGCAGATGCACTATTAGCAGGCTAGTAGTTCAGCTTCTGTCATAAGTTCCATGGCGGCATTCCTCCCATTGCTGATCCCTCCCTGTCAACCCTTAAGACACCCCTTTATACCCCCACCCCCTTATCAGAGTCTCCATCTTGACATCCTCCCAACTCTGAAGGCTTTTAGGCTCATTTTCAAAAGAGAAGGATGCCCATCTTTCGACATAAATCAGAAGATGAACGTCCTTCTCACAGAAACATCCAAATCGGTATAATCGAAAGCCAATTTTGGACGTCCCCAACTGCACTCCATTGCAGGGATGGCCAAAGTTCAAGGGGGCCTGTCGGAGGCATAGTGAAGGCGGAACTTGGGCGTGCCTAACACTTGGACGTCCTTGACCCATAATCGAAAAAAAAGAAGGACGTCCCTGATGAGCACTTGGACGTTTTCACCTGGACCTGTTTTTATTACGACTAAGGCACAAAAAGGTGCCCGAAATGATCAGATGACCACCGGAGAGAATTGGGGATGACCTCCCATTACTCCCCCAGTGGTCATTAACCCCCTCCCACTGTCAAAAAACATCTGTAAAAATATGTCATGCCAGTCTCAGATGTCATACTCAGGTCCATGACAGCAGTATGCAGGTACCTGGAGCAGTTTTAGTGGGTAAGTGCACTTCAGACAGGTGGACCCAGGACCATCCCCCGCTACCTGTTACATTTGTGGAAGAAACAGTGAGCCCTCCAAAACCCACCACAAACCCACTGTACCCACATCTAGATGCTCCCCTTCACCCGTAAGGGCTATGGTAGTGGTGTACAGTTGTGGGTGGTGTGTTTTGGGGGGGCTCATGACACAAGGTAAGGGTGCTATGTTCCTGGGAACATTTTATCGTCCACTGCAGTACCCCCTAGGGTGCCCGGTTGGTGTCCAGGCATGTCAGGAGGACCAGTGCACTACAAATGTTGGCTTCTCCCATGACCAAATGGCTTGCATTTGGTCATTTCTGAGATGGACGTCCTTAGTTTTGAAAATCGCCGAAAATCAGAAACATCCATGTCTAGGGATGTCCAAATCTAGGGACTGCGAAATTTAAGGATTTGGACATCCATGACTGTATTTTCGAAATGAAAGATGGACTTCCATCTTGTTTCGAAAATAAGGGTTTCCCCGCCCCTGGATTGGGACGTTTTGCAAGGATGTCCAAATCGAAACTTGGACGTCCCTTTTGAAAATGCCCCTCTTTGTCATCAGCATGAGACTTTATTGGTACAGTAGAAGTTATCATCTGCATCTTGTTTCCCATCACTGGTAGAAGATGAATGATTTGCTTAGATAACACTTCCAGGTGGCTAATGTGATCAGGTGAGTCATCCAGTGGAGAAGTAGCTTAATTATTAGAGCAGTGGGCTGAGAACAGGGAGATTCAGTTCAAATCCCACCGTAGCTCCTTGGGTAAGTCACAATTCTCCATTTCCTCAGTATATTACCTGCTGGAAATTGCATTCAAAACTTAGGAGAAGGTAGATTTGGGGTTAAATATGTAATTCTAATGTCTTTTTTTTAAGTTACCCAGCATATTTAACCAAGGCAGTTTAGAGAATAGTTTAGCATTTAAAATCTCAGTTAAGAGTTTATATAAAAAAAGTTTTAGGGTATAGTTTTTTTTTGTTACATTTGTACCCTGCGCTTCCCCACTCATGGCAGGCTCAATGCGGCTTACATGGGGCAATGGAGGGGTAAGTGACTTGTCCAGAGTCACAAGGAGCTGCCTGTGCCTGAAGTGGGAATTGAACTCAGTTCCTCCTTTCCCCAGGACCAAAGTCCACCACCCTAACCACTAGGCCACTCCTCTACTGGCATTTGAAGTTGCTGTTTCAGATTTTACCATAACATCAGTTTAGAGCTCAGCTAGGAGTTAAAAGAAGCCTCTGTTTAGAATTTCCCACATATCTAGCTCACACCTTGCAGAGGCCTCATCTTTAATTTGTAGACTTTTAAGCCAATTAGGAGACTAGAAGGTTTAATGAGGGCATCTTTATCAGCTAATAATTAGTTCTTAGCAATAGTAGGCCCAATATTCAGCTGGTGGCGGGCAGTGCTTTTGCCCTTGGCCACAGACGTTAAACCCAGATATTAAATTTCTGACAACCAGCATTGATTATCTGGGGGGTTTTAAACCGCTAAAAAGTTAAGCAATATGCAAATATTCAGCACTAAGGGCCAGATTTACAAAAATCTAAAAAAATCTATGCAGTAAACATTTCCGGCTAAGCGTATTCTATAAGCGGCACCTAGATTTAGGCACGGTATATAGAATACACTTAGTTGATATTAAAGCACCTAAAACTATACATCTTCATGCACATCAATGAAAATGTGGTATACATCCCTGCACGTAGATTTACGTGCACTTAGCCATATTCTATAATTGCGTGCATAAATTTTGGAACACCATGAAATGCCCATTTCCCAATACTTAACCACACCCCTTTTGAACTACTTGCATTAGAATTTAGGTGCAGTTCATTACAGAATACGCTTAGCGAGGTATGCGCATAAATTCTAATTATTGCCAATTAGTGTTCATTATTGCTTGTTAGGTACTGTTATCAACACTGATTAGCTTGTTAAGCCAATTAAGTTATGCATGTTGTTATAGAATGTGCATAGATTTCATCATGAAATGCTAGGTGCGCTACATAGAATCCGGCAGTAAGTGATTAACTTAGTGATTAAAGATAGCACAGCTATTTATGAATATCAGTGCCTAACCATATAAGTCACACAATATAGCCAGTTATGTGCTAGGCGCTAACCTGAAATATTCAGCAGAGATAACCGGTTATTTGCCGCTGAATAAATAGCAGTTAGGCGTTGATGTGCTATTTAACTGGTCAGCGGTTGTGTATGGCCGGTTAAATAGCTTTGACAATCAGGCAGTGGCGTACCAAGGGGGAGGCGGTGGGGGCGGTTCGACCCGGGTGCACGCCGCTGGGGGGGGGGGTGCCGCGCGCCGGTCATCGTCATTTGTTTTCATGCTCCCTCTGTCCCGGAACAGGAAGTAACCTGTTCCGGGGCAGAGGGAGCATGGAAACGAACGTCGCTGACTGGCGCGCGGCACCCCCCCAGCGGCGTGCACCCAGGGGGAGGGGGTTCTTTTGCCGGGGTGGGGGGTGTCCTTTTGCCGGGGTGGGGGGATCGCGCTGCACGGGGGGGGGGTGGGGGCAGGGCGCATCGGCGATCCGCCCCTGGTGTCAGCACCCCTAGGAATGCCACTGCAATCAGGGAGAGTGTTTTTCTTTGAGGGAAACCCATAAATTAATAACAGCAAAGCAAAGCATATCCTTCTCACCTAAACTCCATATGCTTATCCTGTAACCCATCCCCTGCTTCTTCTACCCTTGTTCACACCTCTCCTACTCACTTTACTCCTGTCCTTCTCTACCTACCCATCACTTTTGTTATTCTGCTATACTTAACTTTTATTTTCTTTGTCAATATCCTGTAATCCCTATTACTATGTAAGCCGCATTGAACCTGCTTCGAGTGGGAAAGCGCGGGGTACAAATGTAATAATAATAATAATACATATAAATAGCAATCTTAAGGGACTTTAGTTTAAAGCACTTGCGACTTAATTAACAGCTCTCAATACTGAGATGCAGGCAGCAGTCCAGCAGCAAGTGGGGTCAATCCAATCCTCTGCATTGAATAGCACATGTTTGTTTATCTCCCAGTTGGTGAAAGGTCATATGTGTGTACATGGTGAAATGAGCTTCTAGTGCTAAGGCAATGAGTTTGAACTATTGATGCTAGAGAAACAGACTTGGAGGAGCTGAGGTAGACACACAGGTATATGGAGGAGAGCTAGAGGGACATAGCTGAGAAGTCTCACCTCCAGCCTGGTAACCTCTGTCCTGCAATGGAGGAGAAAGGTCACCAGAAAGGACAGCATAATCTTGGAAAGGCAGAAAGTGATCCTGCAGCCAACACCTGCCCTCCAAGGGATGCAATATCCTCTCACACTGAGGATGTCACTAGGAACTTCTGCCCAGGAGGAAAGAGTTAGGACAGTCATTTTAGAAGGACATTCAATTAATAGGCTTATAAATAGCTGGGTGGCTGGTGAGCATCAGGTTTGCTTTGTCATTTGCCTGGCTGTTGCAAAGGTGGAAGACCTCTTGTGTCGCCTAAATCAGATTTTAGACAGTGCTAGGGAGAATACAGCTATTTTGGTACATGGGGATACAAATGACAGAGAAAAATGTAGTAGGGAAGCTCCGGAAGCCAAATTTAGGCTCTTACATAGAAAGTTAAAATCAAGAACCTCCAGGGTAGCATTTTCAGAAATGCTCACAATTTCATGGACGGGGCCAAAGATATAGCCAGAACTCTGGAGTCTCAGTGCATGGGTGAGATGATGGCTCAGGGATGAGGTATTTAGATTTGTTAGGAACAGGACAACATTCTGGGGAACCTTAACTTGGGTGAAACCAGGCGGCTAGTGCTAACATTTAAGAAGGAGATAGAACAATATTTAAACCGGGGGGAAAGCCAACAGTCACTCAAGAGTGCATGTGTCTTCGAAGAGTATTATCAAAACAGAAAAGTTAAGGCATCCTGATATAGAGGTTGCAACACAGTCAAAATTAAGTCAGGAGCCTTTAAGGAGATAGCAAAGTAATGATCCAGTGGGACACTCTGTTATTAGGATACCAATTATATCTCAATAATAGGGTACTTCTAATTTGGGGGAGGGGGTGCTATTTGTTAAAGAGAGAATTGAGTGTAACAGAATAAAAATTCAGCAGGAAACAGATAGTAATGTAGAATCTTTCTGGATAGAAACTCCATGTGTGAAGGGAAAGAGAATTCTGGTAGGCTATACTACCAACAGACAGGCCAAAACAAACAGATAGATTATGAAATGTTAACAGAAATTTGGTAAGCTAGTAACTTTGGCAATGCTATAATAAATGGGCTTTTTAATTACCATCAACAAAATCATCAAAGAGATGTAGCAGAAATAAACCGCTGTACCGGGATCCCACAAGTTGCTGAATCTCACAGGAAATCAAGGTGCAGTAAAAGATTTTTTTTTAACCTATGTTCTTCTTAGCATTTAGCACATGCTAATTCTGTTAGCCGGTGCTAGGCTTTAGTAAAAGGGCCCCTAAAGAAATCTAATGCATGAACATACAGTGGGGGAAATAAGTATTTGATCCCTTGCTGATTTTGTAAGTTTGCCCACTGACAAAGACATGAGCAGCCCATAATTGAAGGGTAGGTTATTGGTAACAGTGAGAGATAGCACATCACAAATTAAATCCGGAAAATCACATTGTGGAAAGTATATGAATTTATTTGCATTCTGCAGAGGGAAATAAGTATTTGATCCCCCACCAACCGGTAAGAGATCTGGCCCCTACAGACCAGGTAGATGCTCCAAATCAACTCGTTACCTGCATGACAGACAGCTGTCGGCAATGGTCACCTGTATGAAAGACACCTGTCCACAGACTCAGTGAATCAGTCAGACTCTAACCTCTACAAAATGGCCAAGAGCAAGGAGCTGTCTAAGGATGTCAGGGACAAGATCATACACCTGCACAAGGCTGGAATGGGCTACAAAACCATCAGTAAGACGCTGGGCGAGAAGGAGACAACTGTTGGTGCCATAGTAAGAAAATGGAAGAAGTACAAAATGACTGTCAATCGACAAAGATCTGGGGCTCCACGCAAAATCTCACCTCGTGGGGTATCCTTGATCATGAGGAAGGTTAGAAATCAGCCTACAACTACAAGGGGGGAACTTGTCAATGATCTCAAGGCAGCTGGGACCACTGTCACCACGAAAACCATTGGTAACACATTACGACATAACGGATTGCAATCCTGCAGTGCCCGCAAGGTCCCCCTGCTCCGGAAGGCACATGTGACGGCCCGTCTGAAGTTTGCCAGTGAACACCTGGATGATGCCGAGAGTGATTGGGAGAAGGTGCTGTGGTCAGATGAGACAAAAATTGAGCTCTTTGGCATGAACTCAACTCGCCGTGTTTGGAGGAAGAGAAATGCTGCCTATGACCCAAAGAACACCGTCCCCACTGTCAAGCATGGAGGTGGAAATGTTATGTTTTGGGGGTGTTTCTCTGCTAAGGGCACAGGACTACTTCACCGCATCAATGGGAGAATGGATGGGGCCATGTACCGTACAATTCTGAGTGACAACCTCCTTCCCTCCGCCAGGGCCTTAAAAATGGGTCGTGGCTGGGTCTTCCAGCACGACAATGACCCAAAACATACAGCCAAGGCAACAAAGGAGTGGCTCAGGAAGAAGCACATTAGGGTCATGGAGTGGCCTAGCCAGTCACCAGACCTTAATCCCATTGAAAACTTATGGAGGGAGCTGAAGCTGCGAGTTGCCAAGCGACAGCCCAGAACTCTTAATGATTTAGAGATGATCTGCAAAGAGGAGTGGACCAAAATTCCTCCTGACATGTGTGCAAACCTCATCATCAACTACAGAAGACGTCTGACCGCTGTGCTTGCCAACAAGGGTTTTGCCACCAAGTATTAGGTCTTGTTTGCCAGAGGGATCAAATACTTATTTCCCTCTGCAGAATGCAAATAAATTCATATACTTTCCACAATGTGATTTTCCGGATTTAATTTGTGATGTGCTATCTCTCACTGTTACCAATAACCTACCCTTCAATTATGGGCTGCTCATGTCTTTGTCAGTGGGCAAACTTACAAAATCAGCAAGGGATCAAATACTTATTTCCCCCACTGTATAACTTTGGGGTAGACGTGAATCGCTTGTTTACTCTTTCCAAAAATACTAGGACTAGGGGGCACGCAATGACGCACAAAGTAGTACATTTAAAATGAATCAGAGAAAATATTTCTTCACTCAATGTGTAACTAAACTCTGGAATTCATTGCCAGAGAATGTAGTAAAAGCAATTTGCTTAGCGGGATTTAAAAAAGGTTTGGATGGCTTCCTAAAGGAAAAGTCCATAGACCATTATTAAAATGGACTTGGGGAAAATCTACTGCTTATTTCTAGGATACTGTCAAAACACACAGGCACTTCTCCACTCAAATTATAAAACGCTGTCGCCATTTTTGTATATTTGTAGCGATAAGCAGAGGCGTCACACTGAGTAGTAAGTCTGGAAGCCAGGGTTATATGTGATTGAGGAGTATGTTGGAATAGATATGTGTTAAGGTAATCTTTGTTTTTTGCTTTGACAGACCTGGTGTTATGGCTCCCCCTTGACGAAGCACGTATTGCGAAACAGGCAACCTGTCGGGGTTTGTGAGCACACCGGTTTCAATAAGATAAGTGACACATAGCCTTTATATTTACTTATGCAATGCGATAAGCAAAAGTATGTAAAGATTGAGTTATTCGAGCATTGGTAGGTCGGGGGCAGTCTGTGATTAGAAATTCACACAGGCAGAGGTTCACCGCAGGAGTGAAGTGAAACCAGCCGGTGCGATTATATGAGACTCACCTTGTACAACATAATTTGACTCCTAGGAATCCTCTACTATCGTTTTTGTTTTGTTATTTCTAGGATAAGCAGCATAAAATGTATTGTACTGTTTTGGGATCTTGCCAGGTACTTTTGGCCTGGTTTGGCCACTGTTGGAGGTGGGGTGCTGGGCTTGATGGACCTTCGGTCTGTCCCGGTATGGCAATACTTATGTACCTGTGTACTTCTGAAAGGGCCTGCTGATTTCTTCTCTGATGGTTTTGCCCTATGATTAGAATCACATTGGGCCTCATTTGTTGGAGTTTTAAAATTATATTTAAATTTACATGAGGAAAAGCATCCTCACACATTTAACCATAGTAGCGTTTGCAGGCAGGTTTTCTGAAATAAATATGCACAGATATTTGGAAAATGAAAACAAAATATATATATGTATAGCTCCAAACTCCATCCAGACACTGCTGCCAGGAATGTCTCCCCCTGCAGTGGAGAAGCAATGTACTAAATGGTACATTTATTGCCCCCTCCACCCCCAATAGGGTAGTGCTCACTTATTTAAGGTTTAATCCTGCTCTAGTAATGGCATTACTGCCATAAAGTTTCTGAATTTAAAAAATTAAACCTTCATCCTTTACATGTTTTTCTAAGAATTTTTTCTCTTAGACACAGGATGAGAAAATATGCCTTTGCAAATCAAACACTCAATGTGATGTTATCGGTCCTATATTTTGACTATTTATGCTTGTAGTAGAGTCATCATTTTGTCTGAATTAATAACATCTTACTCACCTTCTGAAAAAATATTGATGAACTGGTTACATACATTTTGTAAATTACCTCTGCAATATATTTTTTAATGGCGTCTGTCAGAAAAAAAAATCAATAAACACTAAGGTTTCATTATATGAATTTCTGAGATTAGCAAAACCACATGCACAGGAAAATGTCACTGTTAGACAGAGTTAAATATCCCTAGCACCTAGCTTTATAATTTTATTTGCAACTATGCACTTGTACACTAATTTGCATATGCGCAATGGTTCACACTGGGAAAAAGTGTGCTCTCTTTCTACATAGTGAACACTGTTTCCAAAGACTGCATTCTATTATTGGTGAACAACAAAATGTTGCGGGGTCTTTTCTGCTCTTTTCATTTGGTAACAATATGTAATGACGTAGGATATGTCATTGACAATTCCGAAGTCATTGCAAACAACAACCCATCTCTAGCACTGTTCTCTCTAAACTGAGTGGGAAGTCCTGCACCTACAGTCCTGCCAGTGAGGGGTGCTGTTTCACTATCAAATTTCCAACAAGGAAGTACAGGCAAGCTCTGCAGGACTCCAGGGACCATCTTGTCCCTAATGACTGAAAACACAATATTTCAGCACCCCACCTTGCCCCCACACTGGCAGCAATGCAGTTGGAGGACTTCCGTCCAGCTTAGAGGGAACAGTGATCCTTAGTATTTATTAGCTGTTCCAAAATTTAAAGTTGCAAAGACAACTGATATATAATCTTGGCTTTTTCTGCACAGGCCTCAGTATTATAAAATAAACTTCCAGAGGATATTACAAGGTGGTTTGAGGAGCCAGCATGATGTCACAAGGCTGAAGCTAGTCTCCACCTACTCCACCCATGGAGGTTTTCATTCTCCCCCATGCAGCCACCGTCATCTTGGTACACCCAAAACAATGAATTTGAAAGGGCAACAAGCTCCACCTACTGGCTTCAGCCCACATAATGGGCCAGATAGGCTCATGCCATCTCCTGTTATCAAACCTCCTTGTGATATTACATAATTATCTAAGGTTCTGGAAAATAAATTAAGATTAGGCGCCCTTTTATGTTTATTAAAAGTATTTTTATACTTCCTTACTTTACCAAATCTAGGTGCTTTACAATTTTAATTAGTTTCAAAAAATTTTAAACAAATGATACATTTGAAACAGAAAAGGTACCTTCATCAATTTTACACTTTACAATTTTAAAAATCTAACAAATATCAATGATAATTACATCAAGAAAAACAATGCCATAAATTTACAGGACAGACCTATCCATTCTCTCAAGGCAATCAGATATACACTAATAGTTACTGCAGTGCTGAAAAGTGGCCTTAGTGTGCCCTTACACTGGCATATTTTCAAATTTTTGTACTAATGGCCATGCACTAATCTTGCCATTAGCATTTGGCCACTGCCACCTGTTTTGTAGGAGATAAGGGCTCTCATGATAACCCTGTGCTAATCAGTTAGTGCACGGTAATGACCAGACGGGACGAGGGAGCCAGCCTGCCTGAACGACGGAGGGAGCCATCATGCCTTGCCGCCCAGCTAACAAGAATACCGCCACCCAGCTGACCCGAATACCGCCGCCCCAAACCGCCCTACCACAATAACAACAACAAAAAAAACACGTGAAGAGATAGCCGCCCTCCCAGCGCATCAGCAGGGGACGTGGACCATAATGCAACCTTTAAGCAGGCTGCGCCTGAAGCTACAGCAAACTGCAGACTTCTCTGCACGAAGCTGACGGAAAAACTCGGCTAACAGCAGGTAAACGTGAGGGAGGGGAGGGAGGGAGGGAAGTGCTGTATACGTCTTCACGGACACACAGCCATGATGGAGAGAAAATGTAACTATTTTATGGACATTCCTCAATGGCAGATCTCTAAGATTTGGTGATTTGATTAAAACCAGAAAAACTGAAACATTTCTGGACTCAAGGTAAGATTCCCTGGAGCCACAGCAGAAGTGGTGAAAACTTGTAAAAGCAATTTGCTTCAAGCAGAAATCTAAGAAATATTCCTTTTGAGGG
This sequence comes from Microcaecilia unicolor, assembly GCF_901765095.1. Classification (NCBI taxonomy): domain Eukaryota; kingdom Metazoa; phylum Chordata; class Amphibia; order Gymnophiona; family Siphonopidae; genus Microcaecilia; species Microcaecilia unicolor. The sequence goes on from NC_044034.1 coordinate 48,500,383, forward strand.
TAAAGCTCTTTCAAATTTGTTTCTTTGTTTTATGGTAGTCAACCTGATTTGTAAATATATGAAGAAGTGGTATTACACACTGAGGGTCCTTTTTACTAAAGGGTTCCCGGCAACCTGGAACTTCCGCTGGCCCAATGCGGCCACCGGCGGTAGTTCTGCCTCAAAGGCGCACCATTTCCGGTGCTACGGAAATTTTTTTACGTAATTATTACCACAGCTCTATCATGGTAGTAATCAGGCAGTACCGCACACTGCCCAGTTACTGCCGGGTTAACGCAGAAGCCCTTACTGCCACCTTAATGGGTGGCGGTAAGTTCTCCTTCCCCCTCCACATGGACACACAGTAACTGCAATTTTGCTGCATGGCCATGTCGATGTTTGGCCCTTTTTTATCTGCTGCAGTATTTGGTATGCAGTGGGCTCAAAAAAGAGGGTTTTTTTTTTCTGACCTGTGATTGGTAGTTCAGCCATTTACCAGCATTGTATTGTTGCAAGCTGAGCCTGAGGCCTATTTCCTCCTTCTCAAAAATCATATTTAAAGGTACTGTTGCAGGAATGGATGCATGAATTTGTGATACTTCAGGAGTCAGACAGCACACACCAGTATGAGAGAAAAATCTTCTTTATTTGCCAGCAAACAAAGCAAGACATCAGTTCTAGCTCTCTTCTCCTCCTTCTCAGCTCTCTGGGTCTTTCTCTCAGCTCTCTGTCTCAGCTCTCTTCTTATGCTGTCTTCTCCTTCTTCTGTCTGTTCCTTCTGTCCTTCTCTTTCTTCTGAGCTCCTTCTGACGTAAACTGCTTCTGCTCCTACTTAAATAGGGTCCTAAGCCCTCCTCCTAGCCTAGCCCCCTTTACTCCCAATTGGTTAAGAAATTGATTGGCTACCTTGCCTCAACCAATCATTACTTTTGAAATATCAGTTACATAGGTTCCAGACATCCTAAACTGACCTCTGACCTGGGGCCCCTTAAGCCAGACATTTGGTCTCCAGTCTCTTACATGTTATTATGATTGATTTCTCATATTCCTAGTACTAACTGCTAACTAAACTCTGGCATTCATTAAAGAGGTCAAAAGTCAATCTTACTTAATAGCATACATATCAGGTTATTACTTCCAGGAGGCCAGTCCTACACTTAGCTATAATTAATCAAGGAGAAGAGAGCTGACTAGTTCTGACCTCTTCACCTATCAGCTTATACATTGAACCAGCCAGAACTATGGCTAAGTCAAACCACATGTTGATCTCCTCAACTGCAGTCTTAAACAGCAGACAAAGAGTAATACAGAATTTAACAGATATTCTACACAGACACAAACCTTATTAATTTACACAGAATACAACATATTCTAAAGTAAGCATCCTTATAACACATATTCTAAATATCAAAAACTTGTAAATACTAATCTATTGCCTCTCTCTCTCTAAATAGTATTTTCTATCTAAGCATTTTAAACTACAATTAATCATATGTCTGGCTCATTCCTTTATTCATTCATAATAGTTTACAGCTGTGCCAGCTAGCATTGGCAATTCACAAGGGACAGAGTTTCATTTCTCACTGACCTTTCCTAACCTTAGCTCGGCCAAGCTGGATTTCTAATATTCTCCAGATGACATTCCTTCTCTTTACTTTGCTGGCAGAGTGAAAAGAATTCAAACTTCAAGCTTTTAAATCCCAGAATTAACAGTTAATATCACTTCTTATATATATAATTTCTTTGTCCACTGCCTCATTCCCCCCTTTGAGACTAAAATCAGCTTATGCAGAGATAAGTCTCACTACTCAAACTCTGGAGATTATAGTGATCCTAATTAGGAATAGACTTGTGAATCACCATTACCCTACTTGTTAAGGTTCGACGGCATACTGCCGAAGCACATGAGGCCAGGAAACAAAACAACAACCCTGCTAAAACTAAGACTATTAGGGAAATGAACAAGGGACGTATCCAGGAGGTCAATGACCACCACCAGGAGGTAAGGTCTAATCCTCCTCGGTAATCCTCCACATTAAGGCTAGCCAACTGTAGGACTTTATCCATGGCATGCCTAACTACATGCGTCCTATTTATGACAATAGTACAGCACTCTGAAGAATTTAGCACTGTGCAGAGGCCACCCTGAGCTGCAAAGAGATAGTCAAGGCCCATACGATTATACCGAGAAACTATACTTAATTCATTAATTTCATCCTGCAATGCATTGACTACCACGTTCAGCTCATGAACTAAAACATGGAGTAGGGACTGAAGTCTCCGAGTAGCCATACCTAGTTCAGTAATACCCGCTACCGGGCCTCCAATTGGAATCCAGGCCGTGGCAGAAAGGGCTACAAGTCTCTTTTTAGTCAGAGGATAAGTAGAATTGATATACTGGAGGGCTAATTCAATCGCCTCATCCTCTGTGGCAACGGAGGAGGGTAAGGACAAAGCCTCTCGCTTAGAGCGGTGCGGGGATAGTGGCTTAAGAGGAATAACTTTAGGAAAATAATTCAAGGTTACCAATACACAAAAATTATATGTAGGGGGAAGAATCATGTGGAGGACATTATCACAGAGCCAGTAATGACCAAGGAGAGGGTGAGGAAAGTTCCCAATAAATGTTGGCTCAGGCTGGACAGGGTACTTAGGGTGCCCATAATGCGAGCCCCTATCCCAGGGGGAACGAAGACGAAATGGAGACTTTGCACACCATAGGCGCCAATCCCCAATTATGACAGGCTGCTCATTTGTTAGTAACTCTTCATACCCCGGGGACTTATGAAAGTAGAAAATAAGCTTGGACACTATAGTCTTCTCAGTGGTACGCTTAGGAGCCAGATAATCACCTGGGTCATAATCTACAGGTATGGTAGCAGGGCACATAGGAGTACCTGGAGAAACTACCCACACAGATTCTCCTTTTTCTGGGAGAACATTAGTATAGTTACAGGGAATGGGAAGAACAGTTGAGATGCTTCTTGTTAAACAAAACACTCCAGAGGCTGGATAGGGAGACGTAAAAACTGGCCTTAGAGAAGATTCAGAGGGGGAAGTAGCATTATAAAAGGACCACCAAGTATAATCCTGGCTCCAAGGGCCTGAACTCGAAAAATAGGGAGGTATAAGAGCTGGGAGTTGCACAGGGACAGGTACAGCTGGGACATCTGTGGTATAAGGAGAAAATCGAGAACACACAATACAAGGGGAAGTAATCTTTGCCTGACTAATTAGTTCCTGGACAGAGTGTAACCAAAGGTTGGAGCGAGTTGGGGTATTAGGAACAAGGAGGCAAGGAGTAGAAAACAACAAAAGCATCCAAACTACTAACATTTTCTTTCTTCCTAATCTAAAACAAATACAGCAAACTAATTAAGCAATAATATTTCAACAGTCTGTGCTAATCACAGATTACTCTCATATAGTGTTCTCAGTCTTTGAGTTCTTATACCAGTTGGGATAGACCCTCAACTGATAAGGATCAAGCTCTCAAATTCCAAGAAAGCCAGAATCTGGGCAGAAAGAGTCTCAGTGTGAAGCCGAAGTTCAGCAGCTCCTGCAGTATGCAGTTGACCCTTCTTTTCAGCTAGTAGATTCTTTGGTTCGGGTCAGGCGCAACTTCAATGGCTCCGCTGGATCACTTTCTGCTCTCCACTGTCTAGGCTCCGTCTGATCCGTGCTGGGCTCAGTCTGGTCAGCAGACTTAATTCGAGACCAATGGACCCATGGAGTAATCCCTGCGACCTTCACAGCTGCAGGGGTAGAAAGCAAAACAGTAAAAGGTCCTTTCCATCGGGGCCCCAAAGGCTGAAGCCTCCAATCTTTCACCCAAACTCTATCCCCTGGCAGGAAGGAATGTACCTGAGCCTGGAAGGGGACAGGGTTTATTTCTCTCACATAAGACTGAAGCTCAGAAATTATCTTACCCAGGAGGGCTACCTGCTCCTGCACCTGGGCAGACCCTAAAATCCCTATGTCTCCCTTAATTCCCTGTAAAATGGCTGGGGGCTTCCCATACACAATTTCAAAGGGAGAGAGGGCTGTTCCTTTAGTTGGGGTGCATCGGAGGCGAAAGAGGGCTAGTGGCAATGCCTGTGGCCATTTCAATTGGGTTTCCTGACAAATCTTTGCTAGGCTATTTTTCAAGGTTCTGTTTGCCCGCTCAACCTGCCCTGAACTCTGGGGACGATAGGCACAATGCAATTTCCAGGTAATGCGCAATGCGCGGGACAGGGCCTGAAGTGTAGCTTCAACAAAGGCGGGACCATTATCTGAACCTATGGCAAGGGGCAGTCCATACCTGGGGATGACATCCCTAAGGAGGGCTCGAGCTACTTCTGTGGCTTTCTCAGTGACTGTAGGATATGCTTCCACCCACCCAGAAAAGGTACAAACCATAACTAAGAGGTATCGGAGCCTACCGCTCCTGGGCATTTCTGTGAAGTCTATAACTAGGGACTCAAAGGGTGTTAGTCCTCTAGACTGAACTCCTGGTGGAATACGGGGTCCCTGACGAGCATTATTCTGGGCACAGAGAGTACATCGGGCAGAGGCAGTGGCAACCAGACTATCCAATCCTTCCAGCACCACTACTCGATTGAGTAGGCGGGCTAGTGCTGTTTTCCCTAAGTGTGATAGGTCATGAGCTTGAGACACTACAGGCCAAGCTAGGTGGCGTGGCACCAGAACTCTGGTATCAGGGAGATGTAACCAGCCATCAGGTCTCCTTACTGCACCTTCTTCTTGAGCCCATTTCTCTTCCATTTGGGTATACATAGGTGTCCATTCTTGCAATCGAATTTGGAACAGGGGAGTCACAGTACTTGCTAGGGGTCCTCGAGCAGCTTCTTTGGCCACCCGATCAGCATGGCGGTTCCCTCGGGCCACTGGAGTATCTATTCTTTGGTGTCCCCTGCAGTGAATAACAGCTACCTTCTTAGGGGCCCACACAGCCTCTAGCAGCTGAAGTATTTCAGGTCCATACTTAACAGGTTGGCCTGCAGCATTTATGAGTCCCTTTTCCTTATACAAAGCTCCATGAGCATGTAGAGTTGTGAAGGCATATTTGGAATCAGTATAAATGTTGGTTACCAGTCCTGCTGCTAACTCCAGAGCTCGTATGAGGGCCACAAGTTCTGCTTTCTGGGCTGAAGTTCCTTGGGGCAGGGCTCTTGCTTCTATCACCTTGTCCTCTGTCACCACAGCATAGCCTGCCAGTCGCTTGGAGTTCTCCACATAACTGCTTCCATCTGTAAAATAAATTACATCTGGGTCCCTCCACGGCACATCTTTAAGATCTGGTCGACTGGAGTACACTTCATCCATAGTTTGGATACAGTCATGATCTGGTGGTCCCTCAGATGCTGGCAAAAGAGTAGCAGGATTGAATGTAGCCACTGTTTCCAGGTGTATCCGTGGATTCTCACACAAGCTGGCTTGGTACTTAACCATACGGTTATTTGTAAACCAGTGATTGCCCTTATACTCCATGAGGGTGAGAACTGCATGGGGGACTTTAACAACCAGTTCTTGCCCCAAGGTCAACTTATCAGCTTCCTGGACCAGTAAGGCTGTTGCTGCAATGGCCCTCATGCAGGCTGGCCATCCTTTAGCCACTCCATCCAGCTGTTTAGACAGGTATGCAACAGGCCTCTGCCAGGATCCCATCATCTGGGTCAGCACACCCAGAGCAACCCCCTGTCGCTCGTGGACATACAGTGAGAAAGGTTTCTCCACATCAGGAAGGCCTAACGCAGGGGCTTGGAGTAGGGCTTTCTTTATGGCAATGAAGGATTGTTGAGCTGTAGGTCCCCATTCAAATGGTTCCTTTTCACCCCCCTTTGTGGCTTGGTAAAGGGGTTTCGCCATCAATGCAAAATTTGGAATCCAAATTCTGCAGAATCCGGCTGCTCCCAGAAATTCCCTAACTTCCCTTCTGGACTTGGGTTGGGGAATTGCAGCTACCGCTTGCTTCCTACTAGCATCCAGTCTCCGACTTCCCTGGGAAATGCAAAAGCCCAGATACTTCACTTCTGACTGACAAAGTTGGGCCTTTGAGCGTGAGACCTTATAGCCTGCATCCAAGAGTAGCTCCAGCAATTCTCTAGTAGCCTCAAAACACTCTTCCTGGGTCACTGCTGCAATCAGGAGGTCATCTACATACTGGAGTAAAACTCGCCTGGAAGGCTCAGATTTAAAAGTCTTAAGGTCTTGCCCTAGGGCTGTCCCAAAAATGGTGGGGGAATTCTTGAACCCCTGTGGCAGGCGGGTCCATGTATACTGAAGCTTCCTTCCTGTTACTGGGTTTTCCCATTGAAAGGCAAAAAGCAATTGACTGGCTGGGGCCACCCGAATACAAAAGAAGGCATCTTTTAGGTCTAGTGTTGTGAAATGGGTAGCTCCAGAAGGTATCAATCCTAGCAGGACATATGGATTAGGCACTACAGGGTGTAATGAAATAGTGGATTTGTTGACCACTCGTAAGTCTTGGACTGGCCGGTAGTCCTCAGTCCCTGGCTTCTGAACTGGCAATAGTGGCGTATTCCATGGAGACTGGCAAGGACGAATAATTCCATAGGATAACAGATGATTCAAATGTGCTTGGATCCCTTCCAGAGCCTTTCTGGGAATTGGGTATTGGCGAAGATGGATTGGCCGGGCATTTGGAAGTAAGTCTACATGTACAGGAGGAATATTTCGGGCCAACCCTGGGGGATTATCTTCTGCCCATACCCCACTGACCTGAAAGCTGTCTGCCAGGGGTAGGTCAACTTGGCTATGTGACTGATGCAGCCGCCATTCTTCTTCAAGAGGGCAACAGAAACTCAATATACCCTTAGGGCTGAATATCGGGGGCCGAAAGGAGACTGAAGTCTGGCCATCAGAGTCAAAAGAAATTTGGGCCCTAAGCTTGGACAGCAGGTCTCGACCTAACAAAGGGATTGGACAGTCTGGCATATACAGGAATTCATGAGTGACTATGTGTGAGCCTAATTGGCATCTACGGGTTGTCAGGAAAGGCCTCCGGTTCTGCACCCCCGTGGCTCCCACCACTCGGACAGTTTTTCCAGACACAGGCGCTAATCGCTCCGTCACAACAGAATGTTCAGCTCCTGTATCAATCATGAATGGAATTGAGCGGCTCCCTATAGTTAGCTTGACCATAGGTTCCTGGGAGCCCAGTTTGTAGGAACCCGGTCTGTCCTATTCGTCCCATTCTGCCATCTCGGCTATCCCGATGATGTCAGATTCAGGAGGCTCATATCTTCCCTCTCGAACTCGGCCTCGGCTTCCTCGATCTCCTGGTCCCCTTCTCAGTCCCTGGCGCCTCTGGGGGCATTCATCTTTCCAGTGCCCTCTTTCCTTACAATAGGCACACTGGTCCCTCTCCAATCTTGGTCTGGGATTCTCCCCCCTTGGCCGGGATTGATTGAAGGAATCTCGGGGCCTGGCTGGTGGTCCGGGGTCCCACTTTGGCTTCCCATTAGCTAGAGGTCGACCTCGGTTAAGGGTGGAATTAGTAATGGCTGCCGCTAAAAGGTCGGCCTTCTTCTGCATCTTCCGGTCAGCCTCTCGGCGCACCTCCTGATCTCTATTAATGAAAACCTTAGTTGCGATCTCAATTAGCTGGGTGGTATTCATCCCTGCGAATCCCTCCTGACGCTGCAACTTCTTCCGGATATCTGGCATACTCTGGGCCACCAATGCACTATTCACCATTCTCTGATTTTCTTGGGCTTCAGGGTCAAATGGGGTGTATGTTCTGTAGGCTTCAATTAGTCGCTCTAGAAAGGCCCCAGGGGATTCAGTTGCCCCTTGGAGAATTTCAGAGACCTTTGCCAGATTAATGGGCCTCTTTATGCCTTTCCTCATACCTTCCAGCAAGTCCCGGCAATAGCCAGACAACAGTTCATAGTGCTGCCCATCATTTGGATCCCAATCTGGAGCTGCGCGAGGAAACCGAGCTCTAACCCATCCCTCTGGGTCTTGTGTCCCCCCGGGGACACGCTCTCGCGTGATGGCCTCAGCATTTTGCAAAATCTTCCGCCTCTCCTCAGTTGTGAAGAGGGTCAGGAGAAGTTGTTGACAATCAGTCCAGGTTGGGTTATGGGTGGCCATAATGCTAGCCACTAGGTCCACCACTGCCTGAGGCTTTTCAGTATAAGAGGGGTAATGCGTCTTCCAATTCAGGAGATCGGTGGTTGTGAAGGGTACATACTGATAGGCCTGTGCCTGTATAACCTGACCCTGATTATTAGGATCCGGTCGAGTGGTAGTTACCTGACGAAGTGGCAGAACTCTCGAGGAGGTGGGAATGGAACCTGAGGTAGAGCTAGGAGCTACCCTCCTATCATGCTCAAAGGTGATTGCAGCGGGTCTAACCCATTCAGTGGAGGTATGTTGAACCCCTGAGGGATGGGGAGGGGTACTCATAGACTGAGAGGTGGTCACAGGTGAGTCAGTCCATTGAAAGGGATGCCGGGCCCCTGATGAGTGGGTAGGGGTATTAGAGGGAGAGGCTGGGCTGTCGGGAGTTGAGGAGTCAGGGAGTGGAACCCAAAACGGGTCTTCAGAGGTTAACAGGAGAGGATTTGGCACAGAAGGGTAGAGGCCAGGTGAAAAGTCCAACCTAGGATGTGGTGGGTTTCGCACAGAAGAGGAACTATCCGGAGAAGCCTGTGCTGGAGAAGCTTGGGCTGGACGGCGTGGATCTCTGGGGGTAGCACGGAACCCCAACAATGGGCCATAAGGTGGTGGCTCAAGATCTGAGGGGTCATCAGAGAGTATGGGTTTCTCAGACAGGGTAGGGGCGGAAGCCACCGATTGGGTGGTAAGCTTCCTAGGGCTCTTTCCCTCTTCTAGTTTAGATTTTCTAATCTTTCTTTGAACACGGCCTAACATGAATTTTACTGGGGATCCCATATAAGTTTTCAACCAGGAGGGAGGGTCAGTCACAAGGCTGTCCCAGGAATCTATATAAGGGAGTTGTTCAGAATATTCTGGTTCTCCTACAACTATGCTGTAGACCTTCCGGATTACTTCAATATCTAAGCTGCCACTAGGGGGCCACCCCACTCCCATAGATGGCCACTCAACTTCACACAAGGTTCTTAGAGTACTTGAGCTTAAAGTCTGTCCATAGTCATTAATTAAAAATCCTTTTCTAAAGTTCTTAAGCATACAGTCTAGGGGGGTATCAATTTGTCTAGATGATGTCCCACCCATAATGCTTACAGTTACAACACACAAAGAGGGGGGGAATTTTTGAGAATGCAGTAAGGGGTCTGCACTCTCGAGACACTAGGTAGACAGACAGCAATCGCTTCCTTCCGTTGCTGACCAATTGAACTCGCGTTAATTGGAAATGCAGCTATAAGAAGTCCGCACTCATTAACATTCAGGCATCACACATTCATTCAGTACAGAAAATCCCACCCAACAATTTCAGATTTCTCAGATACAGATAAGCTCAAGCGTTTTCGCTTCTAATCTCCTCTAGATTAGAAGGTACTAGGGCCTTCGCTGAGAGTTGATCAGGCTCTCCTTCCTCAATTTGTTTGAGGGGCTGATTTACAATTTTCTAGCTAGAATTACAATACAGAATACAGAATACATACCCGGCGAATGTTCTCCAGTCTCTTCGGGGGCGTGGGTTCGAATCCCACCGCTGCCACCAAGAATTGTTGCAGGAATGGATGCATGAATTTGTGATACTTCAGGAGTCAGACAGCACACACCAGTATGAGAGAAAAATCTTCTTTATTTGCCAGCAAACAAAGCAAGACATCAGTTCTAGCTCTCTTCTCCTCCTTCTCAGCTCTCTGGGTCTTTCTCTCAGCTCTCTGTCTCAGCTCTCTTCTTATGCTGTCTTCTCCTTCTTCTGTCTGTTCCTTCTGTCCTTCTCTTTCTTCTGAGCTCCTTCTGACGTAAACTGCTTCTGCTCCTACTTAAATAGGGTCCTAAGCCCTCCTCCTAGCCTAGCCCCCTTTACTCCCAATTGGTTAAGAAATTGATTGGCTACCTTGCCTCAACCAATCATTACTTTTGAAATATCAGTTACATAGGTTCCAGACATCCTAAACTGACCTCTGACCTGGGGCCCCTTAAGCCAGACATTTGGTCTCCAGTCTCTTACATGTTATTATGATTGATTTCTCATATTCCTAGTACTAACTGCTAACTAAACTCTGGCATTCATTAAAGAGGTCAAAAGTCAATCTTACTTAATAGCATACATATCAGGTTATTACTTCCAGGAGGCCAGTCCTACACTTAGCTATAATTAATCAAGGAGAAGAGAGCTGACTAGTTCTGACCTCTTCACCTATCAGCTTATACATTGAACCAGCCAGAACTATGGCTAAGTCAAACCACATGTTGATCTCCTCAACTGCAGTCTTAAACAGCAGACAAAGAGTAATACAGAATTTAACAGATATTCTACACAGACACAAACCTTATTAATTTACACAGAATACAACATATTCTAAAGTAAGCATCCTTATAACACATATTCTAAATATCAAAAACTTGTAAATACTAATCTATTGCCTCTCTCTCTCTAAATAGTATTTTCTATCTAAGCATTTTAAACTACAATTAATCATATGTCTGGCTCATTCCTTTATTCATTCATAATAGTTTACAGCTGTGCCAGCTAGCATTGGCAATTCACAAGGGACAGAGTTTCATTTCTCACTGACCTTTCCTAACCTTAGCTCGGCCAAGCTGGATTTCTAATATTCTCCAGATGACATTCCTTCTCTTTACTTTGCTGGCAGAGTGAAAAGAATTCAAACTTCAAGCTTTTAAATCCCAGAATTAACAGTTAATATCACTTCTTATATATATAATTTCTTTGTCCACTGCCTCAGTACGAGGTGGTATATACTATGATTTTTTGTTGACCATATATTAATATATACACAAGAAGTGGCAAGTTATGTGGAAATGGCTAAACAGTGAGCCAACAGTATTTAGGGTCCCTTTTACAAAGGTGCAGGAGGGCTACCGCGTGGGTAGCATGTGCCCAATTGGCACTACTGCTGGGGTAGCACATGCACCCAGCAATGATTCTGATTTTGGCACACAGTAGAAAATAATTTTATATTTTCTACTGGGGGGGGGGGGGGGAGCGTTCCCGGCGGTAACCGGCAGCACACCCACGTAGGTGAGCCCTTACCACTAGGCCGATGGATGTTGGTAAGGGTTCAGGCCTTAAATAGGTGTGCACTAGTTTTAATATTAGCACAGGCCCATTTAAAAAATAGCCTTTTTCCTAGCTGTGGTAAAAAATGGCCCAGCGCTTGCCTAAAAGAAGCACCCACATTACCACAGGCCAGTTTTTACCGTGGCTTTGTAAAATGACCCCTTAGAAAGGAGGAGGGAGATAGCCAAGCCCCTTCTTCCCTAACCTCCCATTCTCCCTTCACACTTGATACTAATTTACCCCTCGGGTACTCATATGCATAAGAGATAGGAACAATCTCTAGTTGCTCCTGCAGTGGTGATGCCATTTTTCTAAATGGTGGTGTCTGACCTCTAGTACTATGTCAAAAGTTACTGCTAGCAATCAATTTGCATAATAGAGGAGTTTCTCAAGCAATTTTTCTTTGAAAAATTGCCTTGCTGCTGGTGCCACAGAGAGGTTTTTCATTTGCCTTCATTGCAGGTGCAAAGTACATTTGGAAAATGAGAAGAACATAAGAATTTCCATACTGGGTCAGATCAAAGGTCCATCTAGCCTAGTATCCTGCTTCTAACAGTGGCCAAGCTAAATCACAAATACCTGGCAGAATCCCAAAAAAAGTACAAGATCCCATGCTACGAACTCCTAGAGATAAGCGGTAGCTTTCTCTGGGTCTATCTTAATAATGGTTTATGGACTTTAGCTCCAGGAATTTCTCCAAACCATTTTAAACTCAGCTATTCTGCTTATTTATTTATTTATTTATTTATTATTTATAGCCCGCTTATTAACCTTTTTCCACATCCTTTTTCAATGAGTTTCAGAGCTTAACTGTGTGTTACGTGTTCTACTTTTTTTTTTTTAAGTATTACTGGTAACTTCATGACATGCCTCCTAGTCTTTGTACTTTTTGAAAGAGTGAAGAATTGTTTACATTTACCCATTCCACTCCATTCTATTATATCCCCCCCCCCCCCAGCTGTCTCTTCTCTAAACTGAAGAACTCTAATCCCTTTATTCTTTCCTCATGTGACAGTCATTCCATCCCCTTACTCATTTTGTTTGCCCTTCTTTGTACCTTTGTAACCTTGGGGTCATCTTCGACTCCTCCCTCTCCTTCTCTGCACATATTCAACAGACTGCTAAAACCTGTCATTTCTTTCTCTATAATATCAGCAAAATTTGCCCTTTCCTTTCTGAGCACACTACCAGAACCCTCATCCACGCTCTTACCACCTCTCGCTTAGACTATTGCAACTTGCTTCTCACAGGTCTCCCACTTAGCCATCTCTCTCCTCTTCAATCTGTTCAAAATTCTGCTGCACGACTAATATTCCGCCAGGGTTGTTATGCTCATATTAGCCCTCTCCTCAAGTCACTTCACTGGCTTTCTATCCGTTTCCGCATACAGTTCAAACTCCTCTTATTGACCTATAAGTGCATTCACTCTGCAGCTCCTCAGTACCTCTCCACTCTCATCTCTCCCTACATTCCTCCCCGGGAACTCCATTCACTGGGTAAATCTCTGTTATAGTAACATAGTAACATAGTAGATCACGGCAGAAAAAGACCTGCATGGTCCATCCAGTCTGCCCAAGACAAACTCATATGTGTATACCTTACCTTGAATTGAATTTGTACCTGTCCTTTTCAGGGCACAGACCATATAAGTCTGCCCAGCAGTATTTCCCGCCTCCCAACCACCAGTCCCGCCTCCCATCACCAGCTCTGGTACAGACCGTATAAGTCTGCCCTCCCCTATCCTTGCTTCCCAACTACCACCCCCTCTTCCCCCCACCTGCTCCGCCACCCTTCTCCTCCACTGCTAACTCCATACTCCGTTCCTTTTATCTTGCTGCACCATATGCCTGGAATAGACTTCCTGAGCTGGTACGTCAAGCTCCATCTCTGGCCGTCTTCAAATCTAAGCTAAAAGCCCACCTTTTTGATGCTGCTTTTAACTCCTAACCCTTATTCACTTGTTCAGAACCCTTATTTTATCATCCTCACTTTAATATTCCTTTATCTCTTATTTGTCCTGTTTGTCTGTCCTAATTAGATTGTAAACTCTGTCTCTTCATGTTCAAGTGTACAGCGCTGCGTATGTCTAGTAGCACTTTAGAAATGATAAGTAGTAGTAGTAGTAGTTTTCTAATTCAACTATATCTTTTTTGAGATGTGGCAGAGGCAGTATCCACAGTGTTGTCCATTTTCCTCATGCAAAGCCTGAGCAATTTTGAAAATTTATTTTGTTAAGCATATCCTCATGGTTGATTAATTAGGCTTCTTTCCATGTGTATGTTTTATGTTCTGTTGTCAACGTTTCTCTGCTATTCTAAGGCCCAGAGTAAGGTATTGACAAACTTGTTAGTGAAAAGGCACATAATATTGGTTTATGCTTGCAAAACAAGTTAATGAATTACTTTCCTGCTAGGATTTGTATTCCTTCATTAACAGAAAAATGCTTATTCAGTTTTTATTTTTAACTAGAATATATTGACCTAGGCATAGTGTATATCAAATTATTTTGATCATAGTAGAAAATATCTTTTAATTTTAGAAATAAATCAGTCATATGAGATAGAAAAATTATTTCTTCTGTCCTTTACTGAACAAAAGAAATGAATTATGTACTGTATCCTGAAGCTTTTTTTTCCATGGGTAGAGAACACAAAATGGTTGATGTATTTTAATCAGTTAGGGCTTCTTTTACAAAGCTGAACTAGCAATTCCCGCATGGCAAATGAGAGGAAGCCCATAGGAATTGAATGGGCTTCCTCTTATTTGCCGCACTGAGAATCGGTAGCACAGCTTTGTAAATGAGGCCCTTAAGCATGGATGTGGCAACATATGTTCATAAATAGCTCTTTCCAGAATATAGACTAGTTGGAAAGTGAATGCCATGGCATGTTGGCACATACTTTTTTATAGGTGAGCTTGCAAACGGATTAAGTTTGGGAAGACCATGAAGAGGCCACACAAATACTCACAGAAAATATTAAAATACAATTTATGCACATACATTACAAATATTGATGCATACTTGTACACTTGCCCTTCTTTTCTTTATAAAATAGTGCTTAAGTAGGAGCCTTCTTACCCTTTGATCCTAGATACCAACTCTTTAAGGAAAGGGAGGGTGGCATCTAGATAGCAAAGTGTTAAAATTACCCTGTAAAAGGCACAATCAGGCATTATTATGTATTATTTCAGTAGTCCAATTTGAGCTAAAAAAATAAATAATGAAATTCAACGCATGCAAGTAAATGCAGACACCTCATTATTATGCAAATGGAATAATGCAGCTTGTGTTCAACTTTACACACGTAAAATAACATAATATAACATAACAACTTGTACTTATATTCCGCAAATACCTCATAGAAGTTCTATGCGGAGTGCAATCAAGAGATTGATTGGCCATCAAACCAAGAAATACAAAAATGTTAAAATTATAAGTAATCAAATTTGATAGTACACCGAACAAAATAAGAATAAACAAACTATCAAGGGTAAGAAATAATCTAATTACTCCATACAAATGCATGGAAAAAAAGTATTCAGTTCTTTTCTAAATCAGATATAATTTGAAATGGACCGCATATGAGATGGTAATCTCTTATTCAAGGAAAGAAATGCCCCCTTGAACTGATGTTATCTTTCCTCTCCAGAAGCATCAAGCCATTAACATGTATCACAATGCTCCTGAGACCCATTCTAAGGTGCTAGCAATCCACAATGATATCAAGTACACTAATCCTACTACCTAAACAGATGCCCAGGCCAACATCCCCCAAATCAGGCCCCCCACCCCGATACCCCAGTACCTAGTAGGGATCTTCCTGGTGTCTAGTGGGGGCATCAATGATCCCCAGTCACTCTTGTGATTCCACTAACTCTCCTTTTGACCTTGAATAAACCACCTTCCATTGCTTCAGGTACAACTTGGATTGTAAATCCACACTGATAGGGAAATAACTTGTATACTTGTATACCTGAACTTCCAATTCACCTTGAATTAAGATTTGGAAAGGTGAGAAATTAAATCTCAAGTCCCAAATACATACCCCTAGGCTTCCATCTTCAAAATAGGGCTTCTAACCCAGCCATCACCTCATTATTCGCCAAACTATGACATAAAGGGGTTCATTTTCAAAAGACAAAAACATCCAAAAAAATGTCATAAAGCAGCATTTGGATGAATTTCTTCTCAAAAGATCCAAATCAGTATTTCCAAAACCAATTTTGCAGACATTTATCTATGCAATTCATCTGCAGTGCATCCAAAGCACAAGGATGTGTGCTGGGGGCAGGCTTAGGGCATTCAAAACACCTGGATGTTTTACAGCCATAATGCTACAAAAATGGTATGGGATTTGTGTTGCAAACCATATGAGGAGAGACTTGCCAACCTGAACATGTATACCTTGGAGGAAAGGAGAAACAGAGGTAACATGATACAGATGTTCAAATATTTGAAAGGTATTAATCTGCAAACAAACGTTTCTGGAGACGGGAAGGCAGTAGAACTAGAGAACAGGAATTGAGGTTAAAGGGGGGCAGACTCAGGAGTAATGTCGGGAAGTATTTTTTCACAGAGAGGGTGGTAGATACATGGAATGCCCTCCCGCAGGAGGTGGTGGAGATGAAAATGGTAATGGAATTCAAACATGCGTGGGATAACGACAAAGGAATCCTGTTTAGAAGGAATGGATCCACAGAATCTTAGTGGAGATTGGGTGGCAACACCGGTGATTGGGAACCAAAACCAGTGCTGGGCAGACTTCTATGGTCTATGCCGTTATCGTGACTGAATAGATAGGGATGGGCTTCAGTGTAAATTTTAAGGGGCTTTGATATTAGCTTCAGAACTTTTAGTACAAGAAGAGTGCTGGGCAGACTTCTACGATCTGTGCCCTGAGAATGGCAAGGACAAATTGAACTCGGGTATACATATAAAGTATCACATACCATGTAAAATGAGTTTATCTTGATAGCAGACTGGATGGACTGTACAGGTCTTTATCTGTTGTCATTTACTATGTTACTATAATGGAACAAAATGAAAATGTTTAGGGCTACAACTTCAACATTTTGATCTAGACCTGTTTTTAAAATGAATAAGGCACAAAAAGGTGTTTTAAATGACAAGATGACCACTGGAGGGAATCAGGAATGACCCCCCTTACTCCCCCAGTGGTCAATGACCCCCTCCCAACCCCTCAAAGATGTGAATAAAAACAGTACAGATGTTATAGCCAGTACTATTAGAGCAGCAAGCAAGTCCCTGGAGTAGTGTAGTGGTCGGTACAGTGCACAGTAGCGAGGAGGACTCAGGCCCATATCCCACTTTACACTTGTGGTGGAAAGTGTGAGTCCTGACATAGTCACCAGAAACTTACTGTACCCACATATTAGTGACCCCTTCACCAATAAGGGCTATTGTAGTGGTGTACAGTTGGGGGCGGTGGAGTTTGGATGCTTACCGGTCATACATTGGTTGGGCTTGGCTCAACTATGATAAGAACTTTTGTGGGAGTCTGACTAAGGAAAAATCTGAGGCATGGGGTTGGTGTGATATGGATTTATGGCTGTCTGAAATGATGGCTGTTTAGACACCATTCTTTTGAGCAGGGACTTCTTCAGGGGGTCATTTGCCCGTGGTGGTGGGGGGGGGGGGGGGTCCATGGTTGGGGGATTTGGTCCACAATGGCTGGGATGAGATGGATATTTTTCCCCCAGTAGTGGTAGTATAGGAAGGGTGTTTGGGAGATTTCAAGGGGGACAGACTGTGTCTTCCTGTTTCCAGTTTAATGCCAGGTGTTGTGAATGCATGGGTTGCAAGTACAGGCATAGGTGCAGCCAATGTAATGGGACTCATCCAACCAATTGTTGTGTCATGGGTTGGGGTAGGGAGGCCTGGGCCACTGCCCCAGGAGTTCTTTGACAAGGCTCCCTCCGCCATTAATTTATGGGTTTTACATGATTGGTTGCTAGGTTATCCCAAACAAGAGGATGCTGAGTTGTTGTGAGTGGGGTTTTCTGAGGTCTTTGTAACTACTTTTAAGGGTCCTCATTTAACACATGTCTGTGAGAATGCACGTTCAGGGAAGACCCACACAGCTGTGGTTCATGAGAAGATTGGGAAGGAATAGCAGCTGGGTAGGATCAAGGGACCATTTCAGGCTTCTCCTTTTGATAATCTGATTCTTTCTCTTTTGGGGGTACTGCCTAACAAGGAGCCTAGTAGGTTCCATTTGATCCATAATCCAGTTGGATGTAGTGTTAGTTCCTTCATTGACCCATGTTATTGTTCAGTCCAGTATACTTCTTTCGACCAAGCAATTGAAATGTTGTGGCACCTTGGGAGGAGGGCATTGATCAGGAAAGTAGACATTGAGCCAGCATTCCATTTGCTACTGGTTAATCCTCAGTCTTTCTATTTGTTGGGTCTTAATTTTGAGTGCTGTTTTTATTTTGACTAATGTCTGCCAATGGGCTGCTCTATCTTTTGCACGTATTGTGTGGCATTCTCCACTTTCGTGCACTGGGTCACCGAGCAGCAAGTGGGCTCTTCTTGTATTATGCATTATTTAGATGATTTTATTTTTATTTTTTTGGGGGGGGGGGGGTTGTCAGCCTATAATGAACAATGTTGACATCTCATGCAGATGTTTTGCAGTCTGAATTGAAGATTCCATTTGTAAGAGAGAAATCTGAGGTTCCTAGCTCTTGTCTAGTTTTTCTGGATGTGGAACTGAATTCGGAGGATATGAAGTCAAGATTTGCCCTTGAAAAGGTTCAGTCCTTGCTTGTTGTCACTGAGTCGGCCTCCTAGAAAACTAAGTTGACCCTGCATGAAATTCAGTCTTTGGTAGGCCGTATCCCAATTGGTAGAGATGTTTTTCTCATCAACACATGGTTTGAGGAAGAACCATCATCAGGTGCATATACCTTGGAGTGTAAAGGAGGATTTGGAGCTTTAAAGATCCTTTTTGTGTTAATTTAAAGGGTACAGGTTTGGCCTTTGCCTCTGATATCTGCCAGATGCTTATTGTTGTTCACCGATGCAATTGGGAGTCATGGCTTTGGAATATATTTTTGGGGCGGTTGGTGTGCCCATCCATAGCTGGATTGGCAGAGGGCTCAGGGATGGTGTCTGAATGTTTGCTGTGCTTGACCTTTTTCCATATGGGTGGCATTAATGCTATGGGGTGACCATTTATGTAATCACCAGGTTCTTCTGTCTTCTGATAATTTTGTTGTAGTGCAGGCAGTCAAAAGACAATCTGTATGTTGTTCTTTACTCATTAAATTATTGATGTTTTGGTCCTGAGATGTCTGCAGTTAAATTTGACCTTGGGGGCCCAGCATGTGCTCGGTGTTTTTAACGATATTGCTGATGCTTTCACTTTTTTTTAGTTTTCCGGCGTTATCTCCTGAAGCATCGAGGGACTTGAGAGAGATGCCTGTGCACCTCTGGATGAGCTTTCAGAAGACTGCTTGCAAATCCTCCAGACTGCCTTAGCACCTAACACGTGGCAGGCCTATCGTGCTGGTTGGTGGAATTTTCAGAAATTTTTGATTTCCACTGATTGAGAGGTTTCTCCTCCTTTTGAAGAGAGTCTAATGGTGGAGTTTCTTTTATTTGCCAAACAATTGGGTTGTAAGGTTTTCTGGACCCCTGTGAATATTTTTTGATTTGGAATTTGTTTTGTGGGTATTGTGAGAAGGCAGAGAACTACAAGGTCCAGAATGCACTGTAGCAGCAAGGGAATCAGAGTCAGGGGGAGGACTCTAGGCAGGAGAGTGAGAAGCCAATAGTTGATTGGGAAATTGAACCAGGTGTGAGAGGGTTGCAGGCAGCTTTATTAAGAGAGTGGTGGAAATCTGTAAGGGGTAGATGGAAACACTGGGGAAGCTCTATCTGGAAAAGGTGACAGCTGGAGAAGGAAAGTAGATGCTTGTGTTTGACTGTTTGAGTTTGAGAAACTGTCTTAAGTTTGAGAAGGGTTTAAGTAGCAGGCTCTGAGTAAAGTGCCATTTTGTTATATTTGACTTGAAGAAATGTTTATGTTAAAGAAGAAGAAATGTTGATGTTGAAGAAGAAATAAGCCATGAGGAGTATGTTAAATGGCCATTAATAAAACCCTTAATTATAAGAAGCCTGGTGTTGATGAGCCTTTTGTGAAGGGAGAAGAGGAGACAGAACGCTCCCCAGTGTTTGAGACAGAATCCTATGAGTTACCCTGAAGGCTAGAACCCAACAGTGACTGTGTGTGTGGAGGAAGCTAAGCAGGGTCAGCCCTGGCTGGAGTCTGGAAGGGTGCCCAGCTCACAGTATGCTAGGGGTGTTGCTTCCCATGCATGACCCCAGTATCTGCCGGTTAGGTTTTCTCTGCTCTCCTTCTCTGCTCATATCCAGCAGATTGCCAAGACCTGTCGTTTCTTTCTTTACATATATTACTGGGGATAAATATTTAAACTAGAAGAACAGATCCCAAAACTATATCACAAAAAACGTTCTTCCTTTAAAATATTTAATTTCTTTTATTACAATACATATATCACATAAAACCACTTATGCTGTGTAAGTTCCGGAACTTGCCCAGTCACACCCTTCACTTCACCACCCATTCACATAAACCTTGTGTGGGCACATTTCTATATATCCATAATCTGTGTACATGCTCCCCAATTGTTGTTTCCTCAATTTCAAATCTTCCACTTGTGTCTTAGATATCGACCTTAAAGGTTCAAATTATAGTCCTTTTAAATCATAAAAATCTTCTAAATCACATCAAGCAGGAGCACAGTGTTCACAACAAAGTCTCTCCAGCACTCTTCTTGGAGTAGTGTTAGTTCAGCAGAGTGAATCAGTGCAGTGTGTCAAGGGCTTCCTGGAATTTACATACTGTTTCCAGACTTTAAGCACCTTCTAACTCTTCACACCTTCTCTTCACACAAAAGAGAGAAGGTGTGAAGAGTTAGAAGGTGCTTAAAGTCTGGAAACAGTATGTAAATTCCAGGAAGCCCTTGACACACTGCACTGATTCACTCTGCTGAACTAACACTACTCCAAGAAGAGTGCTGGAGAGACTTTGTTGTGAACACTGTGCTCCTGCTTGATGTGATTTAGAAGATTTTTATGATTTAAAAGGACTATAATTTGAACCTTTAAGGACGATATCTAAGACACAAGTGGAAGATTTGAAATTGAGGAAACAACAATTGGGGAGCATGTACACAGATTATGGATATATAGAAATGTGCCCACACAAGGTTTATGTGAATGGGTGGTGAAGTGAAGGGTGTGACTGGGCAAGTTCCGGAACTTACACAGCATAAGTGGTTTTATGTGATATATGTATTGTAATAAAAGAAATTAAATATTTTAAAGGAAGAACGTTTTTTGTGATATAGTTTCTTTCTTTACAACATCCGTAAAATCTGCCCCTTTCTTTCCGAGCACTCTACCAAAACCCTCATCCACATCCTTGTCACCTCTCGTTTAGACTACTGCAATCTGCTTCTTGCTGGCCTCCCACTTAGTCACCTCTCCCCTCTCCAGTCGGTTCAAAACTCTGCTGCCCGTCTCATCTTCCGCCAGGGTCGCTTTACTCATACTACCCCTCTCCTCAAGACCCTTCACTGGCTCCCTATCCGTTTTCGCATCCTGTTCAAACTTCTTCTACTAACCTATAAATGTACTCACTCTGCTGCTCCCCAGTATCTCTCCACACTCGTCCATCCCTACACCCCTTCCCGTGCACTCCGCTCCATGGATAAATCCTTCTTATCTGTTCCCTTCTCCACTACTGCCAACTCCAGACTTCGCGCCTTCTGTCTCGCTGCACCCTACGCCTGGAATAAACTTCCTGAGCCCCTACGTCTTGCCCCATCCTTGGCCACCTTTAAATCTGGACTGAAAGCCCACCTCTTTGGCATTGCTTTTGACTCGTAACCACTTGTAACCACTCGCCTCCACCTACCCTCCTCTCTCCCTTCCCGTTCACATTAATTGATTTGATTTGCTTACTTTATTTATTTTTTTTGTCTATTAGATTGTAAGCTCTTTGAGCAGGGACTGTCTTTCTTCTATGTTTGTGCAGCGCTGCGTATGCCTTGTAGCGCTATAGAAAAGCTAAATAGTAGTAGTAGTAGTAGTAGGTTTTCTGGTTGATGAGTATTTGTATCTTACCTTTTGATGTTTTGCTGTTTCAGTTGATATATTCTGTGGCCTTTTGGGGGGCCATGAGAGTGAGTGAGCTTGTTGCTCTGCCTAAGAAGGCTCTGGGTGAGTCTGGTTTATTGCTTCAAGCTGTGGTTGTGGGGGCTGTGAAGTTGAGATTTCTCATTCAAAAACTGAGCAGTTGGACAAAGGTGTGTGGGTTTTGTTGCACCAGTCTGAACAGTTGGATTATTTCCCATTGTTTTTGGCACAGCAATATATGCGCATACAGGCTGTGGGTGGTGTTTACTGGTTGCTGCACAGTGATTGCGTGCTATTGACTTATTTGCAGTTTGTGGAAGTGCTTAAATCTGTGTTAGAATTGGTTAGTTTTGGATCCCTTATCTTTTGGAACGCATTAATTCCAGATTGTGACAGCTGCTTTTCCTGATGATAGAGGTGGGTCCCTGGCATTGAGCCACCATTTAGAACGGTGGGCTTCCAACAGGTACTAGGGCTATGTGTGAGATGTTCATGATTAATGCTTGTTGTTCTCTGTTCTGTTCTGTTGTTTTCTTTTACATTCTTCCAGTGTCCTCCGGTGGATGTTTCAATTCGGTTTTGTGGACACTTTTTTTCATTTTGGGGGGCTGAAAAGCACGCGAAAGAGTCCTGTTGGGAATACATCTTGGATTGGCTGCTTTGGGCATCAACATCCACTGCTTGGGTCCACGAGGGACGCAATGTGTCTAATAGTTACCAACTTTGTGTCAAGCTCATAGTTTCTCCTATCCTGATTTGATTTTGATTTAGGGGATAATGATCTTTGTTCTGTGAAGTGTATAGGTTTGATTAGGATGATAAAGTGGGACTTCCTGTATGGTTCTTGCCAGTTCCCCCTGCACTCGTTTGGTCTGTCCTCAGATCATTCCTCGTTTGGTGTGGAAAGGTGGTAAATGAATGCAGGCAGGCAGGCAATCAATCAATCAATCATTTAAGAAAAAGGGTTAATGCAGAAGTTTCCAAATTTTGAGTTCATTAGGGAGTATGGTTATCATCCATGATTTGTTAACCACTGATTGTCCTGCACTTTATCTGGATGATGGGGAACACATCGGACGTTGGCTTAGAAATCTTTCTCAGTGCTATACAGAATTTATTGGACTCATTATGTGGAAACACTTTGGCCACAGCTGTCTATATTGGTTATGTGGAGGAGAGGCAAATAACTCTAGGCTGTCACCATTTTGGCCTTTTTGGGAAAAGGAAATGGGAGGATGCCACAGATGGATATGAGGCCTTGTCAACACTGCAAGTCTTGTGGAATTATATATTGAACCAAATTTGTGTGTATGGGGTTGAGAGGGGCGGCTAGTTCAATACTGTCTAGCTGCAGGCAGGGAGGGGGTGGGAGTCAAGGTCAATCTGGAATTGAGCTATGTGATGTAAGATCATATTTGTGTTATTTTGTTGGGTTACATGTTAATAAAGCTGTGGCCAAGATCTGTTCCAGATTTCCATGGTTGGTATTTATTTTGTCTCTGGAAGTGTTGGGTCAGAGCAAGGTTGGTGTGAATGTTAGTGTTATAACATATAAAAGTATCCATGCGAATGTGCACCTCAGTTTAACAGAATTATTGTGTTGGCTTACGTGATGTGAAGTTAACAATCAAAGGATGAACTGATGCTCATCACAAAGTTGGTGATTTACATTGGTATAAAAGCTACACTGTGATTAAAAAGAACATTAAATAAGTAGATATGACACTTACCCTGAGGGAATGATTAAAACACACTTCCCTCTAGAACTAACAGTAGTAGAATCAGATCTAAAAGATATATGAAAATTGAAAATGTTACAACTGAAAAAATGGCAAATGATAAAAAGGGATGCATAAATATAGATTACTCAAAGCAGGGGCGTAGCCAGATCACAAGGTGGGAGAGGGCCAGAGCCTGAGGTGGGGGGCAATTTTGGTCTGCCGCCCTCCCCCCACCCCGCTGCCCTGCCGCTCCCCACTCACAGCTGCAGTAAATACCTTGGCTGGAGGTGGTCTCCAACCCCCGCCAGCTGAAGCCTTCTCCAGCGCCAGTCTCCGGTGCCGCCACGTTGCCTGCCCTGCTCTCTCTTCCCCCTCACATCCTGTACGCTCCTTTTAGTGAAATTGACAATTTCACTAAAAGGAGCGTGCAGGCCATGAGGGAAGAAACAGCAGGGCAGGCAACATGGCAGTGCCGGAGACAGGCGCTGAACAAGGCTTCAGCTGGCAGGGTTTGGGGATCACCGCCAGCAAAATCAGGGGCCCAGAGGACATTTGAGGGGGCCCAGGCCCCCGTGACCCCACATAGCTACGCCACTGAGTCTGTCACAGCAGTAACAGCAGTTCTGTACACAGCTTCTATCAGAATGTGATCCAAAGTTAAGACCAGCAAGTTTATAGACCAGCACCTAAAGTTAGGTGCAAGAATGCGGACTTAAGCTAATATTCTATAACAGCATTTCTGAGTGGAAACTGCCATTATAGAATTTATGCTTAGCAAACTCAGTATCTCACTGCCTATCTTTAGACACCATTTACTGAATCAACCCCAGTATGTTTAACACAGGAATTAACACATGCTAACAATTAATGCGCTGTAAACACACTAATGCATTATAGTAAATCAGCCCTGAGTTAATTCGGCTTTTAATACATACTAAAGGTTAGCACCATGCTGTGTTAACAGTTAATGTAAGAACAATATCCATAATCCTTATATTTTAGTCCTAGCATCTTTTTCTTTGTTGAACTTTTACCAGAGGCAGTTTTCATGGTTTGCTTAGCACTGTGTCCTTAACAGAGATGAGGGAATAGGTTTGCTGAAATAGCTAAAAATGTGATTTGGCCAGACTGTCTTATTTGCAAAACTAAGAAAGGGCCTAATGCTAACAGTGATATGCTAGCAAGCATTTTCAACAATGGGATGCCGAGCTGCAGGGTATTTCAAATTGCTATAAATGTTAGTTGAGTAACTGAAACATTAAAGTAACATTTGCAGAGAGATCACTATAACGTTAGTGGATCAATTCTGTTTTAATGATAAATTCGGAGAAGTAATCAAATTATGAATATAACTGAATGCAAAATGGAAAAAAAAATATTTTTTGGAAAGTTGTAGATTAATTTTCCAGAAATGCCATTGTGCCATATATATTATAATTGCATACAATTAGTTAAAAGCAAAGTTATTGCCTCAGGAAGCGACTGAAGTATTCTGAAAGCTTATAGTTTCATTAACCTTACAAATAAGTAGAGACCCAAGCACTAAACTTAAATGTTTTTCTTTTTTTTTTCACATACCCATGTTAAAATAATTACTGAATCATAAAGGATTTATTAGAAGTTAAGGGTTCCTTTTACTAAGTGGGCGGTAAGCCAAACGCGGGCTATACAGGAAGTACAGCTGGGCTACCGCAGCAGCCCCAGTGGTACTTCCCACCCCTAGTGCGCCGTCATTTCTGGCGCTAAAAAAATGTATTAATTTTTGTAGCACCTGAGTGTACCGAGCAGTAATGCACACTGCCCCGGTTACCAACCGGGTTAACACGGGAGCCCTTACCAACACCTCAATGGGCGATGGTAAGAGCTCCCCTCTGAAATGGCCACACGGCTAGTGCTTTAGTTTGCCGCAAGGCCATTTCCTGCCGGAAGGTGAGATGTCCCTTTTACCAGCTGCGATAAAAGGGGGCCTCAGTGCGCGTGTAAAACATGTGCCGACACCAGCGCCGGCCCCCTTTTGCTGCAACTTAGTAACGGGGCCCTAAGATCCTAAGGGATCCTTTTACAAAGCTGGTTAAAAGCTGGCTTGCGCTATGACTAGAAATTGGGTTTCCCTGCCCCTGAGCCACCTTTAGTGCAGCTGAGTTTTAATTGCTCTTCAATTAATGACCATGCCGCTAAATTCCCATTAGTGTATGGCCATAGTACATGACAATCTCTGTTCAATAACAATTACTTAGATTCTGATTCACTGTTCACTCTCATCCATATGCGTTTTAATAACATGATTGATTATTATAATTCTTATAGGCTGATATTATGAAGTAACAATGGCGCCGTTTGCAAACTTTACACAACACTGTTTGCATTTCCTTTGTCAAGCCCGAAGGAGTGATCATACCACTCCACTTCTATCCAAGCTACATTGATCGCCATTCTATTTTAAAGTTCTCTGTCTAGTTCATAATTTTTATTTATTTGTTGTATTTGTATCCCACATTTTCCACCTAGTTTGCAGGCTCAATGTGGCTTACATAGTACCTACCATAAAGGCATTTGCCAAGTCCGGTAGAGAAACAAATACAAGGTGATATTGTGTCGATTCAAGGTACATTCGCCTAGTCCTGGTAGAGAACCTATACAAGATGATATTGTGGTCAATTAGAGTACATGGGTTTCAGGGATGATGGGGAACGAGGCAAGGCCTTACATTTGGGATATCTGCTCTATCTTTCATCCCTGACTATTCTATACACTCCAAATCAAGCATTATATAGTAACATAGTAAGTGATGGCAGATAAAGACCTGAATAGTTTATCCAGTCTGCCCAACAGTCACATTCATTCCCAATTCTAGATTAAATCAACAATAAACGTGATAGTATATAAGTGATCATGGTCTTTCTTTGTTGTTTCTGGGACACAGATCACAGACATCTGCCCGGCACTGTCCTTATGTTCCAACTACTGGAGTCGTTGTCAAAGCCCACGCCAGCCTATCCGAATCTGTTTTGTCATTTGTGGGACACAGACCATAAAAGTCTGCCTGGCACTGTCCTCACGTTCCAAATTACTGGAGTTTCTGTCAGTTCTCTCTACAGCCCATTCTAAATTGGATTGCCACATGCGGGACTTGACCATTCAAGCCAGCCCAGTACCAGACTTAGTTGATACAGCCAGAGTTGCCATCTAAGCATCACTTGACAAGCAAAAACATATGCATCAAGTTTGGGGGTTTTATACCATTCATTTTCTTATGAGCGCTACTCTGTGTTCATCCCATGCCATTTTGAATTCTAGAACCATTGATGCTTACTGTGTGTTTTTATTTTATATTTTGTTCACACCTTTTCAGTAAGTAGCTCAAGGTGACGTTACATCAGGTACTCTGGATATTCTCTGTCCCAGGAGGGCTCACAAATCTAAGTTTGTACCTGATGCAATGGAGGGTTAAGTGACTTGCCCAAGATCACAAAGGAGCAGCATGGGATTTGAACCAGCCACCTCTGGATTTGCAGACCAGTGCTCCAACCACTAGGCCACTCCTCCACTTGTTGCCCTGTCTTACAAAATGGACGCACTATGAGACAACAAGGCAGTCATTTGTTTTGTTTTTTTCTTTTTTGGCTTCAAAGCTTTGGAATGACCTTGCCACCATGGAGCTCTTCTATGATAAATTTAAGTCCCAACTTAAAGCCCACTATTTTCAGCAAGCAACTGGTTAGGATGGTGTCTAAGGTCGGTGTAACCCTGTGTAATTGATTTCTTATATCTCTGTGACTGATTTCTTGTATGCATGACGTTTTCTGCTGCTTTCTAGTTGAATATGGTGTTCTTCTCTGTTTGTTTTAAAATATATATTACTTTGTTGTAAACCACTATTATCTGGCTTATCAGTAATGGCAGTATATAAAGTGTATTAATAAACATAATAAACCTATTTGGTGCAAAGGGCTCACGTGCTAACCATTCAATAATTTGTAGGCATGTGGCAATGTAGCTGTGCTAACTGATTAGCGCTAGGCACACCTACTCTCCACCTCCAAGCCCACCCCAGTACTAAAAATAAAAAAGTATTAAAGACCAACCCCCAAATTCTATATATGGCACCTTAAGTTATAGAATACACCCAATCTGTGTCTAACTTAGGCACAGGTATTTAGGCCTGATTTTAGGTGGCCTAAATGTATGCGCCAAAAGTTTAGTCACAAGAATGACGCATAGACATATTCTATAAACTACACCTAACTTAAGTTGTGTGTGCTAATTTGGCTGAATGGCCAAATTGCACGCATAACTTAATTGATTAACAAGCCAATCAGAGCTGATAATTGGTTCTTAACAACCAATTTGTGGCACTAATTGGTTTTAATTAGAATTTATGTACACAACTTTCTAGGCATAGTCTACAATGTGGTGCACATATATTCTAATGCCCAAAAGAGGTGTGTCCATGGGCATATGAGCGAGTTGTGAGTTTCAAAAAACTTTGCAAGCTATTATAGAATACACCCAATCTGAGTCTAACTTAGGCACAGGTATTTAGGCCTGATTTTAGGTGGTCTAAATATATGCGCTGAAAGTTTAGTCACAAGAATGATGCGTGAGACATATTCTATAAACTACACCTAACTTTAGACGTAGTTTATAGAATCATGCTAACTGTGGTTTTTGGTGCAAATTTTTAAGGCCTCATTTATAGAATTTGGCCCTAAATAGGAGATGAAAATATTAGGAATTTATTAGTGTTCATGTTAATGTTGATGGAGGTGTTAATAATGCATTTGGCTGGTTTCTACCACATCAGTACCACCTTGGTTTTATGAATGCATTTTGAGAGAAGATGGGAGTTGAAATGACTATGTTAAAAATGCATTAACCTATACATTAATTAATTTTGGACCTTTTTACTAAGTTGTGGTAAAAATTGGCTTTAGTGCACTCTTATTCAGCTCTTTACCATACGCTAAGACCATTTTTATCATGGCCATAAAAATCCCAATTTTCTGTTTATTTCATTAATGGATGAGAGCTAATTTTGCCTTTAGTGTGAGATCATTTTTTTCAAGTTACCACAGGCTCCCGCATTATCTATGCACTAATAAGTTAGCATGAGGTAATATAGATGTTTTAACTAATTCGTGCAGGAATGTCCATTCTCCGCCCCTGACATGACCCCCTCAAAAAATACAAAAAATATATATTTTGCACACAGTTATTTTGTGCACATTCCAAAATTAATGTGGAGCATATTAGGGTTTCCTACATTAGGCTTTTCTTTGCTGCGTTAGGCACATGTTAGCATCTAATGCAGCTTAGCAAAAGGACCCCTTTGTAAATTAACACATGTTAAAAACTTCTAATGTATGTTCATTTTTTTTCTATAAAGCAAATATGTAAACAGAATTGATTAAAATGTCTGAAAATCATAAAGAAGCCCAAACTGCAAACAAAAAAAATTTGCCCTGTCCACATCCTTCATACAAGGAAGTGTAATTTTTAGAATACAATTAAATGCAGGATACAGGGGTAGGGCTTGTCAGATGAATCTGATCAATTGGATGACTAGAGATTTCGATCTGAAAGTAGGTTAGATGTATTGTCCTTGGATTTCAGCCAGACCTTCAATATGGTGCTTGTTCTGCTCAGATCTTGCAGTCTGTATATAACAGATTACATTTTCTATATGTATATATATAAGTATTAGGCTGTGTTTAATGAACTACCGGAAGATTGTAGTCCTGAGTTCTATTCTCGATGGGAGCTTTATGGTTTGCTTAGCTGTCCCTTCCCACTGAATGCCTTTGTGGTTCTCTTGAATAGAAGGAAGGAAGCTGTTAGGGTGCCAGAGTGTTGAGAGATCTGAACCTCTTCATGCTGAGGCAGTAATCCAACTACTTGATTTCCCAAGCCTTAGAAATTCAGGGTGATTTTTTATCTTCATGTATTTGCCCATTACCAGCAGTGTGTAGCTATCCCCTGCCCAGCCCCCTCTCTGTATAAGAATGGCTGGTCACAGAACTGACAGAACTCTTATTCCATCGCATCTCACTGAAAGTGTATATCTTTCTTTTATTTGTGATCAACTGTATTAAAAAGAACAATTGGATGAAGAGTTTGGAGTCCTTTTCTGGTAATGGAATACTAGTTTTAAGCTGAACGAGTATATGGTGGAAAGTGACTCACTACTGAATGCACTACAGTTCTGTATTAGCAACTTATAACTAAACTGAATGTCCCTTGGCATGAAACCTAAAGCATCTGACTGGTTTAGAAACTGATTGTGGTCTGATAAAGAAAGGAATGGTTTCTTTTTGTGTCCAAGTGTTGAATTTATGCCTTATTTTTATATGCTCTGTGTTTCAATATACAAGTTTATGCTTGTGAAATTTGTTTCAAAATTTAGAATTAAAAAAAAAAAAGAAACTGTGTGGGAAATGACAAGACTCATGGTACATGACTCATGGTTCACTCTGAAGAAAGTGGAATTACCAACAATGTGCTGCTGAATTTGGTTCTTGGTCCAGTTCTTTATAAGCTAAATAAAAAAAAAGTGTTTGCCTATTTTTTCTGATGGTACAACAATTTGCAACAAGGTAGATACCCTGGATGATGTGCAAAAGATGAGAAGTGATCTAGTGAAGCTTGAGAAATAGTATAGAATGGTGCAGATAAAATGTTATGGTTTGTTTATTTATTTGTTTGTTTATTTATTTGTCTCTTTTGTATCCCACATTTTCCCACCTATTTGCAGGCTCAATGTGGCTTACATAGTACTGTAGAGGCGTTTGAGAAGTCCAGTAAAGAAACAAATACAGGTGGTATTGTGGTTGAATAAGGAACATGGGTTTCAGTTACAATGGGGATCAAGGAGAGGAAAGATTAGGTAGTGTTCATTACAAGCTTTGGTTATATTGTGTTGCAGAGTGCAGGCATTTATGTTGGGTCGGCGGGATATGCCTTTTTGAACGGGTAGGTTTTTAATAATTTCCTGAAGTTTAGGTGGGCGCAGGTTTTCTTCACAACTTTTGGCAGTGTGTTCCATAATTGTGTGCTTATAGGAGAAGCGTGATGCATAGGTTGCTTTGTATTTAAGTCCTTTGCAGTTAGGGTAGTGGATGTAGGGTTCTGCATTCAGGTTGCAAAGGACAATGGGCTTGGTACAGTATAGAGGTGAAGATCTTTGGTGCATAAAGCAAGTGAGGGATTTAAGAATAGCCATGGCTGCTGACTTTAACATTTCTGAATATGGGGCCCTTTTACTAAAGGGTTGCCACGCAGCAATCCAGGATTACCGCTGGCCTTTCACAAGACACCCCCAGCATGCACCATTTCCGGTGCTCCTGAAAATTAGCTGTAATTTTTACTGCTGGATTAGCATGGGAGCCCTTACTGCCACCTCAGTGGGTGGCGATAAGGGATCCCCCAGAAATGGCCATGCGATAAGTGTTTGCTTACTGCACAGCCATTTCCTTTATCAGGCTTTTTACCCACTGCAGTAAAAGTGGCCTTGGCATGTGGCAAATTCACACGCTGACACTACCGCAAGGGGCCCAATATGAATAAGGTGACAACAAAAGCCAGCAAGATATTTGAGTGCATTGAAAGGGAAATGACCAGCAAGGGAAAAAAAAAAGAAGAATATTGCTTCTGTAAAGGTCTTTGGTGAGACCCCATTTGGAATTATGTACACAGTTCTGGAAATCACATCTTCAAAAGAATATAAACAGAATAGAGTTAGCCCAGTGAGCAAATGATCAATGATCTTCACCAGAAAGCAAATTGGGACAGACTTACAGATCTAAACATGCATACCCTGGAAGAAAGGTGGAAAAGATAAGACACAGATATTTAAAAAATTTCATGGTATAAATTAACAAGAAGCAGGCCTCTTTCATAAAAAAGGAGACATCATAATGAGGTTCATGAGATGAGTTGAAAAGAAAGTAGACACATGGGTAACTTAAGGAAATATTTCTTTACAGAAAGGATGGAAGATGCAAGGAACAGCTTCTCAGTGAAAATACTGGAGGTAAGGACAGTACCTAAATTTTCAAAAGAATGCTACACTGGCTGCCAACTAAGGCTAGGTTATTCTTTAAGACTAGCACCTTAACCTTCAAAATACTGTTTGGCATGTCTCCTGACTGTATGCTAGACCTGATTGAATTATCATCAAGAAACACAAATCCAGGAACCAGGGGTTACTTTCTACTCCACTTACCCAACTGCACCAACACCATTTACACATTTATCTACATGGCTGGGTTTAGCTACTTGGGTTCCAAATGGTGGAACTCAATCCCCAAGGTCATAAGAAGTATCAACAACTACCTCCATATCAGAAAAGAACTAAAACTATTTAAGAAAGTTTATGGTTAATCTTATAGATTGCTGATGTTCCATAATAGATGTAATCAAATACCAGCGCTGTAATCCCTCTTGTTAATTGTAAGCCACATTGAACCAAAACTTGTTTTCGGATAATTGTAGGATATAAGAATGGATAAATAAATAAATAAATAGGATCAACAGGTTGAGGAGCTGAGCAGTTAGTGTGGACGGGCAGGCTGCTAGATGGTCTTTGGTTTCAATCACTTGTAAGAAGAAACAAATTGATAACTTTAGTCATTGCTGTATTTTTATTATTTTCTATTTTCATAATTTGCACTCATTTTTTATTTTCCATTAATTTAAGAAAACATTTTTTTTTTACATTTTTAAAAAATGAAAATGAAAGAGAGAGAGAGAGAGAGAGAGAGAGAGAGATCACAATGAAGGAATTCACAAAATTCTCACAGTTCCAATTATAGTACCCAAAATAGTCATTGAGTCAAATACCCATCAGTTCATTAATTTTTATTGATGCTGAGCTCAGTGTTTCTGTTCTTTTTTGTTGACATTGATTGTCTTTCATATTGCTTTATTACCATGACCACTTTACAAAATCATAACATCAGCAGATTCAAGATGTTTCAAAGTTGCCTTCCCAGGGTATCTGATCCATCATGTGTACTAGGTTATTTTTATTCATTTCTCCTAATGAAATTATAAACTTAGTAACAAACCTGTACTAGACAATACATTCCTTTATCTGACTGATGACAGTAGTAAAATATCTATGGTCACATAGGGCCTAAATTGTTAAGGAATCAATTTTCAAAGGTTATAGGGTAGCAAAGTTTGGAATTTAGGCTATAGAGCTCTATGCCTAAATTTCGGTGACTAGATGGTAGGGAGCCAATTTTCAGACTGCGGGAGTTAGCCGATATTCAATGTTGGGCCATTTCTGGTGGCCAGCATTGAATATCAGCTTGGACAGCTTGACTTTGACTCGCCAAGCCAATATTTAGCGTTGGCTGGTCAAAGTGAAACTGGCCATAGATAGGACTGCCTTGCACGCAGCCAAATATGGCCACTAAAGTTACTAGTGCTAATCATTTCTATAGTGCTACTAGACATACACAGCACTGTACGTTTTTATGCAGGTACTTCTCTCTGTCCCTAGAGGGCTCACAATCTATGCTTTTGTACCTGGAGCAATGGAGGGTTAAGTGACTTGCCGAAGGTCAAACGGAGCTGCAGTGGGAATTGAATGCAGGCTGCCAGGCTCAACGCCTGCTGCACTAACCATTTTTTTTGTTACATTTGTACCCCACACTTTCCCACTCATGGCAGGCTCATTGTGGCTTACATATTGTATACAGGTACTTATTTGTACCTGGGGCAATGGAGGGTTAAGTGACTTGCCCAGAGTCACAAGGAGCTGCCTGTGCCTGAAGTGGACTCTTCCGCTCCAAGTTGTGATGCTCCTAAAATCAGCAGATAGCCAGTTATATCACTCAATATAACCAGTTATCTGCTAGCCACTGCTGAATGTCCTGCTGAATTTTGGCAGATTTCCAGCTATGTGGCGTTTAACCAGTCAGGTGCCAATCCTAGCCAGTTAAATGCCTTTGAATATCTGGGGGTAGATGTATCTAGGGATGGAGTAGAGAAAAAATAAAGTTAACTGACGTCTGCTGATTTTTATCCTTAATAGGAGTAGCCAAGTGGTTAATGCCGCGGACTCTGGTCCCGGGGAGCTAGGTTCAATTCCCACTGCCGCTCCTTATGACTCTGGGCAAGTCACTTAACCCTCCATTGCCTCTGGTACAAAATAAGTACCTGAATATATGAAACCACTTTGAATGTAGTTGGAAAAACACAGAAAGGTGTAAATAAGTCCCATTCCCATGAACTCAATGAACTGACATAACAGCATGAAACCTCATTCTTTGCTTCGGTCTTCACCGAGGAAGATTTGGGTGGGATACTGGTGTCGGAAATGGTATTTCAAGCGGACGAGTCGGAGAAACTTACTGACTTCACGGTAAACCTGGAGGACGTAATGGGGCAGTTCGACAAACTGAAGAGTAGCAAATCTCCTGGACCGGATGGTATTCATCCTAGAGTACTGATAGAACTGAAAAATGAGCTTGTGGAGCTACTGCTAGTGATATGCAACTTATCCTTAAAATCGAGCGTGGTACCAGAAGATTGGAGGGTGGCCAATGTAACGCCCATTTTTTAAAAAGGCTCCAGGGGAGATCCGGGAAATTATAGACCGGTGAGTCTGACGTCGGTGCCGGGGAAAATGGTAGAGGCTATTATCAAAAACAAAATTACAGAGCACATCCGAGGACATGGATTACTGAGACCAAGTCAGCATGGCTTTTGTGTGGGGAAATCTTGCCTGACCAATTTACTTCAGTTCTTTGAAGGAGTGAACAAACATGTGGACAAGGTGATGCATGTGGGAAAAAAGAACCCGAATTATAGCTACGTCATGCAAGGTTCCACGTTAGGAGTTACGGACCAAGAAAGGGATCTGGGTGTCGTCGTCGATACACACTGAAACCTTCTGCTCAGTGTGCTGCTGCGGGTAAGAAAGCGAATAGAATGTTGGGTATTATCAGGAAAGGTATGGAAAACAGTGTGAGGATGTTATAATGCCGTTGTATCGCTCCATGGTGCGACCGCACCTTGAGTATTGTGTTCAATTCTGGTCGCCGCATCTCAAGAAAGATATAGTAGAATTGGAAAAGGTGCAGCGAAGGGCGACTAAAATGATAGCGGGGATGGGACGACTTCCCTATGAAGAAAGACTAAGGAGGCTAGGGCTATACAGCTTGGAGAAGAGACGGCTGAGGGGAGACATGATAGAGGTATATAAATAATGAGTGGAGTGGAACAGGTGGATGTGAAGCGTCTGTTCACGCTTTCCAAAAATACTAGGACTAGGGGGCATGCGATGAAACTACAGTGTAGTAAATTTAAAACAAATCAGAGAAATTTTTCTTCACCCAACGTGTAATTAAACTCTGGAATTCGTTGCCGGAGAAAGTGGTGAAGGCGGTTAGCTTAGCAGAGTTTAAAAAGGGGTTGGACGGTTTCCTAAAGGACAAGTCCATAAACCGCTACTAAACGGACTTGGAAAACTCCAAAATTCCAGGAATAACATGTATAGAATGTTTGTACGTTTGGGAAGCTTGCCAGGTGCCCTTGGCCTGGATTGGCCGCTGTCGTGGACAGGATGCTGGGCTCGATGGACCCTTGGTCTTTTCCCAGTATGGCATTACTTATGTACTTATGTGCTTATGTACATTGCTGATGTTAATAAGATGCAATCACATATATGTTAAAAGGGAAGAAAGCTATTATAAATTACAAGAGATGGTAGAAAAAGGATGACAGTAACAATGTTTTGAAAAGACATAAGAGAAACAGGAATACTGACCCCTATATTTTCATATTACTATTGAAAATACATGTCTACATGTATAAATTAAACCAGAAAATTTGTATTTAGTTAAGAGCGGGTGTAAGCACACACATTCCTTGGGGCAACTAGGAGTGGCCTAGTGTTTAGGGTGGTGGACTTTGGTCTTGACAAACTGAGTTCAATTCCCATCTCAGGCACAGGCAGCTCCTTGTGACTCTGGGCCAGTCACCTAACCCTCCATTGCCCCATGTAAGCTGCATTGAGCCTGCCATGAGTGGGAAAGCACAGGGTACAAATGTAACAAAAAAAAAAATCAGAAGTATGACCATACTTTCACTTGGAAAATTCCAGCTAATCCTTCAGGGAAAATATGTACATTCTATTTAAGTTTGTGTTCAGTAATCAAATTGTCCCTTTATCCACTTCACTCAGTGAAGCAGCAAATCCTTTTACAGAATTCAATTCAGAACTAGGAAGATATATTCATCTATTCATTCAGAATAATGGTCAGGCCTGGAAAAACATGTACATTTCTGTTGAGATGCCTGGACTTTTTTAGCTGCCTGACATGTTTTGAACGGCCAGTACTATAATTTGTGCATCTTCACTGAATTTAATACAACCAGGAGACAGAAATGCAGTTGTGGAATGATAAATCAATTTCAAAATAAATATATAAAATTTACAGTCAAATGATACAACATCACAAATATACAGTAATTAGAGAAATATTAATTTATGTTTTCAAGTTTGCCTCTGAAACTTTTGTCCTATCATTTCCCATACAATTATAGTTTTCTTTAGTTCTTATCTTGAGAGACACAAAGATTTTCACATTGTCAAAGCACTACATCTGTCGTAAATTCTAGAAGCTTTTGTCAGTAACATCTACAAGCATACTGTGCATGAGGCGAGTTGTATTCACTCCAAACAACTCCCCTTTTTTTCTGTTGACTTGCTAATTAGCCTTATCTGACAGTTTGTTCAACATTTACTGATTCCAATTGACAATCTATGAGCTGTTCTTTGGATAAAAGAATTTTCTTTTGCTTTTTAGTATCAATGTGATTGACATCTATGGCTCAGGCTACAAATGTGATGACTTAAAATGTATTGACCTGATTCTTTCTGACTCCCAATGTGAATTGAAAGAAGGAATTGAGAGCTTTTCCTGAGACTAGGAAATCATTAAATTGCATTCTGCTAGCATCAAAACCTTTGCATTTGGGAACTAGAGGGAGGGGGAGTAAGAAGGCATCAGATTGAGCAGAGTTGCTGCTTAGTGCTGTGCTGTTATCTGTCCAAACTTTAATTTTTGGATCCAAAATGATTGTCAAAGATTAATAGTGCATGCTTAGTTGCTGCTGATCTGTGCTTCCCCAGAGGATCCAGTTGCAACAGGACTATGGATAAATACATCACTCTAGATTCTGTGCTAAGAAGTTCACCCAGGAATCAGTATGATCACTGTGGTTTGCTGCTTGCATATTGATCGGATTTAGCTTAGAATAGTTATTTACATTGCTAGACATTTTCCTGCAGCATAATTGTCTTTGGGGTCTCTCATCTTGGGCAGTTGGCTTAGAAATGGAGTACATAATTGCATAAGCATTTCCACACTGGGACAGACCAAATGTCCATCAAGCCCAGCATCCTGTTTCCAACAATGGCCAATCCAGATCACAAATACCTACCAAGATCCCAAAAAAGTTCAATAGATTTTATTCTGCTTATCCCAGAAATAAGCAGTAGATTTTCCCCACATTATTTTAATAATAATCTATGGACTTTTCCTTTAGCAAGCCATCCAAACCTTTTGTAAACCACGCTAAGCTAACTGCCCTTACCACATTCTCTGGCAACGAATTCCAGAGTTGAATTACATGTTGAGTGAAGAAAAAAAATTCCGATTCGTTTTAAATTTACTACTTTGTAGCTTCATTGCATGCCCCCTAGTCCTAGTATTTTTGGAAAGAGTAAACAAACGATTCATGTCTACCCGTTCCACTTTACTCATTATTTTATATCCCCTCATCCATATTTTCTCCAAGCGGAAGAGCCCTAGCCACTTCAGCCTTTTCTCATAGGGAAGTCATCCCATTCCCTTTATCATTTTCATCGCCTTCTCTGTACCTTTTCTAATTCCACTATATCTTTTTTGAGAAAACTCACTTTCAAAGCTTATGATGACTAGTTAGCCTGTGACTGGGTGGAGATGCTGCTTCTGCAGTGAAGACCAGGATGATGTTGAAAACAGAAGCCAGTTTTGGGCTGCTCAAGGATGAAGAGTGTGATTGTGTTACCCTTTCAATTGGAATCTGGGATGCATTATTATTATTATTCTTACATTTGTACCCCGCGCTTTCCCACATAATGCAAGCTCAATGCGGCTTACATAGTAATTTGAAATACAAAGTTAATAGAATTTTAATAAAACAGTAGTAAAACAATGTAAAGTTGGGCTTAGTAGTGTAAGATAAGTTGAGCTAGATAATATATGACTAGGATAAAAGAGGGTAGACAGGATAGGATAGTGTAATTTGGGAGAAAGGGTAATGAGGGATAAAATTAAGGAGAGATGGAAAGAGAAGGATGGGAGGTTGGTATTTAAGTCAGAACAGAATTGGGGGTGTAAGTTGGCGAGATTAGGTTGGGGCAGAGTACAAAACGAATCCAGAGAACAGAACGTACCAGCTGCTCTCCCAGAAAATCAAAACAAAACATTAATTCAACCTCTAGTAACATCTCAAATGTAGGTCTATGTTGTACAAATGTTAGCAGTAATCATATACAATATGAAAAGGGATGTATTCAGAACACACATGGGGGCAATTTTCAAAGCCATTAAGAATAATAGTGATTTACTTCAGTAATTTGGAATATATGAACATTGTCATCATAATGGCTAAAAGGTATGCATAGCAGTTACCCTGGGGGGTCATCTTTGACTCCTCTCTCTCTCTTTCTCTGCACAAATCCAACAGACTGCTGAAACTTGGATTTGTGCAGAGAAAGAGAGAGAAATGAGTCAAAGATGACCCCCAGGGCAACTCCTATGCTTGCCATTTATTTCACTATAATATCACCAAAATTCATCTCTTCCTTTCTAAACACACTATCAATACCCTTATCCACATGTTTATCACCTCACACTTAGATTACTGCAACTTGCTTCTCACAGGCCTCCTGCTTGAAAATCTGTGAATCTTTCCTTTCATTCATTGATTTAATAAGTACAGCTTCCCTAAAGGCTGTGTCTAGATTTTCAGGGCATGTCGCTAGAGTGGTCTCCCTTGCACTGTAGTCAGGGCCAGGAGAGTAGAGCCAACAAGCAGAATTTAAACTTGGCCTCTCAAAACACTCCTCTTATTTTAGGGTTTCTACCAATTAAACATTATGGGGTCCTTTAAGTTGCAGTAAAAGGGGGCCTATGCTAGTATCATCATGTGTTTTTGATGTGCGCTGAGGCCTCCCTTTAACAGCAGCGAGTAAAAGGCTGCCTTTTTCTGAGGACAAAATGGCTGTGCGGTAAGTAAACCGCTTGCCATGTGGAAATTTCGGGGCAAGTTCCCACGCTAACCTGGTGGTAACTGGGCAGCATGTGGCAGTGCCCGATTACTACCAGGTAAGCACCAGCGCTACAAAAACTGAACTATTTTGTAGAGCTGGAAATGGCGCATGCTGGGGGAGGAAACTACCGCCGGGCTGCTGCAGTAGTCCGGTGGTACTTCCCTTTTAGCGAGCGGTAAGCCCGCATTGGGTTTACCGCCATTTTGTAAAAGGGCCCCTAAAAGAGGACTTGAAGTTACCATTTTTGATTCCTTTAAATGTCTTTTGAATCTTTTTGTGTGCACTTTTATATTGAGGATTTATCATAATAAAGCTGTGGCAAAAAGTGGTCTTTACATGCCCTTACGTGGGTGGGTCTTTAGCACCTGCCAAGGTAATTTCTACTGCAGCCAGAAAATGGCTGATTTTCCATTTTTCAAATTAATGACCACGCACTAATGTTGCCATTAGTGAGTGGCCATTATCAAAAATGAGTACGCATCTATTCTGTAGGTGGTCAGGACTCATATGCTAATCACATGCTAATCAGTTAATAAACAGCAATGTAGCTGTATTAACTGATTAGCACAGACACGCTCACTCTCCACCAATTGATGTGACGGTAAGGGCTCCCACGCTAACCTGGCACTGTCCGATTACTGCCAGGTAAGCACTGGTGCTACAAAAATGGAAATATTTTTGTAGTGCCAGAAATGGCACGCACTGGGGGGTGGGAACTACCTCCGGGCTCCAGTTCTGGATTGGCGCACAGCAAGCCTGTTGTCGTGTGCCAACCCTTTAGTAGAAGAGCCCCATGACACTATGACAATCTCTTTAGAATCAATTGTATATTTCTTCTCTTAGCTACCAATGATGTCATCACACTTCACAAAGTATAATAGCACTGGTGGAGCCTGGGAGATTTTCCTATGCCTGTGCCAAATCCCATAGGTTCTTACACATGCTTTATCCTAGCCCATGAAATGTATCTTTGAAAAGCAGGTGCAAATACATTTCGTAGTCAGAGCCAGCACTTTCCAAGTAGATTCAGTGCTGCCTTCTGTCTATATAACAGTACTGAACATACATATGGGATATTGAGAGTTTGTAACATGAGCTACTATCATTGCAAAAAAAACCAAAAACATTTTATCAGAATGGCTTTCTGCAAGGGCCCCTTCACTGTATCAATGCCATGTTCAAATGCTGACTTTGCTGCTATTAGAGAGATTAGGAGTGGACAACATTTCATCAACTAAATGTTTGCAATTTTAATATAGATGATCCCCATTTTGGCAGACTTTAACACCCGCGGCACGAGGACATTTGTTGAATATATAATTGTTGCCTAGGGATATTTAGAGGAAGTAATAATGTTTAACTCAGAGTCTGTTAATCTTTTAGGGGGTAGGGGGTTTTGAGGGTGTTATTGTTGCATCTTGAAAATTGATTGTTGCATTCTTAGTGTAATCTTGCTGCTAAGTTGGTTCTAATAAAAAAGACTTGAAATGTAAATGCTCTGGCTGGTGTTGAAAATGCTTCCTGCTGAGTTTGAATGTTTGGAGTACCTTTCAGTGAGAGTGAAACATTTGAGGTACTCAGCTGAGGGTCCACCAGTATGAAGAAGGAACATAACATTAGTAAGCCACGCTGAGTCATAACAAGGTGCATCAAGCCTAGGGTGCTGCTGTCTGGGTCAGAAAGTACCTGGCAGATCCCAGAAAAGTAAATCTATTTCACAAAATTCATTGAACCATGGCTTTCACAAGTGCAACTGACCGCTACATTTTCCTCCAATCTTCTTTTGAACCCTGCTATGTCGGTCACCTTCACCACATCCTCTGGCAACAGATTACAAAAGCAGGTGGAAAGAAATGATTTTCTTGAAGCAAAGATGGCAGCATCTGTTGTGTAACATTTTATTTATTAATTGATTAGGATTTGTTTATCGACTTTTTCAAGAAATTCACCCAAGGTAGTGTAAAGCAAGAACAAGTCAAACACAGCCAATAAACAATTACAGCAGTAAAATATTCAAATAATAGTACATAACGTGGCATTGTATGCTACTTACAATGTCTATATAATACACAATAGTCCACAGAAGCTTAGCTGAAATTGGGTGGTGGGGGGAAGAGGGGTTGGTGGTTGAGAGGCTAGGATGGGGGAGGGCAGACTTATACGGGGTCTGTGCCGGAGCCGGTGATGGGAGGTGGGTGGTTGGGAGGCGGGAAATACTGCTGCACAGACTTATACGGTCTGTGCCCTGAAAAAGACAGGTACAAATCAAGGTAAGGTATACACATATGAGTTTATCGTGGGCAGACTAGATGGACCGTGCAGGTCTTTTTCTGCCGTCATCTACTATGTTACTATGTTAATAGACAGCATTGGGTAAAAGCAATGGTAAGACATACAGGTAGATAAGATAGAGTTAGAAAATAAGGCTATTATTAATATTATTATTATTATATTTCTATCATGACATTTGTATCCAATATTATCCCGAACAAACTCAGGTTCAATGTGGCTTACATTCAAGAAAAACATCAAAAATATAACAGTCAGATAATTAATTATATCATTTTAACATATTAGGAATAAGTGTGTGATTGTCATGAAGGTAGGCTAGAGTACTGGTTATGTTGAAATATGTAAGAGAGACAGCAGCATTAGTTAATTGTCTTTTGATAAGATATGAACTTACTAGAAAAGCCTTCAGTAATTTATGAAAGCTCAGATAATCTTCTAAGTACCTTAGGGGGGTCTTTTACTAAAGCTTAGCTCGAGTTATCTGCAGCAGGGCCCATAGGAATAAAATGGGCCCTGCTGCAGATAGCTCAAGCTAAGCTTTAGTAAAAGACTCTCTTAATTGCTTGGGCAGAGAATTCCAGAATTTGGATACTGAAAAAAGTGAGCACTAAGCACTATTCTGTAATTGGTGCTCTGAGTTAGGTGCTGTTTATAGAATAAATTAGGCACAAATCTGCTATATTCTATAACAAAATGTGCAAATTCTAGAAAACACC